>NC_090932.1:1110791803-1111420711 GCF_040938575.1 Ambystoma mexicanum
CGTCCCTCAAGGGCAAGGTGGTGAGGATCTTCACCGACAACACCACCACCATGTTCTACATCAGGAAGCAGGGCGGTACCAGATCCCCAGCCCTGTCCGAGGCGCAGGATCTGTGGCATTGGGCCGTCGCCCAAGGGATGTTTCTGGTGCCGTTTCATCTGGCAGGAATAAAAAACACCATCGCCAACTCGCTCAGCAGAGAGCTGCGCTCGTGCCACGAGTGGGAACTACGAGTGGACCGCCTCTTCCGACGGTGGGGCACACCCCAGATCGATCTGTTCGCGACGAACTCCAAGTGCTGGAGGTTCGCCAGCAGGTTTCCCCAGCCGAGGAGCATGGGCGATGCTTTCTCGTTCCCCTGGGAGGGCCTGTTTCTATACGCGTTCCCTCCATTGCCGTTGCTGATCCGGCTCATCAACCAGCTCAAGAGGTCACGGTGCAGGATGATCCTCGTTGCACCTGCGTGGCCGAGGCAGATATGGTTCCCGGACCTTCTGGACTTGTCAGTGTCCCCGTCAATCAAGCTGCCAGTGGACGCGGATCTTCTCTCCAGGGAAGGAGGCGCCATCCTCCATCACGACCCGAAGTCGCTGAACTTGCAGGCCTGGCTCCTGCAGCGTTAGAGTTTGGAGGTTACGACATACCGGCTGACTGCAGAGAGGTTCTTGCAAAGGCCAGGGCGTCCTCAACTCTTAAATGCTACGGACACAAATGGAAGAGGTTCTCTGTCTGGTGCCACGCACAGAAGATTAGCCCTCTACGGATTACGGCTCCTCAAGTACTGCCGTACCTACTGACGCTGGCCAAGGCTGGACTGGCGCACGCTTCCATCAAGATTCATCTTGCTGCGATCTCCCGATACTCCAGAACCACGGGACGGACGTCTTTGTGGTCTCATCGTCTGGTGAAAGAATTCATGAAGGGACTGTTCAGATCGTTCCTGCCGGTGAAGGCTCCGGCCCCGGCGTAGGAGCTCAACTTGGTGCTGACCAAGCTCATGGGACCTCCGTTCGAGCCTCTGCACTCAGCTCCGTTGAAGTTCTTGTCGTGGAAAACAGCGTTTCTTGTGGCCATCACCTCCGCACGATGGGTGGGAGAGATCCAGGCCCTTTCCTGCAAGCCCCCGTACTTGACTTTTCACGACACAAGGTTAGTGCTCAGGACGCACCCCTCCTTCATGCCCAAGGTGCCGTCGGACTTCCACCTCAACGAACCCTTGGTGTTGCCTGTTTTCTTCCCGTCGCCTTCGTCGCCGGCTGAAAGGACTTTGCACTCGCTGGATGTGGCTAGAGCGCTGAAGTTCTACGTGGACCGCACAAAGAGTTTTCGGAAGACGTCACAACTTTTTGTGAACTTTGGACCTGTCAATCAGGGGAAGGCTCTCTCAAAGGCTTCCATTTCCAGATGGCTCCCCGACTGTATCATGTACTGTCATCGGTTGGCAAACCGACCGCTGCCCGGCCGTCCGAGAGCCCATTCCACCAGAGCGATCGCAGCTACCACGGCGTTCCTATCTGGTGTGCCCCTGCTGGACATCTGCAGGGCTGCTACGTGGAGGTCGACGCACACCTTCACGAAATTCTACTGCGTCGACCGGGATTCCAGGGAGGAGTCCAGGGTCGGCCAAGCAGTGCTGCACAACCTGTTCGCCTAAGGTGAGCCTGGTGAGAAGGTAAGAGATGCTTAATGTTGAGTTGTTGTATTGCTTAATGTTGAGCCTGTTGCCACCTCCCGTGGTTGTGCATGTGTGTACTGCTATGTATTCTTTTATTCATGAGCATGTGAATCCATGCCAGACCCCATGCTGGAGAAGGAACAAGTTACTTACCTGTAACTGTTGTTCTCCAGCATGGGTCTGGCATGGATTCACATGCGAACCCTCCCGCCTACCCCTCTGCGGCTCTTCACTTGGTCATACTGCCACTTCACATGCTACCAAATCTGAAGATGGCTGCCAGAGGCGGGGCTTAGGGGGATGGCAGTCATTGGCTGTGGTCAGTATGACGCAGAGATCAGTGATTGGTTACTACTACGAAAGACAGATCAGAAACGAAACTGATACTGATTTTTCTTTACCGAGGATTTCCAGCCTGACGACGGGGAATATTCATGAGCATGTGAATCCATGCCAGACCCATGCTGGAGAACAACAGTTGCAGGTAAGTAACTTGTTCCTACTCCCAACGCTTCCATGCACCTTCGTCAAGCCAACGCGGATACTATGCTGGCAGCTGTTAACCAAAGGCTCTGACAGGAAATTGCAGACTTCCTCCCAGAACTTCCAGCACAGAGCCAAGCGTTCCTCAAGGCGGGCCTAGGAGCAGCCAAGCTGGTAGCGCAGGACATCATGGAGTCCTCTGTGGCCCACAATACCTCTGGCCGGGCCATCTGCATTGCCACGGATATGAGAAGGACGGCCTTACTCCGGGCTAAATTTAATCCCGATTTCTAGGAACGCATATTGGACCTTCCATTCGAGGGTAGTGACTTCTACCGCTCCACCACGGATGAAGAATTGGATAAAGACTTTGTGGTTTGCGAGCTGTTCTTTTTATCTATACTTAAGATGGCCATGCCCAAGGCCTACACCCAGTCGCAGCAACGCTCTGACAAGGGACAGGCGTTTGGCAGGTTCCGGTGGCTTCCAAGAACAGAGGTCCAGGCAACATGACCGAGTCAGCACCGAAGGAAAAAGGGGGGGGGTGGCACAAGGGTTTCTTCCAGTCCCTCTCCTCTGCAACAGCCTCAGAGGGAAAGAAGGCATGACACGCCCCTTCGGGTCCACGTGTCTCCGGTGGGGGGGGGGGGGGCAGGCTTGTCCTTCATGCAATTTTCGCGCCAGAATTTTCCGGACACCTGGATCCTCTTAGTAGTCTCCACGGAGTACCGCCTACTGGTACCCTCCTCTCCTCCCTCCTCTCCCACAGATTGGGACAACTCTGCTGGCAGGAATCCGGTCCCTCGTCGAGAGCCAGGCAGTGGAAGAAGTCCCAGCCTCCCAGCGAGGATTGGCCTTCTATTCCTGGATTTTTGCCATACAGAAGAAGAACCAGGCTGGCCTGAGAGTTGTGTTGGACCCTTCCACCAGCAATCTTTCCCTCCCGCTGCAGAAATTCAAGATCGTTATGCCAGCTCTTATTGCGGAAACACTGGACAAGGGGAGACTAGATGTGCTCCCTGTATCTGAAGGACGCTTATCTACACGTCCCAATTTGGCAGCCGCACCATTCCTTACTGCGCTTCAGGATCATGGGCTGCCATTTCCACTACAAGGTGCTACCCTTTGGCCTCCACTCGGCACCCAGGGTATTTACCAGGTTAATGAATGAAGTGGCAGCCCTCCGCAGGGCCACCACGTCTACCCATACCTGGACCACTGGCTCATTCGGGCCACCTCTCTGGAAGCGGTTCACCATACCACCTCTGCACTGATGAACACCCTGCACAACCTGGGGTTCACTATCAATCTCAAGACATCTCAGCTGCAGCCCACGCAGAGCCTTACCGTCTTGGGCCTCATCTGAAACACGAGCTCTGCAAGAGTTTTTCCCCTCGGAGGACATGATTGCAGCCATCCGGAGAGCCATAGCTCCGTTCCTCTACAGTGCACTGACCTCGGCCTGGTGGTACCAGCACCTATTGGGTCTTATGGCAGCAATCCTGTTGGCCGTACCCCACAGCAGGCTCAGAATGAGGAGATTACAGCTGCACTTTGCAGCCTCATCGAATCAGGAGAAGGGCACCCAAGCGGAGCCAGTTAACATTCCTCCCGCTCTCCACTCTGACCTCCAGTGGTGGTCCGTGGACTACAAGCTGTGGCAGGGCAAGCCCTTTCGAAAGCCGGCCCCTCAGGTCACAGTTACTACGGACTTCTCCCTAGAGTGCTGGGGGAGCCACCCTGGACAACCACGGTGTCCATGGAGTCTGGACCCGGCAGGAGCAGGAGTCGCACATCAATTGGCTAGAAGTGAAGGCCATGTGACTGGCTCTCAAGGCCTTCCTCCCTCTTATCGAGGGCAAGACAGTTCTTATCCAGACAGACAACTCCACCAGCATGTACTATGTCAACAAGCGGGGGGCGGGGGGTACCAGATCCCCTCTGCTGTGCAACCTTGCAGTCAGCATGTGGGAATGGGCTCTGGAGAACATCTACATTATGACTGTCCACCGCCTGGGGGAAGCCAACCTGGAAGCGGACAGGCTCGGCAGACTAGGGGCAGACAATTACGAGTGGCAATTGAACGACCTGGTACCGAAGGAGATCTTCCTCAGGTGGGTTCTCCCCAGGTGGATCTGTTTGCCTCCCTGGACATCAGGAAATGCCAGCAGTTCGCCTCCTGGAAGGGCACCAGCTCTCTGGGCGACACATTCCAGATACAATGGAATGACATGACGGTATACGCCCCTGGTCCACAGGGTGATCTGCAAGATAAAGAAATCCCGGCACCTCAGCATCATTTTGATAGCTCCTTGGTGGCCGACGAGACTGTGGTTCTCCGAGCTACTCAGCCTGTCGGACAGACCACCCATTCACCTACCGCTGGGCACAGCTCCTCTCCTGGCCCAGCAGGAGGCAGGGTACTCCACCTTGCTGCTCACAAACTAGCCCTTGCAGTGTGGTTCCTGAGCACGTCACGCTGAAATACTTCAGCGCCTCTCAGGCTAATCTGGAAAATCATCCAGGGCGCTAGAAGCAAGACTACTAGATTCTGTTATTAGGCCGACTCTAGGGAGATCGACTCCCTTAAATGCACCTTGGACGATGTGCTCGCCTTTTCAGCACACCTTGCCCACTCCGGCATACAGGTGGATACATGCTGCACCTATCTGGCAGCCATAGGGGCATACAGGAATTCAGAGGAGGGCCTCTTCTCCTCCTCCAGCCCAGTGGTCAAGCGACATCTGGCGGGCCTCCACAGGCTTTACCCGCCTATAAAGAAACCACATCCGGTGTTGGACGCCTTGGCGCACAAACCTTTCGAGCCAGTGGCATCCGCGGACATCGGGCTGGTCACCATACAGACAGCTCTCCTCGTGGGCCTCACCTCAGCTCGCACAGTCAGGGAGATCCAGGCTCCGGTGTCTTCAGAGTCCTACACCACTTTTCACAAGGACAAGGTTGTTCTACGAACGCACCCTGCGTTCCTACCCAAGGTTACCTCCTCCTTCCATCTGAATGAGGAAATAGTCTTACCCACTTTCTTCGCCGACCCCAAGGACGAGCCTCAGAGGTTCTTGCACCTTCTGGATGTCAGACGCGCTGTCATGCGCTGCCGAGCCGATGGGCGGTTACTTCCGCGATGGAGACTCCGGCGCCGACCGTAGTTCCAGCACGTTGTGTATCCTTGCGTGCAGTCACGGTCTAGTTTTCCTTCAACATGGCGGTCACTGGGAAGTACATAAGTCTCCCTCTCCCAGCTATCAATGCGTTGCAACCCCCGTAGCTTCCGCTTCAGCCTTTTGGGTGAGACGCTAGTTTTCTGTCTTGCGGCTTGCCGCTCTGTCTCTTCGCCTTATCGCTCCTTGCGATACCTCTTTTCTTCCGCTAATCCCCTCTCTCTATCTCTTTCCCTTCCTTGTTCTTGGTTGGTTTTCTCTTTCGGTTCCGGTGGCTCGCCCTTGCTCCTCGGCTTGAGCCTCTCTCCCTTTCTCCTGGGTCCTGCTGCCGCTCGAGTTTTCTTGCTTGAGCTCCCCTCTCGCTTCTCCCTTTTAGTGAGAGCGCTTCCTGGTCTCCGTCGCCTTCGGCTCCGCTCCGCCTCCACAGCCCGCAGCAGCCGTCCACCTTCACTTCTTCGACTGCTGGACTCTCATACTTTCCCTGGGAAGACTTCTGCTCGACCTCCTGCCTCACAAGGGTTTTTTGTGCCAAGAAGGCTTTTTCCCTTGTCGCCTACTACGGGAGAGGAGTCCCAGGACTGCTTGTTTCAAGCATTCACTGTGGCTTCCTCTCGTGGTAGGCAAGTTGCTTCATCCACAAGGAGAGATTTCTGCGCACGTCGGCGTCTCAATACAGACGAATTGGAGGATTACCACTCAGGTGAGGAGGAGAAAGGGAAGGAATTGGACAGATTGCAACGCCAAGAAACCAAGATGTCGGCAGAGGAACATATCCAGGAACTCTGGAAGACGGTTCAGGGCTTATCACAAGAGTTGCAGACCGTAAAGACTGAAAACATAGTCCTACGACAGCTTGCCACTACCCGAGATGTCCCGCCTGCCGAACTACCCCCAATGACACTCCCCTCAGGGAAGTTTGATGGTTCACCAAAGAAGATAAAAGAATTTTTGGAGGCGTGTGTGGTGTACTTTACCTTTAGGCCTCGTGCCTTCGCTACCGATCAATCCAAAGTAGGGTTTTTGATCTCAAACATGACGGGCAATGCCCTTGCTTGGGCCACACCGTTGGTTACCAGTGCCAACCCCATACTACACGACTTTACCGGGTTCCAGGGTTTACTGAAACAGACATTTGAGCGACCGGAACTAACTTTCACTGCCAGCGAGGACTTGTTGGATGTACGACAAGAGGCCTCAGATGTTCTTACATAGATATCTTGATTCAAGGCTCTGGCCGCAGAAGCGGGTTGGCCGGAACAAGCCCAGTACGCCATATTCAGAAGGGGCCTTCGAGAAGAGATCAAGAACGAACTAGCCAGGTCATCCCGACCACCAACCTTTTCTGATCTGCTATCTTCCACATTACAGATTGAGTACCGCCTTCAGGAACGCCGAGCCGAACGCTGCAAGCATCGCCTCGCAGCGGGTTCTCCTGCCTCCACTCCGTCTACGTCCTCTTCTTACTCTTCCTCCCACTCCTTCGAAGAACCAATGCAGATTGGGGCTACCAGAGGCTCTTTTGTTTGCAGAGCGAAGACGGAGAAAGGAGAAGGGACTGTGTGCCCATTGCGGGTCAGAGCAGCACCTACTTAAGGAATGCCCGGTGGTTCCAACCAGATCACAGGGAAACGAAACTCCTCGGCGCCAGTAGGGACTTGGTTCCGAGGATCACCTTGCAATTTCCTACGTCCCTACGTATCTCTCTCTATTTCAGCTCCTAGCACTTTGGAGGATTCCAGGTTAATGGTGATTCCGGTATGTATCGAATCCCGGGGGTTATCCATAGATGCCCTAGCCCTCTTGGACTGTGGGGCTGCCGGAAACTTTGTGGACACTCTATGGGCTGAGAAGGTGGGCCTCCATAGAGTAGCCCGTAAAGAGGATCAAAAGGTAGAAGGGGTGGACGGTTCTCCCCTCTCTTCGGGCCTGATAAAACATACCACGGAGGAACTAGGAGTCACCATTTTCCAACATACAGAGGTGCTCAAGTTCGATATCATCCGAGCAGCCCATTTTCCGATCATTCTAGGAATAACTTGGCTTCGCAAGCACAATCCTCAGGTAGACTGGACCAGCAGCCAGTTGAGTTTTTTGTCTCTATATTGTAGACAGCATTGCTTCTCAAGGTCATTTCAGAACAATCACCAGACTGCGACGATATTAACAAGTGGTCATGTGGGAATCCACGCTCTGCCACGTTTTTGTTTACCCTACCAGGAGGTCTTCAAGGAAACAATACCGGCGAAACTGCCTCCACATAGGCCGGAAGATTGCTCTTTGGAACTAGAACCAAATGCTTTGGTCCCTTTCAGCCGGATGTTCTCCTTAACCCAATCTGAGAGACAAGTATTAAAGGGATATTTGGATACTAATCTGCAAAACGGTCTTATTCAACCCTCCAAGTCTCCGGCAGGAGCTTCTTTGTTTTTCATAAAGAAGGACTCCCCCGATTTGCGTCCTTGCATCGATTACAGAGGACTTAATAAGGTTACCATAAGAGACCGTTATCCCATGCCCCTCATTTCTGAGATCATAGAGGCTGTTAAAGGGGCTCGCATTTTCACCAAACTGGACCTACGTAAGGCATAGCATTTGCTTCGCATTGCCAAGGGTGACGAATGGAAGACTGCATTTCGCACCCCGTTCGGTCTATACGAATACAAGGTGATGCCATTCGGATTGGTCAGTGCCCCAGCTATATTTCAGCGGTTCATGGACCGATTATTCTCCGATCTACTTCTGGTCACAGTCGTCGTCTACCTAGATGACATTTTGGTTTACTCATCGGATCTGGATTCCCATATCCTTCATGTGACTCAAGTACTAGAGCGTCTTCAACAATACAAACTTCTGGTCAAACCAGAGAAGTGCGTGTTTGCAGCCTCCTCAGTGCACTATCTCGGATACGTTCTCTCTGGGGACGGTATTTCCATGGATGCAGGCAAGGTCGAGGCCATACTGGGTTGGTCCTCCCCTGGTAATGTGAAGGAGGTACAAAGGTTTCTTGGTCTCTCGAACTTTTACAGAAGGTTCATACCAAACTTCTCTGAGGTAGTTCTTCCCATCACTAGTCTCTTGAGGGAAGAGTCAGGGCCTTTCTTGTGGTCACCAGAAGCTGAACAGGCTTTTAGGGATCTGAAGAAATTGTTCTGTTCCGCTCCGGTTCTTCGTCATCCAGATCAAAACCGACAGTTCATCGTTGAAACAGATGCATCTGCCATGGCTATAGGGGCAGTACTTGTGCAAACCTACAAGGCTGTGGAACATCCAGTCGCCTATCTCTCTAAAACATTGTCCCCCAGCCAACTCAATTATTCGGTTCTCGAAAAGGAACTACTCGCAATGAAACTGGCTTGTGAGGAGTGGCAACATCTACTGATGGGAGCACGTCATCCCTTTATCCTCAGGACTGACCATAAGAATCTCAAAGCATTACAAAACATGGAGTGCGTGAATTCTAGGCAGGCCAGATGGGCTTATTTCTTTGCCCAATGCGACTTCCATATCACTTATGTACCTGGCACCTCTAATAAGGTGGCGGACGCCTTGTCTAGGAAGGAGATTCCGGGTAAGGGTGCCCCTAATCCTCGGGAGACCATGTTCAAAAGGAATAAGATCCTGGGATTTATCAATGTTTTCTTTCAGGAAATTAAGACCGCTTTAGCTTCGGAAAGGTTAACGTCTCTGGGACCACAAGGAAAGGCATACACCGAGAGGGAAGGTTTAGTGTTTTTTGGTAACCGACTGTACATTCCAGAAGGTCCTTGGCGCAAGAAGATATTCTGTGGTGCCATGATTCACTGACTGCGGGTCATAGAGGAGTGCTTAACACAACTGAACTCATCGCAAGAAGGTTTTTTTGGCCGAATTTAAAAGGAGAGATTAAGGACTACGTCAAGGCTTGTCCGACATGTGCCAGAGCCAAATATCCCTCTGGAAGGCCCTTAGGTTTGCTTACCCAACCAGAGATGCCAACACGCCCATGGGGTCTCATATCGACCGATTTCATTGTGCACCTACCAGAGTCTGATTCCTGTACTTGCATCATGGTGACGATAGACACCTTCACTAAATTGGCGCATTTTTCCCCGCTGCCTGGATTACCTACCGCCACTCAAATGGCGGAGACCTTTACACGAGATGTCTTTAGACTGCATGGCCTACCAGATAAGATCATTTCCGACAGAGGTAGTCGGTACGTCTCAAACTTCTGGAAGGCTTTGTGTTCTAGGGTCGGCATTGAAAGGGCACTTTCTTCTGGTTTTCACCCTCAGTCGAACGGCCAGACGGAACGACTGAATGCCACCCTAGAGCAATATCTGAGATGCTATATCAACCAACAGCAGGATAACTGGGTATCTTTATTACCCACAGCGGAATTTATGTACAACAATTCGACCCATTCCGCACTAGGTCTCACTCCTTTTTTTTTTTTTGCACGTACGGAGTGCATCCTCGATCCATTTTTTCCCCTGATTCCGGTTCCCACCAATTCTCCCACTGCAGAATCGGTGGTCCAGTCCATTGGGGAGGCGCATAAGACAGCTAAACTCAGTCTACAAAGGAGCAGAATCCGAAACAAGGAACGGGCTGACCTACACCGGCAGGGTTGTCCCGATTGGAAACCGGGGATAGGGTGTGGCTCGCTACCAAGTTCCTACCCCGATGGGTTCACCCTTCCAAACTTTCTCCTCGCTTTCTAGGGCCTTTTTCCATTCTATCTAAAATCAATCCTGTCTCTTTCAAATTGAAATTGCCTCCTTCTCTCAATCGCATTCACCCTGTTTTTCACTCCTCTCTTCTCAAGCCCTTCACTCAAGATCCTCACCAAAGATTCCTTCCTCGTCTTCATATTCAGGGTTCTGGAGGTGCCAAGGAGTATGAAGTTGCGGCTATCCGTGACTCCAGGTTCTACAGAGGTCGATTAGAATACTTAGTCTCGTGGAAGGGTTACCCGGAGTCGGAGGACTCCTGGGAGCCGGTCTCCCACATACATGCCCCCCGATTGCTGAGAGGTTTCCATCGGTGTTTTCCAGGTAAACCTGGGGGATTTCGTTTTGGAGGGGGGCATACTGTCATGCGCTGCCGAGCCGATGGGCGGTTACTTCCGCGATGGAGACTCGGGCGCCGACCGTAGTTCCAGCACGTTGTATTTCCTTGCGTGCAGTCACGGTCTAGTTTTCCTTCAACATGGAGGTCACTGGGAAGTACATAAGTCTCCCTCTCCCAGCTATCAATGCGTTGCAACCCCCGTAGCTTCCGCTTCAGCCTTTTGGGTGAGACGCTAGTTTTCTGTCTTGCGGCTTGCCGCTCTGTCTCTTCGCCTTATCGCTCCTTGCGATACCTCTTTTCTTCCGCTAATCCCCTCTCTTTCTCTTTCCCTTCCTGGTTCTTGGTTGGTTTTCTCTTTCAGTTCCGGTGGCTCGCCCTTGCTCCTCGGCTTGAGCCTCTCTCCCTTTCTCCTGGGTCCTGCTGCCGCTCGAGTTTTCTTGCTTGAGCTCCCCTCTCGCTTCTCCCTTTTAGTGAGAGCGCTTCCTGGTCTCCGTCGCCTTCGGCTCTGCTCCGCCTCCACAGCCCGCAGCGGCCGTCCACCTTCACTTCTTCGACTGCTGGACTCTCGTACTTTACCTGGGAAGACTTCTGCTCGACCTCCTGCCTCACAAGGGTTTTTTGTGCCAAGAAGGCTTTTTCCCTTGTCACCTACTACGGGAGAGGAGTCCCAGGACTGCTTGTTTCAAGCATTCACTGTGGCTTCCTCTCGTGGTAGGCAAGTTGCTTCATCCACAAGGAGAGATTTCTGCGCACGTCGGCGTCTCAATACAGACGAATTGGAGGATTACCACTCGGGTGAGGAGGAGAAAGGGAAGGAATTGGACACGCGCTGGAATACTACCTGGACAGGTCCATGGACTTCAGCAAGTCAGACGCCTTGTTTGTCACTTTTGGGGGGTTAAGGCCCGGATATCGGGCCTCCATGGCCTCCATAGCAAGGTGGATGGTCGCAACCATCAAGGAGGCCTATGAGGAGCAGTACAAACCAGTGCCATTTAACTTAAATGTCCATGCGGTCAGAGCCAAGGCCATGGCCATCGCGTTCCAACGGCATGTCCTGTGGCAGGTGATCAGCAGGGCAGCTACCTAGGCCCCCGCCCCCCGACCCCACCCCCTTCGGCGTTCTGTAAACACTACTGTGTTTGGACACCACCTCCAAGTCTGACGCGTCGTTCAGACAGGCGGTTCTAAGAAACCTGTTTTCTTAAGGAGGGTGTCCTCTCCGCCCTGGGGCGGGACGTAAGCGTAATTAATAGTTACTCACTGTAGTGACTAACATACTCTTGATCCATAGAACCCTTTCCTCCATGCATCCCACCATCCTCCCCCCTAATATTATTGGTGTCATTGGGCAATTCTGAATATTGTCGATGCGTCAATGGGGACTGAAGAGTGGCGCAGGTGGGCCGATTCAGGCGAGCGTATGCTCCCGGCCGAGCCTCTAAATTTAAAGGGGAAGAAGATTTTTCTGGTGAAAGTTCCCTTTCCCGTCCCTCGCAAGGGACGCTCATACAGTATGGAGGAAAGGGGACTATGGACTAAGAGTATGTTAGTCACTACAGTGAGTAACTATTAATTTCCTCCATACTGTGTGGGTGTCCCCAGCTAGGGAGGGGAGACAGAACCTTTTTCACCAGAAAAATCATCTTCCCCATTAAATTCGGGGGCGCAGCACTGGGACCTGCGCTCCCCTGACTCCACCCTCTGGCGCCACTTCTCCGTCCTCTTTTCCGCATTGACTGGAACGGACTGCTTTCACCAGCGCTCCTGGGTTAGGCCTCCAGCTTAGTAATTCCACGCACTCTTCTCTGGAGAAGTATTCTTGTCTTCTTTTTTCTTTTCAATTAACAGGTACTGCTTTGTCCTCTGACGCCACACTCCTCCCATGTCAACAATGGCGGGCTTCAGCAGGTGTCCATCCTGCGAGGGTCCCTTCCCAACATCTGACCCCCATGCCCTCTGCCTCCGGTGCCTTTGCCCAGGGGGCGGCTGTACTGCGTGTGACGCCTTGATTCCACGCATGCTGAAGAACCGACCAGCCAGGTGGCGGGAGCTCTTCGGGAGATCGCCTCCAGAGGACCTCACAGCGTTTGTGAAGCATAAGACCAGGCCTGAGGTAGGTGCCCTGTTCTCCTCCACACCCTGCTAGGGTGACTCCTTCCCAAGCACTGAGGCTGCTCCAGCTACTGGCCACCAGGCAGAGGTGTCGCAAGATCCTACTGATGTTACCGCTGAGGGGCTGCAAGGCTCTATTACCTGGTTCTCTGAACCCGAGGGGCTATGCCCTAACACCGGAGCCATTTCTGAGGGGGGTGCCTGCACACAGCACTACCAACAATGCAGCCGAGGGCACTCCGCCTACCAGGCCCCGTCCTGAGGTGCAGGGTAGGCCTCAACCACCACCGATCAACGGTGGAAGCCAGCCCCAGCTCACCTAATGAGCTGGGCTTTTAACACTTAAAATTGCCCTTCTTCTGGCTTTAACATCAGCCCGCAGGGTTACTGTATACTACCTTTCACAAGGACAAGGTGGTACTTGGAGTTAAACCTTCTTTCTTGCTGAAAGTTTCTGACTCTCACTTGTCACAAAAATAACCCTTCCAACCTTCTACCCTCCTCCTCATTTGGATAATGAAGAGCAGAGATTACACAGACTGGGCCCAAAAAGGGAAGGGCTCTGAGTTTTTATATATCAAGAATGTCAAAATTGCACCAGGATGACCAACTTTTTGTGGGTTATACTGGTCATAAATTGGGAATAGTGGTGACAAAACAAACTATATCCCACTGGATTACTTTGGCTATTGTGGAGTGTTACAGGTTAGCCGGGAAAGACCTGCTGGAAGGGCTTCGTGCCCATTCCACAAGGGGTATGGCAACGTCCGTGGCTCTTCAGAGGGTAGTTCCTGTAGTTATCTGTTCAGCTGCAACATGGGCATCAATCCATACTTTGTTAACCATTACTGCTTAGATGCCTCTTCTTCCCATGAGGGATTGTTTGCAAAAGCTGTTCTTCATTCTATCTTTGATAAAACTTAATAGTACTCCCACCTCCTAAATTACCACTGCTATGGGAGTCTATCATGGATGAGGAATACGTGGGAGGGCACAATCCATCCGAAGAACAAGTTACTTACCAACTGAATCTTTCTTTCGACTGGATGTTCCTCCCACGTATTCCTCATCGCCCCTCCCATCCTTCCCCGCTGTACAATTTATGTGATTTACACTTTATGTTCACGAAAAGCTTACAGTCTGGGGCACGACTGAATGGTTAATAGTTTGTATGAAAAAACAGAACTGAAGCCAACGGGCACGGCACAAGCTACTTATACTGCTGGTGACGTCAACACACTACGGAGACCGTCGAGGGACATCAACGCCACAACCTTGTGCACAGCACCCTCTGCCGAGATTTTTTTTCCCAAGTAGCGAAGCTGGCGAGATACGAATATCATAGATGAGGAATACGTGGGAGGAACATCCAGTCGAAAAAACTTTACAGTTGGTAAGTAACTTGTTCTTCTATTGCATGAGTTCACTCGGAGGCAGAAGGAGGACCCTAGTGGTCTAGGTGCCAGCTGTAGGCAGGCTGAGATAGGGTTCTGTTGTAGGCGAAAGTCAGAGTTCCTGTGTAAGACTGTTCAAACAAGTAGTTCATTTTAAAGTTAGTTAGGGTTCTGTGACTTCTGAGAAGACACCCGAGGAGGATTCCAGCAATTGGCCTGGGTGAACTGGGTGAGAGGACTCACAATCACAGAAAACCCCAAAGCTTTACAGACATCACGAAGGCTTAAGTAAGTTAATACCCCGGCCAACACAGAACCTTTACACGGAAGAGTTGCAGCAAGAACACTTCAGGATCTGCAGCCAAAAACCCAGTCGATTTTCCTTTATCATGAAGACAGACGACCGGACACTGGAAAGGCTTTTGCAGCAGGGATCACAGGGAAGGCTCTTAGCAAGAGGTTCTTCACATGGTTTACTCGGCACAGAAGAGAAGGTTGCAGTGGGGGAGACTTTAGCATCTGTAGCCAAAAACCTGGTCGATTAATTCCTTTATCATGAAGACAGAAGACTGGACACTGGAAGGGTTTCTGCAGCAGGGATCAACAGGGAAGGCTCCAGGCAAGAGTTTCTTTATGGCTGGATGCGGTTCTCTGGTTTTGGCGCCCTTTTCAGGAGCCAGAAGAAGACTGAATATCGCTGGTTGGATTGTTGCCAGGTCCAGCACTCTGGTGAGGGGACTTTCTGGACTTGAATCGCATCTCTGGAGATCCAGCAAGATGCCATCAAAGTGTTCAGCTCGATTCGGAATTCAGAAGGCCATGCACTGCACAATGGCTCAAGGTCCCAGGGTATTGGGGTATTGCAGCCCCGCAAGGTCCAGCACGACGTGGGATGCCTCAAAATGCGGGTCTTCTTGGGTCTAGTAGATCTCACCAGGCTCTGGACTCCTGGAACCTGGTGGGTTTGGGGGGACTTGGCCTAGTTGTCCAGTCGAAGATAAAATGGACACTAAGGACAAAGAACAGTAAAATGTCAAAATAAGAAGGCTGGGTCCATTTTGGTAAAATGAGCACCCATGGGTGCCTTTACCGAGGCTGTGGAAACAGCCCACAGTAAAGGTGCACTAAATTAGTAAGAAGGTTCACCGCCACCATCCATTAAAGGTAACCTTGTCCCTGTAACTGAAATGTTACTTAAAATGAGAAAGGGGATATATTGTATCTCCCCAGCACTCCACGTGAGGTTGGGTGTGCTGGTCTCACCTACATTAATTCAATTTTTATTGATTTTTTGAAAACAGCATAGATACACAAATTACAAGATTTGGGCATTCGCCCTCAACAAATCAAACTATAAGCCATTATTCCCTGTGTTTGTTCCCCCCCTCCGCCTCCCACCCACCCCACACAGTATCTCGAGCGCTGCTGTCTGCTTATAGAAATGATGCGGCATAGGGCAGCGTCAATCCGGGTTTTCTCCGTCGGTGGTCAATCGGCTTTCCAAGTTCCAGGGCCATTCGTTCCATGTCGGGGCTTGTTTTTGGGCCGGGCCAAGGACACTTGAGGGTCTCAGGACGTAGCCTATGTGTTGCCAAACACCTCTTAAAATTGCATCCAGTCTCTCTATTTGGGTGCTTGAACCATGTAAAGCCGCTGTAAGTCTTTCCATAAGGAATATGTCTTTGGCAATCATCACCCATTCTTTCTTCCACGTTCTAGCGCAGGCCGCTCTGGCTGCCAACAGTAGGGAGTGCGAGAGGTACAGTAATTTTTACCAGTGATCATTATGCTGCAGGCCAAACAGTATCAACATCGGGTCCAGTGGGAGCACACCTTCTCCCGCCTCTTTCAGCCAGCTAAGGACTTCGGCTCAATAGGTTTGGACCTTCCCGCATGTCCACCACATATGCCAATAGTTTGCCCTTTCCCCACACCCGTGCCAGCAAAGGGGGATTACGTCTGGGAACATCCTAGAAAGTGTGATCGGGTCATACTGCCATCTGTGCAGGAGTTTGACAGCATGGGTTTTGTATTGGCAGGAGATGGAGGTCTTAAATGATCTACTACAGAGTCGCCCCCAGAGACCGTCTCCGATCCTACAACCCAAGTCTCTTTCCCATTTCCCCCTGAGGCTTTTGGTGGTTCCCTCACGGGGGGTTAAAAGGGCCGAGTAAAGGAGTGAGATGAGGCCTTTCATTTCTACATGGGTATCTAAGATTTTCTCAACTGGGGTGAGTTGTCTTTGTAATTTGGGCTTTAGTTTTGGTTTCATTAGGATTCCCTTAAGTCTCAGGTAGAGGAGTGGGGAGAGCCTACCTATTCCCAAGAATTCTTCAAGCTCCTGGATACTTATAAACGACTCCTCCCTGACCAACTCTGCATAGGCCCGCGTCAAACCAGGGCTGATAGTGTTCATGGCCTGGGATTTCCTCTAAAACTGGTGTGGACCAGATGTGACTCATTGGGGAGGGCCAAGTGGTCACCTTCTCACCGTGTCCCTTACCCTCCAACGCCTTCCACATTGTTACTAGTATTGGGTGATCCCTGATTCTCCTTGGGAGCTTTTTCATCGGGACCCATAACCACTCACCCACTGTGACAGGGCTCAGGAGGGAGTTTTCAAGAAAGACCCATTGCTTGTTGGGGTCCTCTCTGAGGTGGGGGGGCCAGGGTTCTGAGCTGGGCTGCTCTGTGGTAAGTTCGTAAGTCTGGGAGGCCGACGCCCCCTCTATCCTTGGGGAGGGTGAGTGTTTCATAACCTATTCTGGGCCTCTGGCCTTGCCATATGAATTTCGTTATGTGTTTTTTGGCTTCTTTAAGAAGTGCTTCTGGGGCTTCCAAAGGGAGCATCTGGAAAACATACAGGACCCTGTGGAGGAGGTTCATCTTTACGGCGTTTATCCTTCCCATCCACGAGATTTGCCCCTTACTCCATGTCTCCATATCTTTGAATAAGTTGTCAAACAGCGGGGGGTAATTTGCCTGGCTTAGATCTTCGTGGGGCCGGACGATGTTGATCCCCAGGTATTTAATCCCTTCGGTACGAATTTGAAACCCCAGGGGGGACAGTTCCGTGTCTGCATCTGGGGCAAAGGAGAAGATCATTGACTTCCCTATGTTCATCCTGAAGCCTGAGAATTGGCCAAACCGTTCAATAACCCGAACGGCCGCCGGGTCTGAGCTAGTAGGTTCCCTCAGGTGGAGCAGTATGTCATCTGCATAGAGGCCGAGCTTGAAGGTCCGACCTCCAACGTCAATACCGCGGACCATCTGGGAACATCTGATGGATACTCTGCGAGTATTTCCATGGTCATGGCGAACAGGATTGGGGAGAGGGGGCAGCCCTGCCTCGTCCCCCTTTGAAGGCTGAATGTTCGTGAAAGGTGACCATTTACCGTTACTCTAGCAGAGGGGTCTGTGTATAAGGCCTTAATGGCTCGCCTGATTCCCTCGCCAAAGCCCAGTTTGACAAGGACTCAGTGTAGAAACTCCCAGTCCACCCTGTCGAACGCCTTTTCGGCGTCGATGGCCACCAGGACAGGGTTGTCTCCCTTCGGGGCCGCTTCCCTCATCGGGTGCAGGGTTTTTCGGAGGGTGTCAGCCCCCTGTCTCCCCTGTATGAAGCCCACCTGGTCGGAGTGGATGAGTACCGGCATATGGTTGTCTAGTCTCGTGGCTATGATCCTGGTGAACAGTTTAGCGTCCTCATTCAGGGGGGGAAATTGGTCTATATGACCGGCAGTCTGTTGGATCTTTGCCCTCCGGGATCACTGTCATCAGTGCTTTGCCAAAAGACAGAGGCGCACTCCCGGTCCTCATGATATTTGTGAATAGGCCCACCAGAAACCCTGCTAGTAGGCCTCCAAAGGCCTTATAGAAGCCTGCGGTGAATCCGTCCTCCCCCGGGGGCCCTGCCCAGCTTAAGACCCGATATTGCCTTAAGTACCTCCTTGCTTGTTATTGGGGAGTCTAAGGCTGATGCCTCTGGGGGGTCCATCTCCGGTAATGTTACTCCTCCGAGGTATGCTCCCAGTGCCTCCGCCTCCACTTCTCCTTCCCTCCCGTAGAGAGTCTCATAGAACCCCGCAAATTCCTCCACTATTCCCTCGGGATCCGTTTTTGTCCCCTCATCCCTGCATGAGATCCTTGACACCCATCTATCTCTCCGTTGGCCTTGGAGTTTGGCCGCCAGCATGGCTTCAGCCTTATCCCATTTTTCATAATACCTTTGGCGCAGGTGTTGGAGGCCCGCTACAATTTTCCCCATCTCCAATGCTCTCAGCTCTTGCCTTTTCTCTCTTGCATCCCCCAAGTCCCTTTCCCTCTCCTCATCCCTCTTCCCTTCAGATCCCTCCAATGCTATTATCTCCGCCCGTAGTCTATGAGCCAGGAGAGTCCTGGTCCTTTAACACCCCTCTGGGTCGCCTTTGCTGCCTCCCAGACTGTCTCTATGTTGACTTCACCCGTGTTATTCAGTTCAAAATATTCATTGATCGCCTTCTCCATCTCCTCCTTAAAAACCACATCCCTTAGCAGGAAGTCATTGCATTTCCACAGGGATTCTCTGGATTTCAGACCCAATACACTAATATCTGCCCAGAGCATATCGTGGTCCGACAAGCTAACCGGGCGGATGATGCAGGACTACACTCGGCTCGTGTTCTGGTGCCCCATGAAAAGGTAATCTATTCTCGTTCTGGTGTCATGGACCGCTGAGTAGAAGGTGTATCCCTTTCCCTCCGGATGCAATTCCCTCCATGTATCCACGAGCCCATAGCCCAACATCAGCTCCCGGAATTTCCCCTGGGGTCTATCCCCTCGGCTGCCTAGCGGGATGGCCCCTCCACTATGATCTAATTCCCGATTTGCCCGCATGTTAAAGTCTCCACCCAGTATAAGGAGCCCCTCTGTCCTGGCCATTATCTCTCCCATCGCCTCTTTGAGAAATTCAACCTGGCCCACATTAGGACAATAGATAGCTTCTAGGGAGACCCTGGAGTTGTGCAAGTCACCTGATATAATCATGGCTCTACCGTCTTCCCTCCCCCACCTGGTTACCTCTGTGAGTCTCTGGTTTCTCTGCAGGATGATCCCGACTCCACTCCGTTTCGTGGGAGCGGATGCCCAGAAGGTCTGGCCCACGTGTGCTCCCGGGATGGCCCTCTCCTCTCCCGTGACCGTTCTAGTTTCCTGTACGAAGAGGATATCTATTTTAGCATTCTATTTCCCTCCCCAAGAGGGAGCACTTTGCTGGGGAGTTCAGACCCTTTACATTGAGTGAACCAATTCTCAGTGACTCAGCCTGGCCCCTATTCTCATTGTCTGCCATTGGGTCCTTGTCTTGTTTGTACCGTCTTCCCGGATCTGTGCTTTCTGCCGCCTTTCAATGTGGTTTAGAGACTGTGTGGGTCCCCAAAATCCCCAACTCCCTCCCTTCCCTCCTCCCCCTCTTTATCATGACGCCTGCCAATGGGCAAGCCACCAGGGTGAATGCAAGTCCATCCTCCGCAGTCCCCTTGTTAAGCTCAGCGTCCCCGGCCGGGGCTGTGTGATTCAATCTCTCAGTTTCTCTAATAGCGAGCCTCTGACCACTTAGTCCCCTTCTGCTTCCGTTGTGGGGGTGTTTAGTTTCTTGAATTTCCTTCGGCCCTTTATCATCTTCTTTGTGGACCAGGGGCCCTCCGGCTCCGTCCTGGTGCTCCGAGGCTCTTGCACCTCCATCTCGTTTCCTTCCTCTGGGGTATCCCCATTGAGTACCTGCAGCACTTGGGATGCCTCCTTGCCGCTGGTCACTCTATAGTCAACTCCTGAGCGTTCAAAAGACAAGGCGAATCGGAAGGACCACCTGTATCTTATGTCTTGGCTGGTGAGCCACTGGGTGAGTGGCGGGCACTCTCTTCTGCGGGTAAGAGTGAAAGCCGAGAGGTCCTGGTAAATCCTCACTGTGTCTCCTTCCAACAAGAAACTCTCCAGCCATCTCGCTTTCTCGAGGACCTCCATTTTTTATCTGTAGCGGAGGAAGTGCACAACTATGGACCTTGGGGCCCCCCTCGCTCCACCTCCCCCTCGGTGGGCTCTTTCCAACTGGACTTCCTTGTCCCCCTCGAGTGTGAAGAGTTGGTTGATGAGGCCCTGAACCTTTCTCCCCACGTCTGCGGCAGTCTCGCCTCTCTGTTGAGTCACAACCATAATGCGCAGGTTGTTTCGGCGTTCTCTGTTCTCTAGGTCGTCCATTTTCAGGGCTATGTCCTCCTCTGATTTCTAGGTCTGTTAGCCTCGCTTCGTATTTCATGTCTAACAGGTCTGTTTGGAGGTGGTTGTTTTCCATTCCCTCAATTTTTTCCTCTAGCGTCTCCACTCGCCCCCTGAGATCAACTATAGAGGCTTGTATGTCAGTTCGAATCGCTTTTATCTCCTGGAGGATGTCCTTGAGGTCGTCCTTCGTTAGCACTGCGGGGGGGGGGGGGGGGGGGGGCACTTGACGGCATGGTGACACTGTGTGGATCACCGAGGGGTGCGTTGGACCGGCGGAAGCGTTGGAGGGAGCGGATTGCGCACGTGGGCTGGGTCGGTTCCAGCGCTCCGGTCTCTGGGTGCCCTTTGGAGTTTGGGTGGGGGCGGGGGGCGCCTCTCACCCTGCCTTAATGCCTTGAGGTTTCCTCTGGGCGTCTTGGGCCCTCCCCGCTTCCGCGGAGGCAAGCTCGCATGTGGGGGGGGTGGGTGCCGGTGATGACTCCGGTCCTCACGAGGGGGGCTAAGATTGTGATTGGGGCCTGTTTCCCCAGATGCGTCACAGCTGAAATGTTCCAGGGGGACCCCTGTACTCCAGGGGGGAAGGCCATGCCAGCTTTTACGGGGTGAGTTGCGCTGGTCCGTGCCCGGAGGGTGGCAAACCCAGTCCGCCGAGTATCAGTTCTCCCCCCTGCGCTCCTCACCACCTTCACTGGGGGCTCCTTTTCAAGTAGGCCTCTGTGCGCGGGGAATGGGTCGGGAGGCTCTCGGAGTCCCGATTTGCTGCTAGTGATCCGCACCGGAGCGGTTCTTGGTGGTGTGGGGCTCCCACCAGGACACCCCACTCGTCCCTGGCCCTGTGCGATGTCCACACGCCATGTTCTGTGGTTTTTTCCCACTTTGAGAGTCTGCAGCCATCGCTTTTAGCTCACTGTAGTTTTAACAAAGGAGGAATATCCATTTGCATATCAGTCTGTGTCCCGCCCACAAGGGCAATCCAGAACCGAAATGCCAGGCAAACCTCCTTTGAAAAAGAGTACCAACAGCAACCCCATACACATGTTTCAGCCTTGTTGGGCCTCATCAGTGAGGTGGAGCTGTGCCTCTCTGAGCACAGTGAGCAAGGGGTCCACGTCTCAGGGGAATGGGGGGGGGGCAAAGAACAGGTTATCATGCCATGTTCTTTTGAGAGAGGGGCGCCTGCTACCTTTTTTGTATTTTTGTAAGGAACTTGGGGTTGGTCACTGTAAATTGTTACCTGAGGGAACCCAGATGTGGACCCCTTGCTCACTATGCTCAGAGAGGCACAGCTCCACCTCACTGATGAGGCCCAACAAGCTGAAACACGTGTATGGGGTTGCTGTTGGTACAAATGAGGTTTGCCTGGCATTTCAATGCTGGATTGCCCCAACTGATATGCAAATGAATATTCCGGGTTTGTGAAAATTACACTGAGCTAAAAGTGTTGGGTGCGGACTCTCAAAGTGGGGAAAAAACCACAGAACAGGTTATCATGCTATGTTCTTTCGAGAGAGGGGCACCTGCTACCCTTTTTTGTATTTTAGTAAAGCAAAAGGTTCTGGGGTTGACGCAGGTCAGGAAGATTTGTAATTTCTATGAAAATCTTACCTAACCGGGTCCCATAAAATGTGAATGCAGAACCCAAACATTAAATTCCGCCCTAACAATCACCTATTTTTGGTGGTCAGTGAAACTTACTGAAGTGTCAATGCAACTTTTTTCACTCAAACCATGTATCGTCCCATGGTTGCTTTTAGGAAAGATGTTCTTATTGCTGCTTTCCCTCTGTAGTTCCAAATCTAAAGAACCCCCCCAGCTCAACGTATTGCTCTTGATATGAGCCAAAACTGACTTTTCGCTATATTACTTGCCTTGCTTAGAGCATCTATTTGGGGTGCACGGACTAGTCCCTATGGCTTTCAGTGCAGGGAGACTCTGTCCTCCATTGCAAAATTCCCTTTTTACACTGCACACATCACCTTACAGTGAAGTGTGGTAGGGATACTTTGTATTGCTTTTTATTGGTGATTAGTACTTGCATGATGTGTCCATGGATGGCTGGTGGCAAGACATTCTTCTACGGTTTCTTACATTCTCGCATGCACTATTGCATTTTGTTGCATAATTGCTTTTACTGTACCCTATACTCTAAAAAGGCTGTCCTATGAGATTTTGCCTTATGTTTTTGTCTTCCTGCCTTCTCAGGGCTGGATTTGCCATATATGATAGGAACTCTCCCAGCCATAGCCTCAGGTTTCCCGGGCAAAGCAACGGTATGTGTGTTTGGCTGGATGTGGGGTCTACGACTGTTTGGTCCCAGTCCACATCCTTGTCAAGTGCGTTTGTTGATGGGCAGATGTGGTGGCAAGAGGCTGTCCATGGCATTGGTGGGGTTATGAGACTCCAGGCCGATCTGTGATAAAAGGAGGACTCCTGCAGCCATTGAGCAGAGGATTATTGGACCGTATACCCCTTCAAAGAAGAACATCCTGCTGAAGACCCAGAACTCGTAGTTGCAGCCAGCATGATCTTCAACTGGCCCTGCAAAGCACTGGTCCTTTGCTGATCTCGCATTGCAGGATACAACCAATCTTAACCCCTGCTCTGGCAGCCTTCGGAAGTATCCTGGGACCACTTTGCAGACTGGCCAGATCTTGCCTGATCTGCCTTGCTGCATCATTCACTGTCCCATGTTCGGACCGTAGACTCTGAGAACCGCGACTTGTGAAACAAGCGGCCGCTGCCTGCAATTGTACCTCTCCATCATAAAGAGGGGGCCTTGAAAAACCAGCTTCTTTGTTCCCACTTTGAGGGTTGTCTTCTGCCGTTTGATCGCGGTGGCCATCGCTGTCTCCCACCTGCATCGTGTCCTTGGGGGCAGAAGGAGGGGGGTTCTCGAAAGTCGTTGACAATGTGGTGGTCTTTCTTCATTGTGCCAGGGTCATCCCACTGTCTAGTACACAGAACAGTCTCGCCAGAGCGCTGAAACTGCTGACTAGCCAGGCTTAAATCCTGAAGCCGAAAGTGACTGCTGTGCCATCAATTCCTGGGTCTCCTCTGTCGGAACCAAGACAGGAAGTCAGTGGGCCTAGCAAATTCTGAAGCCTCTAAAATGGTCTCTTACAAAATCATAGTAAAATGGGATAGGTTAACATACCCATTTCTAACCCCTTACCTGCATATGTTTTAACGGGCACAGGGTCCTAACCCTACTTTTCCCTTGCCTGCCTGTGATCGTGGAGTTCTGGTCAAGGATGCTGCCATGGACTTTCCTGAAGGTGGTGGCATTGAGAGAGGATCTCCTAAGAACTTTGCCTCCTATGTTGTTCACTTTTAAGACAATTTGAAATGGCATGTTGGCTTTGCCAACAATTGTTCAGCATGCCTAAATGAGACTAACCCCTTGAAAAGGGTTGCATTGGCACTAGACCCCATCTCATCTAGCAATAGAAGGCAATATTGTAGGGCCCTTTTTTTTTAATAAGGCTCTTTGTTTTATCTCCCATTATTTTTACTTATTCATTCTCCAATCGGTTAAACCTTGTCTTTTTTCCATTTACTCGCTACACTACAGTGTTCATTCTCCTATCTTACTGTCTTTAAAAGTACAGTGTTGGTGCTCAGTAGCCAGAGGACCCCTAAGTGAATATAGTGTAGGTTTAGTGAGTTACTTATCTGTGGTTTTTGATTGATGAGTTGCCGTGGCCTAAATAGGACTGTATCTTAAACATTCTACCTAGCTTGTTATTAAAAGTGCTCTTTGTGTGCTTAAGTGAACTCTTCGCCACTCTCTCCTCAGTATCACCCTTACTGCTCAGTCCACAGGGTGGATTCTGAAACTCCATCTTAACTACTGCCCAGAACATTCCTGGGGCAGTGGTACTTTTTTAGCACCCTATTTTGTCCCTGAGGTCATTATATTGCCCTACATTAATTAAGGGGGTAGTCTGGTGGCAGCTGTAATTTATTTTTGGCTTAATCGGTGCAAGACAATTTACTGCCTGGGTAGCCCAATGTTTCTGTTGGGGGTTTGAGGTGAACTTGGGTGCCAGTTTGGGTCAGAATGTTTTTTTTCAGCTTATTGGAGAACTCCCGCAGGAATCTCACAAGATTAGCCCGGCAACCCTGTAAGATGCAATTGGGGGGAATAGGGGAAATGTCACAAGAACTGGAGTGAATTGGCAGGGGATTGGGGCGGGAGTGGCAGAGAAAAATGAAACCAATCTAGAACACCAAGGTTATGGTGGGTTTTTATAAAGGCTGGATTTTATAAAGGCTGGGAAAGAAACTTCCACCACCCAGTGATTGTTACTGTGTGGGACTGTGGCTTGAGTGAGTGACTTGCTTGAAATGGCTTATTTGACTTTCACTTTCCAGGTGGAAGAATTTTTGCCTGGTGTCTTATGAAATGGAGCATGTTAGCCAGATTGTGTCTGCATCCATTACAAAAGTCTGCAGGAGACCAATCTTAACCACCAGAAGAAACATTACCAGTGTTAACTAGTTGGTTCATCTCTGTACTGAACTCGACCTAGCTGTGGAGTGTTAAGTTCTGGTAATTGATGGAGTTTGAGACGCTGTGCACATTTTCCCTCACTGTTCATTGCTGTTGTGCTTTTTTTCATCTTTTCCAGCTCATCGTCTTCACTCCAAAATCATTGTTGCGTCACCCTGAAGCTAGATCCAGCTTTGATGACATGCTTGCAGGTACATAGGCGCATTTGTATGTACTTTGATGTTGTGGAGAGTGAAAATGCACATATGTAACGTGTTCATACTTTTAGCTGCCCATACGTTTTGGATGATGTGGACCCTAATTGTAATTGTAATGAACTTGTGTGTTAGCAGGGTTCTTCAAAGTAACTACCTATGGCAGACTTAAAAAAGCCTTTGTACCGTTGACCTAGCAGCAAGCCTGAACTAAGAAGGGGGCACTGTTGTGTGTGAAATTGTAAGGAAAGGACCCACATGCTGCACTAAGGCACACTTTAAATATTCCAACTTACCTAAAAAATAAGTACATATATGCAACTCAGGTAACCCTCTATGGGTTACACGCTACTTTAGAATCGCAAGCAGTTGTTCGCAGAATAATTGCATTCACTGTATAGGGAGACAGATGTTCTACACATTTCAGAACATGGTCCTGATAATTATAAGGCACCTAGTACCATAACCTAAATCTTCAGAAATCCAGTACTAGCCTGTTCTAAGTCTCTGCTTGTATATTATGTGTCCCAAGAGATACCTGAGAGTTGTACTCTAGAAGGGCTTACTCAACTAGTGCAGGTAATGTACTGAAGTTAGTTTGTGCAGAGCTGATGCATCAAGGAAATACTGACTTTAAGAGCCTTAAGTCAGTTTGTAGTGCAGGGAGGAGCAGCTACCACATCTAGGGTCCAAAAGGATGACCACAGGAGTACTTACCGGACACCACCATCCTGGGCTAGCCCCAGAAAGTGCTAAGGTAAACAGGAGTTTGCACCCAATGCAAACCCAGTGGGGTTCAGGTTGTAGTGGTTCTCACTGTCATTGTGGCCGTGCAGGTTCAAAGACTATCTCTAGGTTCCTGTGGAGCCTTCAGACACCCAGGTTTGGTCCCACAATGTAGGGGAGAACCTTGCAGATAGCTTCATGGATGCACATCTTGCATTGACCCTGGGCAGGGCCAAGAGGCACTCAACGACAGGACTTCGGCTAGTCTTCTGGAGGAGGGTAGCACAGCAAATTTCTGGCATTCCAGCAGAGACTATAGGATGAAGTCCTTGCAAGGATGAACAGCTGGTTCTCAGCCTCGCAGAGAAAATGCAAAGATGCGCACCCTCTGACAACCGAAAACAGATATTGCACCTCGAGCAGGGCAGGTGACGGAGCCTAATGAAGGCAACATATGCTCCCCTGGGTAATACAAATAAATCACACAGATTGTGTCTGCAGGTGTCCGCAGGGGAAGCTAGTGGCCAGCTGTCAAGCAGCAGCAGCTCCCAAAGTAAGTGTGGCACGCGTGGGAAGTAGAGCAATTACTCTACTCCGGAAAAACCTGCCACTCAACATTACCTTACCTCCCAAATGTGAATATTATCCTGCGTCGCATCTAGATATGATTGTGAATATTAGCCTGTGCCAGACCCAAACAGGATCGTGAATGTTAAATTGTCCTTCTTTTAGAGAGAAATGTGAACATTAGACTTTGTCGCATCGAGATAGGATTGTGTTGGTTAGCAATGCTGCACTTAGAATTGTGATCATCAGCCTGCGCCAGACCCAGACAGGATTGTGAGTGTTAGCAATGCCGCACCTAGAGAGAATTGTGAACATTAGCCTGTGCTAGACCCAGACAGGATTGTGAATGTTAGCAATGCCAGACCTAGTTAAAATGTGATCATTAGCGTGCACCAGACCCATACAGGATTATGAATGTTATGAATGCCGCACTTAGTCACGGTTGTGAACATTAGCCTGCACCATACCCAGCCTGGATTGTGAATGTGAAGCTGTCCATATTTTAGAGAGAAATGTGAACATTAGCCTGCCCAGACCCATACTAGATTGTGAATGATAGCAATACCGCACTTAGTTAGAATTGCGAACATTAGCCTGTGCCGGACCCGGACAAGATTATGAATATTGGCAATGCCGCACTCGGAATTGTGAACATTCGCCTGTACCAGACCGTGACAGGATTGTGAAGATTAGCCTGAGTCGCTTCTAGATAGAAATGCAAGTGTTGGCATGTCCCACGCGTGTATCACTGTGTACCCTGCTTTCTTGTTCCCCATGCTGTTGCTATGTATCCGTATCCCCCCTCCTGTCGCTGTAAGCCCAGCCCCCTGTCTCAGTGTCTGTGTCGCTCTGTTCCCTGCCATCCTGTTCACGTGCCTGATCTCAGGCGCTTTAAAGATAACCATCATATCACTTCACTATGCTTACTCTCTACTGTACACCATCATTCAACTAAAACACAGCTATACCCCTTATTAATTCGGCCTAGCTGGCATACGAATAGGACCCCATGAACACCTCATCACCCTAATAGAACGCAGCTAGCCGGGCACATTCCGGCCTAGTTGCTCACATATGCGTTCTTTCAGGACTAACGCAGCCAGAGCCCAGTCTGGGTGTCCACCCATCAGACTGCACACATCCAACTGATATCTTCAGCACCACACCTAATGCTAGGATGCAGCTACCATCCGGCAATTACATCGGCTACACACATCTGGTGCGCCCACGCACCCTATGACACTATCTCTCTCTCTACTGACTGGAACTACGGTTCCAGAGGGCGTTCAACCTACCAGCGTTTTGAAGTCATACCAATGATATGTAGAGCGCTATATAAATGCCAAGTAACATAACATAACACGTAGAAGGCTGCATGCTCAGTGTTCCCACATGCGCAGAGCCCACATTCCCTTTCCACATCACACGTTGGACACCTGAAGCACTTTTTCTTTTCCTCAGCTGCTTGTTAGGAAAGGTTTTCTTTTTGCTGCTTTCCTCCAATAGCCTTCTATGGGACACCCTTTCTTTTTGCTTTGTTTTGAACCCTGACCTGACTTTCTGGAGGTAAGTAAAGTGTTCTGCTTTACTTCCCTTGCGCCTTTGCTCATTCCTACCGGGGAACTTGCCAATCCCTAAGAGTAGCAGTACTGAGAGACAGTCACTCTTTGTGAACTTCTCATGTTGTTAAAATTACACACAACCTAAGGTGAAGTGTGGTTAAGTTACTTTGTATCGTATACATTTTTATATAATCGCTTATTGGTTACTTTTACCAGGCCTAGGATGAGGAAATGGTATCTGGTGTGCAGGAGGAGAGTGAGCACCGTGGATCGGAGAGAAATGGGAATGGCAGAAGATTTATATTTCCTTTTAGTAACGGGTGGAACAAGTGGTGAGGAAAGATCAGAGGGTGGAAAGGTCAGAGGGTGGAAAGGAGATGACTGTGGAAACAATTGAATGATCAGATATGAATGGTGTGACAGTAGTATTAGTGGCTGAGAGAGGTGTGGAGATTAATGAGAAATCCAAAGAGTTGCAGCTTGTGGGTAGGTAGGTTATGGATGGAGCGGAGAGCGTGGCCCCCAAGAAAAGACTGAAGTTCAGATTTTTTTTGCAAAGGTAGATTTTATTACAATCTCGATGGACCATACATAGCATAAGTCATGTGAGAAAAGTAACATCGGTATAAATTGAAAAATCCCATTTTCAATTTAACAACCCACCCCTCCCACATATACAACTGAAGAGGAAGAGAAAAACATATTTTTTTAAATAGGGGGTTAACCACACTAACAAGTTCATGTTCTTGCCACAAAAATAAGAGGCCTTGGTTATCAATCAGTGAAGCTGTGTCAGCCCAGACCACGCATGGCAGGTCAGGATGCAACAGGATCAGCCAATGTCAATCGCACATCCCCAAGGACAAATCAGGGAGAGGTGGTTCATAAGTTGCTGCTGGAAAAACATGTGTTCTTTGTCCCTGATGAAATCCAGGAAGGGAGCCCAGGTCCTGGAAAATGTGGGTAGCCGGTCCAAGGTGATTGCAGTTAATTTCTCCATTACTATATTTCCCAGATCTTCACCCACCAGTAAGAGAGACTTGGGTCTTCTGGAGTCTTCCACGCCCAGGCCCGGTTTATCTTTTCGGCCATCAGTAGATGAGAGAGGAGTTCCGCCCTAGGGCCTGATGACTAGAAGGTGACATCCTCTGGCGAATCCCCTAATAGTAGTGTCAGTGGGCACATAGGAAGCAAACAGCCAGTAATGTCTGATTCACAAGTGGATCTCCAGCCAGTAGGTTTGCATAATCGTGTAGTGCCACCACATGTGTGCTAGACCTCGCCCCTTCCCCCTCACCCCCCTCCCCCCGAATTGCCCACAGCGTTCTGAGTAATCTGTATGAATTGCATGTAGTCTTAGCAGGGTCATGTACCACCTGAAGCAGATCTTGAGGGTGCCCTCTTTAATAGCGGTACACTGGGAACTTTTTTTAGCCCTAGCCCAAATCCGCAACACAGAATCGTCTGTGATTTCCATATTTAACTCCCTTTCCCACCGTGCAATATATGGGAGCTTTTCTCCTGAAGAGGTGTTCTCCAATAGGCGATAGCAAGTGGATATTTTACCCGATTCCTGCCCCTCCAAAACTTTGAGCTCAATCCCCTGCAGGGGGGCGACAGTGTCGTATTTGGGCATATGGAAGCCATCCACAATCAGCCAGTTGGACTCTTTCTTTACATCCTGTGCATGTGAGTGGTGCAGCCCTGCAACTCCCACTGTGCAAACTCCCCAATATCCATACACAACAGGAATGCTGGATTTCGAAGCACCTGGGAAAGTGGGCCCACCCTTGCCCGAAACCCTATCTGGGCGCAAGCTTTATCCCAATGGTATGTGGTGCAATTGGATTTGAGGGATTTTTTTATGCTGGCATATAGCTTCCTTTGGAAGGAAAGGAAGATGAATTCATCGGCAGGGTGCCCAGGTTTGCTCAATATCTTTCCATTTCGGAGCCCTGTCTTCTAGAGCCCAATCTAGAATCTGGTAAATCTGGGCTGCCCGGAAATACCTCTGGATATATGGAACCCCTAGTCTGCCCATGCCCCTGGACTCAGTGAGAAGCCTGCGCGAAGTCCTAAGGGGTTTGCGGTGCCAAATAAACTGCCCCACAGCTTTTTGCATATCGAGTAGGTCGTGCTCTGGAATCCAGATTGGAAGGGCCTGAAAAACATAAAGGAGTTTCGGGAGTAGGGACAGCTTAACCGCATTTACCAGCCCAAGCCAAGAGATCTCCTGCATGTCATGTCCCAGCTCTGTAACATCTCCTTGGCCTCCTCCCTCAATGCGGGAATGTTGGTTTTTAAGAGGTAATTGTATTGTGACGTAATCTGAACTCCCAGGAATGCAAATTCCTTGTCAGCCCAACGGAAGGGGAAGGACTCCTTCAGGGTGTTCACCATCTCTGGGGGTTCTGTAATAGAAAGCCCTACAGATTTCCTGTGATTAATTGTAAACCCGTATACCGAGCCAACCTGGCCAAGTAGCTCCATCAATGCCGGTAAAAAAGCCAACGGGTCTCGAAGGAAGCACAAGACAGTCGGCATATAATGCCGCCTTGCAAGAAGACCCTCCACACGTTATACCCTCTGTCAGGATAGAAGTGAATCCTCTGAGCTAGTGGCTCCATCGCCAGAGCAAATACTAGGGGGGACAGGGGGCAACCCTGTCTAGTTCCCCTGGCTAACGGGAGCAACAGGGACCACTGGGCATTCACCTTGACACGCGTGGTCGGACCTGAAAATTTGCCATGACTAGTTTAGAGAACTTTGGGCCAAAGGCATAAGCAGGCCACAACAATGTTAACTAGTCCCAGGACATGCTGTTAAATGCACGATGTGCGTCCAACGTGAGTAGGGACAGTCCTTCAGGCATGTGAGGGGCCAAGGTGATCAGGTCCACAACCCTCTTAATATAGTCATAGGTTCCCCTATTTTTAATAAACCTGGTCTGATCGCTTTCTATTATGTGCAGGAGCACTACACTCGGGCAGGAAGTGAGTATCTTACTATACAGCTTGGCATCAGTGTTGAGTCCTATGGGGCGATAGGAGGAGCAGATCTCCTGGTCTTTCCCCGGCTTACATATGCAAGTAGTGGCCGATTCTGCCATGCAGTCGGTGACTTTGCCGTAAGCTAAAACGAGTTAAAATGCTTAGTTGAGTGCGGGAGCAGGGCAGCTGAAAGCACTTTATAAAATGTATTGGAAAACCCATCCGGGCCTAGGGCTTTCCCTGTCGGGAAGGCCTTAATTGCATGGACTATTTATTGTGCCGTTATGTCTGCTTCAAGAAGGTCTTGCAGCTCTGATGGGATTCGAGGCAACTGAGAAAGGGCGATAGTCTCATTTGAGGGCATGATTCCATTATGCCCAGCTTCCCAGACTCAGTAACCCCCGCCTCCAAACCCATCTTTCAGGGCCCCAATCTAATTACGCGTGGCCACCTTTTAGTTTGGCAACTAGTAGCTTTTTGTCTTTGTTCCCTTGAGTATAATAGCGTTGATTTGTTAAAAGGGTAGAGTGGGCCGCTTTCCCCATTAGACGAGATTCCAAGGCTTGCTTGGCCACATGTAGATCAGAGGGAGCGTCGAGCGCACAATTGAGCGTGCTCCTGCTCTCTTCGCCGTACCTAGTCTTCTAGTTGGAAATTAATCTGTTTCTTTGTTCTCCCCCAAGACACAGACTGCTCGATTACAGCCCCTCGAATCACTGCTTTCCCCGCATCCCAAACTGTTCTAAAATCTAGAACCCCAATTTCGTTCTCTCTGAAGTAATTTGCTATTTATTTTTTATTATTATTTACATTTTATGTTACAATTAAAGATGCTTAGCAAGAACCCTACACATAGACATCAACCGTCCAAGATCAGTCATCTATGTTTAGTTTACTCTGTGACCCTCCTCCTTTGTGTTTCTCACAGAGGTAATAAGTCAAATACTGAATTGCTTAGGCCCTTGATGTTGGTTGCGTTAAGTCAATTACTTAAGGTTAACCTTTTTAGTCACTGTTTCAGTCTTTTGTGCCTTCGCCAAGTTCGGTTCCAACACCTTCCAAAAAAGTGGAACCACTGCTATTAGCAGCGACGTTTGATGACCGTCGATTATCCGTTGCCACCACTGATCCACCAATGGCGTCCTGCATTTGGCAGCAAACCGTCCAAAATGGCCTGTTCTGGCCTTGATAAAATAAGGGCAGACCAAAATTAGATGGTAGAGGTTTTTTCTTTTCAGGTTCCTTGCAGAATCTACAGTGACCCATTCCTTTGAGTTTACATCGAGCAATGTTAATTTCATTGGTGTGACACAGGTTAAGGCACAGCCTCATGAAGGTAATTTGCTATTGCTTCCTCTATTTGAGCTTTTACCACCACATCCCTTAGGAAGAAGGCTTGATCTGAGGAGATTGTTGGGCCAGGTCAAGAGTGAGTTTAAGGGACACATGGTCTGAGAGGGCTTTTGGGTATGCCTACCCCAACCATTAAGGGAACAGAAAGGAGGAACGTGTCTAACCTCGAGAACCCCTTGTGTACCGCCAAATAAAAGGTGTATTGCCTTTCCCCAAGGTGACAGAACCGCCATACCTCTATTAGTGAGTGTTCCCTGAAGAGGGTGTTCATGGCTAATGTTATGCATTATTGTATGCCGTACCCTTTGGGTGCACTACAACAACCCTGACCTCCTGGCAATAGGAACCCAACCTTTGGTATAAGTCTGTACTACACAGGTTGGTAGTGTGTTGAGCAGCCAGGCTTATCTCAAGAGGGGTGAATGTGAGCTGTAGGGGAGTTACACAGAGATTCACAGTGACAAGTCTTCAAAGAAACTCTTACACACAAGGTTTCTTGATTAAACAATTATTAATGTATCAGCCACAATAATCCTTCTTCAGAATGGAGCAATATAAAGCAACACACACAAATACACTGCAAAAATACACACTCTTAGTTTTCTAAATAAGTAAATACCCATTTGGGATGACATGCAAGCACTACCTACACCCTCTGGTGACTTCAATAGCTAGGGTCGCTAGGGTGCTGCTGGCATTAATATATTACTGTTGCATTTAGAATATACTTGGGAGTAGTGTTAAAGAGAAGAGAGTTCAGAATAAAACAAGTATTCACACAGTTATTTTTAAGTACTTTCAAAACAACCCCCAATGCAAAGTCAGTTGACCCTTTCCTGGAAGGAAGGCAAACACATAAGCAAGAGAGAGAAGAGTCATTCAGGGAGCCAGGTCAGCCAATGTTAAGTTGGCAAAAGTCAAGGTGAACTGAAGCACTTCTTGCAGGTAAGTAGAAAGTAGTTTCCAATGTTTGAAAAAAGTCTTTGTAGAATAGTAGAAATCAAAGTAGGGCCACATGCTGATTAGGCTTGTGAGGTAAAGAATCTGATATCAACTCTACAGATGCAACCAAGCAAGTCTCCGAGGACAAGTGGCTACACAACAAGAGGTAAATTCTCTTAGACTTTACAGTACCTTTAAGTTGAAAAAAAAAGTGCAGCAGATAACCTCTGTTCCTGTGCAGCTTTGCAGATCCCGCTGTTACTGGGCCGCAGTCGTGGGACAAGAGGGAGGACTTCTGGGGACTCCTGCACTGCAATGGGACGGTCACCGCTTGCAACCTGCAATCTTCAAACAAGTGGCACTTCGGTGTTTCAGCTCCTCGCATCTACCGCAAATAGCAACACTCCGGTTTCTTGCTGTCGATATGGGCTTTCTTTGCATCTGGGGTCCCGCACTCTGTTGAGGGAGATCAGGCTCGGTCTGTCCTGCTTCCTGGGAGTCCGGAGGATCTTCCTGGAGCTCTTGGCCAACTTAAAAGCAACGCACACAAACTGGTGTTCCTCTCCCTTTCTATCCGGTTCCAGCAGCGACTGCAGTGAAGACTCGGCCAGCTTTGAAAGGATGTCCAGGTGGGTTACTTTGGAGTTGATTGGTCCCACCAACTTAAAGGACAAGTCGTCCTTGCAGGGGCTTCTCCGTCGATACGAATTTGGAGTTTCAGCACAACAGCAGGGCTTCACCAGGCAAACCGACGGTCCAGGAGTGGCAGCAGGCGTCCTCTTCAAGTTCTTCGGATTCCTTGGTCCAGTGGCGACTCTACCGTCCAAGCCTAAATGCCTCGCCTTTTATGCAGCTTTCTCCCTTTCATTCCAGTCTAGCTGTCAGTCACCCAGCAGGGTGGCTGTCCTTGACGGACAGCCAGCCGGCCAATCACTTAAGAGTGCATTCCTGTCTCCTAGGAGACTAAGCACAGGGAGTTTCGGGCACCTCCCTCGCTTCCTGCCCCCGCCAGACACCCTGGAGGCAGAGGCAGGCTTCACTCGTGAATCCCGCCAAAGGCAAAATGAGCAAAGGGACCAAACCTGGTTTGGCGCGTAGAGTAAATCTCAAGAAGGACCTTTCCACAAAGAAACGGCAAAAAAAGAAGACCTGTCCATTTTGACAAAAATGGCACCCATGGGTGCTTTACCGTGGCTGCAAACGCGGCCCGCGGTAAAATCACATAATGGTAGTACAAAGTAAACCAGCCATTCAGTGAGGAAAGGGTAACATAAACATTTTACATGAGAAGCTAGACAAAGGGAATACTAAGTAACCCCTCCAGCACCCTGTTGTAAGATAGTGTGTGCTGGGGCTAGAAAGGTACAAATGTAAGTAAAGTCAATTTCACTTTACTGCTCTTGGAAACAGTAGTTTATCCAAGAGAAGGTATTTAAACCTTAGGGAAATCTGGAAGACTTAACTGTGTCTCTGCACTGAAGGTGCTGTGTGACACAATGTAAAAGATGATGCCTATAGAGTTTGTCAGACTCCACAACCAAAAGAAACCGTGTACAAAATCACATTAAAACACGGGAGAGTGGGAAAAGGGTCTCACACTCTCCAGTGTAAAACAATCAATTCCTCAAAATCCAGCAAAGTTGCTGGGGGTCTCTAAGGTAGAGGGAATTAGCAAATTTCTGAGAATTCTCCCTAACAGCTAAAACGTTTTTTTTGTCGGCGGGGGGGGAAGGGGGATTCGGGGGGTGTATGGACTAATGATTTGTCCATTGTAGGATCTACTACACAGTTAAAGTCCCCCCGCACCTCCCCGATCATGAGTTCCCTTCTGCAAAATTCGCTAGTGTCTTTGAGAACAATGACATGAACCCCCTCTTGTTTGTCGTTAGGACCATACAGGGAGGCTACTGTAATCGAGCGTCCCCGCAACAAAGCAGTAATAGATAGATGTCTCCCTTCCCCATCCCTCAACACTCTAAACACCTTCAGAGGTGTGCCATTATGAACCATGATGGTGACTCCTCACTTTTGAATCCACTAGAAGCAAAGTATGCTTTGAGAAATGTTTTATTGACCAGAGTTAATCTACAGGCAAAAGATGAGTCTCCTGGAGAAAACCAGGGATGCGTCAAGAGTAGGGCCCTGTGCTTGATTGGAGAGTTAGCCCTGTGTATGTTTAGGGTCACACAGGATAAGTAGTGGCAATCACGCTTTCCTTCGGGCACGGCTTGAGAACCACACCCACCAAAGGTATCTGCCAGAAAGACATTGGCCAGATCACCCCCTGGGAAAACAAGAGAACTCTGTTGGGTGGTTAAAGGAAAAACATCACTCCCCATAGAACAAAAATTAAAACCATAACAGAATGAGCTCATTTTCAAAACACCCTGTGTAAATTGGCGCCAATCCCTCTGGACACCCAAATTCAATCCCCCACCCTTCCCCTTCCAAACTGCATTAGAAAAACATGTTGCATAACTACATCTTGTAACTAGCAAACTCCACTCTTACGGACTCTGATAACCAAGGCTCATACATTTTGAGACTTAGCAAAGCGCTGGTCTGACAGCCAGTTCAGACATTTCAATCTGGTTCAGCAGGCGGAGACTCGACGTCTGACCCCTAAGATTTCTTCACTGCATCTCGACTCCCACCAGTGGAGTAACTTTGCTGGAAATGTTGGGGGGGGGGGGAAGACATCTGAAGAAAAGTTACCCCAGCCAAATGAATGGGGACAACATGATATGCCATGAAAGTTGGGGGGACAAACACCCCCGTCCTCCCCTAAAATTACGCCCTTGACTCCCACTGGGCCTCCTGGACCCAGAGAACTGATCCCGGCTGTCCGTTGTCTCCGTTCCGCCACCCCTTTCCCGAGGTTTTGACTGGGTTTCCATTAAGTCCACCGCCTCCTCTTCTGAGCTGATTGCGTAATGCCGGTTTTGGTATTCAAACAGCTTGCATGGGAACCCCCATCTATAGCGGATCTGTCGCAACTGCATCCACGATGAAACCACCTACATCTTTCTCATGTTGGCTAACGTATGCAGAGAGAGATCCTGGACCAACGAGAGCTAGACCCCCGGAATTCCACTGGCTACTTCTTTCGGGCCGCCGCCATAATATGTGCCTCCTGCTGGAAATAGTGCACCCCCGAGAGAAGTTCGGTATCAGATTGCGACGCTGCTGGGCTGAGGAAAAGACTTAGTGCATTCTATCCAGTGTGATATCTGCTGAGTCTGGGAGGTCCAATAGAGCACGGAACAAGGTCCGGATGTAATCAGCCAGCTCTTGGTCAGGTATTGTTCCTACGTGATCGATTTTCTAGGTCTTCCTGTTTGGCCCAGATTAATTCCAGCTGTTTTTCTATTCCCAGCACTCTATTAGCCAGTTCTGCATGGTGGTGGTGCTTGCTCACACTCCTTGGTTTCTATATTTCTGACCTGGGAATCCAGTCTAGAAAGGTGGGAATTTAGCTTGGCTATCAACTTTGTCACCGCCTTCTTGGTAGATTTCATTTCAGACATGACATCTTGCCTCAAGGTGGAGAACGTGTCAATAAGGCCTTGCTTCATGAAGGAGGAATCTGCGGCGGCCAACATGGTGGGACGAGAGTGGACCTCTGCTCTGACCGTCTGCGTCCGTTTCCCTTTGCCATCCTGCATGGTCAGGAGAGTCTTAATGTCCCCCGTCCTGGCCTTTGCTCCAGATTTGGACATTTCCAGGAAAAGCGGCCCTCCGATGTCTGGGTCGGAGCCAGAAAGAGGGTAGGGGCAGGACCACCCAATCGCCCCAGTGGCCAACAAACTGATCTGCCCCTGACCCCACACCAGCCTAACATCCGCAGTGTCCCTCCTTACTTCAGCGACCAGGGTGGAGTCCCTCAGCACAGCACTATAGTCACTCACCATCTCACTCTCAGGCCAGATTTAATAGGGAGCCCAAGCTTGGCCGGTTGCTCTAAATACTATCAAGGCCTCCGCAGGGGGAATCAAGACAGGAGCTGTTTTGATTTAATAAGGGATGGAGGAGGCGTATCTGAGCCACCCACTGGGTGCAGTAGGTTGCCCAACAGAGACCCCCGCTTCAAGGGCACGCACAGAACTAATTATCGGGGCAACACCCGCCTCACCGCATGTGCGTTCTGCTTTGTGGCGCATGGCTTGTTCTGCTTGCCGGGACGTGCTGCAACCGCAGGGGGTAGTGTTGTGATGTGGCATGGCTGGAAGCCAGGACAGCAAGCCCCGCTGCTCAGTCCACTACTCTGCCTCCCGGGCTCAGACCCCACTGGAAAACCGCCTCTACATCCACCGGCAAGGCTGCTGCAGTGCTCTCGGCTCCTTCACTGATCCTCCGCCTGCTCCAGCTCAAGCAGGACGCAGGTGCCGGGCAGCCACACCGGGAGGGCCGCACTGTGCCCAGGCCGGGAGCAAGTAGATGCCTTGTCACCCCAAATTCTGGGGACGGATCATCGCTTGGCACCACCCCTGCTACACCTGGGACAGCCAACAGGACCTTTTCCAATCTTCCACCGGGGCCCACAACACTGGGCCAGATAGGCCCAGTAGGGCAGCCACCACCGTCTTGGCAAGAGGTCAGTCGGCAGCCTTCACTGCGCAGGCCCTCCCGACTCGACTCAGGGGTTCAGGGGCCACAGCAGAAGTGACCCATATGGTCTGCAGGTGATGTTATGCAGTCTGGAGGGGGGAAGTTATTGGCAGAATTCGGTATAAGGCAGCGTTAGGAGGAAACTGGATGTCTGCCGACTGAGCCTACAACAGGCACGTCTTCATCCGTTGCTGCCTGACCATGCCCCCTGAAGTTCAGATTTCTGAGCTGGTTAGAGAGGGAAGGTTAAATTCTCCTGAGAGAATGAGGTGATGTTTAGTGGAAAGAGAATCAAGGAGTTGGCCAAGATAATCAAAGAATAGTCCAGTGGGACCAGGAGGACAGTAGATGGAGATGATGTGAACCGAGTGAGGCAGAGCAATAGTAGAGGTGGTGAATTCAAGAGGTAGGAGAGGATGTGGCATTGGAGATTTGTGAGCATTGAGGCGGGAAGAGAGTAGGTGTCCAACGCCTCTGCCGTTCAGTCGGGGAGAATGAACCAAGGCTAGTTTGGAGTTGTGTAGTGGAAATGCCAGATAGAGAAATCCAGGTTTCGGAAATAGCATGAACGTCTAGGGGGGGAGAGCTGGAGTGAAAGTAGTCAGACGTTTTGTTGCATACGGACTGAGCATTCTAGAGTGCGATGTTCAGTTGATGAGGTAAGGAAGAGTAGAGAAGTTGAGTCTGAGGATGAAAGGTGAGGTGGATAGGTGTTAGATGAGGTATGGTAAGCTTGTTGTCGCTCTACCTGCCTGGAAGGTAAGGCAAGGTTTGACGGCATGGCAAATAGCTGGGGAAAGCTGCACAGAAAAATTTTAACACACTCAACAGCTTTCTACCGCGTTTCCATGTCCTATTCCTTCAGGCCTACACCTACTTTGGCCTTTATTGACCGGGTCATGCAATTTTCTGTAAAACTTGGTTCACCCACAGAATACAGGCAGAGGTACCATGAGTGGCGGACCTGCCACCTCCACTGTCCCTTTGGCAACTCTGGATCCAAAACCTCTTTAATTTGGACTGGTCTACTCCACCTGTTAAATCGCCATAAAACCCACAGGAGCCTCAAGTTTCCATTGTACCACAGGAGCTTGGAGGAAGGAGAGAGTCAGTTGAGGGAAGGATACCAAAAGGATGGTCTAAGGGGGAGCTTCTGGGAGGTCTGTTAAATTCGGACCTGTACTCAACAAATAAAGTATCTCAATTCTTCATGCTGTCACATCTTGATTTTAACACTCTGTAGGGGTGAGGTTGTCTCTGCATGTCTGGAAGTGTCCCCATAGCCCCTGCAGCTCTTTAGCCTTGCAGGCTTTCTGCCTCCCCTTTTAAACGACGCTTGCCGGATCGCCATCCACCACCCTCTCGATCCCCTGCCCGCTGGATGGGATTGAACAGTTTCTTGCAAAGGGCTCCACAGAGCTGGTACCTTTTCTTCTGCAGCGTTCATTCGCAAGGGGAAAAGTTACAGGAACTGAGGTGTTGTGATATTTAAGGGTTTTGTTTTGTAAGTGACCACTCCAAACTTGTGGTGTTGCTTTTTGCATTGTCTTTGGCACTCGTGTAATAAGGAAAACATTGTCTGCTGTCTGAATAAGAAACTGGGCTGTCTAACGCACATTTTTACCCCAAAGGTATGCTGGTTCCCCCAATCAAAGGTATGATAGGTCCTTAGTTCCCCAGTATTGTTGGGGATTAACCTGACCTTGAACATGCTTCTCATTGCAGGAACACACTTCAAGCGTGTCATCCCTGATTGCGGCCCAGCCTCGCACAACCCAGCGGGTGTGAAAAGATTGTTGTTCTGTACCGGCAAGGTATATTATGAGCTTACCAAGGAACGCAGCACACGCGAGATGGATGCAGACGTGGCCATTACTAGAGTGGAGCAGGTAGGTCCCTAGATTTAAAACAACTTACTCAAAATACCCTAAATCAACATGTGTTATGTACCAGATGCATACACTAGCGTTATTTGAACCTCTTTTGGGCAGCCTTCGTTTTTACATGCTAAGGGCCCGTATAAGCATCAGATTAATGTTCAGAAGCAATTACTTATTCTGCTGCAGCCTAATGGACTTCTCTCCCCGCTTGTAGCTGTCACCGTTCCCCTTTGATCTTCTTGAACAAGAAGTGCACAAGTATCCCAATGCCGAGTTGGTATGGTGTCAGGAAGAGCACAAGAATCAGGGTTACTACGACTATGTGAAGCCCAGACTACGCACCACCATTGACCGTTCAAAACCTGTTTGGTAAATAATCTTTTCCTTCCTCCAACTCGTACAGCACGCTAACTGTGCACAGCACAAGGCCATCATACTTTGTTTTTCTTTTGTAAAATCTATTCCCAAAATGTATGTTTTAAAATAACTTCGACTTCCTGCCCCAACAGTACGAACTAGCACACTAGGAACAAAGCAAGTTCTTTTAGCATGACTTATTTTAACTGGTCTGTCCTTCATACTTTTCCAGGTATGCCGGTCGTGACCCAGCAGCGGCCCCGGCCACCGGGAATAAGAAGAACCACCTGACTGAGCTGAAACGCTTCCTGGATAATGCCTTTAACCTGAACGCCTTCAAAGGTTTATCATAAACCACTGCAATACAGACGGCTCCCCTGTGTCCATCCTCCACTGCAGACCATACAACTTTAAATAAACCCGCCTGAGGAACTGGGAAGTGGTGGTGAAGGTGGTCCAAAATGGTGACCTTTCTTAGACGTTTTGCTGCAGAAAGCTTGTCTCTCGTTGGATTTGGGGCAGGAATGCTATGCTTCCAAAGCCTTCATTACCACCTCTGGGGGAGTGTGGGAATTTGTTGCACACGCTTGTTTCTACAACTCTATTTCACTGCAGACTTGTGTATAAGGGGGCAGGGGGGGGAATCGGTGGGCTCACTCTCCAAAATACCTGTACAGATGTAGCTGACATTTTGAATTTCAGGGCCCAGGCAGTGTCTTTCTGCTACTACTTAAGATGAATGCTTAACTTGTGTAACGAAATGGGCAACCCGAGTGGTATTGTACAATCCATTGATGATTCGACTCCAGACAACCTGTGTATGTTTTACATTTTTTTGGCAGGTCTTCTGATGATTCACGTTTACCAACATTTCACCAAAGCTACTCTTGAATTCATAATGCAAACAAATATGTTGGCACCTCTGATGGTATCTGAAGTCCATCTTTGTCCCATACATTTTCTGGGGAGTTGCGGGTTCAGATCTTAATCCACTTCAATCTGTGATGATGATGAGCTGCTTGGCAGACAAAGTAAATGGCACGCATCTATACTCTTATCCAGTAGCAGTATCTAGCAAGCTGGTGACTCTCCTTTGGATCCCAGTGCACCTGCCAAAGGTTTTAATTTAATGCTGCAAGTTCCTTGGTGTTTAGATTTTTTTTCTGGCCAAAGTTGTGAGTTACTTGGAGAATAAGCAATGAATCCTTAGCTGGTACAGTCCTGTAGTCCATTCGGCCTGCATCCTTGGGCATCGTTCAAAAATGCTTTATTTTGCAATCTCTAACAGTCCTTCCTCCTTTGAGGTGCAACTATTTTTTTTTCTGAGAAAACTGAAAGCACTGGTGGTGGCTACCTTTATTTTCCCTGTTACATTGAACAGCAATTGCTTTTCGTATCGTTCTCTCCTTAGCCTTACTATTGTGGAACATAGTTTCATGGTAGAACACGCCCTTCCTGTTTTAGCAAGTAAAGGTTGGATTCTGGGGTATGGTTTCATTGCTTGTTCATCCGGCTGTAAAAAAGCCTTGGTCCCTCCCAAATACCTCTCACTGAGATCCCTGCACTTTCCCAGCCACTGTAGAAATGTACATATGTGAATAAAAGTTCCCTTTTTCCTGGCTAGTACGTGTATGTGGCCACCACCTGCATTGGATTGCTGTTGTAGAATATACAGGAATAATGTACATATAGGTCACATGGTTATCTTCTCCAGGGTTTTTGCCATGTCTGAATTGACAGCTGGGTGTCTCAAGCTCCTCGTAGCATCATGTTTGTTTTCACTGTGCAACTGAAATAAACTTTCGGGGTTTTGTGGTAATCGCTGAAACAGATGGGCATCCTGCTCTAGGCAAGCACCTCCACCTTTCGAGCGAATAAAATGCTAGTGGAAGGGGACAAACCCAAGCAAAGGCTGTCTTATTTCATTTAGTATCATGATCATGGGCTTTTTATTTTTGTTGTAGTTTACTTGGTCCCCGTTTTAAAAATATTATCTGCACTGAAATTCCAGTTTTTTTAAACCAAATCTCCGTTATTGAGTTTTAATTCTCCTGTGCCAAATGCAGACAAAGCTGGCGGAAGCAGTGGAGGTACACTGTGGTAAGGGGGGGGGGGGTCGTATTATTTCGGCACCATTTGTATGTGGAGCCATTTTATTGATTGAGCGCCACTGATGGAAAATATTTATTTTGGTTAGAAAAGAACATTCAATTTCAGTTTTACTTGTGCTTCACCAATAAAAAATGTACCCTTCCAGGTGTGTCTTTGTAATTTGGCCCAGCACTGTGTGCTGTTATCGTTCTATTGTGCTTTCTTTTTTGCCTCATGAATCTTTTTGCCTCATGAATCTGTTGGATAATTTTAAATCATCCTGCCATCTTTTCCACCATTGATCTTCATTTATTCATGTATTTATGCATTTGTTAAGCGCTCTAAACTAGTCATCAAGGCTCTGATTGTATTTTACGTTTAAAGGCATACATTTGTGTCGGCCCTATGAAGAAAATGTCCAGCTCAAAGAACATGCAAGCTTAAGGGTCGATCATCACTTGACTGTTATGCTTGCCACTGCAAACCGATTAAATACTTATAATAATTTGCATCCGCAACAGTGGCATAAAGCATGCAGCTTTCTCACAGTTCCCGTACAATGCTTTACATCTCTTTTCCATCCAGCCTGGCATCATTAATAATGTTGTAATACACATGCAGACCCCAATTACCTGTGATGGTAAACAATTTCCAGTATAATGTCACATGCCAAAAAGTAGCCTTTGAAATAGAAAACCGGTATACATGATATGAGACGGTGTGTAGGAGGGCATGCACTGCTTGGTAACTATTGTTTGCTGCAAGATGATATTGTACTGTACCTAGACTAAGCACCAGTTTACCAGCCATGCCCATGCCACGAGGGCATCACAATTCATATTTTATTTTTTATTACAAATTGTTTTCCTTGATAAATTTCAACTTTTTCAATTAGTCTGTTGCTCACACAAATGTTTTCTTTTCTTTTGCCAAGAGCACGATTAATCATTATTCCATCAAGTTGTATGAAGTCATTATAACAATAGATTATTCAAGTGCAGGATAAAAAAAATGCATGTTGTAAAAACAGTAGCTGTGTAAAAAGAAAATGCACATTCTTATAAAATGAGATCACTGCAGGTAATGCATCTTAAACGTAAAGGAATCTAAATGCCTGCTGGCTATCGGCTCTTTACAAGTAAGCACATAACAAAGATTATAAAAATAAATCGATGTAGAGTATTATACATATTCAACTCATCAAGAGATTGAAAATAATGGTTTTACTTAATTTTACATCAAATTTAAGGCTAAAAGAAAGTGTACTATCGCAATATTCAGGGAGACACTTTTGCCATTAAAAATATGGTTACACATTTGTTGCTTAGTCAACAACTTAATTTACAGAATCTGCATGTTACATCAGTAATGGTATGATTGGAAATTGTCGCAAGTATTACTTTTGACGGCCACAAATTTAAGCGAAAGTGAAGAAGGGCATTGGCATATGTTCGATCTGGAAATTTCAGCAGATAGGCAGGAATTTGGTACATAGGTTTCATTAAGACGTCTCCTGCTTTGAAGCTGACAAAACGATTACAGGTATCAATGTGGTCATCCAATCACTATACAATAGTTTCTTTTTTGCTTTGTCAGGTGATTTCTAGGAGCATTTCTAGTGTGATGTCAGCTTCTAGCAGGATTAACTGACATTGTTTCTTCAGGTGGGATTCAGAGTATTGCTGTTCTTAATGCTGGGAATAAGTTTTCTGATGTTTGTTAATCTGCTTAGAATCACATGCTGTGCATAGGTCCGACATCCAGTGGTCACTGCGGAGTAATGCATTTTGTTTTTCGTAGTCGAAAAGGGACGTCGACAAGGCGTGTCTGAAACACTATCCCTATAGTGACGTGCGTTGTACCCACAATCCCTCACGCGTCGAGGTCCCTCAGATTGTTTTTTTCCGCCCAGCTACTGGTCGCCTTTCCGCGGAGCTCCTCGAGAGACATTGCAGATTTTATCTCCTCGACCTTTGGTCGTTTTCCTATATTAATATAGAACATATCGATCCCTCCCTCGACGCTGTTGTGAAACTGTCTCCGCCGAGCAAGATCTTCGATGGAGGGGACGAGCACGTGGCCTGGCCTAGCAGGCCATATACAGTAGGGAGAGTGGGGGTCGTGGGACATCTCTGGTTCTTTTCTGAGAATGCCTTTCCTTTTCCCCTTCCTTTCCCTTGGGGTGGTTATCACGATTTATTGCCTCGGCTATGGAGAGGACACCCTTTAGGTTTTGCCCGCTTTGCAAGGGCAAGTTTACTTGGAAGGACAAGCATTCACGGTGTAACCGCTGCTTGCCCCTCGATCACAAAGAGGAAGGTTGCACGGCTTGTCGGCTTCTTAAGCCAAAGACTCTAAAAGACCGTAGGGTCAAGAGGTGGGCGGCCTATGCTATGTCGAAGGCCGACGCTTCACCCACCGTTGCTACCACCGACAATGACGAGGAACGTGATAACACGACCTCCGCTACGGAAGTCGAAAACCCCCCTAAAGAGCGCACACGCGCTTCGTCGTCTGTCCCCGGCCCCGACGGGCTCGGCTCACGCCCTGCTTATGGGGATGAACACCCCGGCGACATTGACGCACACAAGACCACACATAAGCACACAACCCATGGCTCTTCTTCGTCGAAGGCGAAGAGAGCATCAGCGCCCAAGGAGACGCAGGTTCCACCGGCGGCCTCCTCGGACCGTTCGGGTTCGAAGCCCCTCTCGCAGCCGCGACCAGCGACTGGGCTTTCGGCAAATAAGGGCGCCGCCCCCAAATCATCGGCCGGCGCGCATCAGCAGAAAGCGCATGCCGCCGTAGAGCGATCGGCACCCATAACGTCGAAACCACAGCCCTCCGCTGACAAACGAGTCGCTGAGAGCTTGGCGAGGATCGTGGTAGCCGACGCCCACAAGCGTACGCCGAAAGACACGTCGAGCGCTACACAGAGGTCGAAAGACACGCCCAAAAAGCCAGAAGAAAGGCAGGGACTACCCCCTTCAGTCGAGGGGACCCCCAACACACCTGAAGGCTTTTCGGAGGGCGACGGGACACTTTTCCTCGACGTTGTGGGAGAGGTCGAGCCGTTTTCAGCTACAAGACACTATTTTTCCCCCGCTAGACCGCTCAGGGGTACCCCATGAAACCATGGAAAGGCTCCATCTCTGCATGGAAAGAATGGAGAGGTTTATGAATACCCAGAACCCTCCCACTTCCAAGAGAATAAGAGAAGGGCCTCAGGAGGACCCCAGGGCCACAATTCCGAGACTAGTCAATCCCCACCAGGACACAGCCTCAGACTTCCATAGTGTGTATGACCTCACTGGGGAAGAACATTACTTTGAGGAAGAGGATGATTTTATGGACGATGAAGAGGGACGGAACCAGGAGGAAGGTCTGGAAGACAGCCCAGACTTGGTAGGAGAAGGCTTCGGAGAAAATCCAGAAGAAGGACCTTCTCACCCCTGGCAATCCCCATCAATATGTTCCGACACTGATGTCCTGAACCTAAATCCGCCTCACAATTCACCTATTAGAAACACGTCTCCCATTGACGATCAGCCCACATTCAATGCCCTGTTGCGCAGAGCAGCAGCACATTTCGAACTGGACACTGGGGAGCTCTCTCCTGAATTAGACTTTGTGGAAAGAGTAATTAAGGAGAAACCCCGGGTCAGTCAGACCATCCCCCTCCTCGCTTCGGTGAAGAGAAGAATCATCCCTTCGCTGTCCACACCCACACTAATCAGAGGGGTCAATCCTAGAATTGAAAAACTTTTCACTCCTTCACCCTCAGACCCGCTGTACATCAGGGGACATTCCATTCCGGATTCCCTGGTAGTAACCAATACAAGAAAGAGGGCAGGGGTACCACTTTCCACCAGTGAGGCACCACCTGACAAGGAGGGCAAGCGGTTACATGCCCTTGCAAAAAGAGTTACATCCTCGGCTGTCTTTTCGGCAAGAATTGCGAACAACAATTCTTTGCTCGCTAGCTATGCGGACGCGCAGTGGGCCAAACTGCGCAAAGACGCCGAAGAAGCGCCGGAACCACTACGTACACGCCTGATTACAACTATTAGCGAAGGAACCCAGGTCAACCAGAGTATTGTAAAGAACTCTCTGGATGCTGCAGAAACAGCGGGACGTTCCCTGGTTCAGGGAATACTCCTAAAACGCCACGTATGGCTGCTCAACTCAGGGTTCAAACCGGAGACACAGGCGTCTTTAATAAATAAACCTGTTGAAGACTCAAACCTCTTCGGGAAAGCGGTGGATGAGGCTCTGGAGATGGCTAAAAAAGAGTTCGATACTATCAAAACTCTTGACCAAATCTCTAAGCCCTCTACCAGGCGCGGCTATGGCAACAAGCGCTTTTTTTGTGGCCAACGCCAACAACAAAACCAGCAGCAACAGTACCCTGCCACCAATTTCCAGACCAATAGTGGGCAGTACAGCCAAAGAGGCCAGCGCCGGGGCAAAGGAAGAGGCCGGGGGTCCACCCCCAGAGGCTCCCAAGCCCCCAACAACACCAAGTGACGCGAAGATTCGCATCCCCTCCCATGCAACACCGGTCGGGGGCCGGATAACATCCTTTCTTCCAGCATGGGAGGGTATAACGTCAGACCGCTGGGTACTTTCCACCGTAGCCCACGGATACTGCATCGAATTCAACAGTTCCCCAACATACAAACCCCCGAGGGGACGACGCATGACACCGGAACATCTTGCCATCCTTCTCCAAGAAGTACAACAACTGCTGGAAAAAGGAGCCATAGAGGTCGTGCCTCTATCTCAGGTAACGGAAGGTATTTATTCAGTGTACTTCCTTGTACCCAAAAAGGATCTAACCATGCGCCCTGTATTAGATCTGCGCCCAGCGAACAAGTTTATCAAACCCCAAAAGTTTCGTATGGTGACCTTACAGGAAGTGATCCCACTGCTATCACAGGGAGATTACATGACAGCATTAGACATGAAAGATGCATACTTTCATATTTTAATGTTGCCAGCGCACAGAAAATACCTCAGGTTCATGATAGAGGGCAAACACTACCAGTTCAGAGTGCTACCCTTCGGCATAGCATCAGCACCAAGGGTATTCACGAAGGTGCTGGCAGTGGCAGCGGCCCACCTGCGCAGGTTGTCCATCCCAGTTTACCCTTACCTCGACGACTGGCTCATAACAGGGGATTCTTACGAAACATGCTTCTCCAATACCCAAAAGACTGTAGACCTTTTGTTCCAGTTGGGCTTCTCCATCAACGAAAAGAAGTCCAGCCTAGACCCCAGCCAAATCAAACAATTCCTAGGGGCTCTAATTCAAACAAAGGAGGCCTCGTCTTCCCCTCCAAAGAGAGGGTCCAAAACATGCTGTTTCAGATCCCTCAATTTGTGACCGGTCGAGAGGTGACGGTACGCAAAGCAATGCGCTTGCTAGGCATGATGGCGTCGTGTATTTATTTGGTACCTCACGCGCGCCTGCGCATGCGCCCAATGCAAGAGTGGCTCAACAGCCAGTGGTGTCAGGCCAGCGGACTATGGGACGATCTAGTGGTGGTCTCGCAGGCCTTAGTTCTCTCGCTACGGTGGTGGACAAAGGAAAACCTGGTAAAAGGGAAACCCTTTGCCACACCCGCGGCGGAAGCCACTCTAACCACAGACGCATCCCTCACAGGATGGGGGGCTCACCTATCCCATCAGACTGCTCACTGAGTGTGGACTCCGAACGTAGCATCCAAACACATCAATCTTCTGGAGCTACTAGCGGTGTTCAAGGCGCTAAAAGCCTTCCAGGAACACCTACAAGGCAGGACAGTGATGGTCCTTACAGACAGCACCACAGCCATGTATTACATCAACAAGCAGGGGGGAACCCACTCTCCAGGACTGTCCAAACTGGCCCAAAATATATGGAAGTGGGCTCTCAAACAAGACATGTTCCTACTGTCACAACATGTACCAGGGGAACTCAATCTGCTGGCAGACAAACTCAGCAGAGATTTCCCCCTGCCCGAAGAGTACGAATGGCGACTGCACGAAAACATCGTCTTCGATGTCTTCACACAATGGGGATTCCCAGAAATAGACCTGTTCGCAACCCTGGAGAACTCACAATGCCTAAGTTACGCCTCCAGGTACCCCCAGAACCAATCCAAGGGGAACGGTCTGTCGATACAATGGTCAGGGAAATTTGTTTACGCTTTTCCCCCCGACTCCCCTTCTCAACAAGGTGGTGCACAAGATGCACCAGGAACAAGTAACCATGATACTGGTGGCCCCAATGTGGGCCCGACAGCCATGGTTCGCTCACTTGATGGAGATGTCTCTATCTCCCCCAGTGAAACTCCCCTGCCCGTACAACATGCTGTCACAAGACAAGGGCAGGACCCTACATCCATGCCCCCAGAACATGAACTTAGCAGCTTGGCTCCTGAGATCATAGAATTCGGACATCTACAGCTCCCGCAGAGATGCATGGACATCCTCAGGGAAGCCAGAAAACCTAACACTCGCCACTGCTATTCTAGCAAATGGAAGAGGTTTGTCATCTGGTGCAGGGGTAAGAGCATCAACCCGATTGACTGCTCTCCCACACATATTGTTCTATACCTGAACCACCTAGTGTTCAATTCCATTAAAGTCCACCTAGCGGCACTTTCTGCATACACCACTTCCCAACTCAAGGTGTTGTGGTGGAAGATCCCTGTTATAAAGGCCTTCATGGAGGGAGTAAAGAGAATACACCCCCCGATAGCTGACCCAGCTCCCGGATGGGACCTTAATGTGGTACTTACCAGACTCATGGGCTCACCATTCGAATCCATGCACAAAGCATCTCTTAAACACCTCACTATTAAGACTGCTTTTTAAGAACCAGACCACTGAGGAAGATTAATCAGTTCTTCGTCTCGGTGGCAGCAGGAAGAGAAGGGGATGCAGTTTCAAAGTCCACTATTTCTAGATGGATTGTTCAATGCATCACTCTCTGCTATACTCTTGCTAAGAGAGAACTGCCCTTTATGCCAAGAGCACATTCTACTCGAGGCACGGGGGCGTCCATAGCATTCATTGCAAATGTTCCCCTTGAGTTCATCTGCAAAGCGGCTACCTGGAGTTCTGTGCACACCTTTACAAAACACTACTGTCTAGATGCACACTCTAGATCTGACTCCCAGGTGGGACAGGCAGTATTAAGACATCTTTTCTCTATTGTTCCTTCTCATAACCCACCGCCAACTCCGGGTACTGCTCGCTAGTCTATGCACAGCATGTGATTCTAAGCAAATTAACAAACATCAGAAGACAATGCATTACTTACCGTAAAAGCATTTCTGATGGTTGTATCTGCTTAGATTCACATGCGCCCACCCTTTCTCCCCGCTCGGATGGAAGGAACATAGATTTCCTTTTATATCTCTTTTCTGTACTCGCTCACGTCTAGAAGGCTCCCTCAGGGCAGAAAAATACAAGCAGAGGGACCTCGACGCGTCAGGGATTGTGGGTACAACGCACGGCACTATAGGTTTGGTGTTTCAGACACGCCTTGTCGACGTCCCTTTTCGACTACGAAAAACAAAATGCAATACTCCGCAGGGACCACTGGATGTCGGACCTATGCACAGCATGTGAATCTAAGCAGATACAACCATCAGAAATGCTTTTACGGTAAGTAATGCATTGTCATACTCATTCATATCAGTTAAGACATTTTCTATAGGTTGCTAGTAGCTGCCAAGATACATCTGCTGATAATGTTAGGCCTATCTCATATCTTATTAGAGACATTGGGGTACTAAGAGGCAAGGACACTACTGTTTTCCAGAATGCACATTCTAAGATCTCCCACCTTGGAGTATTAGATGGACATTTGGATTGAGAACCATAGAATATTATGGGGACAACTTTCTGCTTGTAAAAAATTGCTGGTTTTAAGGAGAACTGTCCATATTTGTGTTGAATCACCTTGCATTGTGTTGCAATGAATTTCATTCTATTTTTAAGTTCTAGGTTATTTGGCTTATCTGTGGGGTGAACGTTCAAATGTACCCTGACATATTTATATTGTGGTATGTGGATCATTGGTATTTTACATAATGTCCAGTTGAATTTGTACCCATGTTTCAGCAGACGATGGTTAAATATTAGGATATTAGATTTGAATGTATTTTTGGTGAGATTAGAATGTGCATAGTGGCCAAGTGCAGTTAACTTTCGCTGTAGTCCTATTGGTATCCTATCTAAAATGTTCAAATCTGCGTAGAGAAGCCATGATATCTCTGAGGAGCCTATTTTGGGCAGAAATGCGCGCACTGAATTAAAAGTTATGCCTATGTCTCTAATATAAAAATTAAACTGGATTGAAGCAGATGTACATCTTTGCTTCAGTCCTGTATTAGTTGTAATAGAGGCTGATAAAGTTTCATTCGTGGTTAGTTTGATTTGGATTGACGTATCTAGGTAACATCGACGGATTATATAACATTTTTTATTATTAATTGATTCAGCTGTAAAAAAAACAACTTTTTCAATATACAAATAATTTAGTACAATCATCAAACAAGAAAAAAAAAGAGAAAAGAAAAATCATAACAATAAACTTAGACAATTAGGTTAAAACAATTAGATTAAAACTTACAATATTTAAAACAATATATAGGGAACCCCATACATTATGGTCAGCAAGAATAAGGCAGAGAACAGAAAACAGGGAAATTGGAAATAAAACAAGATAAACCATAGCGGCCATCTAAGAATGATTGGCGGGCTCCAGATTTAACGCTAGAACAAAATTCGTTAATGCAAGCTGTAAGGGGTATCGATCAGCACAGAGCAAAAATGACCACCGCAACTCCTGAGCTACCGCTGCCATAGACGACAGCAGGTGCTTGAAATACTTTGATCTCAAGACGGCTAACTGTGGGCAATGACAGACTAGGTGTTCAAGAGATTCAATAGTATTACTTTGCATGCAAAAACGACAAGCAATTAACGTGGCAGATCTTAATTTCCTACGCACCTGAACCTGATAGGTTGGCCATAGATCAAAGCGGGCCCTTAAATACCCTGCTCTTAATTTGGATGAGGGAAATTTTAGTAAATATGGTTCAGGGCATTTCATCAATTTTGGCCAAAAACGAAATTTACAAGGTTGACAGTAGGTTTTACATTTGTCAATGGTGTTCAACCAGTCAAGGTTATAAAATAGTTTTTTGGACCTTGCCGGGTTGTCTATGAGATTAAGGATGGATATATTTGCTGATGCTAGGGCTTCTAGACAAAAGTTTGTCCATGAGTTTGTAAAGTTCTTCTCTGCTGTCAGCATGTATTCAGCAATTACCTTTAATAGGTAGGTGTTATGGTTTGCCATAAGGCATTTGCGGAATAACATGCAACATCGCCAGGTGTAGATTGCGTACAGAGAGGTTAAGCCCAGTTCATACAGCAACCACGTACGCGGCACGCACTGAGGGAGAGAGAATACAGACCTCCAGTACTTTCCTTCAAGTCTTCCAAGGAATTGCATATTGCAATTCAATAGAGTTTCTGCCCCATATAATATCGCTGGTATGGCTTTCGTAGACCAGAAAGTTAGGGCAGGTTGAATGGTGAATTTACCGAATTTAAACAAGATGATTTTGGATTGCGAGATTGCAGTGTTTAATTTGGCATCCATTCGTTCTATTTGACTGTTAGGTTTAACTTCACCACTAAATTCCATTCCCAAATAAGTATAATTTTTTACTATTGTAATAGGGGAATTGTTGATCGACCATGTCAGGTTATATTTGTGTAGCCGCTTTGCCTTATATACAACAATCTGAGTTTTGTTTAAATTAACTACTAGCTCATTCGCGGTAAGATATCTATTAAATGCATCGATTAAGTTCTGCAGACCCACTGGGGTCTTAGAAATGAGTACAATATCATCTGCATAGTTTAGATTAGTAATTTTATGTCCTTTCAAAGACGGTGCATCGGAAGAGGTCTGTTGCAGAATTGGAGTTAAATCATGAATAAAATAATTAAAGATTGCCGCGGCTAGCAAACAACCTTGTTTTAACCCACGGTCTGTGTTGATTGGGGCAGATAAAAGCCCGTCCAAGGTGAGTCTCACCCGGTTCGTGGTTGCTGTGTGAAACGCGTGAATGATATCATGCAGGGACGGTGGACATTTGTCCCTTGCAAGTTTTGCCATCAACAGGGTTCGTGAAACCGAGTCGAAAGCTGCGTGCAAGTCAATGAAAGCGAAATAGATGGCTTGATTCTGCTCCTGACAATGGGCTTTGAGTGCATTTAGGATCAACAGATTCGCACAAGTGCCCAGCCCGGCCACGAATCCTGTTTGGTGAGGGTCACGTTTAGCGCAGGAATCGGTCCAATGATTAAATTCAGATAACACCAATTTTGCAAAGAGTTTCCCCGGGGCATCTAAAAGGGCTATTGGCCGGTAGTTGCATGGATTAGAGCGGTCGCCTTTCTTATAAATTGGTACAATGACAGAGCACAACCAAGAACTTGGTAGGGTATGGTGAATCAACACTTCACTAAAAATAGCATAAAGGTTTTTGGCCCATAGCTCAGGATTTTCCTTCAAAATGATATTATGGAGGCCATCTGGCCCAGCGGCTCTAGATGAGTTTAGATTTACAATCAAATCTTTAAGTAAAGATTGGGAGCACCTTATGTTCCACTGCGATTTGGATTGAATCGTATAGACATGTTGTCGATAGTCTGGGTCAAGGTATAAGCCAGTGAAATGTGCTATCCATGCCCCCTCCGATACTGCACCAGTTTGAGCATATGCTTGTGTTAAATTGAGATTTGTGTTAAGAAGGCGCCATGTTTCGGCCGAGTTCTTCAAAAGAATCGATCTAAACATTGTTTCGCTGTCATTTTGATATAGATGCGCGCACCAAGCCCGGAGCCAGTTCTGATACCTACACCTGATGGTTCTAACTATGGTGTGACTATTAGGGAGATTTGCTCTCAAAATGAGTCTTTTTTCTTTACGAAATTCGGCCTTGCGTTCTTTAAGTGCTTGGTCAAACTGGTGTTTGTGTTTCCATGTATTTGGATTGACCACTATGGTGTTACGAAAAGGTTTTAAGAATTCAGTGTATTCAATCAACTGCTGTCGATGATCAATACCGCAAATTGCATTCGAAAATTGCATTAGAGACTGCTTAGACCATTTCAAACGGTTTTTTGCATTGTTAATGGTTAGATTTTGTGATAACCATTGGTTTTTTGGTTGTTCACCGAAACTGCTCAGTTTTAATGACAGAAGATGGTGGTCACTTGCAGGATATGGTATTATTTCGAAACAAATAACATTACTATACATAACATGGTCAACATACATGTAGTCAATCGTACTTTGACTTGTGCCTCGCTGCCAAGTCGGTTGGGGCGGGATGTCACGATCAACTGATCCATTCAAAACACGCATGTTATGATTCAGCATAAGATGGGACCAAGTGGATATGGCCTTAGAATTCCTCTGAATTTCGGACGAAGTACAGTCCATATTTAAATCGCCCATGATTAGGGTGTGGGTAATGTTCTTTGCAGTTGCGATTGCGTCAAAAATCGCTGATAGCCCTTCAAATAGGACTGTATCTGGTAAGCCTGCTGGATTACGATAAATGTTAATAAGGGCTATGGTGTAGCTGTTATGGGTAATTTTAACTAATTGGATGAAGATGTTAACATGCATCCAAGGCTCTATTTTGTAGCCCAGTTTTTGATTAACTGCCACCACTAGGCCCGATGAAGGGCGACCACGTGATCCCATCTTTGCTGGTAATAAACAAACATTGAAACGGTCCCAAGTCGGGGGGACCAAGTACCATGTCTCTTGGAGAGCAATAATCGCGTAGTCAGATAGCGTTTGGACAGAGGTTTGCAGGTGACTATGGCCACAAGTATTCCAGGAGGCTATTTTAGTCACCTGGGTTAAGGAGCCTGTTAGTGGTTAATTGTAGTGTGCATGGGTGTCATCACGAACACTACCATAAATTTGTGGGTGCTGTTTAGTTGTCAATTTTGAGCATTCATTCAAACGAGCCGGGTCTTGGGCCAAGAGAAAACCCATTTCAAATAAGGACCGTTTGGCGAGCCATATCGTATTCAAGACAATGCCAGAAGGGATCCAGAGTCTCACGATGTCTGTAGAGACCGCGTTCAGGTATTCAACTTGTGCTATGTCTTGGGATGTCAGGTCTTCCAATTCATAAACGTCACTAAAGATGTTAAGAACACTTTGTCTATTCAGGTTATATGACGGGTAAGAACCTTCGCGGCATTTCAAAATCAGTGTATGACAGTTAGATGATGTCGAGCCTGATTTTCGAGAGTGAGTGGTATTGGTGTGACGCACTCCATTGCCATCAGATGAAGTAGGCATACGAGTCGCCTCATCACGCGAAGGCGCAATCATCACACCTATAGGGCATTGTGTGCGCTGTGATTCGGTGTGCAGCTTTGAATTGGAGGGTTTCGTCTGAAGGGCCACTGGGGAGGACCAGGTTACTGACTTAGATGGTTTACCTTGGGTCAAGCTTGATAATGGTTGAGAATGGGCCCAGCTACGTTCATCCATGTAGGAGTCAAGGGCCTTGCGCATTTCTCTCAACAACAAAGATCTTTGGGCCACAGAACTCGGAGCAGATGACTCAGGGGCACTCGAGGGAAGTGAAACAGCAGGGGTTGCTGACGCAAGACGGGAGGCCTGAGGGACAGAGTCCAAGGCATCCACCAGTTCGTCCAGTGGTTCATAGGCGGCCACGGACGGAGGTTGGAGTTCAGCAGTGGGTGTCACGGAGTTTTTTAGTGGGAGTCCAGTGGAACAATGTGAAATACCAACCCCCTCAGGTGTTGGTATAGTTATGTTCTTAAAAAAAGCGTTTAAAGATGCTTTGGTCATACAAACAGCCGGTAAGATTTTGTTTCGTTTTAGTTTGAAAGCGTGGTTTCACAGTCTTAGTTTTTGGACTAAGTCTTTGGACTCGAACGGATGTGCCAAGGGGGGCCGAGTTGACAGAAGGCAGGTTTGTTTTGGCCGGGGCCGCCACCACATCAGGGATCGAGGAATCCTGCAGACTAACCCAAGAAGTGTTTTTTAGATTAGCATGAGACGCTGGGTGCGGTGGCGACACTGGTGTTATTATATAAGGAACAGCTGGCACAGTAGGGAGATGAGTAGGACTCATTAGGTGTACAGGCAAAGATGGTGTCATATTCTGTATGTCAACGCATGAAGAGTCTGTGCTTCGCGGAGTAGGTGTAATAACAGTTAGTTTTACTTTTTGTGTCCATGTGAGTAGGTCATCTAACTTTGAGTCTTGTTTGGATATTTTAGCATCAAGGACCTCAAAGAGTTTAAACATAGCCAACAAGGTAGTGTTTATTGCAGACAAGGTCAATTCAACCAAGGCTGGTTGAGAGCCGGGGACATCATGCATGGGATTAATCGTTGGTCGACGTGGTGTGGGAAGAGCGTAGGAAATAGATGATATGGAGTGCGCAATGGAGGGCTGGTCAACATGTGAGCAAGAAAATAAATTTGACGAATTTTGTATCGAGATCGGCGACTCGCATTGCGTAATTTGTGACGGAACGTCCTGACTAACCACTGGGGTGTGGACCAAGGATGTTATTGGTGTTGGTGATATGGGTTCCGCGTGGGGGATCTTTTGACTTGGTGAGTTCAGCATTGTATGATCCGATATTTCACCACACGGTAGAGAAGCAGCAAGTGTTTTCAGGGCTGAATGTTGACCAATAGAACTACCACAGATGCCTATATTTTTGGCCTGCAAAGGCTGTACGGGGATCTGGGCAGAAGATTTTGGTGTAGATAAAAAAGGTGGTTTAAACCGGGGGACCTCAGCTCCTTTTACAGAGCTCCCCACTGGGGTCAATGTAATTGATTTATGAGAAAGCAAAGTTTTATGCGACATATGTAAGTTGGTAATAGCGCCATTGCCATTGGTTAGTGCTGGGGGCATGCCCGTCTTTAAAGAGTAGGCTAACGTACACATGTTCAGTGGGCACGATGTTAAGATGTTAAAGGTGTGGATAAGGACAAACAACACTTACTCAGATGCCACTGACTGAGGGTATCGCAAACCGCGTCAACCGCGGCAAAGCGGGTAAAGCGGTACTCAGCCGGTACTCGCCCGTGTGCGCGCGCGCGCTGTGCGCGTGCGCCGAGAGTTTGTAGTGGCTGACTCTGCACACAGCCAATCGCTGCGGCTGGGGGCGGGATCGAGCAGCAGGCAGTAAGAGTGCCGAAACAAACAAGGGACTGCCTCAAACAACGAGCCCTAGAAACAAACAAAATATACAATCAAACTGGGGCCACACAGTTGATAAAGTTCACAGGAACAAATAAAGTTCTCTCTCTTTCAATGGTCCACGATGGGTCACCTTGGAAAAGTGAACAATTCGGCTCCAATCAAGTCCGTGGGTAGCAGGAGCAGACAGAACAGCAAGCAGAGCGGGTAAAGCGGTACTCAGCCGGTACTCAGCCGGTACTCGCCCGTGTGCGCCAATAAGTGCGGTGGGCATTTAGCTTGTAATAGTTCTGTCCATAGAATTTCGCGAGAAACGGAACCGAACGCCTGATTAAAATCGATTAGTGCTATCAATATCGGTTGTGTTTTGTCAATAGCTTGTTTTTTGATTGTAGATAAAATGATTCCGTTTAGAATAGTTCCAATACCTTTAATGAAACCAGACGGATTCAGATCTAAAAGATTTTTCTCATTAAGCCATATTGTCGGATCCTTCAGAATCAATCTGGCGAAGGCTTTCCCAGGGATGTCCATAAAGGCTATGGGTCAATAATTGCCTGTTTTGTTCCTGTTGCCTTTCTTAAATATAGGTATTATAAATTTTTTCCAGGAAAGAGGTAATATAGCTGAAACAAAGAGGTGATGGCTGGAAGGTTTAGAATTAATCTTAACCACTGGCAATGCTCTGGGCAACCCTCCAGACCACCGTTCTTCGCCTGCCAAGCCATTACAGAAGGGAAAAACCATATGCAAATCAGGCTTGGTCCCACCCCAAAAGGGGCAGTCCAGCCCGAACTGCTAGGCCACATCCCTTCTGCACGAGACCACAAGCATCCCCAAACATGTTTCGCCCTTGTTGGGGCTCATCAGTGAGGAGTAGCTTGGGTCTCTAGGCCCAGCAGGCACGGGACCCACGTCTGGGCATACCCGTCCCACTCGGGGTGACATAGCAAAAACAAAGAGGTGATGGCTGGAAGGTTTAGAATTAATCTTAACCACTGGCAATGCTCTGGGCAACCCTCCAGACCACCGTTCTTCGCCTGCCAAGCCATTACAGAAGGGAAAAACCATATGCAAATCAGGCTTGGTCCCACCCCAAAAGGGGCAGTCCAGCCCGAACTGCTAGGCCACATCCCTTCTGCACGAGACCACAAGCATCCCCAAACATGTTTCGCCCTTGTTGGGGCTCATCAGTGAGGAGTAGCTTGGGTCTCTAGGCCCAGCAGGCACGGGACCCACGTCTGGGCATACCCGTCCCACTCGGGGTGACATAGCAAAAACAAAGAGGTGATGGCTGGAAGGTTTAGAATTAATCTTAACCACTGGCAATGCTCTGGGCAACCCTCCAGACCACCGTTCTTCGCCTGCCAAGCCATTACAGAAGGGAAAAACCATATGCAAATCAGGCTTGGTCCCACCCCAAAAGGGGCAGTCCAGCCCGAACTGCTAGGCCACATCCCTTCTGCACGAGACCACAAGCATCCCCAAACATGTTTCGCCCTTGTTGGGGCTCATCAGTGAGGAGTAGCTTGGGTCTCTAGGCCCAGCAGGCACGGGACCCACGTCTGGGCATACCCGTCCCACTCGGGGTGACATAGCAAAAACAAAGAGGTGATGGCTGGAAGGTTTAGAATATAGCTGATCGGATCATTTCTTTAAATATAATTTCTAGGATGCCTGCCCATTCCTCTGGGTGAGCTTGAAGTGCTACATTGGTTGGACAGTCGTGGCCAGGGGCACTTGAAGGGCTATGTTTCTTAATTATAAGGATGATAACCAATTTATCAAACTATTTTAGCCAGAATCATATTGTTGCATTGTACGGCCGTAATTAATGATGGAGGTTTACCGAGCATGTTGGTATAATATGTAACAGAGAAAGTGAGCCAAAGATACCCTAACCAAAGGCGTGACATAGGGTCACCAGGTTTGCAGTGGAGCTAGATAACTACTAGCTCAATAGACAAAAAAAAACCTAAGGATGCATAAATGGCAAAAAAGATTTTTTTTAATTTACACTAACGGAGAACAAAACAATTTTACAAACTGCGCCTTGGCGCTGAAGATATGCATTACTAAGCACATTTTGATCTGCATCTTTGTGAGTTAGTAGGCAGAGTGACAGTGTATATTTCATGTATTGTTTTAAATGGCAAAGCTGGATGCCAGGGAGTTGGGAGAGCCAAGATTCTAGTTGTAATTGAGCATTAATTTTGATTGCTGTGAGGAGTCCCGCTGAGAGGCGACCTTTCAAGGCTTTTGTAGCAGGGATGCAGGTTACAAAATGGTCGGGCCACATTGGCTCTGATGTTAACCATGTCTCTTGTAACAGTACAATGTCATAATTATTGGGAAATCTGGCTTTGGAAGATAGAAAATGCCTAAATCCTCTAGTATTCCATATAGCTAGTGAGCATGCATGTGATTCAACCGGGGCACTACACAACCCTACTGTTGAAATGATTTAAGTGCGTCTTGAATAGCTTTCGATACCCATGTTCATCTCGAAATCGGCCGAGACACAGATTGTTTTGCAGCTGGAAAGGATCCCATGCGTCTACAACATGCTTGTGATGCCAGTTGGGATATTTCTTGATTGCCTGCAGATATCGGCCATAACGGTGGAGATTGTTTAGTTTCGGGCTGACATAAAGGGGGTTGCTTCTGAAGTTCAAGTAAAATAACATTCAGTTTCAGTACATCTCTTGCTTTCCACACAATGTTTTTCACAATTTTAGAATGGAAGTCAAGTTCTATAGTATTGTTATTAGAGGGTTCGAGATACTTTATCGCTTCTATGTCTTCTGATGTGATTTGATCTAATTCTGTAATGGATTGTAATATTGCCAGCAGAATAGATCTATTAGGGTAGGGATCGGACAGAAATCTGTCAAGCATAGTATCAATTTTCTAGTTATGACAGATGTAAGTAACATCGGATAGTGCAAAGGCTATTTGACTATTTCTTATTTCTGGCAGACAAACAATTGAGCTGCATTCATTGAGATGCATTCATTGACCTTCACGAAAACTGCAGCAGCTGCTCTACTCTGTCGTTGCCTGCAAGTTTTGCACTTCATATCGGATCTTCCGGTTGTTTATCTCAAATTCTTCAACCAATAGAGGCCACAAGTTGTGAAATCTAGAAATACAACATGCTGATCTATCAGCTGGCATGGGGTGTGGTTTATTTCAGCCTGATCGTTCACAATGCTCCTATTTCATTTCATTATATGCTTTGGGCTTCCAGCCTCTTAGAAACTCTCCATCCAGGCTTTGATTCTATCTTTGCCTTCATGTTTGTCGTTTCCAACCCAACGTGGGCACTACAGTCGCTAGTGAGAGGAAGGTAGAGCAAGTAAAAAAGATGAAGAGGGACATATGGATAGGGAGAATATAGTGGAAGCGATTCAGAGCAGGGATATATGATAGAGACTTACTGAGAGACTGTGCCTTAAGAGACTAACATGGATGAAGGACTCTGACTAGGATAGAGTGCTAGAACCAAGGAGGACAAGGACTTAGTCTTAGAACTAGGATGAAGGATTATGATGTAGAAAGTCAAGGGTAAAAGAGAAGAACTAGGGTCAGGGATTAAAATAAGGGCCTCGGATGAAGGACTAAGGACTAGAGCAATGGAGAAAGACCAAGTGTTGGGGAGATTTGTGTACAACTCTTGCGAGGGCTGTGTCACCATTTAACCTAATGATAGAATTGTGTGTCACTCAAAAGGAAAGACCAAGAGCTTTTATGCAAGTATAGCATTGCAGTCCGTTTCAAGAGGGAGCTACAATTATTCCCTTTAGTCCTCACAAAAGAACAGTTGTGGATTAATTTCTCCCACAGATTCCACCTCTATATCTCCCAGCAAAGCTGCTCTTCAGAAACCTTTCCTCTGTCAGGGGCTGCAGCACAGCTTTGCCGCACACCCCCATTCACCCTCTGCTGGACAGGAAGTTGTATCAGTATATATTGTGACGCTGCACCATGTTGCCTTTTTTTCCGTGCACTCTGCCCACTTCAGGAACACTGCTTCTTAAAAGTTATTACTGTTCTCGTTTTGCCTGATGCCGAATCTGATGAAGGCTTCTGGTTTCAAACCCTCTGTCGACTGCAGGTATAAAATGTTTATCTTCGACCTCCACAGTATTTGTTTTTACTGCCTTGGAAAGGAACATAATTCGCAGGATTGTGGGTTGTGTCAATTGATGCACCCCAAAGCGCTTCAGGAGCGAGCACCAATACACGTTACATTTTTTCACAGGAAAAAAGGCGTCAGATGGACTTGTTGGAGGTCGCTGGGCACAGAGTGCCGAACTGAAGAACTGTCCCTGGCTGCAAGCACAAGAAGAAGCACCACAGCAGGTCTCTCTATCAGTGGTTGTTCGAAACATCATTCTTCTCCAGCATTGGATCTTTCATGGATTCACATGCTTAGAATATTCCCCGTCGTCAGACTGGGAACCCTCGGTACACATAGTCGTTTCCAATAGGAAAAAACATTCCGACACTTGTGTGTCCTATCCCCGTCCTCTCCGGGGCCGCCCACGCACGCCCCGTTGGACGCAATGGTATATAAGCCACGCCCCCGCGGGTCCCGTCAGATTTCAACCGTCTCCAAAGATAGTGGGATCTCCTCGCGTAGTCTCTACTGCTAGATTTTGTCGAATTGTCGAACTCCTGTGAGTTTGTTAATTTTATCGGAATGTCGGGAAAACCTCGATTTCGCCCGTGTGCCACGTGCGGATTGAAGAAGGTTTACGAGGGGGACGGCCATTCAGACTGTATTTATTGCCTCCACCCTCACCACTCGGCAGACCAGTGTGAAATATGTAAAGGTTTTTCCCAGAAAACCCTGAAGGATCGAAATCGACAGCTGGTACCCTGGTTAAATGACAGTGCGGGAGCGTACCCTCAGTCAGAGGTGGGCTCTGTGCGCTGCGTGGCCTCTGCGAAAACATCAGGAGCCCCTCGACGCTCAACTTCGTCGGAACCGCTGACTAAGAAGTCACGACCTGCGGAAAAGGACGTTCCACGAAGTCACTCTTCTAAGGACTCTTCTAAAGACTCTGCAAGAAAGACATCTTCGTCAACTTCGTCGGAGAAAGGAAAGGAGAGGCCTAAATCCTCCTCGGGCGATCAACACAGATCAGCCACGAGTAGAGATTCGGAAAAACGCAGGGAGAGCGCTGTGAAGGCGGGACCGCCTAAACCACCTGCAGGCCCAACGTCGACGACGACGAACCAGTCTGTGTCCTCACTGCCGCTGACGCAGTCGATTTCACCCGTCATCAACCCAGCGACGACCTCGGCGACGATGTCCTCGTCGACGGAAGTTCTGGCCTGGAGACCAGAAGTATTTGATATGGGGTTGCTTGACACATTACTACAGGAACAGTCAGCGTCAATTGCCTCGAAAGAAGACGACAGCTTCAGAATTGTGAGCTCGGAGGACCTCGGTCTAGGAGCCAGGTTTCCATCAGGAGCAACCTGCTCTCAGGTGTTTACCCAACCTCCAAGCTCTCAGGCGATCCTGTCCATGGAGGTAGTGTCCTCCTTACACTCGCTGCTGAAATCGCTGGACGAAAGGCTTCCACCTGTACCGTCGACACCCCCCGTCGACGAGCCCGGCCCTTCACACCGCCCGACCAGATCGATCGGGGTTCCAACTACTCCAGCAGTCCAGGAGGAAGGTGAGCTTTCGGACTCCCTATCTGACCACGGGTCAGCGTCAGATATATCCCTCACCATCTAGGGATCCATCCTGGGTGTCGGATGTGGAAATGGAAACGCCAAACAGTCCCACTCACCCGTCACCACCGGACGATATAGGTGCCTTTCATTCTATGATGGAAAGAGCGTGCAAGGAGTTTGGCCTGGTCCAACAGGAGGAGAAAAAGGACTGTTTTCTTTTTGACCATATGGGCAAGAGTAGACGCTCAATATTCTCAATACCCATTTTAGACCATGTCTGGAAAGAAGGTGTTCAAACCATGCGTCACCCATTTTCTGAGCCGGCTGTCAAAGGCCGCATTGAAAAGAAATTTAAAGTACCAGACTCTACACCGAAGTGTCTTTCGGCTCAACCTACACCGGACTCGGTGGTGTCGTCGGCGGCGACGAGAAAAGCAAAGGCCCAACATAAATGCTCTACCCCTCCAGATAATGAGGCGAGGCGCCAAGACATGTTTGGTAAGAAGGTTCTTTCTGTGGGGGCCTCAACGGTGAAAGCAGCTAACTCCCTGGCGATTGTGGCCAGATATGACAGGGAGATGTGGCACAGACTGGCACCTATCCTGGACCACCTCCCGGAAGAGCATAGAAGAATGGCGATGTCCCTGGTTCGAGAAGGCGAAGAGGCATCGAATCATGCTATTAACATAGCGGTGGACCTGGCAGATTCGGGTTTTAAACTCAAGATTCTCAGCAACCAGGGATAGATCTTTTGGTAGATCAGCGTATCCTTCCCAAGGATATAGACGCGCCTCTCAGACCTCAAGCCGGTGCAGAAACTTCCAGTCTTCCAAGAGACGACCAACTTATTCGTCGTCGACGAGCAAACAGAAAGACCAGCAATGACGGGAAGCGTACCGTTCTGGGAGGAAGAGTGTCAAGCTGCATCGAGGAATGGGAGACCATCACAACAGATCAGTGGGTTTTGGACACTGAGGTACGGACATTCCCTAGTATTCAAATGCAAACCTCCAAAATGTCCACCAATACACCTATCCCAGCCACATCTAAACATCTTGCGGCAGGAAGTAACACTCATGTTACAGAAAGGCGCCATTGAATTAGTCCCGGCATCGCAGAAAGGCCTAGGGGTATACTCACAGTGTTTTGTGGTAAAGAAGCCAAACGGAAAATGGTGCCATATTCTCGACCTGCGAGACCTCAACAAGACCCTACAGAGTCAAAAATTCAAAATGCTTACACTGCAGGAGGTGATCAGATCCGTCCAAAGGGACGATTTTTTGGCGTCACTAGATCTACAGGACGCGTACTTCCACATTCCGGTGTGTCAAAAACACAGGAGGTTTCTGATGTTCATGGTAGGTCAGACACACTACCAATTTGCAGTGCTCCCATTTAGTCTAAAGTCCTCCCCAAGAATGTTTACAAAATGTTTGGCACCTGTGGCAGTCTGGCTGCGAAAGGGAGGGCATCATGTATACCCGTACCTCGACGACTGGCTTGTGAGGGGATCCTCCCCAGCGTCGACCAACGACAGAGTACAAGCCACCTTACAACTTCTGCAACGACTGGGGTTCGCAGTGAACTTCGAAAAGTCTTCTCTAAAGCCCTCAAGGAGCTTGAAGTTCTTGGGAGCTCAATTCGAAACTCACTCGGGAATAGTGAAACCGTCCCTAGACAGAATATTGAAGATCGAACAACTGACGAGTCAACTTCGCCTACAGAGCACATTTTCCGTGAGAGAATATGTGGCAATCCTGGGTTCCATGGCTTCGTGCATCCACCTAGTAGCAAACTGCCGATTGTTCATGAGGCCTCTACAGGAGTTCCTGTCGGACAGATGGAAGCAGGCCACGGGCCGGTTGTCAGACAGGATAACCGTCGACGACGAGGGTGTCATCAGATCCCTCCAATGGTGGAAAATCTTTCACAACCTAGACAGAGGAGTTCCTCTACAAGAGCCGGAATTCAGAACACCATCATCACGGACGCCTCCCTGACGGGCTGGGCAGCACACATGAACGATCATCAAACCCAGGGCAGATGGTCTTCGACCGAATCGCACCTACACATCAACGTGCTGGAACTGAGGGCAGTGAGATGGGCCTTAAAATCATTCCTTCCACATATCAAAGGATCAAAAGTAAGAGTGCTGACAGACAACACGACAGCCATGTTCTACTTGATAAAGCAAGGCGGCACCAGATCCAGGACCCTTTCGTTGGAAGCTCAAAAGATCTGGCACTGGGCGTTGAAACACAACATATCCTTAGTGGCTTACCATCTCCCGGGTGTGAAGAATGTGCAAGCGGATTCCCTGAGCAGGACAATGGCTCAAATACACGAGTGGGAGCTGGACACCGGTCAGCTACAAATAATCTTCGAAAGGTGGGGGACCCCGTCAATCGACCTCTTCGCAACGAAAGAAAACAGGAAATGCGAACAGTTCGCGAGCAGATGGCCTCAAAAAGGATCCCTGGGGGAAGCGTTCTCGTTTCCTTGGACGGACAAATTCCTGTACGCTTTCCCTCCGTTCCCCCTTATACGGAGGACAATCCAGGGGATTCGCAGGTACAAATGCCGGGTCATTCTAGTGGCACCGTATTGGCCGAGACAACCATGATTTTCCGACCTCCTACATCTGTCGTTGGAACAGCCTATAACTCTCCAGAAAGTGCCGAACCTACTGTCCAGGGACAAGGAAACGGTGTGGCACCACAATCTGGACAGCCTCAACTTAACAGCATGGCTCCTGACTTTTCAGAGTTTGGCAGCTTGAAAGTCTCGTCGGATTGCCGGAGAATTCTGCAGGCGGCTAGGGCCCCTTCGACTAATAAATCATACATATGCAAATGGCGAAGGTTCTGTACGTGGTGTCTAACACAGCACGAAATTCAGCCTTTAGAAGTAACCCCTGAACAAATTCTTCCGTATCTTCTTCACCTAGCTGAGAGTGGGCTGTCATCATCGTCCATCAAAGTGCACTTGGCGGCCATTTCAAGGTTTACGAGGAGGAGACAGTCTTCACCATTATTCAGTGACAGGCTGGTGAAACATTTCATATGGGGTCTCTTTAAAACTTTCCCCCCTACGAAACGGTTCCCACCGTCGTGGAGTTTAAATGTGGTGTTGGCTGCCTTAATGAAGCCTCCATTTGAGCCAATGTCCTCTTCATCCATGCAGTTCCTATCTTGGAAACTGGCTTTCTTAATTGCCATTACATCGGCTAGAAAAATGTCGGAATTACAGGCATTGGTCATAGATCCTCCATATATGAGATTCTTTAAGGACAAAGTAATTTTATCAACTAACTTTCATCCCGAAAGTACCGACAGTCTATCACAAGCACTCGACCCTGGTCCTTCCTACTTTCTTTGCGTCCCCGTCACCGACGGCGGAAAAAGCCCTTCATACTCTGGACGTCAAAAGGGCGTTAAAATTTTACCTGCAAAGGACGCAAGATATCAGAACTACCAGACAGTTGTTCATTGCCTACGGTCCGTCGACGAGAGGAAGGGCAATCTCCAAGCAAGGCCTGGCTCGTTGGGTCTCTTCGGCAATTACTTTTAGTCACTCCAAGGCTGGGAGACCCCTACAAGGACGCCCTAGAGCCCATTCCACGAGATCGACAGCCTCCTCCGCGGCTCTATGGGCAGGAATTCCTCTGACAGACATCTGCCAGGCGGCGGCATGGTCTGTCCCACACACGTTTACACGCCATTACTGCCTGGAAAGGCAGCACGCGGATGAGGTACAGATGGGACGGGCAGTGCTAAGCCATCTGTTTCAATGAGGTAAGCCAAGTACGGTGAAACTGTTGTCGCTTATTTTGCCTAATATATATATATATATATATATATATATATATGTGGATAATTGTGTATAGATGCATAACTATGTATTATGGAAATGCTTATATCAGAAAATAAGTTGCGGCTTACATACATATTTGAATTGGGGGTGTTTTTTGTCTTTGTGAATGTAAATTACATTGCACTCTCACCTCCTTCTTCGATCATACTGCTATACAATCTATTCTAAGCATGTGAATCCATGAAAGATCCAATGCTGGAGAAGGGAGTAGTTTCTTACCTGTAACTCCATTTCTCCAGCGTTGGTATCTTTCATGGATTCACATGCGCCCACCGGCCTCCCCGGAATGCAATGTGCAAGATATGTATGTAAGCCCCCCCCCCTTTTCTCTTTGGAGGGGCCGAAATCTGACTGGACCCGCGGGGGCGTGGCTTATATACCATTGCGTCCAACGGGGCGTGCGTGGGCGGCCCCGGAGAGGACGTAGACGGGGATAGGACACACAAGTGTCGGAAGTTTTTTCCTATTGGAAACAACTATATATATGTACCGAGGGTTCCCAGTCTGACGACGGGGAATATTCTAAGCATGTGAATCCATGAAAGATACCAACGCTGGAGAAATGGAGTTACAGGTAAGAAACTACTCCCTTCCTCCTCAAAGAAGAGAAGTCAAAGCTCCAGGAACTCGTCTGAGGAACAGGTGCCACAGGTAATCTGTTCCCATCCAATCCTCCACACCAGGAATGAGGGGAATTTTAGCTCAAGAAGCTTGACGTTTTTGCCAAGGACCTGGCGCCATTCGAGTCCACTGCACTCAGACGAGCCAGCAGAGACTTAGCACGAATCCGTCCAGCTCCATCGGTGCTAAGATTCCTCAGAAATGCACTCTACTCCCAAGGAGCGCAAAATTATTGAAACCTTGAGGTTATGAGCACCTTCAAGACCCAAGGTGCAGTTTAAGCTAACTGACATTCTTGACGAAGGTCCAAAGAGGGAGACTCTCCTGCCCTTTGACCTGGCAGTTGAGGCCCCGGTTCTTCAAGTTATAGTCAAAACTGGCTTTCGTCCCAATTGTGGATCACAGATTGGCAAAGCAGCATGGGGTGGTTCCTTCTGACCAGTCTTTCCTCTCTTCACACACTTTCCCAGAAAACCTGGTGGCCCATGCTGCCACTGCAAGCTTAAAATTGACGTTGTGCCCTTCCTTATCTCCTGAAAGGGAGAGTAAGAGGCTAGATGCTTGGCGACAGAAGGCTTTTGGCTCACTCAGCCTGGGCCTGAGGGCCGTCAATGACAAATGTGTTTAAGCTAAGGTTTCCTTCAGCCTTTGGTCTGTGGTCTCGGGGGCTGCGGACCACCTCCTTGAAGGAGATATGAGGGAGGGCTGTGAAGCCCTGGTCAAAGACCGCAAGGAGGCATCCCGTCAAATACTTCAGTCAGGCCTGGATACGACTGACTGTGTGGCACATACAATGGTAGAAGGGACTGTTTCTATGAGGTACTCCTGGTAGAGGACCTCAGGTTTCGCCCAAGATGTCCAGGCTAAACTCCTGGCCATGCCATTTGACAGCAACAATTTGTTTGGGTGCAAATGCTGATGAATTCCTCCAGAAATTTCAGTCCTCGAAGGCGACTACAAACCATTCTAGGCCAAGTGGTTCAGCAGTAACAGCCAGCAGCCCTCATAGGCAGTGGTAGATCTTTTTGCCCCTTCACCTCCAGAAACTCACAGGGGCCGAGGGCAAGCTCACTCGAGCAAACTGATGCAGCGCTGTCCATCTAGGGATCGGGGCAGTGGTGCTCCAAGAGGAGGTTTGTCAACCTCAACTGTGCCCTCCCCAGTCCAGAGTGGGAAACTCCTGTAAAACAGACTTCTTCCCTATGTGGGAGGCAGAATTTCCCTGTTCGGCAAGGAGTTAAATCATAACACATCAGACACCTAGGCATTCGGTCATTCACCAGGGATACTGTCTTCCCTTTGCTCAATTCCCTCCACACCAGCCCTCAACAGATCATTGCTTGCCTCCCGCCCTCCTCTTGGTGGAGTAGGTTAGTCAGCTTCTGGCAAAGGGCTCCATAGAGCCAGCGCACTACTCGGAATGAGGCATGGGCTGGTACTCAACTTATTTTCTGGTGCCAATGAGGGCTTATGTCTCATTCTAGATAGACGGTTCTTCAACCTGAACCTGCTCGAGCACAAGTTCAGGATGTTTAATCTTGCTCAGATTCTTCAAGCACTCCACCTACAGGACTGACTAGTCTCGCTGGATCTCCAGGATGCCTACTACTTTATGCCCATCCACTATAAGCACAGCAGGTACCTGAGATTTGCAGTGGGACATAGCCACCATCAATTCAACGTCCTGTCATTTGGTCTATCTTTGGCAGCAAGGGTCTTCACCAAACTGCTGGCAGTGATAAAGGTTTGCCTCAGAAGAGAAGGCAGTCATGTCTTTCACTATCTGCATGACTGGCTTGACTGAGCTCCCACCCCAGACCCGGCATTGGCACACTTGTTCCAAACATGCAACCAGTTGCACAGCATGGGCTTCTCCCTGCACTTCAAGAAGTCTCAGGTTTTCGCAATTGCACTCCCTCTGTTTTACTGGGGCCTTCTTGGACACTCGTGGTGTTAAGATTGATTTCTGCAATCTTCTTGGTGGACAGATTTTAAGAGGTCCCCCCTAATTATGATGAACAGGGCGATCTGAGAGGTTATCCAAAACCCAGTCAAGGTACGTGGATGAGCAATCAAAGCTTCGCATCAGGAGAATGAGTGCCGTCAGGGGCACTGTCATGATCTCTGCTTCCAAAAGATCAGGACTTGCCCGACTCCCTTGGAAGCAGACCCATAACCCCGGTTCCGAGTGCCAGCCAGTCCCAATTGGGACCTTTTGGACCCTGTCCTGGCGCCAGTGGCACCAGGCTCATAAAGATTCCCAGTCCCAGCGCTGGAAGCGCCGGGGTCATAATGCTTGGGTGGACTTACCTGCAGCAGACCATGCTGCTTACTTACCTGCCAGTTGAACCCCTGATCCTCTTCTGTTTGGGACTACTTTTCCTGTTGGGTGGGGCAGGAGCCACTCCCTAGGTTTAGAACACTGGAACTCTTCTGGAAAGCAGGAACTCTTTTCTTACCTAGGCGTGGCTGTGGAAGGAGACACCTCTAAGCACTACAGGAGGCTATTTAAACCACACCCGATGGATGAATCTTGCTTTGCGTTATTCTGCATTCTCTGCAGCAGAACGCTCATCGTGTCATCTTCTTCTGATCCTGGGCCTAAGAGAACAAAGGCTTACCATTCTGGAATCCAGTCTTCAGCAGCACCTGTAAAGTACAAAGAAAGAACAGGTTAGCACTACGGTCTTCAGTGGCAGCGCATCTCTTACCTGGTCCATCGGCTGTCACCAACGCCTCGCACTGCATTCCGGCATCTGAAAGACAAAAGCTTACCAGCTCTTCGCACGCTCCGGAGGCCTTCGGCGCTGCATCCCGCATCTGAAAGACATTGGGCAACTTTATTACTCACGTGCCATTACTCCTTCCCACGCCGAATCCAGTGGGTATTCCAGCACCCTTCAGCTTCTCTAAAGCTCCGAACTTGTACCTGCAAGATAAAAGGGACAGTTAGTGCGCATCGTGAAGCAGGCTACAAGCGCTTTCTTACGTGCTTCCAGGTGCTTCTATTCCTCACGCGGGTTCGATCCTCAACTCTCATCAGCCCGCCATCCGCCATCGCCGGAACCCTGCAAAACAAGAGATATCATTACAAAAGACTTTTAAGACATTTGAAGTGCCCAGAACTTACCGTTCGTGCAGTTAACGACAGACAGCAGTCCTCTGAGGTCAAGAGGCCTGCACCCTTATCCAGTGAAGAAACTGGTTACGGCACCCTGCCCCGAGGCAGATGGAGAGCTCGGCGTTCACTTACCTAAGACATCTTACTCTTCGAGTCAGACATACAGTGCACAGAGGTCCAGCCCAAAGAGCCAACCATGTGTTACACATCACCTTTGAAGATACGGCATTCACCCAGTCAAGACCGGCGCCTCTGCGGGAATCAGGTGAGCGTTACAGAACGCAAAGCCCTATCGCAAAACTCCCACCCAGGCGCTATGGAAACCTCGGATACCGACCAGCTAGCCCAGTTACTTGGGGAACTAAGAGCAGAAGTGCATGCAGCCCGTCAGGAAACGAATGCTCTAAGAAGGGAACTGATTATTTCCAAGGAGCGAACAGACGATCTCGCTAGACAATTGCTACAGTCACAAGCCGGACAAACTCCATTACCCGCATCAGGGGCAAATCTTCCTTCAACATCCTCTACGAACCCAGTGCAGATCAACCTACCTGGGAATGTACCTCTGGCTCCGCCCGAACGATTTTCTGGTGACCCAAAGAGGTTTGCAGTATTTATTAATCAGTGCCGGTTGCACTTCTTATGCCGGCCAGCAGCCTTTCCAACTGATCAAGCTAAGGTAGCTTTTGTGCTTTCGTACCTTAGTGGCAATGCGGCAGACTGGTCGATCCCTCTAGTTAATCAAGATGATCCGGTTCTCCATGATTTTCAAGCTTTTCAGCTCAGTATGGAAAAACTGTTTGCAAGACATTCACAGGGGCAGGCCTTGGACAATGAGCTCCTTTCATTGCGACAGGGTAATCAAGACCTTTTGGCTTATATTGCGTCCTTCAACAGACTGATAGTGGAAACTCGATGGCCTGAGGACAAAAGGATTACGCTGTTTTATAGAGGTCTACGTGTAGAGCTCAAAGATGTGTTAGCCCAAGTAGTGAATCCCCCGCAAGACTGTTCGGACTATATTGCCTTAGTCGTTCAAATTGACCACAGACTGCAGAACAGGAAGGCCGATCGTTCCAAGTTTGATGCTCGAGTATTTTCCAAACCACCAACTCCTACCAAAGGAGTAGACTCCGGGGAACCCATGCAAATAGGGGGCCTGAAAGGACCACTAACACAAAAGGAGCGGGAAAGGAGAAAACAGCTGCAATTATGCCTCTATTGCGGAAACTCGGGGCACTTTCTTCGAGACTGTCCGGTGAAACCAGCCAAGAAGGCAGTAGGAGCTGCAGTTACCAGGGTCACAAACTCTGAGCAGGGAAACGACCTCGCCCGACAAAAATAGAGGTCCTCTTGCCGAGCGTTAAAACCAGTTCCGTGACCTCGCATTTCGTGATACCTATGGTCCTCATTAGCCCTGAACATCCGGATCGATTACATGCGATTGAAGCTTACGTCGACAGCGGTGCCATCGGCAATTATGTGGATCATGAAATGGTTTTGAGGATGAATCTGACTCTTTGTCCAAAGGCTGTAAAGGACGTCATTACTACGGTGGATGGTACGGAGATAGCCTCCGGACCAGTAACGCATACCACCCAAGAAGTGACGCTAGTAAGTCAAGATGGACACCATGAGAAGATCGTGTTCGATGTGATCAAGGCCCCTCAGTTCCAGATTATTCTAGGAATTCCTTGGTTAGAGAAGCACAATCCTCAGATCGATTGGCGAGCAAGAACGGTTCAGTTTCCAGAATGTGTCTCTACTTGTCACCCTCGACCTGGTGTTGCACTGGCAGCAATTTCCTCGGAGGCTCCTCAGTTACCTCCTGAATACCTAGAATTCCAAGATGTTTTCCGGAAGGATCAGGCTAACTCTCTACCTCCTCATAGGTCTTATGACTGCCAGATAGACCTGATACCTGGATCTACTCCTCCTTGTAGTAGAATTTATGCCCTCACCGAGCCTGAGAATCTTCACCTCCGACAATACCTGTATCAATACCTAGCGAATGGGTTTATTCGTCCTTCCAAGTCCCCTGCTTCCTCAGCTTTGTTCTTCGTTCCAAAAAAAGAAGGGGACCTTAGAACTTGTATAGATTATCGCGCCCTGAACCAGATCACCGTTAAGAATAGATATCCGTTACCTTTGATCCCTGAACTCCTGGACCAAGTCAGAAAAGCATGCATATATACAAAGCTGGATCTTAGAGGAGCCTACCACTTGGTACGAGTAAAAGAGGGCGATGAATGGAAGACGGCCTTCCGCACCAAGTATGGGCTATTTGAATATCAGGTCATGCCCTTCGGACTTTGCAATGCCCCGGCCGCCTTTCAATATTTTATGAACGATGTCCTCGGAGAGCTCATAGATGTGTGTGTTGTTGTTTACATTGACGACATCCTCGTTTATTCTTCATCGGAAACTGAACATCGGAAACACGTGAAACTGGTCCTCGAGAGATTGCGTCAACACAAACTTTTCGCTAAATTGGAAAAATGTGTTTTCAACGTGACTGAAGTTGAATTCTTGGGATTCATATCACCTAGCGGAGTGCGTATGGATTCAAAGAAGGTCGATGCAATTCTCAAATGGCCATCGCCATCCTCCGTAAAAGGTGTTCAAAGCATGTTAGGCTTCGCTAACTTTTACCGCAGGTTTATCCCCGCATTCTCTCGAATAGTCCAGCCCATCACCGCCTTGTTAAAGAAAAACAAACGTTTTGAATGGTCTACCGAGGCGGAACAAGCTTTCCAGAATTTGAAGACTAGATTTATCTCTGCACCGATCTTAAAACATCCTCGCCCAGAACTCCCCTACATCGTTGAAACTGATGCTTCGAGCCTTGCCATGGGGGCAGTTCTATCACAAAAGGACCCAGTAACCAATCAGTTGCATCCCGTGGCATTTTGGTCCCGCAAATTCTCGCCTCCTGAAATCAATTACACTATTACTGATAAGGAACTTCTAGCTATCAAGTCCGCCTTTAAGGCTTGGCGGCATTATCTTCTGGGGGCCGGACACACCGTTACCTGCAATATTTGAAGACCGCAAAAGCTCAATCCTCTAGGCAACTCCGTTGGGCACTATTCTTTGCCGAGTTTGACTTCATAATTACCTATCGACCTGGTACAAAAAATGGTAAAGCTGATGCCCTTTCTCGGATGGGAGTGGAAGAACATTTGATCAATCCTAAACCTGTACCTATCATTCCCGAACAAAGAATTCTAGGTGTAATCGCCACACAATCCATAGAGGAAGTTAAGGATAAAGCCAGGCTACTGGTAACTCCAGCAGACATACAGAATTGGCATCTGCAGGGAAAGGACTTTACGGTGAAGGACAACCTATTATATTTCCAAGAACGGTTATACCTGCCCAGCACAGATTTACAGAAAAAGGTAATCTCTTGTTATCACGATTCTTTAATGGAAGGACATCCCGGTATGACCAAGACCTCGGAAAAGATCAAGCGCTACTTCTGGTGGCCGTCTTGGAAAAAAGATATCGGAGACTTTATAATGTCCTGTGGAGTATGCTCCCAAAACAAGAGTCAAAAGAAAAAACCAGCCGGCCTCTTACGCCCTATTGACATCCCGCCTCGCCCTTGGCATACGCTTTCTATGGACTTCATCACCGATCTACCTCCATGCTCCGGATACAATACGATCCTAGTAATCTTGGACCTATTCTCCAAGATGGCGCATTTCATTCCACTCAAAGGCTTACCAACAGCAGCAACTCTGGCCCGAGAATTTCTCTAAAACATCGTCCGACTGCACGGTTTTCCTTCAGTTCTAATTTTGGATCGAGGTAGTCAATTTATTTCTCATTTTTGGCGAAGTTGCTGTCGGTCGGCTCAAATTGATGTGAGACTTTCGACCAGCCACCACCCTCAAACCGACGGACGAACCGAGAGGACCAATCAAACTCTGGAACAGTATTTGTGCTGCATGCTACAACAAACTGAAAAAACTTGGAAAGATATCCTTTGGATAGCCGAATATGCCTACAATAACTCTGTCCACTCGGGAACTGGGAAGACCCCGTTTTTTCTTTTATACGGTAGTCACCCTCGAACCTCGGAGTTGGATCCACTCCAAGATCTTGAAACACCAGCAGTAGACCACCTGCATTCTACAATCACGCAAGCCTTTAAGGAAGCCGTTTCTCACCTTCAAAGGGCTAAAGAACAATACAAGAAAGGAGCAGACCAACATCGGAAGGAAGCCCCCCAATATCAAGTAGGAGATAAAGTCTGGTTATCCACCAAATATCTACCTCTAAAAGGACCACGCACATTCAACTCAAGATACCTTGGTCCCTATTCCATCACTACCATAGTATATCCAGTAGCGGTCAAGTTGGACTTGCCCCCTCACATGAAGATACATCCGGTCTTCCACGTCTCTCTATTAAAACCCGTGCAACCTCAAACCCGACTAACTACATCTACAAAACCTATTCTAGTTGATGGATAACTCGAGTTTGAAGTCAAAAGCATCCTGGATTCCAAGATCTCCAAATCTAAACTATTTTACCTGATTGACTGGAAAGGCTATGGTCCCCAAGAAAGATCCTGGGAACCTGCAGAATATGTCCACGCGCCCTCGTCTAATCAAAAGATTTCATCGAACATTTCCTAACAAGCCCAAACCCCCGGAGAAGCCCGGTTTGGGAGGGGCCTTCAGGGGGGGTGCTGTCATGATCTCTGCTTCCAAAAGATCAGGACTTGCCCGACTCCCTTGGAAGCAGACCCATAACCCCGGTTCCGAGTGCCAGCCAGTCCCAATTGGGACCTTTTGGACCCTGTCCTGGTGCCAGTGGCACCAGGCTCATAAAGATTCCCAGTCCCAGCGCTGGAAGCGCCGGGCTCATAATGCTTGGGTGGACTTACCTGCAGCAGACCATGCTGCTTACTTACCTGCCAGTTGAACCCCTGATCCTCTTCTGTTTGGGACTACTTTTCCTGTTGGGTGGGGCAGGAGCCACTCCCTAGATTCAGAACACTGGAACTCTTCTGGAAAGCAGGAACTCTTTTCTTACCTAGGCGTGGCTGTGGAAGGAGACACCTAAGCACTACAGGAGGCTATTTAAACCACACCCGATGGATGAATCTTGCTTTGCGTTATTCTGCATTCTCTGCAGCAGAACGCTCATCGTGTCTTCTGCTTCTGATCCTGGGCCTAAGAGAACAAAGGCTTACCATCCTGGAATCCAGTCTTCAGCAGCACCTGTAAAGACAAAGAAAGAACAGGTTAGCACTACGGTCTTCAGTGGCAGCGCATCTCTTACCTGGTCCATCGGCTGTCACCAACGCCTCGCGCTGCATTCCGGCATCTGAAAGACAAAGGCTTACCTACTCTTCGCATGCTCTGGAGGTCTTCGCACTGCATCCCGCATCTGAAAGACAAAAGAAGGTGCGTTTAAAGACATTGGGTAACTTTATTACTCACGTGCCATTACTCCTTCCCACGCCGAATCCAGTGGGTATTCCAGCACCCTTCAGCTTCTCTAAAGCTCCGAACTTGTACCTGCAAGATAAAAGGGACAGTTAGTGCGCATCGTGAAGCAGGCTACAAGCGCTTTCTTACGTGCTTCCAGGCGCTTCTATTCCTCACGCGGGTACGATCCTCAACTCCCATCAGCCCGCCATCCGCCATCGCCGGAACCCTGCAAAACAAGAGATATCATTACAAAAGACTTTTAAGACATTTGAAGTGCCCAGAACTTACCGTTCGTGCAGTTAACGACGGACAGCAGTCCTCTGAGGTCAAGAGGCCTGCACCCTTATCCAGTGAAGAAACTGGTTACGGCACCCTGCCCCGAGGCAGATGGAGAGCTCGGCGTTCACTTACCTAAGACATCTTACTCTTCGAGTCAGACATACAGTGCACAGAGGTCCAGCCCAAAGAGCCAACCGTGTGTTACACATCACCTTTGAAGATACGGCATTCACCCAGTCAAGACCGGCGCCTCTGCGGGAATCAGGTGAGCGTTACAGGCACTCACTGGGTCCGAATGGCACAATCATTCTCCAGCATGGGGTCTGGCATGGATTCACATGCTCATGAATATTCCCAGTCGTCAGGCTGGGAATCCTGGGTAAAGAATAAATCGGTATCAGTTTCGTTTCTGATCTGTCTTTCTTAGTAGTAACCAATCAATGATCTCTGGGTCATACTGCCCCCAGCCAATGACTGCCCGCTCCCTAAGCCCCGCCCCTGGCAGCCATCCTCAGATTTTTACTGCACGCTCAAGTGTTGGGAGTCCTCGTGTTTAGTTCTCGAGTTTTTTTACTGGGTTTTCACGTTTTTTCAGGAAAATTTCTCATTTTTCCGGTTTAATCGAGCCTCAAGCTCCACCGTTTCTACTTCCGATAACAGGGACCCGTTTCAGAATTCTTCTACGCCCCTCAAGGGTGAAGTTTTCGTCGAGTTTACACTTCTTGGAGGATTCCGGAGGATCTGCAGCCTACCTCAAGACATGGCCCAGGACAAAGGGAGCTTGACGCCCGGATCTAAGCTGTTCAGGAACTGCCCTGGATGCGGATTATATAACTTTTCAAGGAGGACGAGCATTTGCAATGTCTCTACTGCCTCCATGGGGACAAGACTCACGTGGAGAAGGACTAGGCGTTCTGCAAGAACCTTTCGGAACGGACCAAACACGATCTTCGTTCCCGCCTCGCCACCTGGCTGGAGAAGGGCACAGCAAGTGAGAAGGTGAAGAAGTCGTCTGAGCGGGCTTCTAAGTCCTTTGAGGGCGCCCCGGCGACGGGGGCCCAACAGAAGGCCAAGCACCACGAGTCCGCGAGCTCTGGGAGCGCCGAAAGGTCGGGCTCTTCGGTTGCCAAGCAGGGCGCTACTTCCCCAGCACGTTCGACCACGAGCCAGCACTCTGGGTCGGGGAAGAGGAAGTCCGAGAACCCGGGTAGGCCGCTGGAGCGGACCCGGTCGATCTCGAAGGGGAAGCGAGGTGTTGACCCTCCCCCCAAGGCGAAAGCCCAGGACGCATCTAAGGTGGTGAGGGCCTTGATCCACCCGGCTAAGCCTCTACCGAAGTGGTCTCTGCGATCCCGGTGGAGCTGGCTGAGACTACAATGGAAACGGCCACTGGGCCCAGAGTATCCCTGCCGCCGCGGAGGGAATCCTCTTTCCAGCCCATCGCTAAGACCCCCGTGAAGCCCCCGGCTGAAAAAGAGGGGGGGGATGGGCGGTGGCCGTTACAGACTCGGTATCCGCCTCTGAGGAGGAACTGGTGGAGACCGAGAGGGGCCTCAACGAAAGGTCCATAGGCCTCAACGAGAGGTTCATAAACCTCAACGAGAGGTTCGATCCCAGGGGATGGTCCCTACTGACGTGATCGATGATAGCGACGAGGACGACATACAGGGCCCACGGGAGCGGCCATCCCGTCCGTCGCAGCCATTGCCCCAGCCCCAGGATAGCTCGGTGGCCATTTTGTTGGCAATCCAATCCTTATGTACCGAGATAAGGAAGAGATTACCATGCACCCCGACGGAGGAGCTAGAACCAGGCCTGTCGGGAAGCCCTCCGAACAAGCGGAGAGTCCACCCTGCTCCGCCGTTCGTGCCTGCGAGTCCGGCGGACCCCTCATCCCCCTCGCCGGGAGAGGATACAGCGACACGGATGACAACGGCGGCGATGACGGCGGACATCCTGTCATCGCCTCCCCCGCGGGCGTCCCCAGCCGACGAGGTTGGCTCTTTCCACCCCATGATAACCAGGACATCCGAGCTCTTCCAGCTCTGCCCTGAAGAACAGAAAAAGGAGGGGTTTCTGTACAAGCGACGAGAGGCTAAGAGGAAGACAGTCCTCGCGGTGCCATTACTCGACATCTGGGACGAGGGGCTTGCTGTCCTCAAGAACCCTGCCATGACACCCGCCAAGAGGGACAGGTACGAGAAGAAGTACCGAGTCCCCGATGCTGCCCACTTGTGCCTCAGGGCCCAGCCCACGCCGGACTCGGTCGTCTCGGCAGCGGCTAAGAAGGCGGCAGCGGGTGCGGCGGCTTCAACTTCCACCTCCCCGCCGGACAGCGAGGGTAAGAAGTTGGACTCTATGGGACGATGAGTCATCTCGTCGGCGGCGACTACGATTAAGGCGGGCAATGCCTTAGCGATCGTGGCCCGCTACGACACGGAGCTCTGGTTCAAGATAGCTCCCCTGCTAGATTTCCTGCCGGATGACAAAAGGGCGGAGGCCCTAGAGATTCTGCAGGAGGGCAAGATGGCGTCGGATCACGCCATTACGGTGGCAACGGACATTGCCGATACCGGATTTCGCCAACTGGGCAACGGAGTTTGCCTCCGACGATGAGGATGGTTCAAGGCGACAGACTTTCGCCAGGAGACGTCAAGACCAGAGTGTTGGACATGCCGTTCGACGGCAACAACCTCTTTGGTAAGGCAGTGGATGAGTCTCTACAGGCCATCAAGACCGACTCGGAGACGGCCCGGGCCCTTGGGGTGCTTCAGCAGCGACGGCCCTTTCGGAGCTCTGGAGGCAGACAGGGTGCCTCCAAAGGATCCAACGGTGGCTCCTCCACCTACCACCAGGCGGCCCGCTCCTCTTCCCAGGAGGCCTACAGAGGTCGCGGCAGAAAAGGGGGTTCCCGCCGTCGTCGCCAAGGCGGCAAGGCCGCCCCCAAGCAAGAATGACCCGGCCGTGTTGTCGGGCCCCCACCGAAGCACCCCGGTGGGAGGCCGGCTGACGAAGTTCGTCGGCGTGTGGGAGTCCATCTCCACCGACCGTTGGGTGTTGGACACCCTGGCCAACGGGCACTCGCTGGAATTCCAAAAGAAGTGCCCTCGCATTCCTCCCGTGGCCAGGAAGGAAAATCACGTCCCTCAACTGCTGTTGGAGGTTAGGGCGATGCTCAAGAAAGGTCGTCCCCAGAAGGCTCTGGGGCTCCGGAGTGTACTCAAGGTACTTCCTCATCAGGAAGAAGACAGGCGGTTGGCGCCCCATCCTGGACCTGCGCCGCTTAACCAAGTAAGTCGAGGCACAGAAATTCAGGATGGTCACCCTCCAGCACGTGCTGGGACAGCTGGAGGAAGGCGACTTCCTATCGTCGCTGGACCTGGAGGATGCTTACTTCCACATCCCCATTCTAAGAAGGCACAGGAAGTTCCTCAGGTTCGTGGTTCAAGGACGCCACTACCAATTCAGAGCCCTACTGTTCGGATTAAAGTCGGCACCCAGGGTTTTCACCAAGTGCCTGGCACCAGTGGTGGCACGGCTGCGCCTGCAGGGGATCCACATCTACCCCTACCTGGACGACTGGCTAATCCGGGCAAGGTCAAGGGAACTCGCCGTCGATCATACGGCGAGGACTGTCCGGTTGCTCACGGAGCTGGGGTTCTCCACCTACCCCAAAACCCACCTGGTTCCGTCGCAAGTAGCACTGTTTTTGGGGGCGAAGCTCAATACAGTGGAGCAATTAGCCTCCCCTTCAGAGGAGAGGACCAATACCATCCTGGGCAAGGTACGGCGACTGTTAGCCACGGACGTGGCCAGGGTGAGGTCCATCAAGTCCCTTCTCGGGATGATGTCCTCGTGCATCTACCTTGTACCCCTTTGCAGACTTCTGATGCGTCCGCTGCAGGAGTTCCTCGACGCCCGCTGGTTTCAGGTGGGGGGCTGCTTAGAGGACAGGATCCCCCTCGACGAGGATTTCCGTCGGGCGATCCTATGGTGGGGCACCCGGGCTCACCTCACGACGGGCACAGACTTTCAAACTCCGGCGTTTCAGGAGACTGTGACTACGGACACCTCTCTGGAAGGTTGGGGGGGCCCACAACAGAGATCTCCATGCAAGAGGCCTTTGGCTCCCGGAGGAGAGGTCTCTTCACATCAACATCTTGAGAGCCCAGAACACTGCATGGAGCTCCAAGTCGTTCCTCCCGTCCCTCAAGGACAAAGTGGTGAGGATCTTCACTGACAACATCACCACGATGTTCTACATATGGAAGCAGGGGGGCACCAGATCCCCAGCCCTATCCAAGGAGGCCCAGGATCTGTGGCACTGGGCCGTCGCCCAGGGGATGTTTCTGGTTCCCTTCCACCTGGCAGGAATAAAAAACACCATTGCCGACTCACTCAGCAGGGAGCTACGCTCGTGCCACGAGTGGGAACTGCGCCAGGATCAAGTCGATCGACTCTTCCGACAAACCCCAGATCGACTTGTTCGCGACGGCAACGAACTCCAAGTGCCAGAGGTTCTCCAGCAGGTTCCCCCAGCCGAGGAGCATGGGCGATGCTTTCTCGTTCCCTTGGGACGGCCTGTTTCTATACGCGTTCCCTCCATTGCCGTTGCTGCTCCGCCTCATCAACCAGCTCAAGAAGTCCAGGTGCAGGATGATCCTTGTCGCACCGGTGTGGCCAAGGCAGATCTGGTTCCCGGACCTTCTGGACTTGTCAACGTCCCCGCCAGTCAGGCTGCCGCCGGACACGGATCTTCTCTCCAGAGAAGGAGGTGCCATTCTACACCACGACCCACAGTCACTGAACTTGCAGGCCTGGCTCCTGCAGCACTAGAGTTTGGAGGGTACGATATCCCGGCTGATTGCAGAAGGGTTCTTGCAAAGGCCAGGGCGTCCTCAACTCTCAAGTGTTACGGTCATAAATGGAAGAGGTTCTGTCTGGTGCCGTGCACAGAAGATTAACCCTCTGCGGATTACGGCCCCTCAAGTGCTGCCGTACTTACTGTCGCTGGCCAAAGCTGGACTGGCTCACGCCTCCATAAAAATACATCTGGCTGCCATCTCCCGATATACCAGGACTACGGGACGGGCGTTCTTGTGGTCTCATCGCCTGGTAAAGGAATTTATGAAGGGACTATTCCAATCATTCCCACCGGTGAAGGCCCCTGCCCCAGCGTAGGAACTTAATGTGGTGCTGACCAGGCTCATGGGGGCCCCATTCGAGCCTATGCATTCGGCGCCGTTGAAGTTCCTGTCATGGAAGATAGCGTTCCTCTTGGCTATCACCTCTGCACGACGAGTGGGAGAGATCCAGGCACTATCTTGCAATCCTCCATACTTGACTTTTCATGACACGAGGGTGGTGCTGAGGACGCACCCCTCCTTCATGCCCAAGGTGCCGTCGGACTTCCACCTCAAGGAGCACTTGGTGTTACCAGTTTTCTTTCCGTCGCCTTCAACGTCGGCCGAGAGGACTTTGCACTCGCTGGATGTAGCTAGAGCGCTGAAGTTCTACGTGGACCGCACAAAGCGTTTTCGGAAGACGTCACAACTGTTTGTGAACTTTGGGTCTGTGAATCAAGGGAAGGCTCTCTCAAAGACTTCCATTTCCAGATGGTTCTCCGGCTGCATTATGCATTGTCACCGGTTGGCAAACCGACTGCTGCCCGGCCGTCCGAGAGCCCATTCGACCAGAGCGATCGCTGCTACCACGGCGTTCCTGGCTGGTGTGCCCCTGCTGGACATCTGCAGGGCTGCTACGTGGAGGTCGACGCACACCTTCACAAGATTCTACTGTGTCGATCGGGACTCCAGGGAGGAGTCCAGGGTGGGCCAAGCAGTGCTGCGCAACCTGTTCGCCTAAGGTGAGCCTGGTGAGGAGGTAAGAGATGCTTAATGTTGAGTTGTTGTATTGCTTAATGTTGAGCCTGTTGCCACCTCCCGTGGTTGTGCATGTGTATACTGCTATGTATTTTTATTCATGAGCATGTGAATCCATGCCAGACCCCATGCTGGAGAAGGAACAAGTTACTTACCTGTAACTGTTGTTCTCCAGCATGAGTCTGGCATGGATTCACATGCAAACCCTCCCACCTACCCCTCTGTGGCTCTTCACTTGGTCATACTGCCTCTTGGCGTGCTCCCAAATCTGAGGATGGCTGCCAGGGGCGGGGCATAGGGAGAGGGCAGTCATTGGCTGGGGGCAGTATGACCCAGAGATCAGTGATTGGTTACTACTAAGAAAGACAGATCAGAAACGAAACAGATACTGATTTTTTTTTCTTTACCGAGGATTCCCAGCCTGACGACAGGGAATATTCATGAGCATGTGAATCCATGCCAGACCCATGCTGGAGAACAACAGTTAAAGGTAAGTAACTTGTTCCTTCAATTTAGACAGTTATACAAATATTTGTTTCCGGCCTTATGAAAACCCTGAAAAATGCATCTAGCAGGTTTTATCACACTCTATAATACAAATGTATGAGGCTTGTGGATCTGCTTTAGTTCACATGCTTTGCATAGGCTGACATCTAGTGGTAGGCGCAGAGTATTGCACATGTTTTCAAAGTTCTAAAGGGGGCGTCGACTGGGCGTGTTTGTAATATACCTATTGTGAAGTCTACTGTACCAAGGCATAAAATAAGCAGTGTTGCATAGCAATTTGCTATACAATTCTGTAAATTTTCTAAATAAATTGACACTTGAATAGCACAGCTAGCTATTTAAAAGACCCTGGTCAATGAAAGCACATCTCGCCCTGCATTTCGAATGGATTGTGTCCTCCAACGTATTCCTCATACATGACATGTAATGTCCACAGCTGTGCAGCTTAGGACATTTTTTCGGCAGAGGGCACCCTTGCGTCAATGGCGTCAGGTAGATGACCCTCGAAAGCCTCCGTCGAGGGTGATGTCATTAGATGTTATAAGTAGCACGCACAGCGCCCGTAGCCTCAGTTCAGTGTTTTCCACAAACATGTTTGCTTCGAGAACTCGCCGCGCCTCGTGTTTCCTATTCCATTCGGTATTATGTCTTCTCCACAGTCTCGCTTCAAGAAGTGTCGGGACTGCGGGTACAAGATGTCCATCACAGGCTCTCATCGTATTTGCTTGTAGTGCCTGGGCAAGGACCACGCTATGGACTGCTTGAAGTGCCAGTCGTTGACTGCCAACGCCTTGCGGGAGCATAAGGGGAAATTGAAAGTAGGCCATGTTTCCAACCCAGTAAATCTAAGTATGTTGGTCTGTCGACTGACAAGTCGAGAGGGGACTCTCCTTATCGGAAGAAGTCCAAGAGATCTAGGTCCCGGAGTGGTTCGTGCCACTCTTCCTCTTAGTCGAGGCGGTCCAGGAAGTGGCATCACTGTTCGCCTTCCTCGTCAGATGACTACCCAAAAAAGGTGGCCTGCCCCACTAAATCCTCTACCCCCGAGGAATGGGAGTCTTTTCAGGAGCACATGTTGCAGATTTTCCAATCTCAGGGCACAGTTCTGTCCGCTCCTTCGGTAAAAGCCAGCAAAGAATGGTCTCTACTCGTGTGCCCAGGTAGCCGGAGCGATAAGCATCGGGAGCCGTCGAGGTCTCGTTCAGACAAGGCATCAGGGGATTGCCAGAGACGTGCCAGGTCCAGGTCGCGGTCTTCGTCCCCAGCGAAACCGCCGAAGCCTGTGAAGTTGTCAAAGAAGGTGTCCACGCCATCGGCGCCGTGTCTGTTGAGTGAGTCTGTCGGGTCTTTACCCCCGGTCGGACCCTCGAAGCAGTCATTGTTGTCTGAGTTGTCGACCCCACTGTTGCCTCCTGGGCCAATTTTACTGGTGGAAGCCCCTGTGACTGGATCCTCTAAGGAAGGCTTCTTCTAAGTCTGTTAAGCCTGTTCCTGATCAGAGATGTACTCCTCTCCCCAGGAAGGAGTTTTTTCAGTCCCTCCAAAATATCTGAGGATGAAGAAACATCTGATGAGGATGTTGGTCCTTTTGGTCTTTTGGACTGTCTCATTTCCGAGGAAATTCGGATTGAGGATCTGCGTCAGTCTTTGCATGTTGCCAGTGGACTTGACACTTCTCCTGAGATGAAGTTCGGTAGGCTAGAGCCTGGAGATAATGCCGACTCTTCTTATCAGAGATTGATGTTGAGGGTTGTAGAGTACCTGGGTTGGTCCAGGCCTCCGGTATAATGTGATCAGAATGGTTTTACCAACCTCTTGGATCAGGGTCCGTCCACTGACCCTGTGTTGCCATTTCATGTGGCATTGCAAAAGAGTGTGACTGCTACTTGTAATGCCCAAGAGGCTATTGCAGCGGTTAACAAGTCGCTATCCAAAAAATGCCCCATCCAGTAGCGACCCGGCTACCTGTCCACACACACACCCCACTCCCGAGAGTTTGATGTTTCAGGCGGCTACGGCCACTTCAAAGCAGGCAGCGTACCCTACCATCCCTCCTGATAGGGGTGATAAACGCATGGATGGATGGGCACGCAAGGTATTTTCTGCTGGGAGTATGGCACTGAAATCAGCCAAGTCCACCTGTGCCTGAGCAAAGGTTTTACACACGCTGTGGAATTGCTTTTCGCTGGCGGCTGATCATATTCCCAAAGGGGAAGAAAGCGATGGCTTTCTAGCTATTGTGCAGGATGGCAAGGATGCCATGTGTGAATCCCTTCAGTCTGGGTTGGACACTGCAGATAGTGTGGCAAGGTCCATGGCTACGAGCACCGTGATGCGCAGATTTGCGTGGTTGCAGAAGTCCAGTTTTGCACCCGATGTGCAGGCCCATCTTCTCAACATGCCTTTTGACGTGTCTCATCTTTTTGGCAGCAAGGCTGACGAGAGCCTTGAAGTTGCAGACCTCCAAAGCAGCTGCCAAATCTTTAGGCGCAGCTGTTCGTCGACCTCAGCCTTTTCGTCCTACAGGACAGCAATGGAGGGGTGGTTCCTTTCGTTATTACTCCTCATTTGGAAAGGCGAGAGGGATGGCCAGTCAAAGGCGCCAACATAAGTTCCCTCATGGTGGACTAGGTAGGGGTGCCAAAGCTGCTCAGGCAGCTGCCTCTTTGCCATTAGGCACTGCCGCTTCTAAACCACTCTGAGGCCTTGAGTCATTGTTCTCCGGTGAGGTGCAGCCTGTCGCAGCATCTCGAAGAGTGGCGAGCCTTACTTCAGATTTGTGGTCTCTGGATACAATAGCCCATGGTTACTTCCTCCCTTTTCTCCGCCGGCCTCACGACAATCCACCAGGGAAATACTTGTTGAAGGTTCCAGATAAGCTCCTTGTGCAGGAGATTTTAGCCCCGCTTGCGAAAGGCACTATAGAACCAGTGCCTGTGGCAGAGAGGAACAAGGGTTGGTAGTCCCCTCATTTTTTGATTCCCAAGAAGGACAGAGGACTGAGACCCATCTTGGACTTGGTCTCGCGATACTTGAACAAGTTCCTCAGGAAGGACAAGTTCAAGATGGTCACTCTTTCTCAGATCCTTCAGGCCCTCCAACTTCAGGATTGGTTGGTGTCCTTGGATGTGCAAGATGCTTATTTTCATGTGCCGATCCATCTCAAGCACAGGAAATCTCTGCGGTTTGCATTTGGCGGCTTGTACTATCAGTTTCGGGTCCTGCCCTTGGGGCTCACCTCAGCCCAAGGGTCTTCACCGAGCTCATGGTGGTGGTGGCAGCGCATCTCGGGAGAGGGGGGATTCACGTCTACCCCTACCTGGACGATTGGCTGATCAGGGCGACTTCTCCCGAACAAGCCTTGATCATCTCAGCCTCAACTGCAACTCTCTTCACAAGCTTGGCTTCCCTCTCAACTTCAAGAAGTCACATATGACACCTTCCCGACAGCTCCAGTACATAGCAGCAGTTTTGGACACGTCCTTTGGGATGTGCTCACCACCCAAGTTGAGGGTTCATCACATTCTTCAGATGGTCACAAAATTTCAACAAGCCCAGAGTCGTCCGGCTTTCAAATTCTTAAGGTTGCTCAGCCTCATGACATCCTGCATTTTTCTGGTGCCAGAAGCCCGATTGAGAATGAGATCCCTTCAGTGGGCTCTATGGACTCAACGGTCCCAGTTCTCGGGCAGGATGTTGGATCTCCTTCATGTTCCGCTCTCGGTCTTGCAGGAGCTTCTGTGTTGGGCCGACGAGAAAAATCTCATGAAAGGAGAGCCTTTTTAGCAGTCATTGCCGGATGTCACGATAGTGACAGACGCTTCCTTTACAGGGTGGGGAGCCATGCCAACGATCTGTCCATCAGCGGTCGTTGGTCTCCATTGGGGTCCAGACTTCACATCAATCTTTTGGAACTGAGAGCCATCAGACTGGTGCTGAAGGGTTTCCTGCCGTCTGTATGGGGGAAGAATGTCCTGATAATGACTGACAACGCGATGGCGATGTATTATCTCAACAAGAGAGGAGGTGTAGGGTAACTACCTCTGTGCAGGGAGGCAATGCAGCTCTGGTTCTGGGCAACTCACGAGGGAATCTCCCGATCAGCTGTTCATCTAGCCAGAAAGGAGAATGTTAGGGAGAATTCTCTGTTTAGGCTGAATTTCCTAACCTAGTGAGTCCCCCAGCAGCTTTGCTGGATTTTTGGGGTTTATTTTTTTCTCCTGCCAAGAGTGAGACTCTTTTACCCTCACTCTTGGGCATGATTTGAGTGGGTTTCATTGAATCTAGATGTGTTTAATGGGCTATGGGGTATTTTACTCCATAGGGATTCATGTGTTTTTGTGATGTTACACAGCACCCTCAGCGCAGTAACACAGGGGTGTCATAGTGACCCCCCAGTATAGACTCCATACCCTGGGACTGACTACTGTCTCCCAGGGCATGTAAAGTCACCATTGACTTTATTAGTCTTAAATTCTGAACAGAACCAGTACAAACCATCATATTGTGGACGTATTGGCTGGGGCAATTCAATTGCCCCAGGGTCTGTTAGTCGAGGGGGGGCACGTCTCCGTTCCCCCTGATCGAGTTTTGGCTGGTGGCAGTGGATACTATTTATATTCAACCGCAAATATTTTCCTATGGGATTTCCCATTGTTTTAGGCTACTATCTTTATTTAATTATTTACGGTAGCCTCAAACATACCTCCGGTTTATTTAATATTAATTCTCCGGTTGGTATTTTTTGCCAAAACTTGATTCTAAAATGGCGTTTGTGTTCTCTTCTGTGACTCCAACCCAAGTCGAGCCCTTTGTTCCACTTTTTGGCGGGCTTCTCCACAGAAGCCCTCCAAAGTGGTGCCACTCTGTCTGGGGTACTTAGGAGGGGTGGATGGGGATTTAGGCACCCTGGACTGAGTTGCCTAAGCAACTGAAGTCGCACTCCGTCCTGATTGGCCCAAGTGGTGAGCCGGCCGGCTCACCACTTAGCATGTTTGAGTGACAGCTAGGCTGAGTGAATGGGGGTTTTCTGCATAAAAGCAGGGCTTTGGGGACTGGAACTTCAGAAGTCGCCACAGGACCTAAGAATCCGACGAGGGAGAAGCTGAGCCGACCTGCCACGACGCCACCACCGGTGGAGCCCTGCTGGACCGTCTCACCACTTTTCCCAACGACAAAGGAGATCTCCGGCTGGAGAGTCTTCTTCCTTTGACTGGTGGGGATAACCAGTTTCACCGTCTTTTTGCCTTCCCGACGTACCTCGTGGCTGCCTTGCCTGTGCCAAGCACCCCGGCAACTGGGATACCACGTTTTACCACGACCGCGAAACAAAGGTACCACCTTTAACCGGAAAACTCTGCGGCTGGTTTCTTCCCTGGTAGTGCAACGACCTTCATCTTTCCTCCAAGTTGAGATCTTCTCTTCCCCTGGACGACGACGCGACTTGCACCTACTGCCAGGAACAACTGCCACCGTTGGAGGATCCTTCCCACTTAAGGTACCGTGTCCCGCCTGGCTTCCCTTGCTACCGACTGTACGGGATAGATTTAGCCCCCGGCTTTCGAACCTGGGCTAGCCTGGGACACCCTGGCTAAACATTCCTAAGCCCCTCTAAGATCTTTTTGAACTCTCTGCAAGACATTCTAAGCCTAGTGTAACTGTGTGATCTTGGGCGCATTTGTGCTCTGCTCTCTCTAAGAGTGGGCCCAGCCTTTGGACTTTGGCTCATCAGCGACTTTTGCTCATCTGCCTTGCTAACAGTGTTCCTAAATCTAGAGTGGTGTACCTTTCCATATTCTGTCTTTTTCCCTCCCTTTCTCACAAACTTATTGGAGTGCCATCTAGTTAAGCGCTCACCTCTGTATGAAAATAAGTGGTGTTTTACTGAGACTTATCTGATAAGGAAAAAGGAGTGTATATATTACAATAGTAACTGTGTTTAGAATATTTTACAACAAGAGTGCTGGAGTGTTTCAAACAGTGTGTTTTTAAATAAATAATTATATACTTTGATACCAAAGCTCTGGTCAGTGTTAGCTTGTATTGGTGTGTCTGAGTGCCTATTGTGTGTATACTTTGCATACTGCCTAACTCTTCTTGAGAGAGGTCTGACTGCTCAGCCACAGCTACCAGGTAAATCTGGGTGGTACAGACTGCTACCAAGTGGGTTTATTGCTAACACCTGTAGTCCTAAATCTTTTGCAGTGTTCCCTAAGGGAACTGCACAGTTTTCTGCCTAACAGAGAACATGGCGGCGGATGTTCTGAGCAGGCTCAAGAGATCTTTGCCCTTTGGGGAACCCTGCAGGTGGACCTGTTTGCGACCGGTGCCAACCAGAATTGCGACAGGTACTGCTCGAGGGAATTTCCTCCGACAGGAGCTCTAGGAGACACGTTCATCGTGGAGTGGGTCTTCCCGCTACTGTATGCGATTCCTCCGATCCCCGTCATCCCTCAAGTTCTCAGGAGGCTGCAACGGTTCGGAACCTGCATGATCCTCATTGCTCCAGATTGGGCTAGGAGAGCGTGGTACTCGGACCTTCTAGACATGTCCATCTGTCCTCCAGTGCGTCTGCCCCTAAGAGAGGATCTACTCTCGTGAGAGGATGGTCGGGTTCTCCATCCAGAGGTCAAGACTCTCAGCCTTTACGCATGGTTTCTGAGAGGTTGAGATATAAGTATTGGGACCTCCCAGATGACGTGATAGGTGTTGCTTTTGGCAAGGTGGCCGGCAACAAAGTCCCTGTACCATTGCTGTTGGCGTAAGTTTTGCGACTGGTGCAGAAGAAAGAATGTTGATCCTTTTCACTGCTCGATTCCGAAGGTTCTCTCCTTCCTGCTTTCTTTGGCCCACACAGGTCTTCAGGTGGGCACCATTGAAGGTTATCTGGCAGTGCTGTCCATCTTTAAACGCTCTTAAGAGGAATGCTCTTATTTTAAGATTCCACTGATCGCTTTTTTTTTTTAAAGGGCTTACGAATGTGTTCCTGCCGTCGCCGTTTCAGGTGCCGGTCTCGGACCTAAATTTGGTTCTGAAATTTCTAATTGGTGCTCCCGTTAAGATTGTTGAAATTTAAAAACTATTTTCTTAGTTGCAGTTCCATCTGCTCGAAGAGTGAGCGCGTTGCAGGCACTTTCTTCTAAGCCACCCTTTACTCTGCCCTTTCTACCTAAGGTAATGTCAGAATTTCATTTGAGTCAGAAGGTGGTACTCCCCGCTTTCCATCCTCCTCTTCCTCATCCTAGTAAGGAAGAGGAACGGCTCCATAGGTTGGATCCTAGAAGAGCCTTGAGCTTTTATCTCTCTAGAATGGCCAAAATCAGAGTGGACAACCAGCTCTTTGTGGGGTATGCTGGACACCTATTAGACAGGCTGTTTCTAAGCAGACCTTGTCTAGGTGGATTATCCTCACTATTTCGGAATGCTACTGTTTGGCAGGTAAGGACCCTCATGAGGGTTTGCAGGCTCATTCCACCAGGGGCATTGCTACTGTGACAGCTGGTGAAAAATATCTGCGACACTGAAACGTGTTCTTCTATACACAGGTTTGTTAAGCATTACTCCCTGGATACTTCACATGCTCAGGATGTGGCCTTTGGTAAGGCAGTGCTTTACGCTGCCATTTAATTGGGTGTATCTAAATCATTTTCCCTCCTCCAATCATGTTTACTGCTTTGGGAGTCTGTCATAGATGAGGAATGCGTTGGAGGACACAATCCATTCGAAGAACAAGTTACTTACCAAACTGGTAATGTTCTTTGGATGTTTCTCCAACGTATTCCTCATTGCCCTCCCAGCCTACCCCTCTCAAGAATTTCCCATGCCATTACAGCTTCCGTCCCGCAAGGCAAAGTGCAGTTGATGCTGTGTTCTGGGCATGTGTGCCACACGTTGTGAGGGGGGAAAACATGAACTGAGGCTACAGGCGCCATGCATGCTACTTATAACAACCGTTGACGTCACCCTCGACGGAGGCCTTCGAGTGACATCGACCCGACACCACCAGCTCAAGGGCACCCTCTGCGGAAAAAAATTCTGAAACCGCACAGCTGTGGACATTACATGTCATAGATGAGGAATCTGTTGGAGGAACATCCAGTCGAAAGAACGTTACCAGTTTGGTAAGTAACTTGTTCTCTCTTGCACTTGGGGCTCTTTCCACCCTTGTTTCTCTGTTCGCTGAAAGTTCAAAAGGGGCCAATAGAGAGAGTACAGCAGTAATGCTCTTCTCCACTCTTAAACATGCCAAAGGCCTGTGTGGGATTGCTTGGCAAGAAAGTTCTTTCTTTTTAAAATAATTGCAAACCAGAAGGTAGTCAGGATGATGCATGTATTAAGGTAATTAAATCATGTTTAGCAAAGACCAGCATGTGTTAACTTTTGTTTTTTAAAGACAGTCCTATAATTCCATTCCAAAAAATGTAAGTTGTTACATGAAGCATAATTACAGCATTCCTACTGTAAAACATTGCATTGGCTCCATGTTTTCCAGTAAAGGTTAGGTTAGTGTCTCTAAATCTGTGTCAACTATATTTTCTTCTTGGGGAGTGGGGTGCATCATATTGATAAGTGGGAACGTTTATGTCCATTGTTACATTGCCATATGCTTTTGATCTCAATCTTAGTTATGTGACCTGGTGGTTGCAGTCATCTATGCAACCGGTGCTCAATTCATGAGCTGATCTCAAATTCGTTGACATTCCCTCTCATCACCCTGTTGCTTTATACCAGCTACACTAAAAGTGAGATGGCCGCAAAATACAATATTCCACCACTTTTGCCAAGTTCTCTGCCTGATATGCAATTCACTTCTTAGTGTCCTACTTTCTTTCCTTTTACATAATGAATATGCAAAGCTAACTAAAAGTTAATGATTTGCTCTAGGATTATGATTGCATTACATATTAGCACCTGCGTGGGAGAGCTGGCCAACCTGGGGGATAGGAACGCAAGCAGCATCTGCAAGTAGCCACCCACATTTCATGTCTGGTACCTGCACCTCTTCCCAGCCTTAACCCTGTCCTTGAAGGCGGTTATCCAGGCTAAGTCTCTACTGGAGTGCCACACTAACTTTAATCAAACCCAAACCCACCCTCCCACCCACAGCGCACCACCTGGCACCCCTGCAGGTCCTGGAAATATATATTTCCAACCACGTACATGCCATTTCTTTGTAAGGGAAGCATGAAATGTGCAAGGCCTGGTTCCCTTTTGAAAGAGTCAAGGTATCAGCACTCCAGATAGCGGCCGAGAGTGCGAATTGTGATAAATGCTGCTTTCATGGGTGGGCAGGGTTGAAATGATACACTTGGGCCTACTTTGATGGGGGCTGAGGACCGTTACCTGTTCTGCCCTCCCCCGAATGTGGTATTTAACGCTGTTGAAAACATTGATATCAATGACAGGCAAAGGGCCACCTGAAGTTGACATTTACCCTGACTGCCGCAACACCATACTACGTACTTGGCCTTTTGGCTATGGCTTTCCTTTAACACTGTGAACATTTTGATTTATGAAACTTCTGAACGTCTCCTTGGACAGCAAATGAATGGTAATGCCTAGCAATATATGGGACACTGTCCTGTGGAACACCAACTGTAGCTAGCTGCTCAGAGCCTTGCATTGAAAACGTGCTTTCCGAGCCTTTTTATCATACCAATTTATTTGTTCTTTCATGCAGCTAACCTTTGCATTTTACAGACACATATCTCATTAATGTCTTACTTTAGTTGTACAAACAAATGGTGTATTGTTGCACATTTAATAATTTATGTACAAATATCTTCTGGTGACATTAAAAATATGATTACAAAATTGCTAATCAAGAAAATTTTGATTAACAAACTGCTAATCAATTTGTGAAAACGAATGAATGCCTTGTACCCATGATCCTGCACGTGTTGAGGTCACTCGGATTATTTATTTCCACCATCGTGGTCATGTGTGCTGCAGAGTCTGTAGTGCAACTACTTTTTCTGAATTATTAACTTAAATGTAACTTCTTTCGATGGTCACCGTACGCACATCTCGATGACCAACATGAAGACTGACCGACTAACAACTGCCGAATCTGATGGGCTCTGATCCAGCGATAGGCTTCGGCTTGGCTTAGTAGGGAGAGTTGGGGGTCGGGGTGAGGGCTGGTTACATTACCTCATCAGGGAATGCATTCCTCCATTACCTGTATATGCTGCCCCTGTCTAGCTGCCTTTATAATTCTCATTCACCATGGAGAGGACACCCTTTAAATTCTGTCGAAGCTTTAACAGGAAATATCTGTGGAAGGACTCCCATTGAGTGTGTTAGTGAGAACACCCAGAAAGGCGTTGTGTGTCTTGCAATTTTAGACACAAAACCCTAAGGGAACGAGGCCCCAAACACGATGATGGCCGAAACGGAAACCCCTGCCGGGACCTTTGAGTCAGACGTGAATGGCCAAAGCGACAGCTCAGTTTCAGAGGCCAAAGATGTTTCTTGGGAATGTTCCGACTCCTGCCCATCAGTGCCCAGCCTCGAAAGGCAGTCACAATGCGCTGGTATGGGGAAGACTCATGGCGACAGAGACTCAAACGCATGCATAAATACACAACCAGAGCTATACTTTGACTGATACTTCAAAAGAAGGCCAAGCACCAGCGGAAGGCAGATCACGGCCTACCGACCATATGCCCAAAAATTCTGCTGCCATTTCACAACCGCCTTTAGCGCAAGACGATAAAGAAAAACAGACACCTTTAATCATGCGTAAATCCATCACCGGGTGTTTCACAGACACCGAAACACATATCGAAAAAAATAAAACTCACACTAGCGAAGATAAACACCATAAAAAACCCATGCGCACATTTCTCACACCTGCTGTCCCTGAGAAAGTGCCACAATGTTGAGAGGCTAACTCCCCTTTATGCCAGTCTCTTCAGAGAAAGGGGCCTAGAGAAGACCCTGAGGCTATTGTGTTCCCTATATCCGAAACACCCAAACAAATATGATCAAAAGAAAGTTTTTCGAAGAATCAATGGACAAAGTCTCCTGTTTTGTAGACTTCATGCAGAAATACCCAATTAGGCGAAAGACGTTAGATTTAGAAATGGGGCAACCCTTGCAAAGTGAACAACCTTTAGCAAAATCACTGGATCTGACTGAATCGTGCAAAGCCTTGCCGGGAGAGAACTTCAGGAATAGGTGCAGGAGACCTACCAAGATCCTCAGTGAATGGGAGAACAGGATGGTGCTTGTCTTGTGGCTTACAAATGGGCAAACTTGGACGAGCACATTTTATGAGCACCTGCATGCAGTGTGGGTAAGGGATTTTAAATCACTTACTGTGGTCAAAGAGTACTTACAAACCTCAGCCTAGGTGGAGAGACTGGAGGAAGCCATGGAGTTGATCCAAAGCAAGTCGAGGGGAGACCACTGAGGATATAAAGGAAGTTGATGCGGGACAAGGGATACCACCGGTAAGAATATAACAAGGAAACTTCGGGCATGTTAACATATTTTAATATAATTGGATTCATGACACCAGACATGTTGCAGAGTAGTTAATGGTCATAGAAACAGGACTCCGGCAGACACTATATGGTGGCCATGTTATAGTCGGACAACGAGTTGGACAGACATCTGCCCATATGCCTAAGTATTGCATCGCCTTTACAGTGAGGTATCGCTAGCCTCTTAAGCCACAGGGAGGGAAGTCAATCTAACAAACTGATTTAGAACTTGGAGACCAATTGCAGCAGGGCTAAGCTAAAGAAAATGTGCTTATGAAAAGGTAACCCTCAGTGGGGTTACCACTGCCTAAAACATTCTGGAGTTAAGAGCCGCCGGCAGTGAAGAGGGACGGCACCGCTCTAAGACGGCCTGCATAGAGGGAAGAGGATCATCTGAGCTGGTGGGAGGACCAATCAACTTCCCACTGGAGGCTCAGCCGCAGACAGGCTCCTAGACTGTCGAGGTGCAGAGGAGGCTCGGGTGGAATCCTCTGGGAATGAGGCAGAGGAACACTGAATAGTCTAGGAGGTGCCTGCAGTGTTCACGCAGTGCAAGCAACTCCTGGCAGCCAGGGTGTGTATAGAGGAGCGCCGAACGGACCGTGCCTTACCACTGATAGAGTACATTGAGGGAAACTCTCTGAGGTATTGTATGGCAGAAGGAGTACTTCAGTCGTATTGTGCTAACATCGAAACACAGGAGGGTGACTCCCTGCTGTCATGCTGGAAGACTAACCTGTGGACAACGGGCAGGAGTACAGGTGGGTCCATAAGGGTGCCAGAACCTCTGAGGGTGAGCTGCGAAGTGGCAAAATGGTGCTGAGACCAGAGTTGCCTGCCTAGAGCATTGGGACACCCCCTTGGCAAGAATCGTAGGCAGCTGGAGAGTCGTGTTGTGTAGCGGGTGACAGTGAATTGCGCTGCAAGTCTGGTACGCGCAGACAAGCGTCTCCATGGGGCAGCGAAGTAGAGGGCCATGGGGTTGGAGATGCTGATGGGCGCCTGACGGATCACCAAGGTACGTGGAGGCTACAGGGTGTCGGTCGCTAGAGGAAGTGGATTGGAGCGGCAACACAGGCGGCACAGCCCATGACCGTGACAAATTGGGGAGTTAGAGGCTGAGAGCAGCGCTGTGAACAATGCAGTGAGAAACTCTGTGAACCGTTGAGTCCCACAGTGGAAAGTGGTAATTGTCGGGGGCATGCAGAAGGGCTGGCAGATTGTACGTTGAGCCCGGCCATCACAATGGCAGCCTGCTGAATAGTTCACTGTGCTGCGGTGGCCCCCACAGGCTGACAGAGCACCAAGGCACCTGATTTGTCTGTGCCTGTCTTCCTGCTAGGCCACCTGTGATGTCATGGTGCATTCAACAGTCTCTCTTTTCCCCTTTTTCCCCCTTTCCATCTCTGCTCTCCACCTTGAGGGTGCTCCTAAAGCCCTGCTACCCCACCCCATCTACTCTTAACTGCTACTCTATCACCTATCCTATCTCTCTTTCGAAGTCTGGAAGGAAAAAGTTCAAGAAAGATCTCGTGGTCTCCAATCTAGGCCTGCCCGTCGCTGACGCCTACGTTAACGTTTTTCCAGGCAAACTGTCACTGACATTCTCTGTCATTCTCTACCCAGACCTTTGGATTCCCCATATGGTGTCAGTCTTATTCCCCTTTCTCATCTCCACCCATTAATGGTGGAATCCAGTGTGAAGTACTCTTGGCACACTTCCCATCTTCTATGGGCATCATTAATGACTGCCAGAATGGCACTGTCATGGCCCAGGGCTGTCAGCCCAATCTCCTTCTTCCTGATGGGTGTCTTCTGTGTCTCATCAAGCCCCCCCCCCCCATCTCCTGCCAATCCTCCTGCCACCACTGATGGGTGTACCACATTCCTGTACCCTTCCTCGGAAGAACTTCAACGGTGGCAACCAACTACTTAGCTACCCCAACTCTTGCGCTGTCGTTTAACACTCTTCTGCCATCTGCCACCTCCTTGAAGACTTAGACCTTGACGTCCTCGCATTCACCGAGACACGGTTCACTGCCAGCTCTCACTATTTTTTGACACTCTCTTCCCAGAGGGTTTCAAGATCCTCTCTAAGCCTAGGCTTAACCAGTTTGGGGGCGAAGTGGGCCAGATCTTCCCTGAATGGGTCCCAGCTACTAGCATACGCACTCAGACCCGCTCTTCCTTCGAATGCCTTGTTTGCAGGTTTGGTTTCTCTCTAATCCTCGCTGATGCTTGCTACCAGCTACAGGACCCATGGTCCTGTCTCCCTCTTCCTTTCAGAGTGGTCTGACCTCACCTTTTCTCTCCTGGCCTCCACCGCCAAGCCTCTCTTTCTCAGAGACTTCAATAGTCACCTTGGCTCTCCTGATGCAGCCTCTGGACTCTTCCACAGCCTCTGTGACTTTCCCTCACCATTCTTCCCTCTGGTCCGACACTCAGCCCCTCACACCTTGGATGCCCTCATTGCAGCAGACATTCCCATCTCCAACCCTCTCACTATACCCCTCCCCCAGTCTAACCATGCCCTCCTGTCCTCTCACCTGGATCTTTTGGGTCCCCTGGCTAAGCTTCTGGCTGCACAGCCAGTCTCCTCTCATTCGACCAAAGAAGCAAGTGTCATTTGCTGCTTTTGCCGCCACTTTCATTCCCCCTCCCACTCTGGCCACTGACTCACATTGGCAAAGCCCTTGCATACCTTCAGCTCTCCAGTTCCAACACTCTGGACATCCTTGCCCCTGTTGTGAGGATCTGCATGAAGCCTGCCTCCAAGGGCAATGCCTGGTATGATTCCCACCTAGCCTCTCTGAAACGCAAGTAAAGAGTTGCTGAGTATAAGTGGCAGGCCTCGAGCACATCATCTGACAGACTGGCCTGCCACTTACTTCAAAGGCAATACAGGATCTCCATCTGCTCGAAGAAGGCCTATATCCAAGCCTGCATCTCTGGGGCCACGAAAAACATGGCTGAGCTATTCAAAATCTGCAAGGAGCTTGCCAAACCTACTGCAGTCTCCTTGCCTCTGCCATCCCTGACCCTCTGCACTGGCCTCACTTTATAACCAAAACACAGGGCATCCAGTCCTCACCCTCCTCTTAATCCCTCCCTTCTCTCAGGCCTCCCTTGGCTCCTCGTCCCTCTCCCCTTCCCCCTTACTCTTCTCTTTTTCACCCATACCACCAGATCAGATCCGTAGACAGTCTCCAAAGTCTATGCAAGTCTCCAAACCGATGCTCCCCTGCTCCTCCAGAACAAACGAGGACAACATTGCATCCCTTTCTCCAGCCTTGGCTGATTTCTACAATCACTCCTTTGCCACTGGCTCCTTCCCCCTACCTCTCAAGCATGCCCTTGTGCACTTTCTCTTCAAAAAGCCTCCTGCCTGGCTAGCTGCCGCCCTATCTCCATTACCTCTTTACTGGGCAAACTCTTGAGAAGCTGGTCATCTCCCAGCTGATCCACCACACTGAATATGTTGGTTGTCTCCACGACTTCCAGTCTGGCTTCAGAACACTCCTGACCTTTCCTCTGCCTTTGATATGGTCAGTCATGCCACCCTTATAAATCGGCTCTGTGATACCCTTGGCATCACGGACCTGGCACTGGACTGGTTGACCTCCTTCTCCAGCATGGGGTCTGGCATGGATTCACATGCTCATGAATATTCCCTGTAGTCCGGCTGGGAATCCTCGGTAAAGAAAAAAAATTAGTATCAGTTTCGTTTCTGATCTGTCTTTCTTAGTAGTAACCAATCACTGGTCTCTGGGTCATACTGCCCCCACCCAATGACTGCCCTCTCCCTAAGCCCCGCCCCTGGCAGCCATCCTCAGATTTTTACTGCACGTTCAAGTGTTGGGAGTCCTCGTGCTATAGCTCTCGAGCTTTTACTGCTTTTTGCGATCTTTTTCAAAGAGTTTAATCTAATTTTTTCAGTCAATCGAGCCTCAAGCTCCAACGTTTCTACTTCCGATCAATGGGGACCCGTTTCGGATTTTTCTACGCCCCTCAAGAGTGAAGTTTTTGTCGAGTTAGGCTTCTTGGAGGATTCCAGAAGTTTCTGAGGCCTACCCCGCGGACATGGCCTAGGAGAAAGGAAGCTCGACACCCGGATCCAAGCTGTTTAGGAACTGTCCTGGATGCGGATTACAGAATGTGTTCAAGGAGGACGAGCACTCGAGGTGCCTCTACTGTCTTCATGAGGACAAAAAACGCATGTGGAGAAGGACTGTGCGTTTTGCATGAACATGTCGGATCAGACTATGAGGGATCGTCAGACCCGTCTCGCCAACTGGCTGCAAGGCAAGAGCCCAGCAGGTGAGAAGAAGAATAAGTCCGAGTGGTCTTCTAAGTCCTGTGAGGACGCCCTGGCAATGGGGGCCCAACAGAAGGCAAAGCACCGCGAGTCCGCGGGCACCGGGAGCGCTGAACGGTCGGGCTCCTTGGCTGCCATCCAGGGCGCACCTTCACCAACGCCATCAACCACGAGCCAACGCTCTTGCTCGGGGAAGAGAAAATCTGAGAACCCGGCTAAGCTTCTGGAGAGGCCCCAGTCGATCTGGAAGGAACCAGCCGAAGGGGAGCGAGGCGGTGACCCTCCTCCAAAGGTGAGGGCCCCAAGCGCGCCCAACATGGTGAAGGCCTTGATTCAACCGGCCAAGGCCTCTATTGAGGGAGTCGCTATGGCCCTGGCGAAGCCTGTGGAGGCTACCCCAGTGGAGGCGACCTTGGAGCCCAGAGTTTCCCTGCCTCTGCGGAGGGAATCCTCTTTTAAGCCCATCGAGAAGACCCCCGTCAAGACCCCGGTGGAAAAAGAGGGGGGGGGGGGCGTTACGGACACAGCCTCCGAGGAGGAACTGGTCGAAGTCAAAGAGGGACTCGACAAGAATTTGGAAGTGGCCCGGTCCCACGGGAGGGATCCCGAAGAGGGGGACAACGAGAGCGAGGGCGACGACGACGAGGCTCCTGTGGCAGAGGAGGAACCGCCGCAGCCCGAGCCACAGGACAACTCGGCGGTTATTTTGGTGGCAATCCAAGCCTTATTCACGGAGATGAGGACGAGATTGCCCCTACCCCCGACGGACGACCCAACTGAACCGTGTCCGTCGGGGAGGCCTCCAAACAAGAGGAGGAGGATTCATCCAGCCCCGCCCTTTCAGCCCACACGGCTCTCTCAGCCTTTGTCTCCTTCCCCGGTCCCGAGGGATGACACAGGAACAGATACGGCCACGACGGGGATGGATAACGAAGACGGTGGTGATGACGGGACTGACCTCCCGTCGCCGATTCCTCGGGCATCCCCGCCCGACGAAATTGGCTCCTTCCACGCCATGATTGGCAGGGCGTCTGAGCTTTTCCAGCTCTGCTCCGAAGAAAAGAAAGAAGGCTTCCTCTACCAACGGCGCAAGGCCAAGAGGAAGACGGTCCTCGCTGTGCCGTTGCTGGATGACATCTAGGACGAGGGACTTGCTCTCCTCAAGAACCTGTCCACAACGCCTGCCAAGAGGGGCCGGTACGAGAAGAAGTACCGGGTCCCCGACGGCGCTCCTTTGTGCCTTAGAGCACCACCGACCCCAGATTCGGTCGTCTCAGCAGCGACCAAGAAGAAAGCTGGGGGGCATCGGCTTCAACTTCCCCGCCGGACGGAGAGGGAAAGAAACTAGGTGCCATGGGACGAGTCATCTCATCTGCGGTGACGACGATTAAGGTGGCCAACGCCCTAGCGATTGTGGCCCACTACGACAGGGAGTTGTGGTACAAGATCACCCCCCCTTTTTGACTTCCTCCCGGACGACATGAGGGCAGAGGCCCTGGCGATCCTGCAGGAGGGTGTGGTGGTGTCGGACCACGCCATAACGGTGGCCACGGACATTGCCGACACAGGTTTCCACCAGTTGGGCAACGGTGTTTGCTTTAGACGGCGGGGGTGGCTCAAGGCGACGGATATCTGCCCAGACGTACAAGCCAAAGTTTTGGACATGCCCTTGGACGGTAACAATCTGTTTGGGAAGACAGTGGATGAGCCCCTTCAGGCCATCAAGGCCGACATGGAGACGGCTCAGGCCTTGGGAGTTCTGCAGCAACGACGGCCGCCCTTTTGGAACGCTGGAGACAAGCAGGGTGCCTCCAAAGCGTTTGGCGGCGGCTCCTCGACATACCGTCAGGCAGCCCGTTCCTCGTCGCAAGAAGCCTACAGGGGACGAGGCAAGTCAGGGGGATCTCGCCGTCATCGCCAGGGAGGCCAAGGCGGCAAGGCCGCCGCCAAGCAAGACTGAGCCGGCCGTTGCGTCGGGCCCCCACCGAAGCACCCCTGTGGGAGGCCGGCTGACTGTTAGTCAGCGTGTGGGAGTCCATCACCACAGACCGTTGGGTGCTGGATGCCCTGGCCCATGGGCACACTCTGGAATTTCTAAAGTACCCCCGCATTCCTCCCGTGGCCAGGAAGGAAAATCACATCCCTCAACTGCTGTTGGAGGTAAGGGCGATGCTCAAGAAGGCAGCCATCAAGCTTGTCCCAAAGAGGCTCCGGTGCTCCAGAGTATACTCCAGATACTTCCTTGTCAGAAAGAAGACAGGAGGATGGCGTCCCATCCTGGACCTGCGTCGGCTAAACAAATACATCAAGGCACAGAAGTTCCGGATGGACACCCTCCAGCACGTGCCGGGCCAGCTGGAGGAAGGAGACTTCCTATCATCGTTGGATTTGGAGGATGCGTACTTTCACATCCCCATCCTAAAAAGACACCGAAAGTTTCTTAGGTTCGTATTCCAAGGCCGGCACTACCAGTTCAAGGCCCTCCCATTCGGATTGAAGTCGGCGGTCGGCGCCTAGGATATTCACCAAGTGCCTAGCTCTAGTGGCCATCCAGGAGATCCACGTCTACCCCTACCTGGACGATTGGCTCATCCGAGCAGGAACAAGGGAACTCGCTGTCGAACACACTGCGAAGACCGTCCGGCTGCTCACGGACCTGGGATTCTCCATCAACTTCCCCAAATCCCACTTGGTTCTGTCGCAGGTTGCACTGTTTCTGGGAGCCAAGCTCGATACAGTAGCGCGACTGGCCTCGCCGTCGGAGGAAAGGACGAAGGCCATCCCTGGCAAGGTGCAGCGCCTGCTGGCCACGGACTTGGACAGGTTGAGGGCCATCATGTCCCTTCTCGGGATGATGGCCTCGTGCATCTATCTGGTGCGCCTGTGCAGGCTTTGGATGCGTCCTCTACAGGAGTTCCTCGACACCCCGTTGGATGCAAGCGGCGGGCAGTTTCGGGGACAAGATCTCGCTCGACGAGGGTTTCTGCCAAGCAATTTGGTGGTGGGGCACGCGCGCGCATCTCGCGGCGGGGTGCAGACTTTCAGACCCCAGTACACCAAATGACGGTGACGACGAATGCCTCCCTGAAGGGGTGGGGAGCACACACCGGAGATCTTCACGTGAGAGGCCTTTGGTTCCCGGAGGAGAGGCCGCGCCACATCAACATACTGGAGCTACGGGCGGTGTTCTGGGCCCTCAGGTCGAACCTCCCGTCCCTCAAGGGCAAGGTGGTGAGGATCTTCACCGACAACACCACCACAATGTTCTACATACGAAAGCAGGGAGGAACCAGATACCCCAGCCCTATCCAAGGAGGGCCAGGATCTGTGGCACTGGGCCGTCGCCCAGGGGATGTTTCTGGTACCCTTCCACCTGGCAGGAATAAAAAACACCATCGCCGACTCACTCAGCAGGGAGCTGTGCTCGTGCCACGAGTGGGAACTACGCCAGGATCAAGTGGATCGACTCTTCCAGCGATGGGGCAAACCCCAGATCAACCTGTTCGCGACGGCAAACAACTCCAAGTGCCAGTGGTTCGCCAGCAGGTTTCCCCAGCCGAGGAGCATGGCATGGGCGATGCTTTCTCGTTCCGCTGGGACGGCCTGTTCCTGTATGCGTGCCCTCCGTTGCTGCTCCGACTCATCAATCAACTCAAGAGGTCCCAGTGCAGGATAATCCTTGTCGCACCGGTGTGGCCGAGACAGATCTGGTTCCCGGACCTTCTGGACTTGTCAGCGTCCCCACCGATCAACTGTCGACGGACGCAGATCTTCTCTCCAGAGAAGGAGGCTCCATCCTTCATCACGACCCGGGGTCGCTGAACTTGCAGGCCTGGCTCCTGCAGCACTAGAGTTTGGAAGGTACGATATCCCGGCGGACTGCAAAGAGGTCCTTGCAAAGGCCAGGGCGTCCTCAACTCTAAAGTGCTACGGACACAAGTGGAAGAGGTTCTCTGTCTGGTACCGTGCACAGACGATTAACCCTCTACGGATTACGGCCCCTCAAGTGCTACCATACCTACTGTCGCTGGCCAAGGCAGGACTGGCACATACTTCCATCAAGATACACCTGGCAGTGATTTCCCGATGCACCAGAACTATGGGACGTCCATCCCTGTGGTCTCATCGCCTGGTGAAGGAATTTATGAAAGGACTGTTCCGATCGTTCCCGCCGGTGAAGGCTCTGGCCCCAGTGTGGGAGCTCAACGTGGTGCTGACCAGGCTCATGGGGGCGCCATTCGAGCCTCTGCATTTGGCACTGTTGAAGTTCCTGTCGTGGAAGACAGCATTTCTTGTGGCCATCACCTCCGCGCGACGGGTGGGAGGGATCCAGGCCCTATCCTGCAAGCCTCCATACTTGACTTTTCACGAAACGAGAGTGGTGCTGAGGATGCTCCCCTCCTTCATGCCCAAGGTGCTATCGGACTTTCACCTCAACGAGCCCTTGGTGTTACCAGTTTTCTTCCCGTCGCCTTTGTCGCCGGCTTAGAGGACTTTGCACTCGCTGGATGTAGCTAGAGCGCTGAAGTTCTACGTGGACCGCATGAGTTTTCGGAAGACTTCACAGCTGTAAATCAAGGGAAGGCTCTCTCGAAGGCTTCCATTTCCAGATGGCTTTCCGGCTGCATCATGCACGGTCACCGGTTGGCAAACCGACCGTTGCCCGGCTGTCCGAGAGCCCACTCGACCAGAGCGATCGCTGCTACCACGGCGTTCTTGTCTGGTGTGCCCCTGCTGGACATCTGCAGGGCTGCTATATGGAGGTCCGACGCACACCGTCACAAGATTCTACTGCGTCGACCGGGATTCCAGGGTGGAGTCCAGAGTCGGCCAGGAAGTGCTGCGCAACCTGTTCGCTTAAGGTGAGCCTGGTGAGGAGGTAAGCATTGCTTAATGTTGAGTTTATGTAATGCTTAATGTTGAGCCTTGCCACCTCCCGTGGTTGTGCATGTGTGTACTGCTATGTATTCTTATATTCATGAGCATGTGAATCCAATCCAGACTCCATGCTGGAGAAGGAACAAGTTACTTACCTGTAACTGTTGTTCTCCAGCATGGGTCTGGCATGGATTCACATGCAAACCCTTCCTCTTTACCCCTCTGCGGCTCTTCACTTGGTCATACTGCCACTTTACGTGCTACCAAATCTGAGGATGGCTGCCAGGGGTGGGGCTTAGGGAGAGGGTAGTCATTGTCTGGGGGCAGTATGACCCAGAGACTAGTGATTGGTTACTACTAAGAAAGACATATCAGAAACAAAACAGATACTGATTTTTTTTTCTTTACCGAGGATTCCTAGCCTGACGGGGAATATTCATGAGCATGTGAATCCACGCCGGACCCATGCTGGAGAACAACAGTTACAGGTAAGTAACTTGTTCCTTCCTCTCTGACCGACTGTCCCAGGTTCAACTGGGCCCTTTTCTCTCCTCCATCTTACTCTCTACCTGCAGTGTCCCGCAGGACACGATCCTCCCAGCTTGGCTTTTCGACATCTACCTTGCCCCTCTAGCCCACTTGATCTCAAACTTCTTGCCTAACTTCCAGTGTTTTGCAGACGACACACAGCTCTCCTTCAAGCTTCCCTCCTCTGCTGCCTCCTCCCTCTCATTCCTGACTACCTGTCTGCTATTCAGGCATAGGACACTGCTAACGATCTCTGCCTTAATGCCAGTAATACAGAGATCCTTCTCATTGAGACCCCTGCTCCCTCCTTCCCTCTCACCCTGTGGTTTCCCTCCATGGGACCCCTCCCCTCGCCCTCCTGTGAGGCAAAAAAACCTTTGACTCCTCTCTCTTCTTCTCACATCAATGGCCTTGCCAAGAAGGCACACTTTCAGCTGCACCTCCTCAGAGGCATTCTCTGTTTCCTCACCTTCCCCTAGTAACTCAATGTCTCCAGAGTTCTGGTCCTCTCTAGGCTGGACTACAACAACAGCTTATTCCTCAATCTGCCTAAATCCTCCCTTTGCCCCCTTCAACTAATCCAGAATAGGACGGCAAGACTTATCCTGCACTAAAATCTCTCCACTGGCTCCCAGTTGCTGTGAGGATCAAGTTCAAGACCTTCTGCATCATCCACAAGGTTTTGTGTGTCCTGGGACCCTGCTACCTCCATCTCTCTCTTCCCCTAAATACCTCCCTGCTAGAGCCCTTAGAGCCCTTTGTTCTGCTAGCTCCAACTCTGCAGATCAGATGCTTTTCCAACCAGAGAGTGGGGGGTAGATCGCTCTCTTCCTCGAGAGCCTCCCTCTGAAATGGCCTCCCTGTCACTTTCAGACTTGAGCCAGATCTCCTTAAGTTCTGTAATCTTCTCAAGGCCCTCCTTTTCACTTATTCCTTCCCTCACCCCTGCTAATGTTCCCCCTCTGCCCCATTTGGACTGGCTGTCTGCTGCCTTCTGAGTCTTACAGGGCACCAGGCCATCCTCACCCAGTCTACCCAAGCACTTCGTTCTCACCTTGACCAGCCCCCCAAACCTGCACTTACCCTAGCGGGCTTCCGCAACCCTGTACTAGCCTGGCAGGGCCTACACCCCTACTGAGCCCAATTCAGCCGTGTCCTCGCACCTCTTGTAATTGCGCTTGCACGATGGGAATGACACCAGGCCTACTAGGACTGTTTTTTCTTCTTTTTTTCTTCCTTTTTTACAATTCTTTATTCCTGTGCCGCACCTCCCATCCCCCTCTAGCCACACACACCGTCTTTTGTCTTATGGTGCCTTGAAACACCATGTGCTGTATAGGTGCATTATAAATGTCCAATAAATAAATCTCGCCTACACATACTGTTTTAGACATCTCTCATGACTCTTTCCAAGAGAAAGAGGAGGCAGATCAAGATGTATATGTTGATCAAGATGATCCCAACGATGACCCTGATGAATTTGATCAAGATGACACAAATGTTACCATTATAGATACTCCATGTGTTGTTTTAGCTGAGAGTGGCCGCATTTCCCCCATTGATGACCAGTTGTTATACAATGATTTGTTAAAAAAGAGCTGCCAATCATTTCAATATTCATACCGAAGAAACTGGACAACACTGATTTTTGTAGATTATATTTTAAATGAAAGAAAGGCCATTCCTTTTTTACAGTAAATAAAGAAAAGAATTGCCCAATCACTTACTACACCCTCACTTACTCAAGTGTTTAACTTCAAAGTGGAAAAGGTTTTTAAACAATCTCTATCTGACTCTTTATATTAGAGGACATGCAAAGCCTGATTCCCTAGTGGTCACCACCACTAGGAAAAGGCCTAGTGTACCACTATCTAATACTGAAGCACCACCCAATAAAGAATGCAAGAGATTGTATGTCTTAAGTAAAAGAATTGCAACCTCTGGGGCCTATATAACACGTATTGCAAACACCACCACGCTGCATGCAAGCTATAACACACAGTGGGACGAGATACTGAAACATGTCGATTCAGTGCCCAAACCTGTGAGGTCACACCTTCTAAAAATCTCTACATACAGTAAACAAATAGCCCAAAATATCTTAAAAATACTTTAGACTCAGCAGATACTTCTGAGAGAGAAATGGCTGATGGTTCCCTTCTTAAACACCACTCACGGCTCCCGGATTCAGGGTTTAAACCTGAGACTCTAGCAAGTTTAATCAATATGCCTATTGAAGATTCAGTCCACTTTGGGAAGGCAGTTGACGATCAACTGGAAACTACAAAAAGGAGCATGAGACATTGAAAACAGTAGGACATATTTCAAAGAAACCATTTACCCATCGGTACACCTTTAACACACAATGTGCACTTTTTTCAGAACTACGGTTTTACAAAATCCATTCAGTCTGGATTTGTAGCATCTGCCTCTTCCTACTACAGTCCCCAAGGGCAAACATCTTAACGGTCAAACCAACAAAGAGGGTTTTATAGAGGTAAAGGGGGTGAGGCAGAGCTGCAGCCTCTAGATGCTCAGCTTCCCTCACCAAAAAATGATCCTCCAGTTCACCTACCCTCCCATGCTTTCCTGGTAGGTGGTCGCATATCATCGTTCACCCACACGTGGGAGAGGATGACATCAGCTCGCTGGGTGCTCACAACCATGGCAAAAGGATATTCAATCGAATTTCCAGAAACATTTCTCCACCATCCTACTCAAACAAGAAGAATGTCATCAGACCATTACTTTATTCTAGAGGAGGACATTTTAACATCGCTGCAAAAGGGAGCAATTGAGCTGGTACCACCTCTGGTAGAAAACCAAGGTATTAATGTATTGTACTTCCTTCTTCCAAAGAAAGATCTAACAATGCGCCCGGTCTTAGACCTGTGCCCTGCAAACATGTATGTAAAGTCACAAAAATTCTGGATGACCATGCTACAGGAGGTAATTCCTCTGTTAAAACATGGATTACATGGTAACATTAGACATGAAAGATGCAATGCTTTCATAATGCAATGTTGCCAGTGCACAGAAAATTCCTAAGATTCAAAGTTGGAAACCAGCACTACCAATAAAAAGTGCTACTATTCAACATAGACTCCGCACCTCCAGTGTTTACCAAAGACCTTGTGGTGGTGGCCGCTCACCTGCAGAGGCAGTTCATTCCAGTGTACTCTTACCTAGATGACTGGCTACTAACAGGTGACCTACCTCAAATGTGTCAACAAAATACTCAACAGTCAACCTACTGTTTCAATGATGTTTCTCCATCAACGTGAAAGTCAAGTCTAGCGCCCAGTAAGCAAAACAATTTCTGGAGCACTTATTTGAACAGAAGACGGCCTAGTCTTCACCTCCGAGACGGTACAAAACATGCTATTTCAACTCCCTCAATACGTAGCCGGTCATCAGGTAACTGTGCGAAAGGCCATTTGCCTTCTAGGAATAATGACTTCCTGCATTTACCTGGTGCTGCACGTCCGGTGGGGCATGTGTCCTATGCAAGAGTGGCTAATGAAACAATGGTCACAAGCAAGTGGTCTGTGGGATGATCTACAAGTGGTTTTGCATCCTCTGGTTCTGTTGCTGCAGTGGTGGGCCAAGGAAAACCTTTTAAAAGGCAAACCATTTAACAACCCAGCTGTCAATGCCACTCACTACAGACTCATTTGCTCCATCACACTGAGCACGAGGTGTGGACACAACCATTTACCAAAAAGTACATTGACCTTCTAGCACTGCTAGCAGTCTTCAAAGCTCTTCAAGCTTTCAATTAGTACAGAAAACAGTCCTCATACTTACAGATAGCACTACAGCCATGTTCTACATAAACAGGGAGGGACATTTGGCTGTGGGTTGATCATACCATTACTGAGACCACTGAAAATTGTATCTTTTTTCCCTGACGCCCCCCCTTTTAAACCCCATATATATGTGGGAGGGATGGGTATAGAATATAATGCATGTGCGGAGCGGGTGGCGTGCCCCCCTCCCTCATATATTTATATGGGGTGAAAAGGGGGTCGGAATAAGACCTGTTTGGTTGCAATAATCACATAGTTCCGCTGTGGGCACTAAAATGCAACATGTTTCTCCTAGCACAACATGTTCCATGGGAACACAATTCTATGGCAGACGTACTAAGCAGAAGTGTGGTACTGCCCTCAAAACAAACTCCTCCAATGAAACTCCAGTTCCCATACAACGTGTTATCACAGAACCAAGCGACAACACTTCACTTATGCCCTCAGTCGCTGAACTTAGCAGGCTGGCTCCTGAGGTCATAGAATTTGGCCATTTAAACCTAGACCAAAATTGCACGGATATCCTAAGGGAAACACAGAAGCCAAATACAAGACATTGTTACAGGCTGGTCTAGGAATTAAAAAATCTGATTATATCTCCAAGACCAGAAGAGATGCTCATTGGCTTCCCATCAAAGCTAGAATCCTTTTCAAAACCCTGTCACATTCAAATGCCACCACAACAAAGCACCCATTTATTTGAACAAAGCCATTGCCAAAAAAGAACCCTAAGATCCAATAACCATTTCCTACTAGGATTGCCCCGTTTCAAGACCACCAGAGCAGGAGGTAGAAGCTTCCAATATTTATCACCAAAACATTGGAACACTATCCCGCTCAGTATCAAAAAAGAGGAAACTCGCAACTCGTTTAAAAAAACTGCTAAAAACCTGGTTATTTAACCAGTACTGATAGATCAGATACCATACCCGCCTTACATAACCACTTACTCAATTTGCCTGTTTACTTTCCCTGTAACTAATCTGTGCTTTAGTAATCGTAATTATAAATGAAACTGTATATGCTTAACTGTTTTAACAAACTGTCTGTAACCTCGCTGTGATACCTCAGGGTCTTGGGCGTGTAATAAATGTAATAAATTATTTCAACAAGTGGAAACGTTGTGTTGTGGTGTAAAGCACGTACAATCAATCCAATTTGACTGTTAACCTTCACATGTAGTATACTATCTTTTGGACTCTGGTTCGTCTTCAATTCATTACGAGTACACCTGGCTGCTCTCTCAGCTGACACCACATCACGGAGTAAAGTGTCATGGTGGAAGGTCTATGTAGTTAATGCATTCATGGAAGGTGTTAAAACATTATACCCTCCAGTTTCTAGTCTTACTCCCGGCTGGGACTTGAATATTGTACTTGCAAGGCTCATGGGGCAGGGGGGGGCTTCGAGCCAATGCACAAAGCCAGTCTTAAACATCTCGCTTATAAAATGCTTTCCTTGTTGCTATCACATCTATAAGAAGAGTTGGTGAAGTACGAGCACTTTCAGTGCAAGATCCTTTTGTCATTATTCACAAAGACAACGTTGCACACATCCTCACTTTTCACCTAAATTCATCTCAAAGGTCCATGTAAATCAGTCCCTAGAATTTCCTGCTTTCCTCCAAGACCCCAAGAATGCTGCAGAAAAAAGCCTACATACCAAAAATATCAGAAGGGCTGTCGTGTATTGCCTGCAAAAGACAAAACTGATTAGAAAAACAGACTGTTTTTTTTTTTGTATATCTAGCCGCAGGGAGTGAAGGTGGTCCTATCTCTAAATCAGCTATTTCAAAATGGATTCTCAGGTGCATCCAACTTTGCCATTCTCTTGCCAAGAGAACGTTACCCTTCAAGCCCAGAGCACACAACTCGAGGCACAGGGGCAACACTAGCTTTCATAGCAAATGGGCCCTTGGTTGCCCTTTGCCACTTAGAGTTCCATTAATACCTTCACGCATTACTATTAAGATACACATTCTAAAGGTGACACACAGGTGGGTCAAGCAGTGTTAAAACTTTTTTGCCGCTCTACCTTCAAGTAACCCACCTCCTTCTCCAAATACTGCTTGCTAATTTATGGAAAGCATGTGATTCTCAGCAGATCCACAAGCCTCAGAAGGCATACATTACTTACCATAATCATATTTGTGATGCTTGTATCTGCTTGGATTCACATGGGCCCACCCTTCTTTTTCTCCCCTCTTGGAGTTGAAGGTTCTTCGGTAAATCATAGATGTTTCACTCCTCATCACAACGTACTTATTCTCAAAGCATACGTTTTGTACTCCCTCTAGTCAGAAACAATCTGAGGAACCTTGCCGTGTCAGGGATGTTGGTGAGATGGTGGCCGCACTCTGCAAGTTATACCTCGGGACCGGTAGTGTAACTTCATCATCGAAGAGTGCTAGTTGCAGAGGCACCAGTGTTTCAACTGCTTGTGTCATGATCCATGCCCCTGACCCCCTCAGGTATAACAGCCCCCTGGCAGCAGTGGGGCTAAATCCCTTCAAACTGGTCCCAAGAGCCTTAAAACTCCGTCGGAAACATACAGTCAGTCAGTCCTGGCGCCAGGCTCATTATCAGGAATATAGCAATACCAGTTTTGGACCTTAATCCAACAGGGAGGTCTCTTGCATAGGTCAGTTCTTTAGAACCAAGCCATGCGGTCTAGTGCTTTGGGTGTGGCTGGGCCTGAAACTACTTGGCCTGGGCTATTTAAACCACACTCAAACAGCAGAACACGCTTCGCGTTATTCTGCACTCCTGCAGTATAACCCTCACCGTGACTAGCTCCTGCTCATCTGCTTCACAAGAACAGCATTAGTGAGCAAGAACACTCACATGTGAAGTAACCGGTCTTGAATCCATCCTGCGCTTCGCTTACCTCGCCCATCTCTGGAGTTTGCCGCAACCTGCAAAGGTAAAGAAACAAGGACAGCATTAATAACAATTCTTACCTGGGCAAGCAGCGAGTCCTGGCAGCACCCGCTGCTTCTCTTACCTCGCCCATCTCCGGGTTTCACCGCAACCTGCAAGGGAGAAGGAACAAGGTCAGCAAGAACAAAGCACTTACCTGGTCAAGCAGCGCTTCGATCGCTCATCACTCCGGAGCATCACCGCAACCTGTACAAAGAAGGGAAGTGAACACAGGTTAGCAATAAACACCAATAAACAGCGCAGCGCTTCGCATCAATAACTCACCGTGGTCTTCGCCATCGGCGCGGCAACTCCAAGATTGCAACCATCCCTGTGAAAACAAAAAGACATTGTTAGGGAACAGCGTAGTGGAGCAGGACGCTGAGAAGACAGAGAAAACAGACGGTAAGAAAGAGACAGAATAAAGATGGAAAAGACATAACTCACCTGGAAGACAGCAGAGTCAGAGTCACAGCTGGTCGGACCCGACATAAGGGCACACGGACCAGTGAAGCAACTAGGTCCACGGAACACCTGCACCAACCACGCGCCCCTGCACAGAGACGCAGGACGGAGAGTTCAATGCACAAAAACCTAAGGTGAGCAATAACCCCAAGGGAGGGGATTTGGACCAGAGGGAGGTGGGAGTCCACCCATCACAGAACCAGTATCTTAACCCTCCATTCTCCTGTTATAGGCACTACCCAACGCCTGGCACATAACCAAGCAGAGAGGGGTCCGGGATAGCGCTTAGACCTCCATCCAGTATCGTGTGGTGCCCCCATGGATACCAGGTGAGTGTAACAGCTTGTACCCCAGTGGGCCGCTGAAGATGGGTCTTTCTCCTGTACCCCTGCAGATTGCAGCATCTTTGGTGCTGGTGGATGGCAGGTTGTCTTTCTCCTGGACATCTTTCTATTTTTCGTCTATTGGAGGTGCTGTTTTGACACACTGGTTGACGTGGGCGCATGAGTCATGGCCTCTACAGCATACTGCAGTGTGGTTTGTTAGCAGCACTTGGAACTGACCCCTCCAGTGAGGATACAGGGATGATTTATGCTGATACACTTTCAGGACTACCCAGTCTCCCAGCAGGAGGCTGTGGCACAGCATTTCAGGCGGTCGAGGCAGCGCTTCTTCAATTTGCTGGAATATGACACAAGATCATCACCATTCAGTTGTAAGTCGAGGATTTCAGGGGAAGGTGGCGCAGTTACTGGCATTCTCATGGGCCTGTACAATCTGTCCAGTGAACTTGGGTGCCTCTGTCAGAGTTTATGGAAACTGGAAGGCCAAAACGTGGGATGAACTCTTTGAGCAGCTTCTTGGCCACTGTAATGGAATCGGCATATTTACAAGGGTAGGCCTCAGTCCATCCAGAAAATGTGTCCATGATGACCAGGACATACTCAAATCAAAGGAGGCACACTTCAGTATGCTAATGAAGTCTATGTGGACATTCACAAAGATGCCATAAGGTACTTCATGTGCCCCTGGAGTGATTTTCACAGGCTTTCTGAGGTTGAATGTGGGACACGTTCAACAGTGAGCACAGTATTTCTAAGCAATGGAGGGAAACTTGGGTACAAACCAATATCTCTGGACCTCTGGGGTCATCTTTCCCTTGCTTGAATGAGACACAGTGAGTAACATTTGCAAGATATGGCAACAGAGCTAGTGGGGCCACTAACCGGCCCGTGTTATCACGCCATAGGCGGTCAGAGCAATAAACCCATTTGTGATTTTCCCAGCCCTGTTTCGCGGTCTGAAGGGCTGCATCTTGCAGGTCTGGCAGGTCGGAAAGAGATGCTAGTGGGTCCTCAAATGAGAGAAGAAACAGCGGCACATAATCGGGATCTTGAGGGCCATGGAGATCTGCATTTTCACATGGCCATCAGCGCGTTACCCTGTGAGGTGCTGTCAGAAAGTTCAGTGTGGGCTTTGCATTTCACAATTTGCAACTTAGTGGGCAGCAGAATCTCATTAAGCAGGGCTTCCAAATAGGGTACAACAAATCAAAAAAATTGACCCTGGCAAGTGAGGTTGGAAAAATGATTTTCACAACAAAGTGACTATACTAATTTCAAAATCAAATTTATTCAATATCAATTAAGATTCTCAACACTGTTTGCTCATAGAGCACATCAATCCATATAACTACACATCACACAATTCATTCCACCATAAATTCAAACTTACATTCACATACATCCAATGATCACTTCTATACATAAAAAGGTGGTAATTCCAAACCCTCAACTAAACATCTAAACTTAAATCATTGCTTTACACCTATAGCGACTGTAAGTATGTATTCTTTAGTCAAATAGCGCCTAAGCTTATTTGTAACATCTACATATGTTTCGATCATCATACAATGGCTTATTTTCAATTGGCCTGATATTATGCGACCACCTTCAGGATAGGGGTAGGTCTTGAGTAATGCCTAACCCGATGGTATCAGCAGGTGGAAGATGTCTTTCAGCAAAAAATCTCCAAACCAAACTAACAGTACATCACACATTGTTCCAACCTCTTATTTATATCGACACAGATTTCTTGTGTGTATACACCTTGATTGGTTATACTGGTTGGCACTCACCTCCACTAGTACTTTATGGCGGTGGTGTCAACTATGGATCAAATCGTCAATGCTCCAGGGATATAAATTGCCAGGAGCCTGAAATAAAAAAAGAAGAGCGCACAGGCACAAAATGAGCCATAGTACCTCTCTTGGTCTTCACAATGGATTATGTGAACTCCCTTACTGTTAGGCTCACCTGGTCTCTGCAGGGACGTTGGGGCATGGTTGCAGCCCTCCCTGGAAGTGGATAACCCATGTCGGGCTTCTTCCCCTGCACATATGCTGCGGGCTGCGATAATTGGTGACACTGCTCCTGTGTGGATATATCAGATTGTGAGAATGCTGCTATTTGACTGCTGTTTCTCTCGAACCCTTCTTCCCAAAGTGTGGTGAGCATGCGCCGACCCATAAAGTCTCACCTGTTGATTAATGATGATGAGCTCTCCGTCCTGCTTCTCACTGCAGGGACGCTTCTTGATGGGCCGAGTTCCTTCACTGGCCCATTGTACGTGGCAGCCCAGACCAGCTGTGGCTTAACCCCTTCTGATGGTAAGTGTCTTATGGCTTTTAAATATTGTGATGTTGATTCCTGATTATTGTCCGTATCTTTTGATGTCTTTCCTCTGCTTCATCCCAACAGGTGAAATGCGGCCCTGCGGTAGTTGCGGTGCACGAAGTGAGGCCAAATTGGAAGAGTCCACGATGCTCCGACAGATGGTGAGTGTCGGTTTAAGGTTGAGCGTGATGATTTGTCAAAAGCGCGACCTTAAGCGTTATGTCTTAGCGAACTCTAACCTTGTCTTTATCTTTTTCTCTTGCAGGCACCGTCTTCAGATGAATTGCCCGCCATACCACGATGTCGGGGTTGGTGTGCTGCTTTCCAGAGGTCTGGAGATGGATGAAGAATGCCAGAGACAACGATGATGCATGCCGTTGAAAGCAGGTTCCAAGGTAAGTGCTGAGGCTGGTAGCTGGAAATAAAGGTAAGATGCTGAGGCTGATAACGGGAAACAAAGGTAAGATGTGCTCAGGCCGTGGTAAGCGTTACGCTGCCATCAGTGCAGAATAACGCGAAGCACTTGCATGAAGGCTGGGCAAGCTTAAATAGTCTAGCTCTGGCCACGCCTATAAGCCTTGGCTCTCCGGCCCCACCCTGCCACTCCTAAAGGATACTGCACATGTAATCCAGCTTCCCCCCAGTGGCCACACCCAAATAAACGCACATGGAGATTCTTGCAGGGAAAATAAAGTACTTTGCACAAAATAAGTGTCAGTTTTATATTTGTTCATCCAAAGGCGCCAGGAATGAGTCCAACTGGGCTTCCTATGCTGTATTGTCCCGAAGGGACAATTGTACATTGTCATCTTTTGCCCCCTGATGGTGTGGGGTCTGTGTTTCCAGGCCGGTGGCCATGACACTTACCTTCTACTGCGTCGGTGTAAATTTCTTGTATATTGAGGCCAGTGTTACAATCCAGCTGTTTTTTCAACGCCGTTAATAAACAAGAAGCTTTGATCATAGTGTCAAGTCAATATAGGTGTAAAGCAATGGGTCTCGCTGCGGCGTTGGATTCCCCCATAAGCTCCACTGGCATCAGTCTGTGCGAGAAGGCGACAGGATTTACGCCCAGCTACGTGGGTTGAGCCTAGCTCCCCACCCCCAGGCCTCTGACCCACCAGCTGATTCTGGCATCTGGGGACCCCTGAGATCCAATGAGCAGCCTCTGTTGTGGAATCCTGGGGAGCTCAACAGCACACACAGACTGTGCATTTGCAGGTGTGAGGTGTGCCCCTGGGGACATCTGAAGAGGAAAGGCCTCTGAGGCGCGCCAGCACCACCGCGTCAACCCAATCCCGGCAGAGCAGCAGTGCAGGCCGGAGGACATTAGGTGAGTGCTGGTGACTGTGCCTCGCTCCAGATTGGCCGGGTACCTCCCATCAATCCCACTTAAGGCGCCCTGCAGCACAATTCTGTGGACCCCATCCCGAAGGAACGTTTGACCATCTGTCGGCCCCACACCATAGCGCTTAGCCCGGCCTGACCTGATGGGTCTGGCACTGGCCTATCGGGGAGTGAAGCTTCCCAACAACACAACGGGTTGTGCTCTCTCTGATCCTCAGGTTTGTTCACCTGTCCCCCCGCACGTCCGCAACCCTAAATTTGGAGCCTCCTTTTGGACCAACTCGGAGTTCTAGCAAGGGGGAAACAGTGAACAAAGCACAACTGGGCTTACCACAGCTTTAGCCATCCTCACTCACCAGGTCCAATGGCAAAAAGCAGCAAATCAACCAAACAGGCGGACATAGCGGTGGTCATGAGCAGCTCCACCTCAGAAAAGGCGAATGGGAACATGCCACAGGAATCGCCCTCTGCATCTGGCCATAGCCAGTCGGCTGCAGTCCCAGAACAGTCTGCCATTAAATCAGACTTAAAAGACCTATTTGAAGCCCTGATGAAGGAGATCCAGAAGGGCACTTAACGGTCCCAAGGCAATCTACCACCTCTCCGTCAAACATCCTGGCAAGGATCCACTTTTACAAAGTCAAGACGGAGATCATGAAAGCAGCTAGATTGATGCAACAAATCAACTTCAGAGGCACGACTGTCTGGCTTCACCAAGATCTAGCGAACTCAACTCTCCAGAAGCGAAAGGCCCTTAAGGTATTAACGGAATGGCTGCAGGGCAAAGGTCTCCCGTACTGCTGGGGATTCCCAACACCGGTGAAATTTACTTGGGAGGGATCCCAGCACCAGATCCACTCGCTGAGAAAGGCTGAAATAGTTTTGGGCGTCTGTGGAGGAAGTGGAGCGTCGGAAGCGGAGGATGTCCCTCAGAGCCCCCCCCCCCCCTCGCCCCAGAAACAGTCAGAAACATCATGGACGAGGGTCAGCAGAAGGTGCAGGATCCGTGGCCCCTCTCAGAAGCCCCCCAAGCCGGACTGATTTCCTTTGTCGTGGTTTTCCTTTTTTAGGTTGGAGTACCTCCATTGGGAGACTATGGGGGTTCACCCACACAGGTTCCTGTTCCATCATTTCAGGGGTGTAAGTGATGCTGTGAGCTCTGGAGCAGGGTAGGGCCTGGGGCAGAGGGGGTGCCGAGGGTTCCAGCATAGTCTGGTCAGCCTTTTGGGAAACTTCCCCTGCCCACTGCACCTCCCTCTGCAGAAGCAGAGATGTTGCCACTTCTATCTATGTTGCGTTGGGCCCGCTTGGCCTCAGTTGCTCGGTGCTGGAGCACCACCAGTTGCCCTATTGGGTGGGATGTGTTCTATAAGTTTGGGGGGGGAGGTGGAGGGTCAGGGGAAGGGTGAGGGTTAGGCTGGAGAGTGTTGGTACAAGCTTACCTCGCCTCTTATACTCAGCTACTAAATGCAACACATTGACATTCACTTTAGACACACATGATCGGAGGATTCCCCCAAAACCACCATACATGATCTCTAGTTGTGCAGCCCCCACAGCTGAACCTTCTATTGGACCCAATGGGGACAGAGGATGAGAGAGAAATCAGGGTCCTCACTTGGAATGTCCAAGGCCTTAACTATCCAGGGAAGCACAGGTTGGTGGAGCACAAACTGGGGCTATTGGAGGGAGATGAGGTTCTGCTCCAGGAGACTCACCTACTGCATGCCGATGAAAAGCGCATTCAATTTAGAAGGTACAAAAAGCGGTTCTTTGCCACCTCCGGGGAGAAAAAGCAAGGGGTAGCAATCCTGCTGAGCGAGAGGATTCCCCTAACATACATCAGTCAAAAGAACCCGGGTGGGAGATTTCTCCTGGTGAAGGGACACCTCGTGGAGCGCCCCATCACCATAATCACGGTTTACTGCCCCAACACTGGCCAGGTAACATTTCTTGACGACCTGATCCCAACTATTCTGTCCTTTGTGGAGGGGTTGGGGTCCTGATTATGGGCGGTGACTTTAACCTGGTTCCGGATCCCCGGGTAGATTGTTCCTCGGGTGTTCCGCTTGCACATGCCTGATTGAAGGATGGCACTCGGTGCATGTTGGTCCCTTACGCGGATCCCCCCTTAAACTGATAGTCATTGGTCCAAAAGGCCGTACCACGTTTTCTATGTATTGTGGACTGACATCCTGGTCAAGTTTAAAAGGCTGAAAATCATAAATTGTGCATAAACGGTGACATGTGCCCGTATTTGGACATGCAACGGCTGTACACAAATAGCCTGTTGACACAGCGCACACTGGCACATTGCACACAGCTCAACAAAAGAAAGCTAAGCGATAAAACTCCTCCCGTCCCCCCAACCAGGACAGACTACATACTCGTCCTTTCCCTGGCCAGCCTCCTTAGGGAAACAGACTGTAGATGCATGGAGTCTGCATAACAGCGGGTCGAGGGACTACACTCACGCACATAGGGGCTTCTCACGTATAGACCGCCTCCTCGTCTCGGGCGCCATCTACCCAAGCCTGGACAGTATAGCCATCCACACTCAAACAATCTCAGACCACGCCCCAGTCTCTGCAAATCTCAGCATAATAGGCTCCACCCCACTCACCCCCCAAAGATTCTGGAAGCTGTATGACTCGATTCTCCTGGATCAGAGTATAAAAAGAGAAACCAGTGAATCCCTCATTAACTACTTCACTGAGAATACAACTCCTGGCACAGCCTTAGATATTATTTGGGATGCCATGAAGGCAGTGATTTGAGGTACCCTCATTAGCGCAGGGGTGTAGCAAAAGAGGATCTCGAAAATTGCTGCAGCCAAATTAGAGAGGTACTATTGCTGGAAAAAGAGGTGCAGTCCCACAATTCCCAGGAAACCAAGTGGGCATGGAAGAGAGCTAAAATGGCACTCGAAATGCACTGGGCTGATCGCATTGCCAAATCGTTAGCCTACACTAAACAGTTTTATTACAGTAAAGGCAATAAAGCGAACAGAGTCCTTGCGTATAAATTGAGAAGAGTTCACAGCAGGAATAATATTTTGAGTCTTATCGGAGCAGGCGGCAGAACACTTTACTCCGAAAAGGACCAAATGGAAGAGTTGGTGAATCACCACAGAGCAGTAATGTCCGGTCCTCCCGCTTTCCACGAGGACCCGCCCAACTACTTATCCTCTGGCAAACCGCAGCCTCCCTGGCAGCCCTAGAGAATCCAGTTTCATCGGAGGAAGTCACAGAGGCCATTAAGTCTAAAAAATACGGCTGCGAGCCCCGACGGCAACATTTTATACAATTTATGCCTATATTCTTGTCCCACAACCAACTGCCTTATTTAACAGCTTTCTATCCACAGGTTCAGTCACCAAATCAATGGCAGTTGCTAACGATTCTAGTCCAAAAACCGGGGAAAGGCCCGAACCAGGCTTTCTCGTACAGACCTATAGCCCTTATGAACAATGACAAGAAAATGTTCTTGAAAGTCTTGGCGACAAGGCTAAGATCGCACCCGTCAGAGCTCCCTCATCTGCCTCCAGTTAAAGCACATGCAAATCAGGTCCCACTTTCAGCAACAATTGTTACTGCTCACAGTTAAAAGACAGCAGTACGAAATGGGGTGGCAGGAGCCGCAGGGGACCACTCACCCCCGTTTGGAATAATCTTGATTTCTCCCCGGGTAATCCCCCGCTTGGCTTTGCAGCATGGAGGGAGGGCTAGGGAAGCTGTCAGATCTATTAGAGGGTGGCTCCCCCATCTCATTCGAACGGTGTAAAGAGAAGTTCGGGGTAGGGGAGGACGAGAGGTTCCGCTATGCCCAACTTCGACATTGGGTCTCCCACAGAACGGTCAGGGAGAAGGGTGCCAGAGAGCTAATGGCACTGGAGAGTTCTCTACTAACCACCATCTCTAAGGGCAGGGTCTCAACACTTTATCGCCTGTTGGACAAAACAAACCCTGAAATGAAGGAAAAGTACATGCTAGACTGGGAAAGAGACCTTGGCCGAGAGATGGAGATCGAGGAATGGGGTAAGATCTGGACCAGACTTCATAAGAGCACATAATGCGTCTCCAATAGGGAAGGGGGTTACAAATTCTGTTATAGATACTATGTTACCCCAGCCCAGCTATCAAGTCCAATCCCGAAATTCCCCCGAGCTGTTGGAGAGGGCGTGCTGCTAATGGCTCATTATTCCACCTGGTCTGGTCTTGCCCCAAGGCTGAGTCATATTAGAGGGAGGTGACAGACCACATTAGGGCAATCACTGGACTGGCAATCCTGTGGGATCCCGGAATTGTGCTCCTGGGGGACACGGAGTGGGGGGAGATTATCCATTATCGGGGCAGGCATTGTGGCTCTGCAGACATCTCCTATTAGCTGCGAAAGTTGCAATGGCCAGGCTCTGGAAAAATGTGGATGGCCCCTCAGGCCCTTTATGGTGGTCAAAGTGTGGGGAAGTTGTGGTGGCCGAAAAAGTAATGGCTATTCGCACAGGGAACCTGAACTATTTCCTGAACACCGTGGCACCATTCATGGACTATGCCAAAAAATACCCATGCCTCACAAGAGGGCCCCATCTAACATGCTGGCTCCAATGAGGCTTGACTTGACAACAAGGAGGATCCGGGGTATATTGATCTATGGCCGGGGCACACCATGGGGAAAACGATTATGACTAGTCCCTTGGTCAACTTGCAGCCACCCGGACATGCGGGATGTTATCCCTATCAAATTGTGTGATTACGTAATATTATGCCAACGTCAATGTGTGTTTTTTAATACTTTACAATAAAATGTTTGCTTAAAAAAAAACATCAACATTTGAAATTTCATCCACTGGCAGCGTGGAGCACCTGGCACCAGTGTCAATCAAATAATTCACCCTTCTCCCTTGGATGTCACTTTTGAGATGGGGACCAGACCTGTCTAGTAGGAGCAAAGCAGCAGACAGCACGGTAGGGTCCCGCTGGCGATGTTATTGTAGACCATAACCATAGGAGATATGCATGTCCTGGTGGCTCCCATTAGGAGAAGGAGGGGGTGGTGGTGGTGGTGGGGTGTAAGGAAGCAATTCAAACTTTTGGGATTAATTAAATCATTGCGTGCAGTAGGGGGACCATATTGCCCTGGTCCGGCAGGTTTGGTAGGGCATTGCTGGATGAAATGGCCTGTCTGCTTACAATATCTGCAGAAAGGTTGCCCTGGCAGGGGTTACTGGGCAGACAAAAATTGGTGTGCAAAAGTTTGTTGCAGCTGGTGGCCCTGGTGAAAAAGGTGGCGTAGCATTCTGTTGGACACAGCACTGGCGTGAGATACCCGGGTATCCCCGTCCCCCATAGGCAGTCTTCTTTTGAGCATGCTGCATCTGCAAAGCCATGAGGTGGGTAGCACCGTCTTGCTCCTGGCATTTGAGCTTCTCAAAGAAACGTTGAGCTGCTTGCAGTGCTTTTTCAATAGATTAAGCTTGCCACCCAATCTGAACATTTTGAATATTATTTGAAATTTCAGGAAGGAGACCATTCACAAAATGAGAAACTAATGCAGGTTTAACTTGTTCCCCAGCGTTTACAATGCCGGATTATTCAGTGAAACAGTCAGTCAATCTAAATAGGGATTCAGAGGGAGATTCAGACTGGTTTTGCTTGCAAGTGGCGATTTTTACCATTCAGATTTGACCAGATATTTTTCCTTGATGTGGGCGGTAAGAGCGGTAATATTAGCAGTAAAAGCCTATCCGTCCGCCATTCTGTCAGGCCATTGTAGTTTGTCCGTAATTTGTTTGTATAGCGTGTCTTTGAGCACAGCTCGTACGAGTTGTTTAAGGTCCCCAATGGTGGGATCATAATAGGCAATCACTGTGTTCAAATGTTCCATGAAAGCAGTGGGGTTGTCGAGCAACTGTTGTGCCGTATGGTATAAGTCAGTGGAGCTCCAGGGAGTGTGCGTTCTCATAGGTACAGGCTTGGTATTGGCCTGAGGGTAGGTGTGCATAGGCATAAGAGTGGTGGCAGCCGTGGTGGATGTGTCATCCATTGTGTGCAGTGCCGGGGGTGTAGACATGGAGGCATTTGACAATTGGAGTTCTTGTCTAGTTAGTTATTGCAATGCTTTGTAGAGTGGCAAGCCTTGGTCTGCTGCCGCAAAATATTTTTGTAAATAGTCAGTGGTCCACCTGTATTCCAGGCTGTTACGGGAGGATAGTTCAGGGGCAATGCGCTCGCCTTGGTCCGTGCTGGGAAACCTCTGGGTATTAAGCATGTTATAAATAACCAATTATAATTCTAATTACGGAGGTTATGTTGGGTGGGATCAATGCGAGTGGAGGAAGCTAGTGGTTTGGCTCTGGCGCTAGGACGTAAAAATGAGTTGGCGATTGGGGCACAGGGGTTGGTGTGGGAGCTAGGGGAGTGTTATGGAGGCTGGGTGCGGGTGGCTGGGGTGACATAGCAGCTTGCTGTGGTGTGGGGGATGGGTCCATTTAATGCGGAGTAGGAGAGGTGAGTGTGGTGCTAGTATGTCTAACAGGTCCACAGGTGGGGCTGTACGTGCTTCTGAAAGGGATTCCCTAATGGTGCCTTCAGAAACACTAGGGTAGAGGCCTGTTTTGCGGGTGTGTTTACTGTTTGGCCGGCCGGGCCGGCTGGACTTAGAGGGATGCTTGTACTGCTTTCATTTTTTCTCTAGCTTAGCCTGAGAGTTCCTCGGTGATCTAGTTTGACTGTCGCACAATTGTTCTGTTGACACTTGTACCAGGCCGAAATTGCTGACCAATGACCGTCAGACACCTTAGACTTTCTATGTTCAAAAGCCTTGCGCAAGACAACAAGGTGATCTGCAGGCAATGAGCCTCAAGTGGCCCCTGAAGCACCTTTTGAACTAAAGTAAAAAAATTCCACTCTTTCAAATATTTACTGGTGAATGCTCCATACTTTGAAAACATGAAGAAGGCATTAGTCCCTGCTGCAGGTGTAAGTGTTATTGTGGAAAGCCCATGGCTAAGTCTAGGCATTTAAAAGAGCAGGGAGACGGGCCTGCAGTTAGTGCAGGTCAAGAGAGGTGGAGCAAACAACCTCCCGGCAATTGGTACTTACCGGTGGTGACAACCTAAAGACAAACTGGCAAGGTGTTACAGAAGGGGAGACGGGAGCAAGAAAGGATTTGATAGAGGTTGCTGAATATCAAGATAAAGTAAGACACATGAGGAACCATGTCAGGTGTAGCTCAGCAATAACATTTTTCACTCCCTTCCAAATGGCCATGTTCCATCAGCATCACCTCTTTAGTGGACACAAGAACACAGATATAGAGGGTAAGGCTATGAGTGTTGAAGTAGGCAACGTAATGAACGGGGGGCAATCACGAAAGTTTAGTTATGTTCAAATTCTTTCTTGCCAATCAAGGTCTCCCCTGAGAATGGAAGCAAAGCATGTAGGTATATCTGTTCCCTAAATTGTCTGTAGCATGGACAGGGTGCTAGTTAGTATTAGCAAAAGAACTTGACAACAGCTCCAGAAATACAACACAGTCAATTCATCAACCAAAATCACAATGACAAGTAACCCCAAGAGAATTTGGAAATCCCAAAAACACAGCAGGCAACAATTTAAAGACATCTGGAGTAGGCAAAGGATGTGTGGTACTGGCATACCACAGAGCCCTTTTCAATTAGTGGCAACTGCAAGCCACAGCATCGAGCAAGTCAAAATAACACTGTGGTGGAGGACACACACAATGCAACCCAATCGGCTGCGACCATAGAAACGGCAGCCCCAGGAATGCACAACAATCTTACAATGATGTCCCGCTGAGAAAGCACTCTTAATAGGCAACAAGGGGAAAATGCATTGGAAACTGCGTTGGTCCCTGGGGGCCATGCAACAACACACCTGGACCCCCGTACACCCACCCCGTTCACAAACCATGGTTATGTGGGGCCACATATTAACCTCAGGTGCAGTGACTCTGAAGCTCAAACTGGAAACTGCAGCATGTCCCAATAGTTTGCAAACCAGAAGTAGACTGCCGCATCACACGGGGACCGTAGGCCTAAATCACAAGAAAATGCAATGGTGATCAACACCTCTTCTTCGAGTGTGAGATGTGAGAAGCACAATGAACAGTAAACCGAACTGTTAAACCTAACCTGACAAAATGAGAATTAAAACATCCAATGGGGGAGACCACCATGGGGCGCAGGCGAAATATCTGCCTGAGCGCATACCTCCTTTGGAACCCTTGAATTATAGTGTGGATCCAAAGCTTGCCCAGTCCATAAGCAGCCTCAACAAGGTTCAAACGAAGAAGGGGCCAGCCACAAGCACACCAATTTCTGGGGAGAATCGACTCGGCTTTGCCACAAACGGAGCAAGTGAAGAGGCGGCCCCTGACCCGCAGACCACGCACAACAACGCAGCCATTGCCAGGACCAGCCACATGGGTGCGTAGGAGGCTGGGTGCTTGGAGAAAACACACAAAGCTGCCTTTTTGGCCTGAAACAGAATCTGCTACGCAGGACCCCAGCTGCCCCGAAAAAGCAGCAAGATCCGAGTGAAACAGCTTGCAGGGCTGCTAAGCTAAAGAAGAGGTGCTCAGTGGCAGCTCGCAGTGGATTAGCCCAGGGGAAGGGACGTCTCGAGCTGCGGCACGGTGTGGCAAGCCCGGGACCTGCGGGGCGCAGCCCAAGGACCCATCAGCCACTGCAGCATAATAAGCAGCTCAAGCAAGATCCTGGCTGCGTTCCTCTGCCGAAAACTCCACAGCGTGGAGGAGACAAAGAGCAGCGAGACCCGGCCGTATAAACCTAAGCTCCGTCCCAGTGTAATTGTAGTCGCCATTTTTTTTTTTTTAAACTTATATTTATTAGTTTTACATAAATATTACATGAAGAAGTTAACATTGAATCTTATAACATTCCCTTCCCCCCCCCTCCCTCCCCACGGGACGGATGGAGTCATTTTGTCCGGGGATCCTGTTATGCGTTAAATATGTCTGAGATTTTTATGTTATGGGGGCACCATTGTTCCATAAAGTCTGACTGGAGGTATTGCAGGGTCCCTTCCCATTCCTTTACAAATTTGTCTCCTGTTCCTTGGAGTTTGTGGGTAATTTTCTCCATTGTTATATGGGCCCATACTTTCTGTAGCCGGGTGTAGGTCAGTGGAGTATTTTTATTTTTCCAGTTCTGTGCAATGGTGGTCCAAGCTGCAATGAGTATTCCCATGAATGATCTCCATTGCGTTTTGTTGTATTGCCTTGCTATGTCGTCTTTGATTCCACAGAGCCACACCTCCTCCCCCATCAGCCCCACATCCGAGAATATTTTGCCAATCTCGTTTTTCACTTCTTCCCAAAAGGGTTTTATGCCTTTACAGTCATGCCATATGTGTCTCCAAGTTCCCACTTCGTCACATCCTCTCCAGCAGTGGTTGGACGTGTTGGGGTACATTGTGTGGAGCCTCTCTGGAGTGTAGTGCCACTGTGTCATTATTTTGACCCACATTTCCCTAGTTTGTGCCGAGCGGGTCATTCTGGGGATCTGTTTCCATAGGTCCTCCCATTGTTTATCCGTTGGTTCCTCCCCCAATGTTCTGCCCCATTTTATTCTGTATGACCATTTAATGCTTTCCCCTTGTGAGTTTATGTATTTGTATAGAGTTGATACCCACTTTCTCTCCCCCGTGTTGGATATGATGTATGTTTCGAACCCTGTAAGGTCCCTGGTTGCTGCCTCAGTGATTATTGGAGAGTTGAGCCAGTGTTTTAGCTGTTCATATCTGTTTCTATCACTTTTAGGGATTCTCGTGGTTGCCACGCATGACTCCAGGGGGATGATTTCCTTGTCCATAAACATCTCTCCTATTTTAGTAATGCCCGCTTTCTCCCAGGTGTTATATGCCCCTTGTCCCATCCCTGGTGGAAATAGTGGGTTTCTACAGATGGGTGTAAAGGGTCCGATCTCTGTGGTCATTATGCCTTTTTTTGTTTGGCTATCCCATGCTTCTAACGTGGTCTTCATGATTTCGCTTAGCCTTAGATTTTCATGCCTGTGCTGCCTCTGTTTCCAGAGAAGTTCTACCAGTGGCGTCTTTGCTACTGCTCTGTCTTGTTTGGCCCATATCTGTTGCGGATCCTCCCCCACCCACTCCCTTAGAACTTTTAGCTGTGCTGCCTGATAGTATTTTCTAAAGTGGGGTAGCGCCATTCCTCCTTCTCTGGTTGGGGCCGTGAGGACCTTCCTGGCAATTCTCGGTGTTTTCCCTTTCCATATGAAGGACGATACCATTTTTGTTAAGGTTTTGAAGAACGTGTCTGGGACCCCCACTGGGAGAGCCTGAAAATAATATAGTACCTTTGGGAGGATGGTCATCTTGATTGATTGTATTCTACCCCACCAGGATATCTGTAGTGGGTTCCATCTGTTTAATTCTCTTCAGATGTTTAAAATTAGCGACGGGTAGTTTTCCCCGTAGAATTGTTCTATTTTTGGGGGTACATTTATTCCCAAATATTTAATGCCTTTCTGTATTATCTTGAGGTCCAGTGTTTTTGCCTGCCTTTCTATGTTCGTTCTATCCCCTGCCAGGATGAGGATCTCTGATTTTTCCTATTTATTTTTAGGCCAGAAATGGTCCCATAGTTTTCTAGTTCTCTAACTGTGGCCGATAAAGTAGATTCAGGGTCCTCTAAGGTTATCAGCATATCGTCTGCATACGCAATAACTTTGTGTTGCTGACCCGCCATTTCTATCCCTTTAATGTGTATTGACTCCCGTATTTTGATTAGGAGGGGTTCTAAGAAGAGAGCGTACAATAGTGGTGATAGGGGGCAACCCTGTTTCGTTCCTCTCGTTATCGTTACCTTGCCAGTAAGCTCGCCATTAATGGCTATTCTGCTGGATGGGGAATTGTAGTTTGCTCTAATACTCGCGATATATTTTTCCCCAAACCCCATGGATTCCAGAACCCTAAACAGTATGGACCACTCCACTCTATCGAAGGCCTTCTCGGCGTCTACTGACAGTAGTATCGGTGGGGTGCGGGTTATCCCTATTTTTTCGATCAGGTGGGCTAGCCTCCTAGTATTATCGTGGGTTTGCCTGCCTGGAATGAAGCCTGATTGATCCTCGCTAATCAGTTTAGGGAGGAGCGGGGATAGCCTTGTTGCCAGGATTTTGGTATATATTTTTGCATCTGGGTTGATTAGGGAGATTGGTCTGTATGATGCGGGATTAGTTGGATCTTTGCCTGGTTTATGAAACACCAGCACCTTCGCTTCATTCATTGTGGGGGTCACATTACCGGTGTCTTTGAATGAGTTTAGGAGTCTTGTTAGGGTCGGGGTTAGTATGTCTGCGTATTTTTTATAAAATGGGGCCGTAAACCCATCCGGGCCTGGAGCTTTGTTACTTGGGAGTCCTTTTATGGCTTTATTGACTTCTTCTTCACTGATAGGGGTCTCTAGTGACTGTTTGTCTTCTTCTGAGATTTTCGGGATCTTTAGGGCCTCTAGGTATGAAGTTTGGGCGTTTATATCGGGGTGCTCTGTGGAATAGAGCGTTTGATAATATTGCCTCATTGTTTCCCCCATGTCGTGCGTAGAAGTTTGAGTGGCACCTTTCGCATCACATATGGCCTTAATCGTTGTCGCGCCATAAGTCTGTCTGCTTTGTTCGCTCTTATATAATATCTCTGTTTCAGATAGAGCAGATAGAGTAGATTCCTTTCTGCGCCCTTTGTACGTAACATCTCTAATTGGCCTTGTGTATGTTTCAGAGATTTTTTTAATATCTTTGTGGGTTGAGTCGTCAATTTCTCTTGGATCTCCTCAATTGTTTTTTCCAGCTCTTTTTCCCACTGATCCCTTTGTTTGACTCTCGTGATTTTCATCGCTATCATCTTCCCCCTCAAGACTGCTTTAAACGCGTCCCAGACTGCGCTCATTGCGACCTCCCCCGTATCATTTTGTAAGAAGTATTCCGTTATCATTTCCCTTATGGCCTCCCCTGCCACTGGGTCATGGATCAACTCCTGCAGTAACCTCCATTTCCGTAGCCCGCTCTTCCCCCCGGGAGAGTCACGTCCAACCACAGAGGGGCATGGTCCGAGAGGGTTATAGAGCCCTTATCTAGCCCTTGTATCTTTCCCAGTAGTCCCACTGACACCCAGAGATAGTTGATCCTGGACATAGAGTTGTGAACATGTGAGAAATAGGTGTACCCCCTCTGTTCACTCTTCAGTTCCCTCCAGACATCATTTAGAGCCATTTGGTCCATTTGCTGTTTCAAACGTTTTGATGGCGCCCCCTGTCCATGTGTGTTTCCTGTGCTCCTATCTAGCTTTGGGTTCCATGCCAGATTAAAGTCCCCCCCCAGTATCACCTCCCCTCTAGCGAAATCTTCCAGTTTCGATAGTGCGTTTCTGAGAAAGCCATCCTGTCCCTGATTGGGTGCATATATTGAGGCGAGCGTTATGCGACATCCTTCGATCTCTACGTTGGCAAAGGCGTACCTCCCTTCCTTATCAGTTATAGTGTCTAGTGTTTTTATGTCCTTTCCTTCTTTTATCGCTATCAGGACTCCTGCTTTTTTCACTGTTGTTGTTGCCTGTGCCCATATTTTATATCCTTTTATCCGTATTTTGTGCTTATCTTTAGTTTTGATATGGGTTTCCTGGAGGAGTAGTACATCCGCTTTCCCCCTTTTGAATTGTTTCTCCAGTTTCGTTCTTTTTGTTGGGTGGTTCATGCCCCTGTTATTGTAGGTCATAAAGCGTATCATCCCCATTCTATTTTGTTTGTATGCCATTGCCTCCGGTCCCCTTCTGTTCCCGATTCAACTCTTTGTTTCTTCCGATCCCTTCCCTTCCCTTGAACTTCCCTTCCCCCCCCAACTTTGAACTTTAAACCAACCAAACTGTCCCCCGAGTAGGGCGAGGGTTCCTATTGACGCTAGGGCGTTGCGCCCTTCACTCCCTGCCCTCCATACCCTCGGGGGGTATGTTATGGGGATTCCTAAACCCCACTGAACCATTTGTCTTTACCTGGTTCCAGACCGTTGGGTCTCGACCAGGCCGCCCTCCTTGAATTGTCCGTTCCGCTCCGCTCCCGCGTCCCCCCCGACTGGATCTTCAGTGGCAGCGTATCCATGTCTGTCCCCCAGGCATGTGTTTTTCTTGTATTCCTCATGGTACCTTTCTCCGGGTGTCTCTCCCTGGATTTGCATTCTTCTGCTTGCTGGATTCCCAGCCCATAGGTTTTCTCGTTCGTTCTCTCCTGTTTGTGGCCTCCCCCTGCTCCATCTGCTCCATCTCTTCGTCTTGTAGTCCCATCGTGCTGAGGCCTTCTTCCAGCGTGGTCACTCTTTTCTGTTTTCCTTCCCATGTGAACAGTAAGCCAAACGGGAAGGTCCATTTGTAGCGGATTTGTTTTTCAATTAGCACTTTCACCAGTGGGGCCATTGCTCTTCTTTTTTGGAGTGTTATTAGTGCCAGGTCCTGATACAGTTGGATGTCTTGCCCATTCATTTTAATATGTTCCAATTCCCTGGCTCTCCTGAGGATCTGCTCTTTCTGCGGGTAGGAGGATAGCGCCACCAGAACATCACGTGGTCTTTCCCCTGGGGCCCCCGCTCTTTTCGGTCCTACCCTGTGGATTCTGTCGATTCCGATATCTTGTGTTCCCAGGATGTCTCTGAATACCTCCTTCACCGCCTCCTTCAGATCTTTGTCCAGCACTGATTCCACCATGTTCTTGATTCGGATGTTGGAGCGTCTGGAGAGGTTCTCTAAATCCTCACATTGTAGTTCCAAGTTGTGAGTGAGTGTCACCAGGTGTTCTTGCGTTTCACTTGCTTGTCTCGTGTCTTCTTCCAGACTTTGCACCGTTTTTTCCACAATGTCTGTTCTTTCTTCTAGGTTGTTTATGTCTATTCTCATATCTTGTACCGCCTGTTTCATTTCGTTCTTCATGGATGTAAATTGTTCCTGAACTGTGGACATGAATTTCTCCTGTAGGTCCATGAACCAGGTTTGCATGTCCTCCCTGGTCAGTGGTTGCTGTTGTTGGGATAGTGGTTCTGCTTCTCCCATGGGGTCTCCCCCTGGTTCTTCCTCTCGGTTGTGGTGTCCCCTCTGTTGAACACATTTGTAGAATGTCGGCCCCTTGTTTCGCTGTTTGGGGAGTTTGCTGGATGGGGTTCCCCTTTCATTTTGCTCTAGACATGATGGGGCGCTCCGTCTGATAGTCTATATGGTTCCTGCGCCTTCTTGTGACCCTTCGATGGGGCCTCTCGCTTTCTTGTCCTCGGAGGTGTTCTTGATTGTTGTGGGTCCTGCGTTATTGTGCTTCACCTTCCTGGGTTCCCCCCTTTCTTCACCCCTGTCTTGTTGGGGGACTTGTGAGGTGGCTCCTTGTGTCCCGCTGGACGCCGCTCTCCCCTCACCTCGGGGCGGCGCGGGGGCGGCGCAAGGGCGGCTCCGTTCTTCGGGATCCGCTGTGTCCCCGATCCCGCTCACACGCCGGCCGATGCCACTCAGTCACCCGGCGCCGCGCCGGAGGGCCCCCTGCGACGCGGGACCAGCTCTTTCGGCCCCGATGGGGGAGGGGGCGGTTGCCTCGCTCCTCGGCGGCGCACGTCTATCCTCAGCGCCTGTTTCCTCGCTGGGGGGGGGGTGTATTATGGGGGCAGCTTGGTAGTTTGGGGGGGGGGGCCGAGGGACGGCCCGTCACGGCTTCGGTCGTGCTCTTTATGGCGGCCCGGGCGGAGCGCGGTTTAGCTGCGACTCCTCACCCCGGCGGCCATCTTAGGTGCCCTGTAGTCGCCATTTAAGAAGTGCTGCTGCCTCCTTCACCTCGCCCTGCCCTCCCCTCGAACAATAAAGGCAAAGCAGAGGACCTGAGGTGCTTTCGGAGCCCGCCAGGCTCACGGCACGAGTCACAACACTGTACAACCATGGGTAGTGGGCCCAAAGAGTGACAGACTGCCTCCTAGTAGGCACCTAGCAAACCCCAACCAAGGCCTCCCCCCCCACTGCAAACAGCAGTCTGGCTGGCTGCGAAGAAACATAACCGGGAACAGTACTGACGCAGCACCGACATGCAGAGGCCCTGTTCCCCCCCCCCACCCAGGTATAGCTGTCGAACCCAAGCGGCTCTTATCAAACAACGGGGAGGCTTGGGACAGGGAGAACAGTCCCCCAACAAGCTCAGCCCCTAATAGAAGCCGTGGAGAAACACTTTGGGGAGACCAGCCCCACCCCCCTCCCACCTTTTTCTATCCACGTGTTGGAAAAACCTGCAAAGCTATAAGCTACCGCCTGAACCCACAGCGGGTCTTCCGGAGGGCGGGGGGGGGCGCAACCTAGAACTCCACAGCTGGGAGGAAGTCGCTCCTCCTTCACGGTCAACTGACAGCACAAGAGAGGCGGACTCGGCTCCACACCGCAACCAGTATAGAGCGATCTCGGTCCGCCAACAACGGCAAAAAACCACAGTCCTGAAACTCTCCTGCTAAAGCAAGGCCCGGGCAAGCGCCTCCCTGTGGCGGCCATTCTGAAACACATCCTATGTTTCGCGCAGCACAAAATCCACACTAAAGCGACTGAATCCCCTGCTTCCGCACCCCCTCAGACAAGGGCAAAGAAACACCATGCCGTATCCTGGCACTGTGCCGTTGCTGGGGCCTTGCTCAGAGCCACAGGCAAGCCATCAGCAAAGAGGGTGGCCAGGCTTTGGGAAGGCTCACCCAAGGCAGCATTCCCCCAACTCTGAAATCTCCACCCACAAGTGATCCACTCCAGCCTGGCTAAGACACCCAGAGGCTGTATACAGCCACTGACGGAAGTAATAAATTAGTGACGTGCAGGCGGACCGGCCGGGTTCCCCTTTCTTCATGAGAGAGCCTGCAAGAAACACCACAGAAGCACGCAGCATCACTCAAAACACCAGCCCGCAGCAAAGAAATGGGGTAGACAGGAGCACCCCTACAACGCATCCGCCAAAACCACGGCTGCGTCGCCTCGGGAAAGCGGAAATTGGGAAAGACACATACAGAGTGAGATTGACCCCTCCACAGCCCAGAGACTGCGGGAATTTCGACAAGACCACTCAACAATGGCTGCCCTCCAATCCCAGGAGATCCCCCTCATCCCGGGGGGAGACCAAGAAACATCAACTAAAGCAGATGTCCGCCTACTGCTCGATAAGATTTGCTCGTTCACAAATAGTATGACCACGACAGTCCCTGCTCTCCAGGAGAAAGTGCATAGGATTGAAGACAAAATTGAAATACTGGAGAACTACAAACAATCAGCAGACATTGCGTAACTGAAAACCAAAGGCCGATTCCAAGATTTGAAACAGAGGAATTAAGACCTGGAAGCAAAAGTCGACAACTTAGAAAACAGAGAGAGGAGAGCAAACATTAGAATTCAGGGCCTCAAAAAGACTCCCAACGAGACACCGGCGAACCCAGAAAGAAGGTTCAAAGCACTGATAACCGCCATCATACCCTCTCCCTTAACTCTAGAATTGTAATTCGAAATGGTGCTCCGAGCAGGGGGCCCCCCAGGTGGCCCACGATCAGTTCTGACAAAATGCCACCATTATAGGCACAAAGTAGAAATCATCAAACATGCCAGAGAAAGAGAAATCATCGACTTTGAAGGCTTGAGAGTAAAGATTTACCAGGACTTATCAGCTGGACATTGGCCCAAAGAAGAGCCTGCCAACCCCTGACTTCATTGCTGCAAGAGCGCAACGAGATACAGATGGCGCTTTCTCTTTGTGCTCACTTTCACCCACGCCGAGGAGGAATACATGTTGGATTCGAGAGAAGAGGCAATCCGTGTATTAAGAGGTCTGCAAGACCAGGATGGCCCATGGAAGGAGAAGAAATGCCATCCTCCTCAGAACCGGCTAGGAAACCAACCGGGCCTTGGCCTCAGAGTGGCCGCTCAAGCGCTCAAAAGGCAAGAGGAAATTCACAAGACTGAACACCCCCTAAATGGAAAATACAAAGTTGCGAAGAATGTAACGCCACTGGGTCTTGGAGGGGGCAACCTAGCTCATAACGCAAAACTTAAAAGACAGAGCTTGATTAACCAAACAAGGGGAACATTTTTAAAAATAAAGAAATAACCCCTGGCTGCCATTGTGGGGGGCCACTCCCTCTGCCGCCCCCCCAAGGTCCCTCTGTATGTGATAAGTCAGGCTGGGCATACAAATAATCTACCATCATGCACTCATGCTAATCATCAGTGGCAGGAAGTATTGTTTGAACAAAGGGTTCTTGGAGCTCCACATGTTGTGTGGCCCTATGTTGACACCTAGGGTGTCTCCGATGTTGGGAGATGGGCGTCTTCTTTTTCATTTCTTTTTCTCTTTTCAGCAGGGAGCAGCGGTACACGGGGGTCCACTCAGGGTACCGGGAGAAACAATGGTAAGCCAGAAAATCAGGAGACCAATCCAATTAGGCCACCCCTTATATGGGCATGGGACACACACTGACTGATACCAAGAGCGCATTATCATGAGCCACATGCACACCTAAGAAACGAGAATCAACACCCATTGGGTAGGACACAACACACCTGGCCTCTGAAAGCACTTCCCTCACACAACTCTGATGGCAGGTGACACTATTCGCATGGGACCTTGAACACCAAGGGCCTCAACTCACAGCAGAAAAGATCCTTGCTGCTCCAGCAGACCAAATTAGACATCCTGTTTGTTGAGGAAACCAAATTTAGAGACAAAAAAGAGTTCACCTTGAGAGGAGGACACTTGGGAGGAGTCTTGTGGGCCTCGGCCGGAAAAGAAAGGTGGGGGTGTGTATTTTGTATTGATCCTCCCTCGAGCTCCAAATATCACAAACGCACAGAGACCCTGGTGGAAGGTTCCTCATTGTGCAGGGATCCATTAGGTCCAAAGCAGTAACCTTATGCTCCAGGGGGGCGTGGCTAGGGAGTCATGTGAAGAGGAAGCGCTCCCGGAGGAGCTCCTGTTTATCCGACAGCAATCCGCAACTAAAGTGCGTTCGCACTGGAACTTTACGGTTTAGCAATTAGGATCGTGGATATGAACCCCCAGGCCACCAAGAAAAGTGTCTGCATATCCGCACAACGGGACAGAATGAAGACTGTGTGCATCTGAAGTTAGGAGAAGCTGGAGCCGCGCAGATCCAAAATGGCGGACCCAGCAACCAAGAAACACGCCTGAGGCCAGCCGAACACACAAAGGAACATAGACATAAGATAATAATAACGAGGCCGACGGCGCAAGATCCCTATGTGGGGAAGCTCTGTTCACTATTCGAGGGCGCCCAACGGGAAATCGTCGGAGTAAAACACGGCTCCCAGCCCAAAGAGCTGAGGCATGGGACCCGCCAGCCCTCTGACACTGGGCTAACAAAATAGGATGAACTGCGGCTGCAGCCAACAAACACCTAGGCTGGGCGGACTGAAGAGCAACAGTAATGACCTCCGAGGGAAATGACGGGCAGAGTATACATTGTGGCAGTCATTGGAATGAGGAGTGCCAGGGGGAACTAAGCCCATCACGCGTGCATGCCTAAGCGGGACCCGGCGATCCTTTCAGGATAAGTGAACACGAAATTGAAGGAGCCGAGGCGGAGAGAGGCATTCACTCGCAAGCAACGTACCACCGAACTATAATCTGAAGCCAACTAAGGAAACAGTAACACTGTAGTGGCTGCAGTAACAGACGGACGAACCAGGCAAGAATAAAAGCTGCACGCTACTGAATGACACATGAGCCCTGAAGCTTATGGAGGCTAGGCTGTGCAATATCTAGGGCCGGAGCTAGCCCGAGGAACGGCAATTCTACAGCATCTGGGCAAGCCATAAACAGAGGAGGATTTGGCGCTAGCCAGGGCAACGATAGGCTCACATACATACGGTCCATGCGATGGGGACCAGCGGAGGGGGCCGGAGGTATGGAAGGTCCACGCCATGACTAAGAGGCAAGCACTTCGCCCGCAGGACATAAGAGGAGAGTGAGCATCCTGCAAACACTGGTAAGCTCAGAAGCGTCAGAGGCACACAGCACAGTGAAGACTACCGCACAGCTGCGCAGGGGTGTAAGGAGAGCCCGTGGTGCGGAACACAGCCGGCATCTACGGGCTGGGGGGCCACATACGACCATGCTACGGATGCAAGGAATGACAGCAGGCACCTAGAGCAGCCATTGCCTGTCGGGGACACCGTGGGGACAGAAGTTGATCCAGGAGGCAACACTAGCCCCTACATCAGATGAAGTTGCACACCAACAACAGAGTTTTATGGTGAAGCCCCGCCAACAGGCATCAAGAAAAGCGGTGTGCAGAGGCACTAGACAGCACTGTAAATATCAAGATACACCCCGCGGTGGGGAGAGACCAACAGAGACGTGCCTAGAGCGAATGCCAGGGGATCAATCACACATGCATGAAGAAGCTAGTATACCCTACAAGACCAATCACCCCGAAGAGACCCAGTGCAGGACCTGAAGAGGTGTCACGACCCTTGTCCCAGACCTCCACTGGCAAGTCAACCTGCCAAGTAAGGCCAGGGTTTGGGGTTCCATTAGGGCCTCGGAGGCCTTACATCCTCTTCCAAGACTCTCTTGGAGTCAGTCCTGGCGCCTCTGGCCCCAGGCTCATATGCAGTATGAAGAACATCTTTGAATGGGGACTACTTTTCTTTGGGCCTGTAGTCAACATGGAGGCACTTGCATAGCCCAGTTCCCAAGAACTGAGCTATGCGGTATAGTGTTTCGGGTGTGGTGGCCTGGGACTACTTTACCTGGACTACTTTACTGGGAGGCTATTTAAACCACACCCAAGCAACAGAATACGCTTCGCGTTATTCTGCAGCTTGCAGCGTAACGCTCACTGTGTCCTGTATCCAGCAATCCTTGGAGCCACGAGCCTGCAGAGGAGAAAAAGAACATCATTAATAGAATCTTACCAGCGAACTCCATCCTGTCATCCGCCCGAGGTTCATTCCTGAATCTGCTTATTTGCGCGCCGCTTATCCAGCAAACTACATCTTCAAGGCACCACATGTTTACCGGAACGAAGCAACCTCAAAAGGAGAGAGAAAGAGAGAACATTAGTGAACGCAAACCCACGGCTTTCCATAAGCATCGGACATCACGAGAACCTCACCTGGCTAGTCGCTTCTTGGCCGGCATCATCCCGGAACATCACACCCTCTGGAAAAGGACACCGCAACCTGCAAAGGAAGAGGAAAACACAGGTTAGCTTATACAAGGCGAAGCAGCGCCGTGCATAGCGCATTACTTACCAGGATTGCAGCACGCACCTCGCGCCATGCATTACCGGCAGGTGCTCATTCCAACTAGCACGAAACGCTGAATCTCCCGCACACCTAGTGAGAAAGAGAAAGACATTAACCACAAAAGGAAAGAAGGCAAGAACTGTATTGCATACAAAGACTGCTAGGCAGCAAGACCTACCTTAAAGACTTAACTTAAAGACACTTGAACGGGCTCGTGACAGTGAAGTAACTTGGTCCCCCGCGCCCACTGGAGCCAACGTGCCCCTGCCAAAGAGGGCAGGACAGAGAGCACGCCTTATACCCAAACAAGGTGAGGATAGGGCCTGAGGGTCACATCCAAGGGAGGTGGGAGACCTTACCAGAGGTGGCCAGTCTTGAACCCAGCCCTTCTGTAATTTAAGGCTTGACTTCCATAGAAGACACCACCAGGGTTCGGGGAGAGGGTTCCAGGCGCAGATCATCCAACCAGGGCTGAGTGGCGTCCCCGTGGATACCAGGTGAGCGTAACAAGAGGGCCCCCTGCCCAAAAGGCAAACACAGAGGGCTGAAGGCCCCGGCAAGGAAGCAAAATGACAACAAAAACAGGGAAGTCAAAGGGGAAACGGACCTCGCTAGACATTTTTGCTAAACCCAGCCAAACCAAGGAAGGAGATTTCCCAGAGATGCCGACCACGCCAAGTAAAGGGGACTCACCCCGAGGAGACCAACACATCTTAGAGGCTATTGCTGTGCTGCAACTAGCATGGGAATCAAAACTTGAAACCACAAGAGGTGAACTAAAAAGCTCCTAGGAGGCAAATATTGATACGGTTAGCATTGACGTCAATCTCCTCAGGCAGGATGTCAGAGCCATAGCCGAGCGGACGGCAACACTGGAGAAAGATGTGAAAGACGACGCCGAAACCAACAAAGCGAACAGCAAAATAATACACATACTGCAACAGAAAGTGGACAACCTAGAAAACTGTTCCCAAGAGGCAGAAGGAAGGGCGAGAATAAATAGCATCCGCATTATTGGACTTCCGGAAGGGGAAGAGACCCAGACCCTACTAACTACATCGAGACCATGATATTGCAGGAAATTGGAGCAGGGTCCCTCTCTCAAGGATTTGCGGTAGAAAGGACACATAGAGCCCTAAGCAGAAAACCCCCACCAGGGGTCCCAGCCCACTCGATAATAGCAAAGATACTTAGCTACAAAGACCGTGAAAATATACTTGAGTACTTCCGGAAAGGGGGGACAATTACTAGACTGTCGGCTACCATCATGGCCTACCCAGACTACACCTTCCTGGTACAAAAGCAGCGCTTGAGCTTTGTGACGGTCAAAAGAAGGCTACGAGAGTCCGGCCTGAAGTACAAACTGCTCTACTTGGCGAAACTCAAGGTGCTACAGAAAGACAAGGCCTTTTTCTTCGAGACTCCGGAAGATGCCATGGCAAGATAAGCTGCCCGAAGGACACGAATGTGCGGAGACTGGAGGATCAGGATAAGTGAATGGCTGTTTCATCCTTATAGCTAGACGGGACTGGAGGGGGAGATCAGCTAGGACCTAAGTACTTGCGAATAGATGTGGTGGGAGGTGCTGGGACCGAATATAAGGGTCTCAACTGGTAATTATAGCTGGGAATGGACCAAATAATAAGGCGATACGCACTGATGTTGTAGTACAGGAGGGAAACCAGAAGCGCAACCTCAACCCCAGTAGGTAGTTTAAGCAAGATACATTAGGAAGTATCCACCTGCTGCAACCTCTGCACAAGCGTAGCTGAGATGTGGGGGAGCCTGAAATCCAGGGATGGAGCTGGGCAACAGTTGGGAGGAGTTGGGGGGAGGGAAGGGAAGCTGGGAAGAGGGCTGGGGGGAAATATTGGGGGGAGGGGTGGGCAGGGCTGCCTTGAGGCAAAGATAATAGTCTACCATCTCAACTAGGACAGAACATGGAAGCAAAGAAAAAGGGGGGAGTGGGGTACAGTTAAAATAGGTGATTTAAGGATTGTAACATGGAATGTACGAGGGCTGAATAGCTATATTAAACGGAATAAAATTATGATGTATTTAAGGCGACAGAGAATTGATATAGCTATGCTACAAGAGACCCACCTGACCAGAGAAAAAATAAAGATGACAGAGAGAAAATGGAAAGGAACGGTGGGAGCTCCATACTCGGCCTATGCCAGAGGGGTCCTCACTTGGATAGCACCCCATGTCACATTCAAATTGTTACAACACAAGGCAGAGGCAGACGGCAGACTGGTTATGTTGAAGGGATTGATGGGAAATAAAGAGGTCAATCTTATTGTCTTATGCCCCGAACGACACTGCAATGTTCTTTAGGAACATGTATACCAGACTTAGCCCATATATGGATGGATTGGTGATCATAGGAGGAGATTTTAATTGTACGATAGATCCCAGGCTGGATAGATTGAATGATAAAATGTCTAGACCCAACCCGGCATCAAAGGCCTTAGCTACATTTGTACAAGATTTCCAGCTAACCGATATATGGAGGGAACTGGACTCACAACATAGAGGCTACTCGTACTGCTCAGTCCCACATAACTTGCACCCCAGGCTGGACTACGTGTTTGTGGTCAACCCTCTGATTATAGATGTCAAAAGTGCGGAATATAAGGCAGCGGTCTCTCAGACCATGCACCACTAGTAGTAATGTGGCAGACTACACCTCCCAGGCCGAGGATACCGACGTGGAGGCTGAGAGCCAAAGCACTCAAAGACACCATATTCAGAGAAGACCTTAGGGAGGCTATACAGAACTATTTTGAATTAAATAAAGGTAGTGTTCAGTCAGCGGGGATGCTATGGGAAGCATTTAAAATGGTAATGAGAGGGGAAGCGATCTCAAAGTCAAAGGGGCTACAAGGGGGTATCGTAACAGAACTGCAGGATACAGAGAGGGAGATTGAAGATAAAATAAATTACGGAAGAGAATCCCTGGAGAAGAATGAGTCTATCCTACAACTGCAAGAGAAGTGCAGGGCCCACTGGGAAAGGCTGAGTAACCTGAACTATAGGAGATATATAGAAAGACAGCATGCAGAGGAAGATGAGCCAGGCAGCCTACTGGCCTGGCTGAATAAAAATGAAGTTCTTAGCCAGGCGATTCGTGAGATACGCAAGCCAGATGGCACGTTGGCGGACACCCAAGAAAGGGTGAATGAATACTTATATGAATATTACCAAAACCTATACTCGGACAGGCCAGGTGAAGAAGGGATAGACATAAGAGAAACATTAGAAGAGATTGTTCTACCCAAACTAGAAGAACCAGACAGAGAGAGGTTAGACACACTGCTCACGCTGGAAGAATTAGAAAATGTGACCCAAGCCCTACCCACGAACAAAGCTCCAGGAGCAGATGGGTTCCCAAGCAAATTTTACAATACAAACATGGCTGAACTACTCCACCCGCTACTGGCCATGTTGAATGAAGCGTTCGAAATTGGCAGGATGCCAGAATCTCTAAGGGAAGCAATCATAGTCCCGCTTCTCAATTCTGGTAAACCGGATACAGATTGCGGCTCCTACAGACCTCGCTCGATTCTAAATCAGGATAGCAAGATCCTAACCGCAGTGATGGCTAATAGACTGAAGCCAATAATTAATACCCTGATACACCAAGACCAAACCGGGTACGTTCCCGGGAGGCGCATCTCCGACAACCTTAGCGGTTGTATCGCTTGACGCAGTCAAGGCATTTGACTCAGTCAGGTGGCCATGGCTGCTGGGAGTCTTGGAAAATTATGGGATGGGGCCGGCGTATTTGAGATGGATCACGTTATTATATAGTGAACCTACTGCCAGGGTCCGAACGGGATCGGTCATTTCAGACAGATGGAAGCTAAGTAGAGGTACCAGAGAAGGATGCCCCTGGTCCCCAATGCTGTTCATTCTAACGATGGAACCGCTGGCAGCGTATCTTAGATATCAATATGGGGTCGTGGGCATTGAAACGAAAGGAGGACAGCATCTGATCTCGTTATATGCAGATGATATGCTGCTATATTTGCAATACACAGAAGAAAACTTACAATACATCCTAGAGGTCTTGGAGCATTATGCAATACTTTCGGTGTTAGGGAGAATTCTCTTCTTATGGCTAATTTCCCTTCCTTATAGAGTCCTCCAGCAGCTTTGCTGGATTTGAAGGGTTTGTTTTTTTCTCATGCTAAGAGTGAGACTCTTTTTCCCACTCTTAGGCATTTCTGCTGTGTGTGTTCTAGGCTATTTTTGTGTTTAATGTCTATGGGGTTTCTCTCACCTCCATAGGAACCATCTTTATTCACACGTGTTACACAGTACCCTCCGTGCAGTGACACAGGTGTGTCGTAGCGAGCCCCAAACATAGACTCCATACCCTGGGACTGACTACTGTCGCCCAGGGCCTGTAAAGTCCCCATTGACTTTACTAGTCAATTTGTGTGAACAAAACCACTACAACCCATCTTACTATGGAAGTACTGGGAAGGGTTAATAGTTTTTCCCTTATGTTCATTTTCGAGAGGGTACCGTACAGTTCCTCTCTCAAAAGTTTCTGGCTGGTGGCAGTGGTTACTACTGTAAATATTCAACCGCAAATATTTTCCTATGGGATTTTCCCATTGTTCGAGGCTACCACATTATCTGACAGCCTCTAACATACCGCTGGTGTATTTTAATATTAACTTTACTCTGGTAGGTTTTATTTGCCAAAACTTTAATATAACTTCTTTCTAGTGTCTTTCTCTAAACTCCTAACCCAGGTCGGGGATCCTTTGTTCGTCCTTTTGGCAGGCTTCTACCGAGAAGCCCTCCTTTTGGCACCACTGAGTCTGGGGTGGATCCATTGTGTGGGAGGGGGAGTAGGACCCCTGGACAGGGTTGCCTCAGCAACCCATGTCACACTCTATCCTCATAGGCCGGAGGGTCTCCCGCCAAGATGACCACTCCACTGTGTGAGTGACAGCTAGGCTGTATGAATGGGGATCTTCTTGCATAAAAGCAGGGTCCTGAGGACTGGAAGAGCAAGACGTTGCCACTGGAACTAAGTAGCCGAAGAGGGGAGAAGCCAAAGACATCTGCAACAACTGAAGCCCTGCTGCAGCGTCTCACCACTTTTCTCCACACTACGAGAGAAGATCTTCATCTGCAAGAGCCTTCTTCCTTTGAGCTGGTGGGGCAAACCAGTTAGCCAATCGCCCTCCCGGACCTGCCGTGGTCGAATCGCCAGTAACCTGTACTCGGACACCGGATAGCCAGGCACCAGTCCACCCAGACCGCGATTTAAAGGAGCGTACCTTTTATTCGTCGGGCAGCACTGCGGCTGGTTTCATCCCTGGGTAGTGCAGTAACTCGAACCTTCCTCCACGACGAGAGCCTCTCTTCCTCTGCTGGATCCCCCAAACTGCAGGAACTACCAGGAACAACCGCCACCGCAGGAGCCACTTCTTCATTTATAAGGTACATTGTTCCGCCAGGCCGCCCTTTCTGCGTGGTAGTGCTAAAGCTGTTTTAAATCCTTTACCTACCTGTTGGGTTGGTCGCCCCTCTCTTTTAACATTGTCTTTCACCTTCTGCATCCACCTTTTCAAAATCGTTAACCAAAGACTTGACTGCAGCTACAAGAACATTTTGCTCCTGGCCCTTGCCCTGTACTACTGACTCTGGCACAGGCCTACTGGCTCTGGCTAAATTTGATAGAACTGCCTTCTCTCGATTGCTTCTCAACTAGAAATGTGTTGGTGCACCTACTTCTTATAACCACCCTTTCCTTCTCACTTTTAAACCTTGTGAAATGCCATTTTGCTCAGTTTTCATTTAGGTATTTTCTATACTGATCCACTGCCTTGCTTAATCTGGTTCACACACTTATGGAAAATGTTGCTAGGGTGTGTAAGAAGATATTTCTGTATAACTTGTGCTTTCCCTATCTTGTGAGAAATTGCTAGAGTGCCATTTGTGTTTTGTTTACACTGTGCCGTTTTGCTCAGTTTTCACTCTTGCTCAAACTTGTCTACAATTTAACTAGGGAGTTGTGTATACTTTCTTTGACCGGATTTAACTTGCTTTAAGAACTGTGATAGATGTGTCTTACTAGAAGTGTATAAAATAAATATGTATATTCTTTTACCACAAAGCTTTGGTCAGTGTCTCCTTGTCCCATAGCACTGAAGGCCTATTATGTAAACCCTGAATACTGCTCGTCTCCCTCTTAAGATAAGTCTGACTGCTCAGCCACAGCTACCAACTAAATCTTTGTGGTACAGACTGATACCAAAGGGGATTTATTGCTCCCACCTGCAGTCCTAATCTTCTGTAGTGCTCCCTAAGGGAACTGCACAGGATTCTGCCTAACACTCGGGGATAACGATCAACCCCAAGAAATCCACCATATTCCCCCTGGGTAGATACAGAGGGGTGCCCCAGGATACATTGCCAGTGTTGCAGATTGGGTGGGCGAAGGACACCTTCAGATATCTGGGAGTGAACATATACGACAGGGCGGAGGAAGAACATAAGAACAATACAGAGGAGGCAGAGGCCTAGAACGGAACATCACATTCTGGACACGGCTGCCCCTAACCATGATGGGAAGGGTGGCATTGCTCAAGATGGTGGCACTACGGAGGCCGCTACACAACTTTGCAAATGTCCCATATAACATACCAAAAAGCTTTTTCTCTCAGTTACATAGCATATGCAGGGGGTTTATTTGGCATAATTCTAGAAACAGAGTAGCCCTATGGAAATTGCAGAATCAATATGACCGCGCAGGAATTGGACTACCTAACTTTGAGGTGTATTATCTGGCAGCCCAACTTCAATATGTAGCAAGATGGCTATCTGAGGAGGTCACGCCAGAGTCCAGGTTATTGAAGGCGGATTGTAAACCCTACTTTTTAAACGAGTGGATGTGGGTATCTGATCTCCCAAAGGGGAAGAAAGCAGCTGTGCTGGTCCTGGGCAGGGAGATTTGGCACAGAGCCTGTAGAATGATGGGATGCCCGTCGCCATGCTCCCACCAAGTCCCCTTGGTGACCCTGAAAGGGGTAGGCTGTCAACTAAGGAGGGTAATTGGGGAACACTGGGAACCCATGGGAGTGACAACCCTAGGGGATATGTGGAAAGAAGAGCGCAGGATACAGTTTGAAACACTAGGGAGAGCTAGGCCTGCATAGTGGTCAGTTTATTGCGTACGCTCAGCTGCGGAAACTAATAGAGAAGACATGGTCGGAGATAGACCTAGCCCAATAACCAGGAGAAGCTATTGAGACGCTCCAAACAGTTTCGGAGGGAGGCCATGAGATTTCTAGGATCTACGAAATATTGATGTCTAAGGTGGGGAAGGAGGTGGCCCAACTGGGACGGGACTGGGAAGAGGAAAGCGGGGAGACCATTAGTGACGGATTATGGGAAAGGATGCAGAGATATCATAAGAAAGTTTCAAGGAATGTTAGACTACAGCAAGTCCAGCTTTATATTACTCATAGAGCGTACCTGATCCCCAGGAAAATCGCAAAGTTCACAAATGCAGCTACACAATATTGCCCAAAATGTCAGGAGGAGAATGCTGGGATAGTACATTTGTTCTGGGCCTGCCCTGAAATAGCGAGATATTGGGAAGAAATAGCAGAACGGTTGAATAGCAGAGGGATAAGGTTGAAAGTGGACTCCCTGTGGGCATGCATGGTGGGGGGGGGGTTCCAGAGACCTTTTAAACTAAGGCACATTAGCAAGCTCAAGGATCTGGCATATGTTTTAGCAAAATGTAGAATAGCCATGGACTGGAAGGTGCAAGCAAGACTAAGCGTAGAGGCATGGTGGAGGGACCTTTTGAAATGGGCAGATGCCGAGATGGCTGCCTGGAGGGAAGCAGCATGGAGAGGGAGGAAGGAGGAGGAGGAGGAGGGAACACTGACAGCTTGGCTACAATTGATCGCCTCCTTATCGTGCCCGGAGCCCAGAGAACTGGAATCGGAAAGCTCACAGGAGGAAAAGGAAAATGAAACGACAGAGAACTAAGACAAGGATTGCTGATGGCGAGACTCTTAGGGTGGGAGGGAAGTTGGGGGGTTTGTTTTTTGTGTACCATGTTAGGTACACTGTATTTTGTTTGTTGTGAAAACCAATAAAAACATTTTTTTAAAAAAAACCTTATACTCCACATACACCCCAAATACCCAACAGCTAACTTTTTGCAGAGATCTCTTCTCGCAGTTAGATAGGGAAAGAACGGACACACTGATCTTTTGGGGGGGCTTTAACGTGAACATGAACCCAAACCTGGACTGGAGATCTTACAGAGAGGGAGCAGTACCCCCGACAGACAGGAAATCTTCTCAAGACCTGATCACAGAGCATTTGCTAATTGATGCATGGAGGACCCAGCACCCGCTAAGCAAAACATACACATTCTACCCACCTCCCCACCCCACCCCACTTCAAACGTACTCCTATATAGATTATTTCTTCCTGGAAGGGGACCTTGAACATCTGATGAAAAATGCCACAATAGAGGTTTTAGGGCGGTCCGACCACGATATGGTCACCATAGACCTGGGGCCAGGTAGGCTTATAGACAAACGATGGACATGCTCCTTAAAGACAAGCTCTTCAGGGAATCGCTAGATGAGAAAATACAGGACTTCTTTAAAAGAAACAACACGGGGAAAATCCTCTGCACCACGGTATGGGAAGTGGCAAAAGCAACGATGAGGGGCTTGCTAATAGCACAGGGAGCCTCTTTGAAAAGAATAAAACTCCTCAGGGAAGCCCAAATCAAGCAGGCAATCAAAGATAAGGAAGCAGCCTTAGAGAAGGAAGAGGGAGGCACGTCTGAATCCAGAGCGGAAATCGGGAGCCTCAGGCAGGAACTGAAAGCGGTCTGCCAGGACACTGACTCACCTGAGCATTGTTGAGAAGGGGGATAAAGCGCACACCTTGCTCGCGGCCAGACTCTGAAAACAGAGACCTGAGAGGGTTGTCCACAAAATAAACTCCTCCTCTAGAATCACCTTAGTAAATCCAACCGATATCACTGCCCGTTTCGCCCAATACTACGAACAGCTATATACCTCAGACTGCAACCTCTCACAAGAAAGCACAACATAGTTCATGGCTAGGGTCACGTCCCTCCCACCCCCCATACAATCTTCAGACCGAGACAAACTAAACCTGCCATTTCACACTTAAAGCTGGGTCTGCGCCAGGCTCAGACGGGTTCACGCTAGCATATTACAAGAGGTTGAGAGGAGCCCTTGCCCCATTCCTAGCTCTCCTGTTTAATGACATCATGGCCAACGGGCAAGCCCCACCGTCATTCACAGAAGCTAGGATCATTTTCATACCAAAAGATTTATCTATTAAACGTAGATGGAAAAATATACGCAAGCATCCTAGCCAATAGATTGAGCAAATTCCTCCCCCAATTGGTCCACAATGACCAAGTAGGATATGTTAAAGAAAGGCAGGGTGCCGACAATGTCTCGCAAGACTCTAGACTTAATGGCTTTGATCGGTGCACATGACGTGGACCCCACACTGATTTTGGTCGATGCGAAAAAAGCTTTCGATCGAGTGGGGTGGCGCTTTGTGACACAAAGTCTGCAAAAGGCGGGCCTGGGTCCTGAATGGGTGCAGGGGGCACAAGCTTTGTATAATACCCACACTAGGGTCATAGTCTATGGGGTAGCATCGCCGCAATTCACACTAACCAGAGGAACTAGGCAAGGTTGCCCTCTTTCACCGCTGGTCTTCATTTTAGTCATGGAGCCCCTCGTCCGGAATATTAGAAATTATAAAGGGCCTTGTGAAATATGACAGAGTACAAACTAGCTCTGTTTGCAGATGACGTTCTGGTCTATGTCACACATCATTCGCAATCCATCCCTGCTCCTTTGGATAGGATGGAGGAATATTGGATACAATAAGGGTTCTGCATAAATCGCAATAAGACAGTGGCCCTCCACCTTAAAGAGATTAACACAAAGCCAGACGCAATCCCAACTGGGGCCTCCAAAGTCACACACGAAAACATATGCTATCTCGGGATCACAATAACCAAACTACTGCGTGTCCTATACCAGGCTAACTATAAACCACTCTGGCCCAAGATTCAGCAGGACCTAGAGAACTGGAGGAAACTGAATCTCTCTTTGGGGGGTAGGCTTACCGCCATAAAAACGAACATCCTGCCGCGACTTCTCTTCCTATTTCAATCTCTCCCCTTCGCGCTCCCGGACTAGTTCCTTAACATAGCCAAAAGCACCCTGCTGACATTCCTGTGGGAGCAGAAAAAACATTGAATTGCTTACAACACAATGATTCTCCCAAAGGAGAAAGGAGGCCTGGTATAGCCAGACCTCCACGAATACCACAGGGCATCACAATTGCAAATCCTTGTAGACCACATCCAAGAGTCAAATAACTAACAGTGGGTCTATCTGGAAAACTGTCTCTTTTCCCCAGTAACCCTGGGAGAATGGCTGTGGGCCCCCCTCAAATCAATCCTAGGTAGGGCTCGAGAACTTCCGGTCCTAGAAGCGTTATGGCCTATATGGAATAAAAAGAACCCTAGCATGGCTGGAGTCACAACCTGGCCTTCCCCCCCCTTAGTTGCATTTGGGCCCCGCCAATTAGAGACTCCATATTGGAGCCAATCCGCTTCCAGCCACAATACAAACAGGGTCTAATCAGAGCAGGCCAAATGTGGAAGGATGAGATCTTCCTAACCAAGGAGGAACTGGAAAATGCACAGCAGGGCCTATGTATTATGCCACTCCCATACCTGCAGCTAGAGGGGGGCTTACAGATTCAAAATGGAAAGGGCAATTGCAATGCCCCCTGACCCCCTTTGAAAATATATTAAACACACACCCATGTACGAAAGGTCTTATAACGAAAATATACAGAGCTCTCATAGATGGGGGCCACCTTCCGCCACCGCGCACTAAAGCAAAATGGGAAGACGCCCTAGGATGGGAAAATAGCCAAGAGGGCCGGGTAGCAATATGTAGAGCAGTCTGGAAATCCTCCATTGCAGTACAGTACAAAACGCACAATTGTAGAATTTTAACACAGTGGCACTTAACTCCCCAACGCTTGGCCAAAATGTATGCAGGCATCACCCCATACTGCTGGATAGTTTGTGCACAGATTTGCACCTATTGGCACCAATGGTGTGAATACCCCCACATACGGTGCTACTGGAAGGATATCCTGGGATGGATCCACCAGATAGAGGGCATTCACAGGGAACTCTTCCCCTCTCGTGGTCCTCTTTGGGATTGAACAGATAAGAGGAGCAATACCTGGTTCTCCCGCACATGCCTAGGAATCTGCTTCTGGCGGCACGCGTCTGCGTCACAATAAAGTGGAAAGCAAACACACTCCCCACCAAAGCAGAATGGCTACGCAAAGCGAAAGAGATCTTTGAGATGGAAAGTCTCACAGCACTGCTCATGGAATCACACACACATATATATTGACACGCAATGGCTCCCCTTCCTGGAATTCTTTAGAGAAGCAAATGCCAAACCCTGATACTTTCTGACCCTGTCAAGCGCCACAAAGCACCGTTCACTGTGGGTAAGCGCATAACGGGTTGTAGTCGCTCCCGTGCTTTCCCTGTCGCGTTCTGTCTCTACCAGCTCTAAAATCTATTCTTTCTTTTCTCATTTCATCTTGTGGTTAGGATGGTCTTCCTCATGGTCTATTCTCAATGGATAGGCAGTACAAGCTTCAACCTTCACTTAGATCATCATGCAAACCAGGCAGATTGGACCGGGGGGGGGGGGCGGGAGGTGGGCATACAGGGTTTTTGGGGAAGGGGGTTTCTTGTTCTGAAAAAATGTTAAAAACGTACCTTGTTGATCACGTGCAGAGTTGGTTTTTAGTCAAGGAAATTGTAATGTACTTGTCATGCTCTTGTTGATCACAATAAACATATATTTAAAAAAATTTAAAAAACATCCAATGCAACAATGAGATCCAAAGCATACTAGTAGTAGAAACAGAAGCAGTTTTAATCAGAACATGACCGACAGTAATGACATGCACACGATAGACAAGTTGTTTGCAAGAAAGGCCCTTTAAAATAGGACTACGCAAGGACTGCATTCTGCAGTTCAGAGCGTGTCTTTATCATTGTTTCACGAGAACATTTGCAAAAACATTGGCTTCTATGTGAGCTGTGGCACCCTGCCAGCGCATTGCCGCGTCTGCATCAAGCTGCTCTGATATAGGGAAGAGGGGGGACTTGGGCTGTCAGTGCCTCTGCGACTGCAGGGACCTGCTCTGCTACAGTTTGGGAAACCTACCCGTTTGTTAATATGACTGCCAATAATCTCTGTACACAGACTCTTAATCCTAATATCATTTTGCACAAAAATAAAATGTGCACTTATTTGTGGGTACTCAATGTTAGCTCTACACTGGAACCAGCAAGACAGACAGAAACCAGACAGACATGATGAATGCTACGGACAGAGCTAAAAATATCTGAGGCGCAGCAATCTTCCCAGTCAAATACACAATATACCAGAGGTTGTAGACAGAGAGGCAGCACATACATGACATGGCAAATCAACATTTAGTTAAATATAGTGCAATGGCAAGAAAAAAAGTCACAAAAATAAGCTGAAGGAAGGTTGTATTTACCTATCAGCCAGGGGAATAGGTTCACGGCTGTGTGCTGTGCCAGAGATTCCCTGTGGCCCACCTCCCAACCACACCGCAGAGTTTGACAACTTTGCAGACAACAGGTGTGCTACGCTTAGAACAGCAACCTCTGGTATAGTGAGGACCTTATGCAGCCAGCCTTGTGGTAGTGGTAGGGGGCAGCCCCCAGATAATCTCATGAGTAGTTAGGCCAGAGATCACTGCAGCATTCTGTGGTAGCCAATATCGGGCCCCTTCCCAAGGGACCCCTCAGCCTTCCAGCAGCTTGCAGCAAATAAGGAGATGGGACACAGATACTGACTGATAGGTAAACCAAGCTTCTTGTATTAGATAGAAAATACACTGCATACAGATTTATCAGCTGATAAGCAGGACAAGTGTCCAGGCAGTCGGCACACTGAGCTCTCTCGGGACAGCCCTTACAGCGCATGTTATATAGCATTGCATATATGCAATCACTAATATATTACAGCATTTGCACAATAGGGGTGTTACTGTGAATGATATTTGCAGACATTTGGCTATAACTGTCAGTATCTTACTTGTGACGAAGCCGTGCAGGTACATTGTGTTGCATATGGAGAAGCAGAATTCGCAGAAATCCTACTGTTAGATAACATATATGGTGCTAATGCTATACTTGGAGGGAGCAAACGGAAGAGAAGGTCTGCGTGTTACAGGGTCTTGGCCTAACCAGCACCAGGCAGAGTTTTGAGCATGTCATAGGCGCTGAGTGCAGAGGGAGAGGCAACATGTATGAGGGAGAGCCTAATGTAGCATAACATTCTGCCATATCAATGGGTCCAGTAGACGTTGCACTGGGGGATAATATTACAAACACACCCAGTTGGCGTCCCTTTTTGAACTTTGAAAACGTAAGTAATGTATGCCATATAAAATCTCATAGGTTCTTCTAAATAACATCAGATGACTTAATCAAGCAAAGCTGGAAAGTAAGTTGGATGCAGTAATTGATGGGCACCATTCACAAGAACAATATCCTAACTTGAGAAATCCAAACTCAAATATGAATGGGGCCTTGTGCCCAAATGTCACAGGGTTTCTCACCAGTATGAGTTCTCTTTATAAAGGATGCAATAGGCTTGTTGTGGTGATTAGTTTCAAACTCTTTTAAAGGTTGTACAACATTTTACCAACAAAAAGGTAAGTGTTCTTCTTTCTTCCAGACCCAAGGCTAACCCAAGGGCCAGGTTCGATGCCCAAAGTTGAGTGGAATGGAAATAGGAGACCAAGGGACTTGTTCCTAATGTTATGCTGTGGAGGATGGGTGGGGGCAGGCACACTGATGCTTACTTACCTCCCTGACTCCCAGATGTCTTTGTGGATCATCTAGGTGTGGCTGGGTGCTCGATTTTCTGCTGTTTGTTCCAGTCAGAGGTGCCCAGTATTTTGAGGGTTCGAGGAATCTTCTGGTCAGCTGGCAATGCAAGATGCAACCCTTACCGAGAAGGATTGCAGAATCCAACAATGCAGGGCTCCTTGGGACACTTCATGCGATGAAGTAAGGCGAGTTCCAGCGACGATCATAATTTGCAGGTGACAACAGGTGTCCTTCTTGTTGTGGTCACAGCAGCTGCTCCAGGACATGCTCCCTTGAAGGTGGGAAGGTGAAATTCCGGCAGAAGGTGAATTGTGACACAAGCTGGTGACTACTAATGTTCTGGACTGCAAATCATAACCGTGATGGTTCTGGCAAATTAGTCCACAGGATAGCTGGTCTGTCCACCGCGCAGTGCAGGGACACTTCTGAAGGGCAGTGTCCTTGAGAAAACTAGTTGTTCCCACTAGTCCAAGGGGCGAAGCACCGCTCAGGGTCTTTGGAGATTACGCAGAGGAGCGGGGCTTCCCCGGGGCGGACAGATTAAGGGATGCAAGGCCACTTCAGGAGTTGTCTTTGGATCTTCAGCGGACTGCTCTTCTTCGAGGGCTTCTTGACTCCAACACAGATGTGAAAAATAGGTGCAGAGGTCCTCCTCCTTATCCAAATTCTGAGCTGTCAGCAAGTTTAAGCCTGTGAATGGTAAGAATCTGCAGCATTCAAACAGCCAGTAGTTGTCCAATCAGGTACAACTACTGGTTTCATATTCACCCCAGAACCTGACTTTCTGGCACCAAGGAAGTGGACTAGGACTAAACTGTCTCAGCCTCTTTCCTTTGCCACACACGCACAAGCGCTCAATAGCCCACGAAACCTGCAGCTTTCCTGGTGAAGTACATGACCTTATAAGGACTTTCCTGACCTGAGAGAGCAGACTAAGCGAAAATGATGTGGCACTGCGATTTTAGGGCACTAGCAACGTTGAGTAGCCATATGTGGTAAACGTGAAAATGCACACCAAAAATAATGCAAAAAACAGAACTGCTGCAACCAGTTTGTTTGTAGGCACTGTGAGGGATTGGAAGTATGAGGCGAACACACTGGTGACATGTTTTTGTCTGTAAACCTTTATTAAACGTCTAAGAGGTTGGAAAATACATCTTTCCATATGACTAAGATACATTTCTCTACCTGGAAAGAAACGTAAACGGTCGGCCAGGATGTCAAATAAAAAGAAGTCCACTGTTGTGTCCAAACAACCTTTTTTCTGCCCTTACACTATGAACTCAAAATAAGGTAAGAGGTGAATCTCTTTAAAGTTCCTTAACAAAACAAAGTTCCAAAGGTACACAAAGTAAAGTTCAATTTGGGTTTGCCTTGCCTTCCAAGGTAGGCAGCATTAGGCAAGATTGTATGCAGTACCCTTTGGGTGCACTACAGCAACCCTTACCTCCAGGCAATAGGAACCCAACCTTTGGTATACCTCTGTTCTACACAGGTTGGTAGCGTGTTGAGCAGCCAGGCTTCTCTCAAGAGGGGTCAATGGAGCAGTAAGGGAGTTGCACAGAGATTCACAGTGAAAAGTATTCAAATAATCTCTTACAAACAAGGTTTCTTGATTAAACAATTATTAATTTAACAGTCAGTTTGGGTAAGCCTTCTTCAGAAGGGGACAATATAATAGTAACACACAAATACACCCCAAAATACACACTGAGTTTCTCTAAATCAGCAAGTACCCATTTGGGATGGCACACAGACACTTCCAATACCCTTAGGTGACTTAAATAGCTAGGACACTGTGGACATTAATATATGACTGTGGCATTTAGAACAGTGCTTAGGAGAATGTCAAAGAAAAACGTTATTCGAACAAAACAAGAGATCTCACAAATATTCTGAAGCAAGTAAGTACTTTTGGTAACCCCCAATGCAAAGTAAGTTAACCCCTTCCTGGAAGGAAGACAAAACACACAGTCAGAGGGAAGAAGAGTCATTCAGGCAGCCAGGTCAGGCCAATGTGAATTGGGCAAAAGTCTAGGTGAGCTGAAACAATTCTTGCAGGTAGGTAAAAGTCTTGCACAATGTTTTAGAAGTATTTGTAGAAAAAAAGAAATCAAAGTAGGGCCGCAATCTGATTAGGCTTGTAAGGTAAAGAAGCTGTTGGCGTAAGGTAAAGAAGCTGTTGGCAACTCTACAGAAGCAACCAACACAAGTCTCAACTGAGAACAAGTGAGGTTACACAACAAGAGGTAAGTTCTCTTAGACTTTACAGTATCTTTGGTTAGAAGAAAAACGGTTCTAACTTTCTTCTGTTCCTGTGCAGCTCTGCAGATCCTGTGTCCCTGGGCCTCAGTCGTGGGGGCAAGAGGGAGGACGTCTGGAGGACTCCTGCACTGCAACGGGACGGTCGGCAACAGAAAAGGACCTACTTCTATTCAGTGGCACTTCGCGGTTTCAGCGGTTTAGGTCGAAATGACCGAATAAAAAGGTCGAAACGAACCAAAGTTCTAAAAATGCTACCACCAAAGGATCGAACACCAAAAGATCGATCCTCTGGTGGTAGCATTAAAAAAAAACGGCGGCTGCGGGGGTGTCCCCCGCATTGCCCCGCTCACTATACTTTATGGTATAGTGAGCGGGGGCTGCGGGGGACACCCCTGCAGCCGTCCGTGAAAAAAAAATGGGGGCTGCGGGGGTGTCCCTCGCATTGCCCCGCTCACTATACTTTATGGTATAGCGAGCGGGGGCTGCGGGGGACACCACCGCAGCCGTCCGTTTAAAAAAAAATAAAAAAATTAAAAATAAAAAGAAAAGAAAAGGACCCTGCAGCGGCAGTTCCCAATCACAGAAGTGAAAGGGAACTGCCGTTGCTGGAACCATGTGAAGGTGAAGGTAAGTGAGGTTTGTGTATGTTGGTGGTGTGGGTGTGGGTGTGGGTGGGGGTGTGCTGAGGGTGTGTATGGGGGTGTTATCGGTGTGTTGTGTGTGTGTGTGTGTGTGTGTGTGAGAATGTGTGTTTTGGCAAATTATCGGGGCTGAAATGTCCAAAAACAGTGTGTTCGAACTTTTGGTAATTCAAACAATTAGTTTTCAGATATTTCAGCCTCGATAATTTCCCCTTCGGTCAAATCACTGGGATTCGGTTTCAGCTCCTCGCGTCTCAGCAAATAGCACTGCTGCAGACTCTTGGCTGTCGAGATGGGCCTTCCTTGCATCTGGGGTCCTGCACTCTGTTGAGGTGGCTCAAGCTCGGTCAGTCCTGCTTCCTGGGAATCCAGAGGATCTGCCTGGAGCTCTTGGCCAACTTAAAAGCAACGCAAACAATCTGCTGTTCCTCTCCCTGGCTCTTTGGTTCCAGCAGCAACTGCAGTGCAAATACAACCAGCTTCTAGAGGATGTCCAGGTGGCTTACTTTGGAGTTGATTGGTCCCACCAACTCAAGGGGAGAAGTCGTCCTTGCAGGGCTTCTCTAGTCAAGATGAATTCAGAGCTTCAGTACAGCAGCAGGGCTTCACCGGGCAAACTAAGGGTCCAGGAGTTGCAGCAGGTGTCTCTTCTAAGTTCTTCTTCGGATTCCTTCATCCAGTGATCGACTCTACCTTCCAAGCCAAAAACCCTCGCATTTTATGCAGGTTTCTCCCATTCATTCCAGCCTAGCTGTCAGTCACCCAACAGGGTGGCTGTCCTTGCCGGACAGCCAGCTGGCCAATCACCCAGGAGTGCATTCCTGTCTCCTAGGAGACTCAGCACAGGGAGTTTCGGGCACCTCCCTTGCTTCCTGCCCTCGCCAGACACTCGTGAATCCCTCCAAAGACAAAATGAACAAAGGGACCAAACTTGGTTTGGCACGCAGAGTAAATCTCAAGAAGGACCTTTCCACAAAGAAATGGTGAAAAGAAAAGACTGGGCCATTTTGACAAAAATGGCACCCTTGTGTGTTTTACTGCAGCTGTGAATGCAGCCCACGGTAAAAGCCCACCACGGTAGTTAAAAGTAAACCACTGCCACCAGCCATTCATCGACGAAAGGGTAACATAAAAATGTTACATGAGAAGCTAGACAAAGGGGATACTAAGTAACCCCTCCATCACCCCATTGCAAGATAGTGTTTGTTGGGTCTAGAAAGTTACAAATGTAAGTAAAGTCAATTTCACTTTACTGCTCTTGGAAACAGTAGTTTATCCAAGAGAAGGTATTTAAGGCTTGGGGAAATCTTTAAGACTTCCCTGTGCCACTGCACTGAAGGTGCTGTGTGATACAATGTAAAAGATGATGCCTATGGAGTTTGTCTGACTCCACAACCAAAGAGACGGTGTTCAAAGCATAACAAAAATACATGAGAGTGGGAAAAAGGGTCTCACTCTCTCCAGGTTAAAGATTCAAGTCCTCGAAATCCAGCAAAGTTGCTGGGGGATCTCTAGGTTAGAGAGGAATTAGACCATTTCTGAGAATTCTCCCTAACAGGCGGTTTCACATCAGTTTCATATATATGGTCCACCAGACTTGATATTAGGGGATGACTCCCTCCCCCTAACCTTTCCATGTCCGGAGTGCCAAAGCGGACAATCCACTTCCCCTGGTCTTTTCCACTTTAACATTGGCTGAGAGGATGCCTCCCTTCTCTTAGCTCTCACTTAGTCCTCAAACCACTGCACGGGTATACGCCCCTGTCAGAGACTCTCTCTCCTTTCTTAGTGTTCAGGTTCCTGACCCATGTCTCAGTTACTTCTTTAGCAGACCTGCCTCACTTGGTTTCCAAGTACTGCTAATATGAAGATTAGGAGTAGGGCTCTCTTCCAGAGAGAATGTGAGTCCCACATTCGGCTTCTCTGTATTTTGGTCAATGTATACTAATACCACCACCACCACCACCACCACCCTTTGGTCCATCTGGGTCCCGGTCCTTGGCTGCTCTGGTAAGCATCTACGGCTTCTCCTGGGCTCTTAGGTCTTCCTTCGGCGGCCTACCCAGCTGCTCTCTTCCAGTGAGGGAGGCTCCTGGTTCCCTCAGTCTTTTGTAGACTGCTGCTGCTCCAGCGTGTACCCAGAGAGAGAGATTCTCCCGGCTTCCCTAGTTCCCCATAGGCTGCTGTCGGGATCGCCAGTCTTCCTTTTGTGATTCCTTCTTTGCTGAGAGCCACTTTGCAATGCCCCGGTCTTGGATTTTGTACTATACGTTGCCGCTTGCAGACAGGTGTCTGCTGATGTGTGCTCCGTAGGGTCCTCATCTATGTGTAACAAAGCCATTCCGGACTCAGGTAATTCTTTGTAGTCTGCCATCTAAGTTGAATGATAGCCGAAAGAAAACATCCATCTATATTTTAAGCCCCTAGCTTGAAGGATGCTCACAATATCAGGCATGTTGTTGCGTTTTGGAGGGTAATCCTAGAGCCCCGTTGTATGTGATCGTCGCAGTAGCCCTCGTCTCTTTAAGTATTTGTTCTTTTTATGGGTATAGGGCACATGCAGTTAGGATGTCTCGGGGTCGGGTGCCTGGTTCCAATCTTTTTGGGCCAACCGTATGAACTCTGTCCAACAGAATTTCAGTATGTTTGTTGCCAGTGATAAGATTTGAAAATCTTCGGCCTATTGCTTCTTTCAGTTCAGAGTCTAATAATGTTTCCTGAAGGTTCATTATCCGAATGTTAGATCGTCGCGATCAGTTTTTGAGATCCTCATAGTGTAGTTCTAAATTGTGTGTTGTCCTAGATAGCTCTTCCAATGCAACATCCGTCTGTTTACTGTCTTCTGCTAGTTTCGATTGCCTGTTCGTTTGAGTCCACTCTTTCTGCTAAAGACGCAATTTCTTTAGTTACTTCGACAAGTGACCCTCTGATGTCTGCTGTAAGCATGGAAAACTATTGTTGAAAATTCAAGTAAAACTGGTTTTGAAACTCCTGGAAGCTTTTGGTGAAGTCTTCTGACATGGTGGCTTCCAAAGGAGTTTCATATTGCACCCCAAGTGATAATTGTTGTTTGGATATAGGCACAGTCCATCCGGGATGTTTGCTACTGGGCCAAAGCTTTTCCAGCGCCTTAGGTTGTTTCTGCAGGGACTGGGGCTGCCCTGTCTGACTCTGCTTATCCTTGCCGCCTGACACATGCCCTTCACATTAATTTTACAGTGAATTCCTTGTTATCACGAAGTCCTGTACTTGTGTCGTGACCCCACCAATAATCTGGTACTAAGCCTAGTGCCGGTGGAATTCTGTAACCTGACATCTGTAATGAGTGCACACAGTGTTTGGTGGCCCTTTGTACACAAAGTGTGTATCTATATAGTCACTAGTCCTCCTTAATTTGCTTAAAGTCAAATATGAGGAACTCAAGGCTTCTGGTTGCTCTGGAAAATTATTTTTCACAACTTGGGTTTCCCTTGGTATTGTGGTCCAGTGTACTTCACCCACTCTCACCTGGCTTCTGCTCAAGACGTTTAATTGTGATTATGGGTACCACATTGTGTGCATTATTATAACACCTTTCTCCATATATACAGTGGCTGTGGTCACCTTTATTGCTCTTGTGTCAGTAGATCCTGAGCAATGATGTCACTGAACGCACCTATTTAGTCACTAATAAGTTGACTCTGAAAGCAGCACTCGCAAACGCCCACTTGGAATCTAGAATCACAAACTCAACCAAACCTCCACCCTGACACTGACCTCTCCTATCACTATGCTCACTCTCTACTTTACACCAACACAAAATTAGAGCGCAGCTATGTCCCTCGATCAATTTCAGCCTAGCTGCTCACATACGAACAATACTTCATGAACACTTCAACATTCTGATAAAACGCAGCTATACCCCATGAAAATTGGCCTAGCTGCACACATGTGTACTACACAGGCCTAAGGCAGCTAGAACCCAGTCTTGGTGTGCAACCTCCAGACTGCACACATGCAACTGATATCAAATACCACCACACCAAATGCTAGAATGCAGCTACCATCGGGCAATCGCATCCGCTGCGTGCATAATCGGTGCACCCAAGCACCCTATGACACCTTACTCTCTCGACTGACCTGGACTACGATCCCTGAGGGTGTTCAACCTACCAGTGTGTAGAGGTCATATCGATGATATATAGAGCGCTATATAAATGGCCAGCATTGTAGGAGGCTTTCTGTCAACGTCGGAATGCCTCAGAGGGGGAGGGAGGGGTTGCTTGCTGCGTGCCCGTTAGTTTTAATTACTTCTCTTAACATCTCTGATGCCTATCTTGTTCTGTCAGGGTCCCACTGGGGCACCCGCCTCAATTCACGGCTCAGAGGACGTTGCCTGGCTACTTCCCAGCCGTGGGTGTGGCCGAAGTGTGAAGCTGTGAAACCGAGTCTCGGTTGACAGTTTCCCACAACGCCACGTTATTGAGGGAGCGAGGCAACAAGCTACGTCCGCCGTGATCGTCCGGATCGGACGTTCCCTAGGACAGTTTTTCTGCTTCTGAAAGCCTTTGGAGAAAGAAGATAGAAAAGATGGAGTGCTCTCCTGCACGTCTTTCTTACTCGGTGGCTATTTTGGAATCGAATTCTTGTATTTTTAAAATTGCACATAAGCAACTTCCACTGCAGTGCAATGAGGATACTTTTGTATCTTTTTACACAGAGGATTTATGGTTACTTTTATATGTGCTGTGATGAAACTTCAAAATAGGGAGTAACCCTTTTCTGTGGTGATGTCCCGAAAAGGAAGCAATACCCCCACCCCTTTTCCTGACCCCTAGAAAGCCCCTCCTTAATGGACAGATATGTGGTGATCATTCTGCCGTTATTCTAAGTACTGGTACGAGAAACAAGCTGACCTGCCTTTTTGAGAATTATCTTGCAGGTACTGACACAAGGGAAAAAAACAGGAACAAAGACTACCTCCAGGAACCACTTTAAACATTCTAGTGGTTGCTGATTTCCTATTGGATGCCTCCCAATAAAAATAGAGGAAGAGAACTAGGAAGTATTGTCAAGCCTTCCCTGGAGGAGCAGGAAACTGGAATTCTGTGCAGGAGCAGAAGGGGCTGTGGACCACTAACTTATCTTGAGAGAGGGGACTTGGAGTCTCGACCCCTAAGGGATCATCATAACATTATGGCCAAAACTGTGCAACAACGAATTTCCTTTGGCAGAAGTAACATTACTAGGAGTATCTTTGACACGCAGCAAGACAGAGACCAGCACTTTGGAATCTATCTGTTTGGAGAAACAGATGGGGGAGCTAGGACTTCCTGCATTTTAACTTGGGACTAAAGATGGACCGCTGCCGGGTGAGTTCTCCCCGGAATTGGTTAGGAACTACAATTCGCTCCAGGGAACATTTTGGGGGTACGGGGGATCAATCAAGGGAAGGGGTGTGGGATAATATGTATAAATGTTGTGTGACTATGTTTGTAACTACTGGGGGTGGTAGACAGTTGGAGAGGGGTGTTAAGCCTGCAGGACACTAAAATGCTTCAATATTTTGTTAGTAAGTTCTTGTCATGGAACATCAGGGGGCTTAACACATCGCAGGAATGTGCAGTCAGCTTCGGGGCCGCACCAACTGGCTTTGGTGTTGCTCCAAGAAACACACATTCGCAGTACTGACAAAGGGAAACGTCACCTGCTCCAATACCAGACAATCATTCAAGCATGTGCAGCAAGTAAAACTGCGGGCGTGTTAATCAGAATTTGGGCAGGGTGCGCGATCCAAGTAATTTGCACAAAAACACATAAGGATGGCAGATTTGCATTTGCAAATTTAAAGGTGGGCTCCATCAGTTTGATAGTGGTTTGAATATATGCCCCAAACACAGGCCAAGACAGATTCCTGAAACCTATGATGTGCCTTTTTAGGAAGGCGAATTGTTAATATTGGGTGAATTCAATATGGCATGGGACCCTACGTGGGACAAAAGTAGGGTAACTCATCGGGCACTGCCTCCCCCCTCGGGTGGATTACGACAAATATTTGCAGACCTTTCCTTAGACATCTGGCTCACTCTCAAGGGTGATGAGAAAAGATACACCTTTTATTCACATGTACATAGATCTTTTTCCCCATATAGATTATGCCTTGTTCTCTACTCCACTTTTGGGATTCATAACTCAAATCACGAGACACATACAATCACTATATCTGATCATCCCCCTATCACATTTACGCTAAAGTTGACTAAAGATAAACCAAGGCTTTGGTCCTGAGATTCCCGTTAACCCTAATGCGAGATCAAGTTATCAGGGAGGCGCTAGCAGGACAAATTAGAGAATATTTTGATTTAAATTGAGGTGGGGGAATCTCACTGAATGTAACTTTTTGATGCATTTAAAGCCACCATAAGGGGTCTTCTCATAGTAGCAGAAGCAAATAGGTGCAAACAACAAACATTATTGGAAGGAAAATTAGAGAGGGAGCTGTCTCTAATTTTGAAAAAAATTGAAACAGATATGGGGCACAGATGCAGAATGCTTTCAGGGCCGGGGCAGACAGAGAAAATCTTCATCTAACCAAGAAAGCTGAAAAGTCTCTTCTATTTCTTAAACATAAATATTATATTAAAGCCAATAAAATGGACCACCTGTTGGCATCCAAGCTTCGCCAAAGAGTAGCATCCAGGGTTATACGCCAAATTAAATTACCTGCGGGGGAGATGACCTCTGAAACCAAACGTACAAGTCCGATACCCTGGATGGTCATCTCCAGATAGCATATTTAAAATAGGTCAATCTTCCACGGCTTAGGTTGGCAGACAGTCAGACCCAAAAAGTACCTATAACGTCAGATGAAGTGTCTAGGGTTATCCGAGAACTCCCGTCAAACAAATCACCTGGGATCGGATGGGTTTCCGGCCAGGTTCTATAAGACCTACGGTTCCCTATTAACTCCTATCTTAACCAAATAATACAACTCCTTTCTATAAACAGAACAGATATCTCCTACCAAGGAAGTGTCAAAAATAACCTTATTTCCCAAGTCAGGGAAAGACCCAACTATATGTGGATCCTATCATCCAATTGCATTAATTTAGACGCCAAAATGTTAGCCAATCGGATAGTTGACCTTTTGCCCTTGTAATCAGGTTTTATTAAATTAAGGCAAATGCATGCTAACATACGTAGAGTGTACCACATTTTGGAGACAGTCGAGAAGAAACAGAGTCCAGCAGCTCTCGTTTCCATAGATGCTGAAAAAGGATTCGATTGAGTGGAGTGTTAATTTCTTTTTTTGACACTAGATACACTGGGATTCGTTCCAAACTACATAAGGTAGGTTAAGGTGAACTATAAAAACCCTTCTGCAAGACTCTTAATAAACAGTCAGCTTTGCTCTCTAATTGCCCTCCAGCATGGTACTAAGCAAGGGTGCCCTCTTTCACCTTTACTGTATGCATTGTATCTGGAACCTCTTTTAGCTAAAATCTGACAGAGGAGATAAAAGGCACCCTGTTCGGCAGCTCAAATCACAAAATCATGGCTTATGCCGATGACCATGGTGCTTATCACAGCAGAACCGTCAACCACAATACAAGCAGCTACACGTGCGCTTACAAAATGTGGAGCGGGTGGTGGGACTGAAAATAAATGCAAAAAAAAAAAATCATGTATTTTAAACCTACCACTTTCGCCTCAGGAAGTGTAAGAGCTTTGAGCACACACTCAACTTGGATGGGCGCAAGGGGAAATTTAATCTATTGGGAGTTAAAATGACCCTGACATTACAAGGTTTATATACAGCCAACTGCCCCCCCCTATTGAAAGAAATTGAACTGCAACTTAAAAAATGGGACCCGCTGATGATTTCCTGGCTGGGTAAAATTAAATCTGATAAAATCGTAACTCTCCCTAAGGCACTCTATCACTTTCAAGCGCTACCTATCAAAGTCCCCCGATCGTTCTTCCACAAAATACATAGGGCAGTTTCGTCTTTTGTGTGGCATAACAAAAACCCCTGGATAGCTTTAACTATGCTAATGCTCCCAACAACCAAAGGAGGAATGGGCCATCCCAACCTTCTGACATATTATCGCGCCACTCAAATAGGGGTGATAAGGGAATGGTCCACTGGAACCCCTGTGACAGGATGGGTGCAAATGGAACAAGCATTGGGGGGGGACACAGACTCAGGGACGTGCTATGGCGATCAAAGCAGGATCGCCCTGCCAATATACATGCAAGCAAAATTATGCATATGGTGGAGGAAACTTGGGATGTGGCGGTCAGTAAATATGGCCTCACGTTTCCCTCTCCTTTGACTCCCTTGTTTTTTAACCCCCAGTTCACCCCTGGCTTAGAACCAAATGCATTTAAGGAATCTAAGGAGGTTGGGTGTGAAAGGCTGTGGAGATATGTTTATGGGAGCGGAGCCTAAAACATTCATACAATGCAAGCAGGAGTTGGGGATACATGAACAATGTAGGTTCCAATATTTTCAAGTGAGACATTGGATTTTAGCCCCTCCAATCAAAGCAGCCGCAGTGAGGGAGTTAACCCCCTTTGAGAACTGTGTGTCAACTAATCCAAGGAATAAATCTATCATCTCAAATCTATATAAAATAATGGTGGAGGAGGCCTCAAAAGTGACGTTTAGCTACAAGACACACTGGCTGGAAACATTAGGGAAGGAGATAATGGACCAGGAATGAGATGTCTTATGGAAAGTAATACCCAAGCTCTCCAGAGCGATTCAAAGCAGATAGTTTTGTTATAAACTCATGGTGCAGTGGCACTACACCCAGCCCAATTAAAGCAGATGAAGCCTACTATAGCTAATAAGTGTTAGAGGGGATATGGATCGGTGGGGAACTGGAAGCATGTATGATTGAAGCGTCCGGAATTGGCGATGTTTTGGGCTGAAGTAAATTAACATATGTGTTCAAATTTTCGCTGTTTAAATGCCTCCCTCTGTATGATCTTGCTTGATGATAACAATAGATGAAGATCTCAGACAACGTTCGAAATCCACACAGAAAGCTTATGCAATTTTACAAATAGCAGCACTTTCAGTGATAGCCCAGAAATGGAAGAAAAGTGATCTCGGAATGGTTTGCTAAAGTCTGGAACTTTCTGTTGCTTGATTGGATGAAATCTTCCCGGCAGGGGGTACTCTCTGCGTTTACGGAAGTGTTAGGCAGAATCATATGCAGTACCATTTGGGAACACTACACACAATTAAGACTACAAGTGTCAATACAATTTCACCTTTGGTACAAGCCTGTACTACACAGTAATGTGGTAGCAGTGGCTGAGCAGCCAGACTTATCTCAAGAGTAAATGAGCAGTAGAACAAGTTACACAAAGGACTAGCAAATACAGTGATTCAAACAAACACTTACTCAAGGGTCCTAGGTAAAAGAATACACATTTATTTACACAGTCATTTGTAAAACATTCCACTAGTAAGAGCAGCTCAATATCACAATCTAATATACTATAATACACAACCAATCAGTTACTGAACAAGTTCAGCTCCCCTGAAGTGGGAGCAAAATGGCACTTCAGTTACTTTAAAAAGGGGTAAAAAGACAAGGTTATAAGAATCAACAGCACAAATACTTTCATAGGTAGGGCAAAGGGTTTCAGTTTACTACAACCAGCAATTCAATTCAATAGGCCTGGGCCAAGGTCCATGGTTCAGAGTCTTGTATAGGATAGCACAGTTCTGGTAGTAAACTGTTAAGTGTTTGCCCCAGATATTAGAAGAATTTGGTCAGACGACAAAGTTAGATGTAGGTTTAGGGAAGGACAAGCCTTCAAAGTCGAGAAGGTTTCACAAACTTTCACTGCGGCCGAACTGAGTTCTGCACCGCACTTGCACAGTACCTTGTAAGTGAAGAAAACTGTAGCTGAGGCAGTTCTTCATGTTAGTTCCTGCAGCTCTCGCTGTTCCTGAGCTTCAGTCGTGGGGACAAGAAGGACGACGTCGGGAGGTTCCTGCACTGCCCAGGAAAGTGGCCACAAGCCTGGCAAAACGTCGATTTAAGGTGTGAGTGCCTTAAAGTCCACAAACTGGTTTCCTTCCCCCTAGCACTCTGAAGAAAATTCGACCAGGTTGGTTACGGTGTCCAGGTGGTTTACGAGTTGGTTGTTCCCACCAAACTCAAGGGAAGAAGTTAACCTTGAAGGGCTTCTCTGTCGATGGAGTTTCAGGCAATTCGACCTGCAGCAGGGCTTCACCGGTGGACCAGGAGTTGCAGCAGTCGTCTTCTTTCAGCTCGTCTTCGGTTCTTTCGTTCCAGTGGTCGACTTTGCTTTCCAAGTCCCAGAGACCTGCTTTTAAACAGTTTTTCCCCATTCATTCCAGCCTGGCTGTCGCTCACATAGGAGGGTGGCTGTCCTTGCTGGACAGCCAGACAGCCAATCACACCAGAGTGCATTCAGGTGTCCTAGGAGACTAAGCACAGGGAGTTTCGGGCACCTCCCTCACATCATGTCCACCCCAGACACTCAGGCGCCAGAGGAGGGCTTCAGCACTGAAGCCCGCCAAAGGCCAACGAACAAAGAGACAAAACCTGGTTTGGCGCGCAGAGACAAACTCAGGAAGGAACTTTCCAAAAAGAAATGGCAAAAAAAGTTAAATGGAGTCTATTTTTACAGATGGGTCTGGGGCGCCATATTGGAAAACATGGCTGACCCGATTTTTAGCACCGATGTACGCGGTCGGGAAAAATCATGGTAACATTTGACTGTGTGAGTGTTTAGACTCGGAGGAAGCTAGGCAACCCCTACAGCACTCTATAGGAAGATAGTGTGTGCTGGGTCTGTAAATTTAAAAAGACTAGTAAAGTCAATTTAACTCTACATGCTCTAGGAGACAGTAGCCAGTTCCAGAGAAGGTATTTAAACCTTGGGGAGTCTGAAAGACGCCCTTGTGCCACTGCACTGAGGGTGCTGTGTGACACACTGAAAAAGGTGATGCCTATGGAGTTGTTTTAAAACTCCATATCCAAAGAACACAAAAGTAAAACACACATCAAAATACATGGAAGAGTGGGAAAAAAAGCTCACACTCTTCTCAGGTAAAAAATCAAATCCTAGAAATCCAACAAAGTTGCTGGGGGTCTCAAAAGGTAAGGGAAATTAGCACATTCTTGAGAATTCTCCCTAACAGGAAGACTGGAAAGAAGTGTTGACATTTTTACATGAAGACTTCAATGCTCAATATCACCCTCAAAAACTACGCATTATGGGTATGGGTATTTGGGTATTGCTTGATTAGTTATGACGGCACATGCACAAAAATTAAAACCTGTTGCTCAGCAGGTGGGAGGGGTGGAGAGGTGGGTTAAGAACTTGAGGGGATTAGAGAGGGCTGGGCATAGTTCTTGTTTGTGTTATTCTATTCTTGAAATGCCAATAATAAAGGAATTACAAGAATTCAAAAGGGAAACCTAGTTTCCAAGTACTGATAGTCTGAAGGACTGATCAGTTTCCCTGTAGCATGTGAGAAAAAGGCAAGGGACGTGGAGCTGAAGGGTTTACTTCCCCTCAGAAAGTCAGGGTAGGATCAAGAACAGAGCAAAAAGAAGGGTGTTCCATAGGAAACTATGGAGGGAAAGGTGTAAAAAGAAAAACGTTCCTAATACCTGGGCAGAGCCTTTCTGCCTGAGGATCGAGTGGTGAACATTTCAAACATGTTCCATGCCATCCAATCACAGGAGAAGGTTCTGGCCTTAGCCTTCCTGCGCCTGTTGGGTCTTATGGCCTCCTGTGTTCTTGTGCTCCGAGAGGCTCAGCTGCCCATCATATATCTTTGGTGGTTTGTTTCAGGGATGGTATTTGGTCAGGATGGAGAATGCCATTGTGGATGCCTTGAGCAGACCGAAGTCTGCCCCCCACAAGTGGGAGCTTTGTCGGGAAATTCTGGAGGAGATTTTCTCCAAATGGGGGACTCCACAGGTAGACCTCTTTGCTTCCCTGCTCCAGGGAATTATATAGACCGGGAGCTCAGAGGGACTTTCGACCCAATCTATGTGTTCCCTGTCATTTTGCTGGTTCTCAGGAGACTGCGCCTGTCCACAATGAATTTGATCACCGTGGATTGGGCACCAAGAATGTGGTATGACCATCTGACCTCCCTGGTGTCTTCCACAGAGAGCGAAACTGCTCTCCCATTCAAGAGGACGAGTCCTCCACCTGCACCTCAGTAGCCTGACCCTTCATGCATGAATGCTGAAAGGTTGAGGTTTAAGTAGTGGGATTTGTCAGAAGACGTCTTGGAAATGCTCCTCTCTGCCCATAGGCCTGCCAACAAACGCATGTCTGTAGGTGGTGTACATTTTCAACTTGGTGCCATCAGAGTGATCTGGACCCTTTTAATTGCTACACATCCTCTGTTTTCTGCTTTATTTGGCCTGGACGGGGGTCTGAAGAGGGGGTCTGCAGATTGGCACTATTTTGCTGCTATCTCAGTTTTTCAAGAGGACCCCTGAGCGAGGCTTGTTTTTCTGGATTCCCACAGTCATGCAGTTTCTGCGAGGATTGTGTGATTTGTTTCATCCATGTCAGTTTGTTCCAGCGTGGGATTTGAATTTTGTTACCATTTCTTATGGGCGCTCTGTGTTGATCCCCTCCATTCTTGCTCGTTAAGATTACTCACCCTTAAGGTTATTTATCTGGTCACCATCACTTCCAGGAGATACATGGCTGAGGGAGCTCCAGGCGTTATCTGTTAAACCTCTGTATTTGTGTTTCTCCGAAGAGAAGTTGATGTAGAGATGCAGATTATCCATCGCTATCTGCAACTTTCTCTTACTAAATACTCTTCCTCTAGACCCCTATGGTCCTCTGGCACCAACTCTCTGTGTGTAAAGTGTTTCACTAAACAGAGGTCCAGAGGCCGAACAATTTCTACAGCTGGCTCCCTCTTATGGAACAGCCTCCACCTTCCTCTTCGTCTTGAGCAGGACTTCCTCAAATCCCGGAAGTGCCTCAAGTCTTTCCTCTTCACCTCCTTCTTCCCTCCTCTGCTAATCTGACAGTCGCTGTGTTTGGTGACCAGGGCCCTTATGTATCCTTCAGGGCCTGGCCTCCCACACCCAATCTCCCTAGGCATCCACCGGCCTACTTCCTGGAGGCGTGCACTATCTACCCAATGTGGCCCCAGGTCGCATAGCACATCCCTTACTATGCACTTCATCTGCTGCTCATCCACGAACATGGACATTCCAGCACCTACCCCCACTCCCACTTCCCCTCTTCTCGCTGCACTTGCACGTTCTGAACACTCACAAGGCATAGTAGGTTCATCCTCATCCTCCACTGTATTTGTTGCTTCTATCCCATGTTCTCTCCCTGATGCCCTGTGGGCGCTTTGAAACAGAATTCACTTACTGTATAAGTGCCTGACAAATGTGCAGTAAAATAAAATGTAGAAATCCTCATGAAGGTGATCTCTAATTTCCAACTCACACAAAAGATCCAGCTTCCTGTCTATTTCCTATGCCTTCCAAGAAAGAGGAACAATTCCATTGGTTGGCCCTAGTGGAGGCCCACCACTATTGCATCTCTTGGACGCGGGATACCTGGAAAGATAACCAGCTTTTTGTTGGTTATGCTGGTGCCCATTCAAGCAGGGCTGTGACCAAACAGACCCTGTACCAGGTGGATCACCCTATGCATCTTGGAATGCTATGATCTGGCTGGTAAGGATGTGCCTGAGTGTCTCTGGCTCATTTTGCCATGGGGCTAGCTGCCACCTCCGCTCAGCACAGTCGTCCCTATTCTAGCCATTTGCCAGGCAGCTACATGGCCTTCTCTGCATTCGTTTGCAAAGCATGACTGCTTGGTTTCCCAGTTAGGATAGGATTGCTGTTTTGGTAGAGCTGTCCTTCAAATAATACTTCTGGTTTACGTGGTGTCCTTGCTTTCCATCCTCCTCCAGACTTAAGCACTGCAATGGAAGTCTATCATAGATGAGGAATCCAACGGAGGAAGGAATCCATTAGAAGAACAATTGACTTACCTCTAGGTGTTCTTTATGATTGGTGTTCTAAGCGCCCCCACTGCCAAACCCTCTTGGTGGATAGTTGGTACACCTTGGTTCTTCACCCTCTGTGTCAGAGTGCTAATGGAAAAAGGATGGAACTAAGGTCACAGGCATGGCACAGCAATATGTACTGGCTCTGGTGTCCTTTCCAGTGCGGGGTGCATAGAGGCGTTCGGTGGAGCAGACACAGCTGCACCGCATCACTTGGTGGCAAAAAAGTTTCTGAAGAACAGCTGTGCTGGGAGATGGATATCATAGATGTGCAATCTGTGGGATGAACACCCATCAGAAAGAACATTACCAAGTGGTAAGTACTTAGTTAAACACACTAAAAAGGGAAATCAGTACTTGGCGTTGGGGGGGCAAATAACATACAATACAGCGTAGTGTAGGCACACAGTAAATGACAATTTAAGACCTAACTCACTATTACCCCTACAATGTAAGCCTCATACCTGGCGGCAGACACTATAAACTTTGTGGTGAATACAGAGTAGACCCCTTCACAATAAAAACATGCATCATCACACTGTTCAGGACCCAAAATGGCACAGAATTTAGTATCTAGGTTCCAGCTGGACTCTAAACAAAAGTATAACATATACTGTATACAATGATAGAGGTAGAAAACAGGGGTGCACAATGTCCAGCAAAGCCAAGAAGACTACCACAGTCCAGGATACATTATAGATGCACACTACCTAGGCCCAGAGGGGCATATTGTGCTCCATTGAGGGAAACTGTAGCAACACAGTGATGCAACGTATATCCTGCAACCATGGTGTAACGCATAGATTTAACAATCGCTAATAAATCAAGTTAGTTACTAAAGGGTTTGGTGGAGCACTCCAGAGACTTTAGTGGAACCTAGAAAAATGTCAGTTCTGCTGAGCACCTCACAATGTCACTTGTTTAAGAGTTCATTAGTTGTAGAAACATGCCCAATAGGAAACCGGTCAAAGTCTGTAGGCGGACCCCAGATGACGACGCAGATCCAATCCTGGGTTTGAGACTCAGCAGTACCAGGAGGAGAGAAAGAGTAGAGTTCAACCCCCAATGTAAGGCAATTATGAAACGCAGTTGGTGGGGACCTGCAGAACCAGTTAACAGGCCACATGGACACTTGAGGAGGAGATGGATGTAATAGCCTGCCAACCCAAGACCAGGTATTCATTGTTTGCTTGTAGAAGGTCAGTTCCCAGAAGACAAAACAATGCGCTAAGTACAAATCTTCTTTTACAGGGATAGATAAAGGTTCCCGTCACCCATGGTCTTTTTTTTTTTTTTAACCAACATTATTTTTATTTTAACTAAGACAATAATTGGTCATTAATTACAACATGCATTATGAACAATGTTACCTTCATGAACCCCATATTCATTACACGTGAAACTTAGCGTTGAATCCAGTATTGTCTTCTTACTTTTCTATCCCCTCCCACCCCCTCCCACCATACCCACCCCCCTTTCCCCCCATTATTGTTCATACCAAACAAAAACCTTGGTTTGTAACCAGAAAAATTCCATGAGCCAACCCCTTGGCCATAGTCTCTGCTGTCCTTATCTGATGTGGATATTTCTGAGGATCCGGGGTTTAAAGTATTGTGTCTCCCTCTCTCCCACGTAATCCTGAAGGGGTTCCCATATGGCCAAGAATTTCAGATATGTCCCTGATTTTGTGGCACAGATGTTTTCCATTGCCATAACTCCCCACACTTTCACCCACCACTTTCACCCACCACCATGACGCTGTAGGACCGTCCACTGTCTTCCACCGTTGGGCCACTGTCATTCTGGCTGCAGTCAATAGTTGGGTTATGAGGGCCGCTCTGTTCCCTGAGGCTGCATATTTCCCTTCTGCTACTGCCCCCAGCAGGATGACTTTTGTGGACCATGGTAGGTCGACGTCCGTTATGTCTCTGATAAGGCTCAGTATTTCTCTTTAGTACACTTTCATTCTTGGGCATGTCCACCACATATGGAACATATCTCCTCTTTCCCCACACTGTCGCCAACATTCTGGAGGGTACGTGGTGATCATTTTGTGTATTCTACTTAGGGGCATATACCAGCGATAGCAGAGTTTGTATGCCGATTCTTTAATTGCTGTGGATTTGGATAGTTTGAGCCCTCCTCCAGATTTGACTCCATTCTTCCTGTGTAATCTCCTCCCCTATGTCCCGCTCCGTCATTCATGTATTGGAGGGTGTCTTCTGTTTGCGCCCTGTCTAGTAGCTTGTATAGTCTAGTGATCCCTTTTGTGGGTGTCCCCTCCCGTATTGTGAAATTCTAGGCCTACTGGGGATCGTAGCCCGGCCTTTTTAGCCTCTGGATGTGAAATCCAGTGGCGCAGTTGTATATATTTGAATCTGTGATTTTCGGTAATGCCAAATCTTTGTTTACAGGCTTCGAAGGTGAGTGGGGCACCATCCTGGTACATATCTTGTAGGGACAGTCTATCTGCATCTCTCCAGCCTTCCCAGAACATTTTATGGAGCCGAGGCGAGAAGTCTGCATTATGTACTATAGGGGATAGTGGACCCAGACCTTGTTTGACTCCGCTGCCACGGAGAGCCCTATCCCAGCTTTGCAGTGTCGTCTTAGTGGCCTTTAATAGGATACCCCCCTTATCTCAAGCATTTGGATTTAGGAATGGTAGCATACCTAATGGGATATCTGTCGCGGTCTGTTCTATTTTCCCCCATCCTGGGAGAGGGTCTTGACCTGCCCATTTCAACGCTGGTGTCAGCTGAGCAGCTACAACATATCTCCCCATGTCTGGAACTCCCAGCCCTCCAAGAAGTGTGTGTCGCATCAGGATCCGCCTTTGGATCCTCGGTTTCTTGTTTCCCCAGACAGACTTAAATACTGCCTTCTGGAGTTCCTGAATTAATTTTGGGGGAATCTCCACCGGGGTTGAGCTTACAACATACAGTAATCTGGACAGCAATGTCATTTTTATTGCTGCTATTCTCGCAAACCATGAAATTTCCTTGGCATCCCATCTTTGCAAGTCTTCCTGCAGGCGCTTCCATAGAGGTGTGATGTTTGCCTTAAGCAGGTTCTTTACTGTTCTAGTGATATGGATCCCTAGATATTCCAGGGACTGCTTTTCCCACTTTAGGGGGTAATGTTCCTTCAAGCGTACTATGTCCCCACTACTTTAGGTTATATTCAGTGCTTTAGATTTGGAATCGTTTATTGTAAACACTGATATTTTTTCAAACTAGTGCAATTTTTTAATTATTCTGGGTAATGTGTGTATAGAGTCTCCCATATAGAGCACAATGTTGTCTGCATAGAGTGCTATCTTGTTTTGGGACTCCCCGCTGCGCACCCCTTTAATTCTTGGGTCTTCCCTTATATTCTGCATGCAAATGGCTCCATTGCCATGGCAAACATGAGTGGGGAGAGAGGGCACCCCTGCCGAGTACCTCTCCTGATGCTAATTCTTTCTGAGGTGTAGCCATTCACCATGAGTTGTGTCGATGGATGCTGATAGTTTGCTAAAACCATCTTAGTGAATGTCGGCCCACAACAGAAGCCCTCCAGTACCAGTCTGAAATAATCCCATTCAAAGGGATTGTGTCCTCCGATGTATTCCTTATCTTAGATATCTCTTTCCAGCTTTGCTGGCCTCGGAAATAATTTTTCTCTCTAGAGGGCACTGCGCGTCGACGTCCGCCGAGTCGATATCCCTCGACAGCCGCCGTATCGACGTCAACGTCATCCTGCCTATAAAGGCCGCGCGCAGCGTCCGTTGCTCAGTTCCGTTTTTCCGTGCTTACTCAGTGCCTCGGAATATACTTGCTCAGTTTCGTAGAGATATTCGATCCATACTCGATGGCTTCCTCGTCTTAACCGACGACCCCTCGGTCCGGCTTTAAAAAATGCCGAAACTGTGGAAAAAAGATATCGCTAACGGACCCTTACAGGGTTTGTCTGTGGTGTTTGGGAGCTGAACACCATTGTTCAGAGTGTGAGGACTGTATGTCCATGACAGCTAAAGCCCTGAAGGAGCGTAGGGGGAAGCTGGAAAAAGGTAAGACTTCTAAAGCTTCTTCTTCCTCGACGAAGTCGAGACATTCGTCTCCTCGTCACCATTCGCGCTCCAGGTCTCGAAGTGGGTCCCATCACTCCTCGAGATCGAAGCACTCGAAAAGGAGAAGCTGAAGATCCCCTTCTTCATCCTCCTCTTCCTCTGTTTCACCTAAGAGAATCCCTTGCCCCACGAAGCATAGTTCCCGGGCTGAATGGGAGGAATTCCGAAAAATTATGATGAGCGTCTTCGAGAAAGCAGCATCGACCCCCTTGAAGACTGCCGAGAGCGATGCTCTGGTCGAAAGACCTGAAGGTCCAAAATGCTGCGAGTCGCAGCACCCGGCGAAGGAAGCTTCTCGAGCGCGTCACACACCCTCGAGTAAAGCAAAGACCTCGAATCCTTCTTCGAAGGTTCCGTCGACGCCGTCGACGAATGTTCCGTCGACGCCGAGGTCGGTGTCTTTGACACCGTTGACGAAGGGACCTTCGACACACGGGTCTGTCGACTCAACGGCATCCTCAACACTGGCGTCGACGCCAAGGAAAGTCACGGTTGCGGCGCACCCAGTGGCTATTCCCAGGTCTTCGATGTCGTCGAGATTGTCGATATCCTCGAGCAGAATTCTGATTCTATCGAAGACCTCGAGGCCTCCACCTTTGTTTTCGATGCCACTTTCGAAGCCTTTGACGTCGGCGTTGACGACATCGACGTTTTCGAGGCCGATTACGACAAGTTTGACATCCTCTGCCTTGGAGATGGGTTTCACACCCTTTGTGAGCTCAGACCAATTGAGAACAATGTCTTCAATTATGGAAGAGGGAGAACTGTCTGATCAAGAAGAGCCATTTGAGTTGCAGGGATCTGCAACCCCAGTTCAATCGGAGTTATCCTCAGAGGAACGCAGATTAAAGGAACTCCATGATTCCTTACATGAGGCAAGTGGTTTAGACACTTCCCCAAAGGTGGAGTTCGCTAGGCCAGACCCGGGGGAGCATGCTGAAACCCCTTATAGAGCCTTAATGGCCAGTATTGCAGAATTTATGGGGTGGTCAACACCTTCACCGTCTTTCAAACAGGATGACCTCACGGATATTCTTGATAAAGGTCCACAGGAGGATCCTGTAGTACCTTTTCATAAAGCTCTTCAAAGAAAAATAATGACGAACTGGGAAACCCCAGATGTCGCCCCGGCAGTAAATAAAAAACTGTCTGCTAAATACAGGGTATCTTCTGCAGACCTGGAGTTTTTGTCCAAACACCCATCCCCGGAAAGTCTGGTGGTACAGGCAGCATCTTCTACTGACATCACGACTGCTTACCCTACCGTCCCACAGGACAGGGACGATAAGAAATACGATGCTTTGGCTAAGAAAGTCTTTTCGGCATGTAGCATGGCGTTAAAATCTATTAATACTACTTGCACCCTTGCTAGATTTAGCCATACACTTTGGGAGTGTGCTTCTACAGTGGCTGACTGCATCCCGGATGGAGAAGAAAGGGAGGCGTTCCTAAATATCATAAGGGACGGTAAAGACGCTATGTGCGAATCCCTCCAGACGGGCATTGACTCGGCTGACAGTATCAGCAGAGCAATGGCGGCAAGTACAACAACCAGGAGATTTGCTTGGTTGAGAAAGTCTGGTTTTGCCCCAGATGTGCAAGCCAGGCTCTTGAACATGCCATTTGATGGCTCTTCTTTGTTTGGGAAAAAGGCGGATGACAGTTTAGAAAAACTGCAAACATCAAAGGCAGCAGCAAAATCCCTAGGCGCTGCAATCCGTCAGACACCTTCTCGTCCCACAGGAACCTCTGCGTGAGGCAAGTATTTTCGCTTCTACTCCGCATTCGGAAGAGGTAGAGGACGACCGGCTCAAAGGGGACAAAGAAGAACTACCCAAGGTGGACGGTCCCTCACAAGACACCTGTAGGAGGCAGGTTAACTCAACATCTAGCGGAATGGCAGGCTATCACTTCAGATGCTTGGGCATTGGAGACAGTTGCACAAGGTTACTGCCTGCCTCTCCTACGCATACCTCAGAGTCATCCACCGGGGATCAGCTCTCAAAAGCTCCAGATCCGCTCCTCTTGCAGGAAACTTTAGACCTGCTAGAGAAAGGTGCCATAGAACCGGTACCTGTAGCGGAGAGGAACAAGGGCTGGTACTCCCCTTACTTTCTCATACCAAAGAAAGACGGAGGACTGAGACCCATCTTGGACTTGCGGGAATTGAACAAATTCCTCAGGAAAGACAAATTCAAGATGGTAACTCTCTCAGATCCTTCAGGTACTTCAGTTCCAGGACTGGTTGGTATCTCTGGACCTTCAGGACGCTTATTTCCATGTGCCAATCCATCTCAAACACAGGAAATATCTGAGGTTCGCAATTGGCAACTCTCAATATCAATTTCGAGTTCTTCCATTTGGGCTGACCTCCGCCCCGAGGGTCTTCACCAAGTTAATGTCGGTAGTGGCTGCAAGTCTAAGGAGGGAAGGGATTCACGTCTACCCCTACCTGGACGATTGGTTGATCAGAGCTGTATCTTCGGAACAAGCTCAGATCCAGCTAGATTATGTTTGCCACTCCCTTCACAGACTGGGCTTCTCCCTCAATTTAAAGAAGTCACAAATGATACCATCGCAGAGACTCCAGTTCATCGGAGTGATCCTGGACACTTCCCTGGGAAAAGCCTCGCCACCAGAGGTGAGGGCTCAAGATATTCTACAGATGGTCACCAAGTTTCGAAATGCCCAACGTCTCCCAGCCTTCGACTTTTTGAGGTTGCTAGGCCTCATGGCATCCTGCATTTTCCTAGTGCCAGAGGCCCGCCTGAGAATGAGATCTCTCCAGTGGGCACTGAGAACTCAGTGGTCACAATTCTCAGGGAGAATGACAGATCTTCTTCAGGTTCCCGACAGGGTGGCTCGAGACCTTCAGTGGTGGGCCTGTCAGGAGAACATTCTGAAAGGAGAGCAGTTTTGGCAACCTTGGCCGGAGATAACAGTAGTCACGGATGCCTCACTTACGGGGTGGGGAGCCCACGCCAACGACTTGACGATCAGCGGTCATTGGTCTCCATCGGAGTCCAGACTACATATCAACCTGTTAGAGCTGAGGGCCATCAGACTTGCGCTGAAGGCTTTTCTGCCATCTGTACAAGGAAAGAATGTCCTGATAATGACGGACAACACAGTGGCCATGCATTACCTCAACAAAAGAGGAGGCGTAGGATCACTACCACTGTGCAGAGAGGCGATGCAGCTCTGGGTTTGGGCAATCCAAGAAGGAATCTCTCTATCGGCAGTTCACCTAGCCGGAGAGAAGAACTTGACAGCGGACGCTCTGAGCAGGCAGACCACAGTCTCCCATGAGTGGGAACTAGCTCAGCAAGTCCTTCAAGAGATCTTCGCCCTTTGGGGAACCCCTCAGGTGGATCTGTTCGCCACCAGTGTCAACAGGAAGTGCGATCTGTTCTGTTCAAGGGAATTTCCCCCGAGAGGAGCTCTGGGAGACACGTTCATAGTGGACTGGGAGTTTCCACTCCTGTACGCGTTTCCACCGTCCCTGTCATTCCTCAAATGATCAGGAGGTTGAGAAGATTCCGGAAAACCATGATCCTAATTGCCCCGGATTGGGCCAGGAGAACGTGGTACCCCGACCTTCTAGACCTGTCCATCTGCCCTCCAATTCGACTTCCACTCAGAGAGAATCTGCTCTCACAGAAGGGAGGTCAGGTTCTCCATCCAGACATCAAAACCCTCAACCTTCACGCTTGGTTTCTGAAAGGCTGAGGTACAAGGATTGGGACCTCCCTGATGACGTTATGGAGGTGTTGCTTCCGGCAAGAAGGCCAGCAACAAAATATTTATACTGCTGCCCTTGGAACAGATTTTGCAGCTGGTGTAGAGAAGAGAATATCGACCCCTTTTCATGTGGTACACCAACGGTGTTATCCTTTCTACTCTACTTGGCAAATTCAGTCTTTCAAGTTGGCACTATCAAGGGCTATCTCGCAGCGCTATCCATCTTTAAGCTCACTGCGGAAGAACCATCCTATTTCAAGTTACCCTTGGTAATACAATTTCTAAAGGGGTTAACTAACGTTTTTTCCCCAAGACCATTCCAGGTTCCCCTATGGGATTTAAATTTAGTCCTAACTTTCCTAATGGGCACACCTTTCGAACCACTCCACTCTTGTTCGTTAAGGTTTCTTACCCTTAAGACTGTTTTATTAGTAGCACTTACATCTGCTAGAAGGGTGAGCGAGTTACAAGCTCTTTCTTGTAAACCCCCTCATACAATCTTTCACAAAGACAAAGTTGTTCTGAAAGTGAAGCCTAATTTCCTCCCAAAGGTGGTTTCTGAATTTCATATCACACAGAAGATTACCCTTCCATCTTTCTATCCTCCTCCCCATCCGGGGAAAGAGGAAGAGAGGTTACACAGGCTGGACCCAAGAAGGGTTTTAAGTTTTTACATTAGTAGACTGGCTAGGATAAGACAAGCAGACCAGCTGTTTGTAGGCTATGCAGGTCACAAGCTGGGGCTACCGATAACTAAGCAGACCATTTCCAGATGGATTGTTTTAGCCATTTTGGAATGTTATAAACTGGCAGGAAAAGAGCCCCCTCAAAATCTTAGGGCTCATTCAACCAGAGGTATCGCAGCTTCATCGGCCCTCAAAAGAGGAGTGCCGGTTCAAGACATATGTGCGGCTGCCACATGGTCGTCCGTCCATACCTTTACACGGTACAACTTGGATTCCTCCTCCAGTCAGGAAACTAGGTTTGGAAGGGCAGTATTGCACTCTATTCATCAATAAGAGGAAGCATGAAGTCAGTACTCCCACCTCCAATAACAGAATACTGCTATGGGAGCCTATCTAAGATAAGGAATACGTCGGAGGACACAATCCCTTCGAAGAACAAGTTACTTCTTACCTTGTAACGTTCTTTCGATAGGATGTTCCTCCGACGTATTCCTTATCAACCCTCCCATCCATCCCAGCAGTACTACTTCCCTTGTTGTTGCAGCTTACGCTCCTTCAGGGTGATTAGTCTAGTCCAGAAAGAATTATTGTAGGCTACAAAACGGAACTGAGCAACGGACGCTGCGCGCGGCCTTTATAGGCAGGATGACGTCGACGTCGATACGGCGGCTGTCGAGGGACGTCGACGCGCAGTGCCCTCTAGAGAGAAAAAATTTCCAAGGCCAGCAAAGCTGGAAAAAGATATCTAAGATAAGGAATACGTCAGAGGAACATCCCATCGAAAGAACGTTACAAGGTAAGAAGTAACTTGTTCGTCTATGCTATCGAATGCCCGCGTGGCGTCTAGCGCTGCACTTGAGAATTTTTGGTCTCCCCTAACCCCCAATCTATGACATCAATTACTCACCTGACATTATCCTGTGTGTGTCTCCCCTTTACGAAGCCTGCCTGGTCTTCATGTATTATCTCAGGCAGTACTGTTGCCAACCGATTCGCCAACATTTTTGCATACAATTTTGTGTCTGTATTGAGGAGAGCTATGGGGCGGTAGGTAGTGCATTCTACTGGGTCTTTCCCCGGCTTTAGGGGTAATATCGTGGTCGAGTGTCCCATGTCCTTTGAGACTGCTCCCCTGTACCTGAATAAATTGAAAAGGCAGGTGAGGAGGGAAGCCAACTGTGTCTGGAAAATTTTATAGAACCCATTTCCTAATCCGTCTCGGCCTGGTGCCTTCCCCCTTGGTAGGGCTGCTATCGCATCACACACTTCCTGCATTGATTAGATCTCCTAACTTTGCTTTGTGTTGTTCCGAGATCTGTGGCAATTTTATAGCTGACAAATAGGATACTTGCTGTGCTGTGTTCAGGTTCTCGTTAGTCAGCAGATGTTTGTGAAAGTGGACCATCGTTTCTAGTTTCTCCTCGTCCCCTGTTTGCAATTCCCCACTGCTATTTCTTAGCCAGGTAATATTATTGCACGCCTTCTGTTTGCACAGTTTGGCTGCTAAAAATGTATTCGCTTCCCCCCGTGTATGTAGTATGATTGTTTAATGTTTAGCAATACTTGCACTGTTCTGTCTGCAGTGTGGTTTTCTAGTTTGGCTCTGGCCTTCTTAAGATCCCGCCAGGTTCTGGGCGTCTGTCGGGACTTATGGAGTTTTTCAGCATTTCACACTTCTTCCTCTAATTTACGCATTATAAGGGCTTCCCCCCTGTAATATTGCGTTGCTTGTGCTATGAATTCCCCTCTAATTACTGCTTTCCCCGCGTCCCACACCACCCTACAATCTACCTCTCCATTATCATTTTCCAGTAAATAGTTTCTTATGACATCTTCCATGTGTGCCCTAAGTGCGATATCCCTTAAGATTGTCTCATTTAGTCTCCATTGTGGTCGGGGTCTATTTTTAGTCCCTTGTAGTTCTATACAGATCACAACTGGGACGTGGTCGGAAAGATATTGAACACCAATTTCTATTTTCTTGATGTAGGTGATTAGTGTAGAGGAAACCAAAATCATGTTGATTCTGGAATATCCCCTGTGCACTGCTCAGTAGTGTGTGTATTCCCGGTTTTCCGGGTGGAGAAACCACCACGTTTTTATCACCTCCAAATCTCTAAAGAGTTTTCCAAGGGCCTGTCTGTTTCGCTGATCTGCTGCAGTCGGGGGGAGTGTCTTATCTAATTGTGGGTCCATCACACAGTTGAAGTCCCCTCCCATTATCACCCGGCCCTCACACCACCCTCCCACCTTCTGCAGTAGTTTGGGGATATACTGGTCTTGTTTTTCGTTGGGGACGTAGACTGCAAGAATTGTATAGGTTTGGCCGTTAATAGTACCCTTTACACCCAAATATCTACCTTCCTGATCCTTTATTGTTTGTTGTTTGTGGTAGCCTAAGTCTCTGCTGCATAGGATTGCCACCCCTTTTGTTTTTGTCTGGCTTGAGGCAAAGAACTGGAGAGGTTATGTTCTGCTTCGCATCCTTTTTTCGTCTTTCTGGAGCAGATGTGTCTCCTGTAGGATCGCGATCTTCGAATGCATAGCTTCCAGTCTGCCTAAGATCGATTTTCTTTTAGCGGGGCAGTTTAGCCCCTGGACATTAATCGAGACAATGTTCACTTCCTCCATTACACTGTAGGTGAGGAATATCTGCATATAGGACCCCATCTTCTTTACTTTTCTGTCCCTTGTTCCCTTTCCCACCCTTACCCACCCCCTTCCCCAATTCTGGGAGTGCATGAGGCCTGGGCTCCTAAGGGGCCCCCCGCTGATCAAAGACGGGTTTAGGGCCTCTAAATTTCCCCTGCAGTTCACAATAGTCAGGAATTGTATTACCTGACTCTGCTTCCAAGATTTGTAACCTCCTACCTCCATGCAGACGCTCCCATTCAATTGTGCGGTCTTCTCAAATGTAGTTGGAACATCATGCACTGTCCATATAATAGTTCGGTTCCGTTGGTTCTCTCCTCTCACAATCATGACCCGGTTGCGAGCTTCCAGTTCTTCCTGCCCTCGCCCGCCTTTGCTTTCTCTCCGTTGACCAGTCCCATGGTCTGCTGGGCGGGACGGTCAAATTGCGCCGCGGGCGCACGGGCGCCTCCGGTTGCTCATCTTCCAGGTGCAGCAAAGCCAAACCCTCGGCACAGTTCCCAACTCTCCTCAGTTTTCCTTCCCATGTAAATGACAGGCCAAACGGGTGCGTCCATCTATATCGGTTTTTTTGTTCTGCTTGAAGGGCCTTCGTAACAGGTTGCATTAGCCTTCTTTTGTGGAGAGTGATCAGGGCAAGGTCCTGGTATAGCTGTATGCAGGACCCATTGATCGTAAGGTCTCTGTTTGTTCTCGCCGCAAGTAATACCTCTTCTTTCAGACCGTACAATGTCATCGCTATCAGGACATCTCTGGGTCTCAACCCAGGTTCATTACGGTTTGGGCCCAGTCGGTGTATCCTGTCAAAGCCGATCGTCTCAGGTTGGGTATCCGCTAGCAAGCTGCTAAAGCAGAGTTGCATAGTGTCTTTTAGATCCTTGTCCAGCACCAATTCTACCAGGCCTTTGACCCTAATATTGGATCTTCTTGAGCGATTTTCCAGGTCTTCCGCCTGGAGTTCAAGATTGTTTGTTGCGGTCGCCAACTGATCTAGTAACAGGCTATTTTGGTTAGTTTCTTCCGCGACATTTGAGAGGCCACTTTCAACTATGTCCACTCTTTCTCCTATATCATTTCTTTATTGACCTCCTGGAGAGATGATTTCAGGTCCTCCCTTAACTGTTCCATTTGACTATGGAAAGCTTTGGTCATTCTGGTCTCCATTACTTTTAAACAGTTCAAGAGTTCATCTTTGTCGGATGCCATTGTGCTTGTTGGGAGGTCCTCTGTTTCAGTAGTCTGGACCGGCGGAGGGGATGGCGATACTGCGTGTGCTTGGCACCTCTGCCTCCAACACTTCTCTATCTACACTTCCTGGGGTCTCGCTGGGGTTCTTGCTCTTATTGGGCCCGTTTTGGATTTGGTGCCTGGCATCTGAGTCGCTCTGGCCACTGTCGGCTAGCGTTGTTCCTGGTGTAAAGTGTATGCTGCTATTGTTGCCAATGTACTTTTGCTTTGGCTTGAGTGATGCCATTGACTGGACGGTTTGTGGCACTCACCTCCACATCGAGCCACCCCGTGGCTTTGACTCCTTCAATGGGCCTCTGCTTTCCAGCTCCCTGTTAGAGGACCGCCTTCCACATCCCCTCCAGGGGTGGTATGCATCTCTCGACTCGCTCCGCTATTGTAGAGGTGCTAGGTCTTTCCCGGCCGTGCGCGGCTCCCAGTGCTCAATCCGGCTGTGACATGGTTTTCCATGCTGCGGTCTCTCCAGGGTCGCTTTCAGTTGGGTCGCACCCTGGGGGCTCTGAGTTCCTCCGGCTCGGGGACCTTACCTCCTTCCCTTGCTTCTGCAAGTTCCACTTCCCTGCTGCAGCTTCGTTCCGCGAACACTTCTGATGGGTCTTCCCCAGCGTGTGCCGCGTCTGCGTTCACAGCCCTTGGCTGTCACTTACGCGGCTGCATGCCCATCCTCTGCTTCGGTTCACTTCGAACCGCGTTTTCCGTATGGCTACTGCTGGGGTCTCGCCCGTCTTCCGGGCTCCGTCTCTTCGAGGCGTCTCCGCAGGCTCCTCTCCCCTGCGTCCTGCTTTCCGCTTGTTCTGGGCAGCTTCGCACTGCTCCCGCTGTGTCCTTATTCCAAAACACCCACTTCTGTTTCGACTCCTGGGTATTCACTGAGAGGGGATGGGCCTGTGTCTGGAAGGGAACTTTATGCCAGTCTTTCACCACTTGTCTGGTGTTTTACAGGTTCACACACACTTCCGCCGCAAAAGAATAGTCTTTTTCCTAATTTTCCTCTTTCTGATCAGCTCTATCTCATCTCTCTTTTCCCCATGGGTGCCGGAGCCAAGCTTCAAGCAGCCATTGCCTTCTGCACCAAAATCAACACAGCTATGCTTCTGTTCGTTGCCTCCCTGGGTTGTGTGCTGTTGTAGATTGAATGAGCTGCGACTACAAGTTTTTGCCCAATTCTGGGTGATCATAGCTGCCTTCTCGATGGGGTTGCTAGGTTTGCTTAGGGGTTATGCCTAAAAGCACTTCATATTGCCCCTAGGACCCATGTGGTGTTCTCGTTGTGGTGGTCAGTCCCCGCTGGTATCCTTGGATGATTGCGCTTGGACACGTGTTATTTATAGGCGGGGAGCCCTCTGCCTCAATATTAGGATCTGCTTACTCAGAGTCGGGCGTTCTCCACAAAGGCGCGATGCGCCCAAAAAAAAACAAAGTCTACTGTTCTGTATCGGACCACACTTCCCCCCCGCTTCGCACTCCTTACCAGCTGCCTGCTGATGCTACACCACAGCCGGAGCTCCGAACTCGGCAGGCCGTCTCATCCGCTAGCGCTCAACGGGAGGCTCCAGGAGTGCCAGCGGTCTTGTGCGGGGGGAAGAGGGAGTAGTCGTGCCGCTTCTGGCCCTTGCAGCATTCCGGTATTCCAGCAACTCCACGGACAATGGATGTAAGGCAGCCTGTTGTTTTAATGTTCGGGTTCGTTGGGTAAAGATCCACCCCACCTCAGTACGTAACTCCTCTGTAACCAGTCCTACGTGGTCCTGTGCAGGTCCTGTGGTGCAGCACTATATAAGCAAACAATATCTTATAAGATCCACAGTTCTTGCTCCCAGTATGGACCACACCACCTTCCACAAGGCTCCAGGGATTGGGCTCCCCGCCTCCCTCAAGTCACAAACCTCTTCGCCAGGTGCCGGTGTCAGTGCAGACCTGTCCCTCCTCACGCGCAATTACAGCAGGGTGATGCCTTCCCGCATAGCCAGCCAACAGGACCTCTCAGTGGCCAGCCGTGGGCTCCACCGCCCCCACAGCAGTCCGGGCACCGGCAGCCCAAGTTCACCAGCGCTCCACTTCCCCCGCACCAGAGGACAGAAGAAGACAGCCCGCTTCCCAAGCCGGATGGGGGAGGAAGTCACTGTTAAAAGTCCCTGGAGCTCCACCGGCAAAGGAGGGGCCAAAAGAGTGGGCCACCCGCCCAGCAAAAGCATGGCGCGGGCAGCAAAGACCAAGGAAGTGTCCACCAGGGGCGACGGAACAACAAAGACCAGGCAGTCCGCCTCCTCTCGCGGCCTCCACTGCCTTCAGAGGTGCCGCTCCTCTGATCGCATCTCCTACTCCAGGGCACCCAAGTTCCCTCCGGGGGCACCTCCAGCAGGCGATCTCCCGGCCGGTCCCCTGCCTGTTGGTGCTGCACAACAGGGATGCGCTCTCCCTCCTCGTCCCAGCCGTCCAAAACAGCAGTTCCTGCCCAGCACAGTCTCCCGCCTGCGGAGTGCTGCATAGCGGGGGTACGCTCTCTCTCCTCTTCTCAGCTGTTCAATGCAGCAGTTTCACCAAGGTGGCGGCAGCTCTCCTGTCGTTAACATGCAGGGGGAGACCCCTCCTGTCAGGCCTCCGTGTCCGTCGCCCCCACAAGCCGCCCCTCCACCAAGGCCGCGGGGCACAAGAAAGCGTGGTCCCAGGTGGGAAACGGCAACCCTTTGCATTCAGACCGAGGGGCACCGAATTCAGGGCTGCAGGCGCCCCCGAACACTGGATTTTCGCTCTGCTGGTGCTCCACTTCACTCCAATGCTCCTGGGGGGGCCAGAATCTCACACCGGGGGCTATTGGGGTGGGCTCAGGCCCTTAATTTTGCCCTGTGAGGGAGACCGATTTAGAGACGACTGGACATCTCGGCGCCCCCTGGTGGCTCCCACCCATGGTCTTTTACCCTGTGCCAACAGAGACCCTGAGTGTCCAAAAGAAGAATGTCTGTCCTTTTGTGGAGTGAGACCAAACATCCAGCCCGCTTAGCAGGCAAACATGGACTGTATTCCAGCAATAAGGGTCCCACCAGCGTGACGACCGTGGAGGCGACTCAAGACAGCCCAGAGAAGTAGCGGAGCGGTGTTGTGAGACCAAAGCCCTTCCAGACATCTTTCAGTACTGAGCTGGTAGACCCTGGAGGTAAATGTTGGGAAGTGGCAGTAAAACAGCCCAGGCAACAGCCCCAGGATGGAAGGCCTGGTTGAAGCTGATTAGGACGAGGAAGATCCAGGCAGCCAAAAACCAAGACTGGAACATAGCCTATGAAGTGTGGTCCAGCCCAGCCAATATGGTCAAACTTGGTCCTAACAATGTAGCAGCGGCCCAAACTGTGAAAAATCCTCCAGCAGGTAATTAAGAATGCTCATCTTCCATAAATCCAGCAGAGCAGAGTGTAAGAACAGGGTTTACCTAGGGACACAGTTTCCCCTTTATGTACTCCATCAATGTAGTCATACAGTAGCTGACCTAAGCCATCCCACTAATCACTACAGTGTTTAAACAAAGGTTTTAGCAGCCAGTCAGGGTGACCCCAAAAAATGCCTAATACCTAGGCCCACCACCACAGGAAGTGTAATGGCTTTGCCATGGGCAGGAACCAGGGTAGAACAGTTCAAACCACTAATGAAGGTACCATGATGAGCTCACAAAGAGCTGACCTGAGCAGAGTGGACATTTTATGCCTGTCTCGTGGTTTACTTGAACAAAGATAATCTACTGAAATAAAATTGACGAGAGTAGGACTTTAAAAATAAAGATGTGTGTATATATATATATATATATATATATATATATATATATATATATATATATATATTTTACTACCCCAATGGCCACTGTAAATCAGAGGTGTAGACTGGCTAGGGCGTAAGTGGGCAAGGCCCACCCACAATCTGTAAATGCCCACCCCACACTGCTGTGTGGCATTTACAGATGTTCATGTCACTGCAGTGGGCCCAACTACATTAGCTTCGGGCCCCACTTGTTAGACAATACTCGCAGACCTTGACGGATGCACCGCCACCATTCATGAATAGTGCTGGTGCATCCGTCCTCTCCATTCCCATTGTGCCTGATGGGACTCGAATGGGAATGGGGAGTAATATTTTCTGGCGCCCGGCAATGAACAATTACTGGGACAGCCGGGGCTGTAAGTCCCCATTGCTGGTCACCGGGAAAAAAAATTACTCTGGCGGTAGCCGTGCCGTTTTTACCGGCACAGCTAAAGTCGGACTCATAATGAGGCCCATTAGCTGCTACCAGCTGTGAGAAATATCAGGGCATTCTCAAATTTAACTCGCTAAAGGACCTCCCCAGGCAACCAAGAGAAGGGTAAGACTGCGAGTGAGGCTGCGAACAGGTACTACTGGGAAAAGAGGGTCTTTGAAGAACGGAAGTTGGGTGCCCGAAGATGGAATCTGGCATCCCCCTTTTCTTAATCCCGATCTATCCTACCTCCCCTCTTCTGTCATAGGATATCATCACGCATATCCTACCCTACCCCAGGATCTTCCGTCGAACATTCAGAGGAAAGCAAGAGAATGTAAACCCCTTTTTCTAATTATAACCCGGCGTTATCCTCCCGTCCCCCTAATATCATAAACTAATGTGAGAGCAAATCTTTTCCTTCCCTGTTAACCTCATTTACTGAGAGTATCAGAGCGAAAGAACCAATGCCAATTTTCTATCCTAAAACCACCACTAGACGAGAGACATGGTATCCCCTCTTCCTTGACAGTGACCTACCCAGCCCCCCCACATCCCCAAGACTTCATAGAATGTATTAAGACACACAATCTTCTTTTTCCCCCCCAAGTATCACTCAAGTACTGGGACGAAGAAGAGGAAATCAAGAGGAGTGCAGATTTCCTATGAGAAACACCACTATGGTACTGGGACAAAGAAGATGTAGATAGTGGCACATCAACATCTTCATAGGCCATGTCCCACTAACAAGGTCAGACAGGGTCGGGCCATTGAAATCAACTATGCCCATCGGCAGCTTATCAAGTCTTCCGAAGAGTATAAAAGGAACACTAGCAATCAGCAAAGAGAGCGAGTTGGAAGGAGAGCTGAGGAGCTGTGGCTGCCCAGGACCAGCTGGGAGAAACTGGGACGCAGAGGGTCTGTGTGATGAAGCATCCGGGAGAAGTATGGCTAACGACCCATGTTTCCAGCAAAGAAGAGTAGTCCAAAGAAGGGAGCCGGGAGGCGTGTTGATCCCTTGTTGCACTGGTCAAATGAAAGCGAGCAGGGTACAACATTGCAGCCGGAACACGTAAGACTGGAGATGCCTTGGGTGAAATTGACAAATGGAATTACAAGGATACATAGTTGCAGAGTCATCATGTGTACGATTACACGTTGTGACTGTGTAAAAAAAAAAAGGAAGTGTCTGCAAAGAGGAGAGCTGTGTGCGGAGATGAAAAGTGAGCGAAATAGAGATGCTAAAAAGGGGGAGCTGTGTGAGTAATTAGGTGGGAGCAAAATTCCCAAAACGGATAGAAAATTGTTGACAACAAAGTGTGTTGGACAAGCATTTGTGTGGCCACTGGCGGGAGATTGATCCAGGCTGGCTGCAGAGACCCCAGAATAAGCAAAGAGTGTTGGAAAAGCATTGGGGTGACTAACAGGTGGGATATTGATCCAGGTTGGCCTCAGACACCCTAGTATAAGGAAAAGAGAACTCTATTAAGGAGAAGGCACCCGGTTGCATGACCTGTCATAGGCGCACCGTGCGATCTGACAACTGCGACACGACCAGGGGAGCCCAATTGAAAGCAATGAGTTGTATGATCAAAAGGGCTTCTGGGTTCAAGGAAAGGAGACCCGGAGAAGCCTCGAAAATTTACCAGGAAAAGGTACAGTGAACTTCGTGTACCAAGTGAACTTTTCTTTGCAAAGTGAAACCTGAGAAACTTGTGGAACTTTTTTTATCCTGGATGCCTTAAGCTTGGGGAAGGGAGTTGCAGAAAGGCTCCATTGTCACATTAACTTTACTTTGAAGACTACTGAATTGGTCAAGGTTTTGACATACAGTATTTTGTTTTGGACTGACGGATTTAGACTTCCCTTTGTTTTCTTTCTTTTATGGAACATTCCCATCTTAGAGTTAGGGCAAGTTCAGCGTTACACCATTCTGACCATTGAGAATAAAGGTTTTCAAACTGTGTTTCACTTGTTTGTGTCGTCTCTTGATACCATGCCTGCCTCATAGAGCCTAGCCCCTGAAACTAAAGAAGCATAATGAAATCACCATAGGGCAAAAGTGAGGGACTTAGAAAGTAGCCGTCTCTTAGAAGCCATATTTGCTACCATAAGACCATGTATGTAGAAAGCGCGTTAAGAGTCCGGGGGACGTAAGTCAGAGTACATCTGACTGCAATGAATTTGTAAACAAAAGGGGGGAAAAGCCAAAAGAGTATGGGTCCCAGAAAATAAAACTGTAAAACACCCAAAAAGAGAACTCCTCACCAGCACTAGGACTAAGGAAGACTACTAGGAAGAAGGAGGTAGACTGAAATGAACTAAGGAGGAATGAGGGGGACTATGGTACAGCAGAGGGTCTGGAAGGGAGTAGGACGATGGAAGGACTAGGGCACTGGATGAAGGACCAGAACTAGGAAGGAGTATTAGGTTGAAGGAGGATGACTGCAACAAATGACTTGAATGCAGGCAGATTAGAAGGGATAGGTCAATGGGGGAGGATGACAAAGAAGGACTAGGATTGAGGGGAAGATTGACAGGAATATGAAGAATGGGTAGTATGGTTTAAGGGCTAGGATAAAGGACTAGGACAAAGAGGACGGGGAAAGGCTACGATTCTGGACTAGAATGAAGGACAGTGGAAAGGATGATTTTTGTGATGCCATTACTTTTTCTCCTATTGTCTTCATCCAGAAATAACTGGGGATGGAAACATTGCATGTTATTGTCTCTTTGGGTATTTGTATTTGTCCCCCAAGTCTTCCTAAGTAAGTAACCTGGCCCTAACAATTGTTACTGGTTCATTTTGAGGACAGGTGGGCCTCATTACAAGTTTGGCGGTAGCCTTGCCGGTAAAACCGGCAGGCTGCCGCCAAACGTGCTTTTTTTCCGCCACCCACAAATGGGCAATTACCGGGTCATTACGGCCCTGTCGGACCCGGTAATTGTCCATTCGCGGGTGCCGTAATTAAATGCTCCCCATTCCCATTGAGCCCTGAAAGGGGATAGAAAGAGAGATTGGTATCGGAGAGGAAAGCGATGAACCAGTCTAGAACCTGACCGGAGACCCCCAACAAAGAGGGTCTCTGAATCAGAATAGCGTGGACTATGGTATCAAATGAAGCAGAGAGAACAAGGAGGATCAGAGCTCCGATACCCTCTGATCTACAATCTGTGCAAAATTGTCAACAGCTGATACCAGTAAGGATTCTGTGCCCCAGCCAGGCCTGAATCCCAACTGAAAAGCGTCCAGGCAGTGGAAATCCTCAAGAAATTAGCAGAAAAGGGGTGTGAGGGCCTCTAACAATTTCAGGGGGAAATAGAGAAGAGAGATGAGGCGGAAATTACAGGAGCAAGAAGGATCCAAGTTAGGCTTTTTAAGAAGAGGAATAACCAACGTGTTCTTCAGTGAGTGTGGGATAAGACTATTAGCAAAAGACAGATCAACCGCTGATGACACCGCAGCTGCAATCTGGGGAATGACATCTTTCAGTATGCAAAGGTGAATAGGGTCCACAGGAGAGATGCATTTCAGACGCAAGGTGGGCGAGATATCTGCTTCAGTAAAAATTGGAAAGTCTGACCAAGAATGGAGAGGAAGCTCATGGGGTGGGGCGACTGCAGAGGCAGTGGCCGGTACCAATTAGCAGGAGATCTTCTGACGGATGGAAGTAATTTTATCCTGAAAGAAGATGGACAGGGATGTGCACAGAAGCTTAGAGGGGATAACCCTATTAGCGGACGGAAGAGAAGCAAGCGATTGAACAAGTTTGAAAAGTTACTTAGGCTACTTTACAGCAGATTCAATGCAGAGAGAGAAGTGTGCACATTTCTCCTTGGTGATGGCCAAGGGACAGTAGTCAGTTCGCCACTGCATAATAGACAGGCTAGCAAGCTCTTCTGAGATACATGGCTCAAAGGTGCAACCCTTTGGCTTATAAGAGTGCCTGACGGCAGAACATCAGTGATGCCCGCCACAATACTGGCTTCAGTAATGCTACGTCAAAGCCACAAAGGGGGATGAGGGAGCAGCAGTGCAGTGGGATTGGGCCGACATTAATAGAAAAAGGTATGAACAGGTGGTCGGACCATGTAACGGGGACCAGGGAAGGTGGAGCCTACATTTTACCCTGAGAATGGGTAGGGCCTGTGACCAACAGAGAGGTTGAGATCAGCCAGGAAGGACACAAAGCGGTCAGCCAAGAGGTCTTAAATATTGTTATGGTGGAAATTAAAATCCCCTAAAACAATGAAAGACTCATAGTGAAGCCTCAGATCAGTAAGAGCCTCCAAGAAGGCTGGGTCAAAGCCGGCGTCATAACCTGGTGGTCTGTAAACTAAGGAAAAGAGAACAGTAACAGAAGAGGAAACCTCTGCACACAAAAGGAGCGATTCCGTGCTCCGGGTATGAGGAAAAGGCAGTACTGAGCATTTAAAGACGATATAGAAGTGCAATCCCACCCCCAGTACGGGGAGGGGCCCTATTTTGTATAAGGATGCTGAAGTCGTCAGGGAGTGCATGATAAATGTGGGTCAGATGTATCCTTAAGCCACATCTCAGTGACAAAAGCAAAATCGGGAAGATGGTCCTACAGAAGGTTGTGGAGGTGCAAAGCATGCGCATCCAAAGAGCGCAAGTTAAAAAGGAGGCATCTTACCCATGAGAGCGGCAGCTACAAGTTAGTAGAGGCCGACAAAGAAATCTGAAGCCCATTCAGAGGCAAAGAGTGCCAAGGGGAGCACCCTGGATCAGCACCCACGAGTAGCATCTGCTGCTAGCAGAGCGGAGTCCTACAGTGCAGAGGAGCGCAGATGGGCGGGACTTTGGCGCGGCCAAGGTGCTTCCGCTGCGCCTCCGCCATGGCAGGTAGGTTATATTGCATATGTATTGGCAAGAGCCAATCCGCTACGAGTACCCAAGGAAAGCGAGGAGACTCGCCGCGTGCATGTAGGTATTGTTGGGGGTCGCCGACCATGGTCATCCGGCGGGCGCCCCTGGGCGCTATCTCTGCTAGCGCCGTGCAGTCCCACTATGTGTGGGGGTGGGGGCCTGCCATGGACATCCGGCATGGCCCCGGGTGCCAGGGCCTCTGGCACCCTGGCGTGGGGTCACAGCCTGCCAGGCCTCTGACCGAGGGGACCTCGACTGCCATCCTGGCATGCGAGTCCCTCAGTGTCTGGGCGTGCAGGCCTGCGCCTCCACGTGTAGGCCTGCGGCCTACATGGATAATGAGACACAGACTCAGTCGTTCCTCTTTGGGAGTCTGCAGCCGCTCTGTCTCACGTGCCTGCAAGAGCTCCTTTTATTACCTGGGGCCATGACACCGTCATGGCCCATCTTAAAGGGGAAATACACATGGGAGGGACACATCCCCTTAAAGGGGCAATACACTTGGGAGGGTCCCACCTAACACTCCTCCTTTTTCATAACGAACAAACAAACGTTGCTATACCACACATGCGTCCCACCCGTTTCAGAACAACAAACTACTTATCACTCCAAACTTACAGGATAGACCAACCACGGGATATGCCACTGACCCATAGATAGCTAACTCCAACATTTACAAACATAACATATACTAACCCATTTCTAAACACACTCAATAGATGACCGTCATGGGCAGTGAGCTGCCGGAGGAATATAGGCAGCTCTCCCACAGTTTGCAAAACCCTTTATTAACCTGGGGTTCGGCACGGCCACTACACAAACACCTCATGACTGCGGGATCACAGTCTCACCTTATTATTCTTTACTAAGACCACTTAACACATGTGGTTACTATGCAGGTTCACAGCATCAAAACACACCGGATTACTGAGTCCTCTTTAAGCAACTGCAGGGCAGCAGGAGACCAGTTCATCTTCCATCAGCACCCGTTTAGGGGTCACTCCCCGAGTCCAGGCCCATGGATGGTACAGTTCACGGCCGGCAAGGCCACACCTGGCGGGTACCAGGGGCCACATCGGCATCGTCTCTTGATGTTCAGAGCCGGGCAGCGAGACGCAGGTGTCAGGGCGTCCAGGCTACTCCCTGTGCTGTGGGTCGGGCACGGGTGACAGGACATCACTCACCCCTTCTGTGTGATGCTCCCCCAGTCAGGCGTGTCTCTTTCCTCCAGGGCCGCAGGAGGGCGCACGAGCACTCAGGATGAGCCGCAACCCATGCCCTGTCCGCTGCACCACTTCCGGGTGGTGGTTTGGTCGGACACCATTTGTTGGCTGAGATCGGGGGCTGGCAGTACTTCCCCCAAGGCCACGCTGGACTAGCCTTGTGACGACATGGCATGTGGGGCGACAACCGTGGCAGGCAGTTGAGGACCCTTTTGTGGCTCGGTGCCAAAGCCACCTGTGGGACAGGCAGGGTGGCCGTGGCGGTCCAGTATTGGGGTTGCCTGCTGCTTAGGTCTCTCCACAGCAGTGGGGGCGTCCTCGGGTTACCAGATGGTGCAGAGCACCCGTGGTCCAGTGCTTGGGGCCTTCACAATTGACCAGTCCTGCGCATGCAGCATCTCTTATGGTGACCCATTGCTGCCTTCAGTGTGCAGAGTCCGTCCTTTCCCTTATTCCGACCCGGAGGCCTGGCACATCAATGTCCCCTTCAGTTCCGGTGGAACGGGCAGCGTCTTGCTTCCTGGTCCAGATGACCAGGTCTCCTCAATGTCCATGTGCCAACATAGACCACTCTTCAGTTGGAGTGGCAGGGCTCCTTCTCTGCCACCCATGCTTGGGGAGTATAGGGGGGAAAAGCTGCATGCCTCGGTGTAGATGTGGGGATAGGGAGTCACAACAGACGTGAAGCAGTCGACAGTCGATTGGCGCGTGATAGCTTCTGACCACTTAGGTTTTCACACTCCGAAACCAACATCTGAGGGCCCATGTGCATTGGCAACGGAAGGTTGTTTCTCCTTTGCTGCTGGAGCTACCCACAGTATCTGGCAGCAACTAAAACAGCCCCCCCTAGATGTCCTCGTGACACCAGTCCCCTTACTGATGTGCTCGGGCTTTCAACGACCACCTCTTATTAGCTGCGGCATAGATATGCTGGGGCAAAAGCACAGTCCTTGTCCCTGAACCCTGAAGTGGCAAACCGAAGAGTGTCCCATCATGCAGCGACCTGCTTTCATGTCGTGTGATATGCTTGAGGGTGCCCCAGTGGAGAGCGCTTCAGCTCAGTTGGCAGACGTGGGTGGCCCACGGTCTACCACAGGAGGACCTTAGTGTTGCCAATCCAGCCCACAAGGGATGGTGCTTTGGTGGGATGTTTGGCACCAACTGCCCATTTAGGACTCCTCCAGCCCCTCTGAGCCTTGACACGTTTGTAGAGAGCTGCGCGCCTCCAGGATGCGGCAGAGAGTGCCAGCTGGACCAGCTATTGGCAGCATTTATTTATTTATTTATTTTTCCACGCTACAGCCGGGGCTCCTTCTGTTTGATGCACACACCTCTTACTGTCCTTTAAGACTTCACTGCACAGGCAGCCAGTAGACCGGGAGTGTCGGCATCGCAGGGTGCACGCTTGGGGCCAGTTGTTTTTCTGTTCTTTTGAGATTTGCTCCCAAGTTCACAGCAGGAGACGAATGACGAAGGCACTGTTGGGCTGGCGTTACACTGACCTTGCAGATAGTTTTGTTTCTCAGTAGTGACCAACCGAATACTCATATGACTAGCAATGCGACATGCGTTGGTGCTGGTGGATTGCCCTTTTCGATCCTTCTCTGCCTCTGTTGTGACCCATGGCACTTCATTGTTCTGCGCTGGTGAGGCTCAGGATAACTGTGAGGGCCATGTGCTTCTGTTCGCATAGTGCCAACCACCTTCCTGCGGCGCGGCTCTCCCGCATGGTGGGACCTTGCACAGCTGAGCACAGAGGGCCGTGCAGGCAATACGGCCTCCGGGTGTCACAGCTGGGTATTCCTCTCTCTTCTTGGACAGGCTCCCTTTTGATGCAAAGGTAATCCACCGCCCTGTTTTCACTCCGGTTTGGAGCACCGTTTTCTTTTTTTTTTTTTTTCACTGGCGGCTGCCCAGGACATAATTCTCTCCCCTGGGGCAGCACGACTTCTTCCCCATCGGGAGGTCAGTCAGTTCTTGTGGGCCTCTCCCCCATTTACTTTCTGGCAGGCTTCTGGCTTGGGGCTTGCAGGGGCGAGCACCCACCTCTTTCTCTCCTGGGCGGGACCAGTGCGCACACGCGCCGATCGCCGTTTTCGGCAGGAGGCGTCATTTTTTATTTATTTATTTTTTTTTTTTTAAAACCCGCTGGGGAAAACTTCAGGCCGACCCTCCCCTGGCCGCCCGAGTAATCTCTTCACAGAGGACCGCGGCCAGGGAGAGTCGGCCAGCAGGGTTCGGTCTCCCCTTTGTTCTCGCGGCTGTGGCCGCTCCATGTGTTCTTGCGGCTGCACCATATTCTTCCCTGTCGCGGAAAGGGAATCGGGCACTCAGGGCTGATGGGCACTCCCCGCCCTCTCTTCTAGCGTCGGGTGTCACATACCCAGGGTGCGGAACACCGCACAGGCAACGCCGCCTCTGGTGGGGTGGGGACGGGTGTTCCACAGCTCTCACGTGAGAGAGACCGCCCCTCCTCTTCTTCATCCTCGCAAGGCCAGGGCAGCGCACCCGCGCTCCGCGGCGGATGTCGTTGGGGGAGGGGGCCTCACCCTCTCCCCACAGGAACTACCTTTTCTTCGCGGCAGCCACCGCTCTCGTTCTTCTCTTTGCGGCGGAACGCCGCGGGGTGTGTGTGCCCCACCGCAGGGCAGCCCGGGCCTACATCGCCGAGGCTGTGGCGGTGAGGCGCAGGCCACGCTGGACCCGCGGTGGGGTCGGACGCTCCTCTTTCCCCCTTCACCACTTACTGGCAGCAGGGGGGCCACGCGGACTCGTGGTCCTCGTCGCCATTGTTGGGGGTCGCCGACCATGGTCATCCGGCGGGCGCCCCTGGGCATGGAACGACCCCCGTCGAAGCCTGGGATGCCAGGCATCCTCGCACTGGGATCGGCAGTATTACAAGTAAATGACAAATAATTAAAATCAGGCCAACCAATTAGAGTAAATAAAAATATATAAAACGTAAGGTGTAGGCATAAAATAAGGTGAAAATGAAGGCGCCTGGTGATACGCCGCAGGCGCAGAGACTATTAAAGGAAATAAATACAAATTCATGAACAAAATGAAAGGTTAAAAAGAGAAGAATAAAAGAGAATCTCTGTTTTAGAGGTGTTAGGAAAGTGAGCATCCATCTACGACTGTATATCAAGAAGAGCAAAGAATATAGTGACATGAAGAGAGAAAGCGGAAAACGAAAGAACGGTCTGGAAGTCTGCATTGAAGTCAGAAGGTGGCAACTGCCCAGATGGTCCCAGAGATGAGCCATAACTTGTACTTCACAGTGCATCCCTTCAGGCTGATTTCAGCTCCCAGATTGTTTAAAAGGATCATATCAGTCATTCTCCAGCATGGGGTCTGGCATGGATTGACAGGCTGGGAATCCTCAGTAAAAGAAAAAACAGTTTCACTTTCTCTTTAAAACTGTATTTCTCCTCTAAACCAATCACTGTCCTCTCAGTCTTACTGCCCCAATCCAATGACAGTCCTCTCCCTAATCCCTGCCTCTGGCAGCCATCTTTAGATTTTAACGTACGCTTAGTGTTGGGAGTCCTTGTGTTTTTTTATGTTAAAAGTTCTATTTTTGTTTCAAAGAAGTCTGAGTGCTTTTTTTTTCATCCGCCGACAGCGGGGATCCATTGTCGGTGAAGTTCCGCGCCACTCAAGGGTGAAGATCATCGAAGATTCTACAAGGCCTTCGGGCCTACTTCGCACACTCTGATCATGACAGAGAAGCAGGGAAGGACTCTCTTCAGGCCCTGCACCAAATGCGGGCTATGGAATGTGTTGTGGAGGACAAGCACCTGCAATGCCTCTACTGCCTGTACCCGGACGACAAGGAGGTATAGTGCGAGATATGCCTCGGTTTCTCCAAGGAAACAACAAACGACAGGCAATGCCAAACGACAGGTTAATGCCAAGGCCTCTGACCCGTGCCCCGAGCCGGGGCATGCCTCACCCATGACCGGCCGGTCAGAAGAGTGGTCTTCTAAGTCCTTTGAGGGCGCCTTAACCGTGGGGGCCCAAGATAAGGCCAAGAGCTGTAATACCGAGTCCACCGGGTTTGCTGCAGAAGCGTGTCCCAAAGTGGATAGGGTGCGATCAGCATCACCTTCCCCCTCCACTGCCAGCCTACCATGAAGTGAGGAAGTCATCTATCCGATTGTATACTAATTGACCTTTTCGCAATTGACCTCAGGAGAATTGACCTAATTTAGAAGGTCAATTAGGACATATATGCAGGGGGAAACCCCCCACAAACCCCCCACCCAATCCAAAACCCCCTGCAACCCACCACCCAATTCCCTTATATTATTTATAATCCAAAACCAACCCAATACATATATAAAATGACTAAAGTAATATGAAGATCAATTGTGCAGAAGGTCAATTAGGACCACTATAATTAGGTCAATTGTGCAAAAGGTCAATTGTAAAAGGTCAATTTGGGTAATACCATCTATCCCAGATAAACTACATGAGAAATCCGAGAAGCCACGGACAGAGGAGATAAAGGCCGAACAGCCCAAGCAGGTTCGACCAGCACAGGCTAAGGCTTCGTCGGCGACTCAGTCGACGACTGCTACTGCCAAGACAGCTAAGGGTGCAGATCCTGCGAGGCTAGCTCCTATGGCTCAGAAAGTGGCCTTAACCCCAAGGCGCGATACCACCACAGTGACTTTGGCAAAGTCTGCAGGCATACCAGAAAGGGTGAAACCAGCTCAGGGACCGTTTCTAGAACCTAAGGGGGGAAACAAGGGGAGGCGTGAGGAGGCCTCGAAACCGCGCTCCCAGGCCGTTGCCCGAACCATGGAAGTCTGATCCACGGACGACAAAGATTGGGAGTCCTTGCATACGGTCCATGAGGACCTTGAAGAGGAGTATGGCAATGCGCAGGGCCTAGTTTTCCTGTTCTGCCTTCTCAGCCGAGGGACATTTCCTTGGATATTCTGTCGACTCTACACACCTTGGTATCAGAGATCCGGATGAGGATGCCTCTGGCTCCTGTACCTTTGGTCCCCCAGGTCCCTGATTAGCCTCCACACGAAGAGGAAGCATCATCCAATGCCCCCATTTCAACCTCCTCCTCCACGTTGTGTCTCTTCTCCCCCAGCAGACCCAGACATGGAAACGGATACAACCACGACGACGGATGATGACAAAGACATTGTTGCAGCGGATGGTGAATCGCCACATTTGGATGCTCCAAACTGGGTGTCCCCATTGGATGAGGTGGGATTGTTCCACTCCATGATCGCCAGGGCACCTGAGCTTTTCCAGCTGGTGCCCGAGGAAACCTAGAAGGAGGGCTTCTTGTATCAACGAAACGCAGCCAAGAGGAAGACCATTATGGCGGTGCCCTTTCTGGACGATGTTTGGGAGGAGGGCCTAGCCCTCATGAAGAACCCTTGCAAGGCTCCAGCTAAGCGGGATAGGATGGAGAAGAAATATAAGGTGCTGGACTCCGTACCCAAGTGCCTGAGGTCGCATCCATCACAGGATTCAGTGGTATCGGCGGCTGTGAGGAAAGGGTCGGCCAACCCCTCCCCGCCGTCTTCAGTCCCTCCGGACAGTGAGGGGGAAAGGATGAACATCATGGGAAAGAAGGTGATTTACACTGCAGCGTCCACTATCAAGGCGGCCAACACATTGGGAGTTGTGGTACAAGCTGGAGCCAATTCTGGAGTTCTTCCCCGATGATAAGAAGATGGAGGCAATCGCTCTATTCCAGGAAGAGGAAGTGGCGTCGGATCACGCCATCACAGTGGCATTGGATGTTGCCGACACAGGGTTCCGTCAAATGGGGAACAGTGTCTGCCTTTGTCACCATGGTTGGATGAAAGCTACACATTTCCGTTAGTAGGTCCAAATGAAAGTGCTGGATATGCCCTTCGACGGAGAGAATCTGTTTGAGAAGGTCATCGGTGAAAACCTCCAGGCCATCAAAACTGGATCCAGGGATGGCCAGCTCCCTGTTCACTCTCCAGCACTGCTCATCTTTTCCCTTCTCCAGGGGAAAGTCAAGCAGGTCTTCAAAAGGTTTCTCCATGTCCTATCGACAGCCTTCCAGGTCCTCAATGCAGGAAGCCTACAGAGGCCATTCCCAGGTCTACGGTAGCGGAGGACAGCGTTGCCGTTGCCCGCAAGTAAGGACCCCAGCGCTGAAGCAAGCCTGAACTGACCGAGACGTCAGGCCCCCACTCATGCATCCCAGTGGGAGGCCGGCTGATTGGATTCATCAACGAGTGGAGAAAGATCACCACCAACAGATGAGTGCTGGATGCTCTTGCCCAAGGACACACCCTAGAGTTTCAATGCAGGTGTCTGCGGATCCCTCTGGTTACCAGGCAGTAGCAGCACATCCCTCAGCTCCTGGAAGAGGTACGGGCGATAGAGCTAGTTCCCCAACGGCTCCGTGACACTGGAGTCTATTCCAGATACTTACTGGTCAAAAAGAAGACAGGGGGCTGGAGGCCCATCCTAGACCTACGAAGTCTGAACAAATATCTAAAGTCCCAAAAGTTCAGGATGGTCATGTTGCAATATGTGCTCGGCCAACTAGAAAGCGGAGACTTCTTGACGTTGTTGGACCAAGAGGATGCCTACTTCCACATCCCCATTCACAAGAATCATCTATGTTTCTTGGTGCAGAGACAGCACTAGCAGTTCAAGGCTCTACCTTCTGGTATGAATCACGCCTGCTCACGGGAGCTGGCCGACAGACATGCTGAGATGACCATCTGGCTACTGACGAATCTGGGACTCACCATCAACTATACAAAGTCCTCCTTAACGCCATCACCAGAATGCACTGTTCCTAGGCGCCAGACTCGATTCGGTGTCTTGCCTGGCGGTGCCCCGGAGGAGAGGATAGCAGCCATTCAAGGAAAGGTGCAACAGCTGTCGTCGGCAAAGATGGCCACGGTGCAGGCCATCAAGTCGTTACTAGGCATGATGTCGTCCTGCATCTACCTCATCCGGCTCGGCAGGTTGCAAATGCGACCCCTACAGGAATTCCGGGATGCTCGCTGGATGCAGGTGTCCGGAAGCTTCACGGACAAGATCTCTCTCAACAACAAATTCCGTCAGGCGATAAGATGGTGGGGCGTCCTCTGAGCTATGGGCAGTATTCTGGGCCCTCGAGTCGTTCCTACCGTCTCTGAAATGCAAGGTGGTGAATATCTTCATAGACATCTTCATGGACAACACCACCATGTTCTACATCAGGAAGCAGGAGTCACTCAATCCCCAGCGCTCTCCATAGCAGTACAGGAATTGTGGCACTGGGCCGACTGACGTGATGTTCCTTGTCCCTCTACACCTGGTGGGAGTCAAAAACACCATTGCAGACTCCTTCAGCAGGGAACTGCACTCCTGCCATGAGTGGGAGCTTCATCAGGATCAGGTGGACTGCCCATTCATCAAACGGGCAGGCCCCAAATTGATCCATTTGCAGCGGCAGCAAACTCCAAGTGGCAGAAGTTTTCCAGCAGATTCCACCAACCAAGGAGCCTGGGGGCGCATTCTCCTTCCCGTGAGAAGGGCTGTTCCTGTACGCGTTCCCTCTCCTTCTACGTGTCATCAAAACACTCCGGCAGTGTCCATGCAAAATGATACTCATCGCCCTGACGTGGCCGAGGCAGATTTGGTATCCGGACCTTCTCAGGCTGTCCCCGTCGCCTCAGATCAAGCTGCCAGTAGTTTTGGATATTCATAACAGAAAAGGAGGCGCAATCCTCACATCACAACCCAGGATAGCTGAATCTGAGGGCTTGGCTCCTGCAGCCCTACTGTTTGGAGGATATGAGTTGCCTGCGGACTGCAGGGAGGTCCTCGCCAAGGCCAGGGGGTAGGCGACTTTGAAGTGCTATGGTCACAAGTGGAAGCATTTCGCTACGTGGGGCTGGTCTCAGAAGAGGACCCCTCTATATCATCTTGAATTTGATGCACTTGATATATTTGTTGAGTGCTCTCAGATCCAGAATGGGTCTCAACTGACCGTTTTTCTTCTTGATCAGAAAGAAACGGGAGTAGAAACCTCTTCCCTTCTGCTGATATGGGGCAGGTTCTATCGCTGCTTTTTGCAGAAATTTGTGAATTTCAGACTTGACGTTCTTTAACAGATGTACCTTGTGAGGGGTGGGAGCAAGGGAGTGAGGTTGATCTAGAAATTCTATGGTGTGACCCTCGCGGATCACCTGCATCACCCACTTGTCCGATGTTATAGATTGCCAACGTTGAAAAAATTGGCTTACTCTTCCTCCCACCGGGGTGTGATGTTGAGGGGGAAGACATGGTTTGACAATTTTGTTTGCTCTGGGCTTTGCCCTGTGTGGAGCTATGCCTTCCCCTCTGGGAGTACCTGCTAGAGGATTGGTGGTACCTATTGTCCTGGAATGTGTTTCCCTGCGTCTTTTGGCCGTAGGAGGGACGATTAAATCCTCTGTTTTGAGGATGAGCCTTGAAAAGGACAAAAAGATCTACGGTCCTTGTCCTTTAGGGAACTGATGGCTCGAGCTGTGTCCGTCTTTATCCCTTTCAGGTGGTCATCAAACTTTTTACCAAATAAGTCTTGTCCATCAAATAGCATGTCCAATATTTGTGCTTGGACCTCCGGTCTGAAATTCGTAGCTTTCATCCAGGCCTGTCTCCTCAGTACAGTACCGTGGGCCATTTGTCTGAATCCTGATTTAGCCATATCAACTGCTGCGTCAATCATATGATCTGAGGTAGCTTCCCTGTCTGCTATGATTGATCTGGCTTCTTCCTGAAGATCCGTTGGTACATTTCTGACCAGTTTAGACATACTAAGCCACAGTTCGCAGTCAAACCTAGCTGTCATGGCTAGTGCATTGCCCGTTCTGATGGTGAGAGACGCTGAGGAGGATATCTTTCTGCCCATGGCTTCTAATTTACGACCTTCCTTGTCTGGAGGGGCTGATAATGCTGATGAAGGATTGGCTAGCTTTTTTCTGGCTGCCACGGTGATGACAGAATCTGGCTTAGTATGTTCCCTTAGACAAAGCGGTGCTGTATCAGGAGCTTTGTATTTCTTTTGAGGTCTTGAAACCAGAGCAGGAGTGGATAATGGTGTGACCAGTATCTTAGACCCAGATTCCCATATGGTATCGAGAAGAGGAATGGTAGTGACCGTTGTTCTACGTTTGTCCCTGTGCGAATAAAGCACCGACTTTTCCTCTTCCGATGCGACTTGTAATTTGAATAAGTCTGCGGCTTTGCCGATAATGGCATGAAATGAAACTAAATCGTCCGGTGGTGAAGAGTCACCTGCAGAGTCTTTCTTTCTATGTTTCTCAACAATGTAATCGTCCCATTCGCTATGAGTGTCGGGCTCATGCGTGATCTCACCTTCCTCAGGGTCCAAGAAATCCCTGAAAGGGTCCTCCTTCCAATCTGAGACTGATGCAGTCGATGGCACCATTGTCAGATCTCGAAACAGTGATCTTAGTCTATGCAATGATTTCAGATACGGGACCCTTGTCAGTGAAGCACTGAGCGTCCTGCTCCTGGATCTGCGAGGAGGCTCAAATGAGTGTGTTCTTTTATATGGTGTGCTCCTGGTAGGAGAATGTGTCTTGGTGTGCTTTGCTGAGGTGAGATATCTCTCCGAGAGGATCCTAATTCCTTTGATATAGATGACCTATTCTTTTTCTTTTGACGTCTGATAAATTCTTCAATGATCCTTTGCATCGACTCCATGAGCGATGGACCGTAAGGATCTGCGGGTTCCTCCGTAGTCGGATGCCAAGGAGGACTGTGTTCCTTGGGGGCGAGAAAAGGTGGCTCACCAACAAATTCTGTGTCCAAAGACTCCTCTGGAAGAATGATGTCAGGGAGTTCTGTCATCTCTCTTAAAGGAGATCATTGTGCTCCTATTGGTTCAGGAGTTTTTGAAATAGGTGCACTGTTCCCATTGGTTTGGGAAGACTGCTTTCATTGGATGGCATAGCAGTGGCCTGCGCGAGGGGCGTTTTGGACTCCGTAGACGAAGAAGCTTGTGGTGTCGTCGACGGTGTCTTCGTGGACGATGAAATTGAAGACGGTTGATGGTCTTCATCCGTCGACAAGAGCTTCGTGGACGAGAGCTTTGTGGACGAGTGATAGGATTCCTTCGTCAACGATTGTTTCGTGGATGCTGATTTCGACGATGAGGATTTGGTTGTCGAAGTTTGAAGTGTCGTCGTGGACGATAAGGGTTCAGTCGAAGGCTTGGTCATCGATGGGCCTCTATCCTCATTGCCACACATAGACGGCTTCTCCGTGGACCACTGCCCCCCCGTTTTTTTTAAAACACCTCCTTACCTTTGGAAGTGGTTTTTTCCTCAGGATGCCGTATCTTGTGGTCTCCAGAGTCCAAGGGAGGTGTGGAAGAAGTTAAATCCAGCTTCGTCTTACTTTTATGAGAGGGAGAGGTGCTCCTTTCCACTGAAGAGGCCCTTCTCTTAGAAGTTTGCCTCTCAGATGGTTTGCTGGAATGTGTAGGAGCTGTTTTAGCAGATTCCTCATCAGAAGGCAGACCTTTGGCTTCTAAATGCAAAAGAAGTCTTCTGTGTCTGCATTGCAGGGTTTTGTTTGAGAAAGTCCTGCAAATGTCACATTTATTGATGATATGAGGATAAAGGCAGTAGATGCATCATGTAAACAAGTTTCTTCATGCACCTTGTTTAGTACCTGAATAGGGAAGGCTTCTTGGCAGTTTGAAGTTCAGCCATGCTTGAGGTGAATTTCACTCAACGAATTTAGGGTGAGAAAATGAATTTTCTGAGTCCAAAAAACCAGAGTAGATAGCCCCTGAACAGGGGAATAAAATAGAATACTTTTAAAGAATATAACCTATCTAACAAAGAGAAACATTTTCAAAAGCTCAGAGAGCTGGAGGATTCCCTCTGTCTGTTAGACTGCGGTGCAACCTCATTGGTTGGTCCTCATTTTGGACCTCATAAAGGACCAAAATGAGATGGAGGGACTACACAAGTGAATGGCTCTTAGACCATAAGGAGCCAGTTACATTCATATTCTATGGAAATAATGTATATATTAAACATTTTTAATAATTATTTAAATCACAGAGGATTCCCGGTCTGACGACAGGGAATATTCAAGCCTATGGATCTATGAAAGATCCAATGCTGGAGAATACCTGGTTTGGTGATATCATCCAGGCCAGAAAAGAGAAAAGAGCCCTGGAGCGGGAGTGGCATAAGAATCCTTGTCCCAACAGCCTAAGCATGTACAAGAAATATGTGAAAAAATGTAAGCATGCCATTACTGAAGCCAAAACCAAGAGCTATAATATGAGAATCAGCAATGCCAGCAGCCGGAGCATGCACACGTATCTTACTCTTACATCCCGTTCCCTTTCATCCATACTGCATGGGCGTCCCTTCCAAGGGACAGGAGACGGAAATGTTTTCACCAGAAAAAAACTTCTTCCCCATTAAATTTAGAGGCGCGGGGGTGCGGCCCAGGGAGCATGCGCTGCCCTGAATCCGCCCTCTGGCGCCACACCTAAGTCCCCTTTTCTGCGTCGACGGGAACGGCCCAAATTCACCAGCGCTCCTGGGTTTGGCTTCGCCCATGTAATTCCATGCGCGGATACTTCTTCTCTTTGTCTTTCTTATCATTCAGGTACTCGGGCCTCAGGCGTCACGCTCCTCCCCGCCGCTTGTTGACTTCCACAGGGTTCAGAAGGTGTCCATGCTGCAATGGGCTCTTCCCAACTTCAGACCCCCACGCCCTCTGCCTACCTTGCCTTGGCCCCACGCCCTGTCATCGAAATCGCTGAAGAACAGACTAGCCAGGTGGAGGGAGCTCTTTCAGAAATTGCCTACAGAGGACCTCAAGAACTTCGTGAAACATCGAGCCAGGCCCAAGATAGGGCCTCTATTTTCTATCGCACCCCGCAAGGGAGACTCCTTCCCAAGGACTCGCCCACGCGTGAGGGACCGCTCAGGTCCTTGTACCAGCATATGCACTGAGGCTGCTTTAGCTACCGGCCTACAGGCCGAGTGATCCTTGAATCCTCCCGGTGACAGTGTTAATGGACCTTAAGGTTCTTGTACCAGATTGTCATCCGAGGGGCTCCTCCCTTGTACCGGCATTATGTCCGAGGGGCTAGGCCTATTACCGGCAATACGTCTGAGGGGGCGCCTAAACGTAGCTCTACCTATCCCCGAGTCGAGGGTGTCACACCAACCGGGTCTATGCCCGAGGAGCAGGCTAGGCCTCGCAATCCACACTCAGAGTCTTGAAGGAGGCTGGGCACAGCGAGTCAAGCAACACAACGCAGGCATGTGAGAGGCAGCTCGACAAAATGGCTGCCATGCCAGACATGGGCATCCGTCTGACGCCATTCCAGGAGCTCGGCGAAGAACGAGTGTCAAGGTAGGACTGGCCTCAACCAGGTACATGGCCTACAGCCTATCCTTCATTTGTGCAGGGCAGGTTCCCTCTGCGTCTTTATGGGCAAGGTATGCAGCAGCTCCAGCAGCCTCCTGCTATCCCGTCGGTACCCCCTACCACCTCTCCGGTCTGTGAAGAGGGGTTCTTCGAGCGGTTCCTCGGGCTCACGAAGGCACCTCGGATGGGGGTTACTCTCAGGGACGCCTTCAGGGACGTGCTCCCTATGATGCTACCGGCACCACAGGCTCCTCCTCCGGCACAACCTCTGCCTCCGGCTCCCCAGCCGATTCCTCAGGCGGTTCCGTACCAGCCTACGGCTCCGGTCTCTGTACCCCAGCCTCTGGCTCCCGCTACTCCTCCACCTAAGCAGGATCCTCCTGACACACAGGATATGGATGTGGAGGAGGATCCTGACACGCCGTCCTCAGCCAGGGCCTTCCACGAACACCTTGCAGGGCTGGCGGAGTACCTGGGCCTACCTCAACCCGAAGTTGAGCAGCCGGCAGAGGGGGTTCTGGCTGAAGTCCTCACACAACGCCCCTCTGCCAAAATGGGAATTCCACTGCAGACCGATGTCTCCCTGGCCAAAAAGGGTTGGCTCAAGCCCCACTCTGTCCAGCCAGTAAATCGACGCCTGGATGCCAAGTACAGGCAGATGGAGGGGGGATACACTCTTGCTATCGGTCCATCCTCAGCCACACTCCTCAGTGATCGCTGCAGCATCACTATACTCCAAGCCTCAGTCGTCAACAACCTCCTTGGTGGTAACGCTACTAGGCAAGGAGGAGAAGATCTTGTAGGCGTATGGGAAGAAGCTGTATTCCAATATGTCGTTACATCTTCGTCAGGCCAACGCTGATGCCATGCTGGCAACCGCTAACCAAAGGTTATGGCAGGAAATTGCAGACTTCCTTCTGGAACTCCCTATGCAGAGCCAATCATGTTTCAAGGCGGGTCTGGCCGAGGCCAAGCTGGTGGCGCAATCCACCGTGGCCCATATTGACACCTCTGGCCGTGACATCTGTATCGCCACGGACATGAGAAGGACAGCCTGGCTCCGGGCAACGAAATTCAACCCGGACGTCCAGGAACGCATATTAGATCTGCTGATCCTCTCCGTAGTATCCATGGGGTACCGCCTACCCATCCCAGCCTCTCCTCCCCTCCACTCCCTCAAGTTGGGACAGCAACTCTTCTGGCAGAGATTCCGTCACTCATAGAGAGCCAGGCAGTGGAGGAAATCCCAGCCTCCCAGCGAGGCTTGGACTTTTAGTCCAGGATTTTTGCCATTTAGAAGAACCAGACGGGCCTGAGAGTTGTGCTGACCTTTCCACCCTCAACCTCTTCTTACCTCTTCAGAAATTCAAGATGGTTACGCCAGCTTTTATAGCGGAGACATTGTGCAAGGGAGACTGGATGCGCTCCCTGGATCTGAAGGATGCCTACCTACACGTCCCAATTTGGCAGCCCCATTGTTCTTTCCTTCAGTTCAGGATCATGGGCTACCATTTTCAATACAAGGTCCTTTTTTTGGCCTCAACTCTGTCCCCTGGGTCTTTACCAGGCTCATGAATACAGTGGCTGCACTTCTCAGAGCGCTGGGTCTCCGTAACTAACCATACCTCGACGACTGGCTCTTCAGGGCTACATCTCCAGAAGCGGTTCACCACTCTTCCCATGGCCATATGAACACGCTGCATGGTCTGGGCTTCTCGCTCAATCTCAAGAAGTCGCAGCTGCAGCCCACGCAGACTCTGACATTCTTGGGTTTCATCTGGGACACGTGCTCCGAGAAGGTATTTCCATCGGAGGACAAGATATCGGCCATCACGAGGGCCACCGCCCACTTCCTCAGCAGAGAGGTGACCTCGGCTTGGTGGTACCAGCCTCTCCTGGGTCTCTTGGCAGCAGTCCTATTAGCTGTCCCACACACAAGACTGAGGATGAGGAGGATTCAACTGCACTTCGCAGCCTCATGGAATCAGGAACAGGGCACTCAATCCGACATGATCAACGTCCCTCCATCCCTTCTCCTGGACCTAACATGGTGGTCCAGGGACTGCAAACTACGGACGGGCAAGCCGTTTCAGCCGCCCACCCCGCAGGCCACCATCACCACAGACTCCTCACTCGTGTGCTGGGGAGCTACCCTGGACGATCTCTGTCAACGGCAACTGGACTCAACAGGACAGGAATACCACATCAATTGGTTAGAGCTAAACACCATCTGGCTACCATTCACAGCATTCCTACCACTTCTCAGGGGAAAGGTTGTCCTCGTCCAGACAGACAACTCGACCAGCATGAACTACGTCAACAAGCAGGGAGGCACCAGATCCCCTCCTCTGTGCATACTGGCAATCAGCATTTGGGAGTGGGCACCTGGGCGACGCATTTCAGCTTCAGTGGAACCGCGTGATGGCTTACGCCTTCCCGCCCACTCCGCTGATTCACAGAGTGATTTGCAAGATCAAGGAGTCTCGTCTACTAAACATCATTCTATTAGCTCCATGGTGGCCGGCCAGGCTATGGTTTTCAGAGTTTTTGGAGCTGCTCAGCCTCTCGGAGATGCCTCCGATTCACCTCCCAATGGGCCCAGCACATCTTCTGGCACAGCAGGGGGGCAGGGTCATTCACCCCACGCCAAAGAAACTAGGCCTCACAGCGTGGTACCTGAGCAGGTAACACTGCAGCACCTCAGCCTCTCACAGGTTAATCTGGAAATCATACATGGCGCAAGGAGCAAGGCTATCAGGGCCCAATATAAATGTAAATGGACCAGATTCTGCCACTGGGCAGACTCCAAAGAAATCGACCCCCTGGCATGTACTTTGGACGATGTGCTCTCTTTCTCGGCGACCTCACCAGCTCTGGTGTGTAGTTGGACACCTGCCGTACATACCTCGCAGCCATCAGGGCTTACAGGAACTCAGAGGAGGGGGATCTTCTCCTCCTCCAATCCTATCATCAAGAAACATTTGACGGGGCTCTCAAGGCTCTACCCGTCCGTCAAGAGGCTGCACCCTTTGTGGGACCTCAACATAGTCTTGGGTGCCCTCGCGCACAAACCGTTTGAGCCAATAGCGTCCGCGGACATCAGGCTGGTCACCATCAAGACGGCCTTGCTAGTCGGCCTCACCTCGGCTTGTAGAGTCAGCGAAATACAGGCGCTGGTCACCTCAGAACCATATATTACCTTTCACAGGGACAAAGTAGTCTTGCAGACATACCCAGCATTTCTGCCCAAGGTGCCGTCTGCTTTCCAACAAGGAAATAGTCCTTCCTACGTTCTTTGCCGATCCCAAGGATGAAGCACAGAGAGTGCTGCACTGCCTGGATGTCAGGCATGCCCTGAAACTTTACTTGGACAGGACCAAGGGCTTCTGCTAATCGGACACCCTGTTTGACACTTTTGGAAGCTCAAGACCAGGCTATGAGTCCTCCAAGGCCTCCATATTCCGCTGGATGGTCTCGGCCATCAAGGAAGCATACGAGGGCCAGCACAAGCTGCTTCCAGCCAACATGCATGCCCACGCAGTCAGGGCCAAGGCAACGGCCATCGCATTCCAGCGCCATGTCCCTTGGCAAGTCATAAGCAGGGCGGCCACTTGGGCCACTCCCTCGGCTTTCTGCAAGCATTACTGTTTGGATGCCGGCTCTAGATCTGATGCAGCTTTCGGACAGGCGGTTCTCAGGAACCTATTTGCTTAAGGATGGTCTCCTCTCCACCCTGGGCTACATTCAGTTGTAATCGCCCCTGGCAATATGGAGGAAAGGGGACGGGACGTAAGAGTAATTATAAGTTACTCACCGTAGTGACTAACATACTCGTAGATCTTAGTCCCCTTTCCTCCATACGTCCCACCAACACCCCCTAATAATACTGGTGTCATTAGGCAATGTTAAATCTGTTGTCAATGTGTCGATGGGGACTGAGGTGTGGCGCCGGAGGGCGGAGTCAGGGCAGTGCATGCTCCCTGGGCTGCGCGCCTCTAAATTTAAAGAGGAAGAAGGTTGTTTCTGGTGAAAAAGGTTCTGTCTCCCATCCCTTGGAAGGGACGCCCATGCAGTATGGAGGAAAGGGGTCTAAGGATGGTGGAGGACGGTGAGTAACTTATAATTTCTGGATCTTCCAGTCCGCCTGTCTATATCCTGTCCAAATCCTGCTTTTTTTAACAAAAATCATAGCACTGGACTGAGTCCCAGCCTGGTGGACCCTGTGAGGACAGTTTGACCAGCTTGTGATGTGAGGCGATCTTATCTGGAAACCCAGCGGCTCTCGCTGGCTCTCGCTGTAGCGGGAGACCGGAGGTTCTAAAATGACTGGCGCTGCTGGAAGGGACTGCAGTAGATGACCCGGCGAGCCTGGGCTGACAGAGGAGGGCGCCTACATAAAGCCCTGACCGCAAAGAAAAGGCGATGAGTGGTCCGTATAACAGACACAGTGGTAACGGGGCGAGTACCCATCGGGGAGCGGGCACCAAGTGCAGCCAAGCCCCCGGCGACAGATGGGGGTGCCGTGCTCGCTGGTGGGGGACGAGGAAGCAGTGGTGACGAGCCCGGAGGCGGTCGCAGAATGAGGACAGCCTACAGGGTGCAGTGCTCCAGAGGGGCCTGATGTTCCGAGGGATGGACTGGCAGCAGAAGGTGAGGCTGTGCCAGAGCAGCATTACAGCGCAAGAAAGACGTGCTTGAAACAGGACTTGCACCTAGCACTCAAGGCAGCGCTCATAGTTTGAGGGAGATTGTCCTGAATGATGCCGTTGTGTGGGTCTTGCAGTGGGCCTCAGGGCACAGACTCCCCGGCACAACAGTGAGTAGAAGTGATCTGGGTGAGCAGCCCATTCAGGCATGCCTGGCCCTTGGATTGCCTGGAAGTGCGTTCAGAGGGTGAGCAGCATTCTGGCAATGGTCCCTGCTGATGGGTCGGGGGCCTGGAGCATGATATCTGTCCTGGAGTCCTGGTCCTAGTTCTGGGGAGAGGCATAGTGGATCATTGGCTGTTCATTTTGGTCTCACTGAACACACCTGACCAGAGGTCAGGAGGAGTGCTGGAATGTAAGGGGAGACGTGGTGTGATACCCCTGATTTAAGAGCACCAGGGAGAGAGTCTGGTTCTTCCACCCCACACACTGAGAGGATGAGGGGATCTCAGTTGCAGTGGGCCACGGGCCTGGTATTCAGTGCAGTCAGCTCTGGTAACAATGGCCAACAGAGGATGGAGAAGTACACCGACCCCAAGTATAGATAACAGAAGCACGTGGGTGCAGGCCAGGTGACGGACAGTGCTGCTGTGGGGTGATCTGGAGGATTCACTCTGGACACCTTGATGGAGGCAATTCAGGCCAATAAGGCCTCCCATGAGGGGAGCATCAAAGAGGTGGGAGTCGATTTGTTCCTTATAACGGCGGACCTGCATAAGGTGTGTGAAAGGATCATGGAGGTGGAACAGAAAGTTAGCACGGTGGAGGATGATCTGTGGCACTCTAAAAAACAGGTGACAGGTATTGTGTGAGCAACTAGGGTTCTTGGAGTCCAAAGCAGAGGATGCGTAGGGCCGCTCTCAGCGTTGTAATATTCACCTCGTGGGGGTTCCTGAGGGGGAGGAGCTCTTTGTGGAACACCTTATCCTTGAGACTCTGCATGCGAAAGGGCTCTCGACATTTCTTTACAGTTGAAAGGGTGCACATGGTGCCAGGCAGAGCCCCACCACGCGGGGGGCAGCCAAGAGTGATAGTGGCTACAATTTTGAACTTTAGGGACAGGGACGCTGTCCTGCAGGAATTCCGGAAGGTTGGTTACTATGAGGTGGGCAACACTACATTCTGCATCTTTCTGGACTTTATGCTGGAGGTGCAGCGACAGCGGAGGACCTATGATAAGGTGAGGAGGCGTCTCAAAGAGTTAAACATTAAATACATGATGTTTTTCTGGCCAAATTGAAAGTCATTGCAGATGGCAAGTCCTGTTTTTTTATGTCACCACAGGAAGTGTCGAACTGGCTGGAGTTGGTGCCGCAGCGCCCCAGTTCGAGTAAGGGAGGGGGCAGTGCAGGCTGGGGATGGATTTTGGTCAGGGGGATGGTTCTGTGATTGTTTTGAGGTGGCTGGTATTGGGGCTATGACAGCCTGTTGTGGTAATAGAGGAGTGAGAGATGATTATTGAGATGGGTGGGATGGGTGTGAGAAGGGGTGGACCCCCAGACCTACGGTCATCCACTTGAAGGAGGTGGAAGTAGAGTGGGGGGAATGACTGGTGGGTCAAGAGTGTCAGGGTGTGTAGCTTTGAGTGGACAGGAAGGTGGGGGGGGGTGGAGTGCAGGGGGGGAGTTGGTTGTTGGTTGTTTCAGAGAGAGTTGGGAAAAGGGACGAGGAGTCCGGATGGTGGTTGTTGGCATGGGCTTGTTGGTCTGGCAGTTGGGTTATGTTTGTCTAGTTGCATGAGGTTGGTAGTTAGGTTGACTGTGCAGATTAAGACGGTTCTCTAGTGTGTTAAGATGGATTTCTGAACTCTGACATGGTGGGCAGAAGTTCAGAAGGCCAGCTTAGTTTCTTGGAACAGGGTAACCTCTGGACAAGCCAGACCAATCAATGTAGCTATGGTGGCGGTCAAGACTAAGACTCAGGAGGGGTGAGAGTGACTGAAAGATCTCAATGAGCACACAGAGCAAGGGCACTTACAAATTACTCCCATACAGGTGTTATATCAAAAATATAAACACATTTATTACAAGGCCTTTGTAACGCCAACCATAGCAGAAGAATAACAGCAATATTAAGTAAACCAACACAACATAAGCAATGCAATATATATACAAGACCATTGGGGTCTAAAGGGTTAACTGCACAAACTATGTCAACAACCTAGATGGGAAGGAAACAGGCCGTGCAGGTAGTCTTTAAGCCCCTTTGACATCAGTAACACACCTAAGAAGAGAGGAGCCTTGTGCTCAAACGTGCAGGCAATGCAAGTGCGCACGGTTGTTACAATGGGGGAAACATGGTCTCTTCAGGGTAGCAGCTCAGGAAGGTGGATGATGCGATGAAGAATAAGTTCCCACTATTCTGGGAGGACCTCCACTTGAAGGCAGAGGCAGTTCCAGAGTGCGGGATGGAGTCGCTAGTTTGCACTAGCAGTGGAAAGGAGAGGGACCCTCAGGGACCACTCATGCATAAAAAGGGGCCCTGGCGCTAGCGGTCACCACTTATTGTTAGAAGTACTCACCAGTCCCAGGCGCTCTCAGACCCAAACTTCGCCAGTTCAGTTCACTTCGCTTGCAGGTTCGAATGCAACAAAAAGGACGTCTCTGCAGCTTTCAGTTCCTCAGATACAGTGAGGATTCCCAAACGGGACAGTGGTGATTTCTCCGCTCCGGGTGGATGAATCGACCTGGTTTCACTGCAGCAGGCTTCAGAGGCAAGATGGTCACAAATGCAGCATACTTGCAAGGGGTGTTGTATTGGCAGGGCAACACAGTAACCGCGTATGCTCCGGTCCAGGCGCACTCATCTCACTTCAGACCTGGGAACGCCAAGTGAACGAAATTCGGTGTGAGGGTGCCGTGGACACAGAGCTAGCAGTATACCAAGTTTCGAGGGCCTCCTCGAAACGGCGGCGGTGACAAAGCAAAGCAACTGGGTAAGCTGGTCAGTCCACTGGTTGGCCCAGGGACACTTCCGAGAAAGCTTACTTGCAGGTTTTGATGAAGGTGCCGAGAATAGTTGGTCCCACTATACCAATGGGTAAAAGCGTCTTTGCAGACCTTCTAGGACAACCAGATGCAGAGGGGTCCCATGGGATGACAGTGGGCTCAGGGTGCCAAACCTTCCAGCGGGTCACCAGCGGTTCCTCGACTCAGATTGGTAGTTTCAAGATACATGGATCCTATCCTTCGTTCAGTGAGAACTCCAGAGATCAACATCGTACGGTGTTTTTGGCCTCCTCTTATCCAAAGTTCCCTTTGCGCCAAAATGAAGAGGACCCAATGGGAGATCTGCTCACACACTCCATACGTGGACCAATCAAGGACCACGGTGGTCCCAGTCATTCAGGGCACGCCAGACAGTCCAGCCCACATCCTGGAGGCACACACAAGGCATGCAGAAGCCTGCAAAAGCATTGTGTTTCGCAGGAAAATGAATGACCAAATAAGGACAGACATGGGTCGACTCGATCCGGGCAAGGGGAAGGTGAAGGGGCAAGATGGCCAAAGGACAGGACAAAGAACCTTGTGGCATGGCCATTTTGGAGCCAGGCCACCTATTCGTGCCAAACGCGATTAACACGGTTAACATGACAGGAAAGGGTTAAAAATAATGTGAAACGATAGGTGCCACCAGTCCTGTCCATGACACATCTGCACATCTCACAAAAAGCCCATCGGGAGTATCAAGGGCCTTTGGAAAATGACTGCAGACCCAAGTACACTGTACCGGAAGGTGCATTGTGTACTTGTTACATGTTGCACGAAAGTTGCAACATGTAACTGAAAGGACTTAGGGAAATACAGTCTCCCAGTACTGACTGTCTTAAGGGCATGTCAGTTTCCCCATCAAAAGTGAGCGAAAGCCCAGAGGAGTGCAGCTGAAGGCTGTGCTTCTCTGGCAAAGTCAATCTATGGTGTCTAAACAGTAGCAAAATGTTTGGGGGTGTACACATGGAGGGAAAATTATATACAATTATGAAATCTTTCCTAACACTCACCCCTCCCAGACTAAGGACAGGGGGAACTAATCCACCCCTGGATGAGTTTCTTGTTCAGGTTGGTTAAACATTCTGGACAACCCGTCAGCATCAGCATTGCTATGTTGGACACCTGGCCTATGCTCAATAGTGAAGTCAAAGCCCTGCAGACTTATGGACCACCTAAGCAACGTTGGATTCTCTCCCTTCATGTTCATTAGCCACTTTAAGGGTTTATGGTCAGTTTGCACAGTGAAGTGCATCCCATAGAGGTAGGTCCTCAGCTTCCTTAGGGTCCATACCCCAGAGAAACATTCTTTCTCCACCGTGGACCATCTGAGCTCTCTGTCCTTTAGCTGGTGACTAATTAAGCCAATAGGGCGTTCCTTACCCTTCTCTTCTACTTGTGATAGTACAGCTCCTATCCCAGTGTCAGAGGCATCAGTCTGCACAATAAAAGGTATTTGTTCATCAGGCACCCTGAGAACAGGGGCCTAGCACAAGGAGTCTTTTAAGCCTTTGAAGGCCTTCTCACACTCTTCAGACCAGGTTACCTTCTTGGGTTTCTTTGGAGTGGTGAGAGCAGTCAGAGGGGCAGCTATGGTGCCATAGTCTGCCATGAAATTTCTGTAGTACCCAGTGAGTCCTAAAAAGTCTCTCACTTGGGTCTGAGTAGAGGGGGTAGGCCAGTTTTATACTGCTTGTACTTTACTGGGTAGAGGCTGTATCCCCCCTCCACCTACTTCATGTCCAAGATAGACCACTGATCCTTGTCCAATTTGGCACTTACTGGCCTTTATGGTCAAGTGGGCCTTCTGAAGAGCCTGTAACACAGTCCTGAGGTGTTTCACATGGTCTTCCCTGTTTGTACTGAACATTGCTATATCATCCAGATATGCAAGACAGAATTCATCCCACCCATTCAACACATGATTCACAAGCCTCTGGAAAGTGGCAGGGGCATTCTTCAACCCAAAGGGCATTACCCTGAACTGGTAAAGACCCTCTGGTGTTGAGAAAGCTGTCTTCTCTTTAGCATGTTCTGCAAGAGCTATTTGCCAATAGTCTGCAGTGAGGTCAAATGAGGTATTTGGAGGCACCCAAAGTATCCACCAGCTCATCTGTTCTAGGCAAGGGGTGTACATCTGTCTTGGTGACAGCATTCAGAGCCCTGTAATCCACACAGAACCTCAACTCAGAAGTACCTGCTTTTAGAACCAACACCACTGGGCTGGACCAAGGACTACTAGAGGGTTCAATCACCCCAAGATCCAACATTTTATTGACCTCTGTCTTAATGTAAGACCTTAATTTGTCTGACATTCTGTATCCCCTACTTTTGGTAGGTACACTGTCTCCTGTGTCAATGTCATGTTTGCACCAAGGTGTCAAACCAGGGGACTGTGAAAACAAGGGGGAAAACTGCTTAAGCAAACTTTTCACCTCTGCTTGTTGATCAGAAGTCAGGTGAGGGGCCACATGTACACCCTCAATGGAGCTGTCTGAAGGACCACTTTGGAACAGGTAGGGAGAGGTTCTGACCCCTCTTCCTCAACATCTGAAGCCAGTAGTAGTGCAGCGATTTCAACTCTTGGGATGAAAGCCTTAAGTCTATTAACATGGAACACTTTTGGAGCCTGTCCAGACCTTCCAAGGTCCACTAAATAGTTGACCTCACCCAGTGACTCCACCACTGTGTAAGGGCCTGACCATTTGTCCTGCAAAGCTCCAAGCCTTATAGGATTCATGATCAGGACTTTCTGACCAGGTGTGAAAGTAATGAGAGAAGCTTTCTGGTCATACCAATGTTTCACCAGTGCTTGCCCTGCATTCAGCTTCTCACTAGCCAGACCCATCAGGAGTACCATCCTTTTTCTGAGCCCTAGCACATAGTCCACTACGTTGGTAGTAATAGGGGAAGTGGGTATCTCCCATCCCTCCTTGACTATGGCCAAGGGTCCTCTTACAGGGTGACCAAACAGAAGTTCAAAGGGGCTGAAGCCAACACCCTCTTGTGGTACCTCCCTGTAGGCAAACAGTAAGCATGGTAACAGAAGATCCCATTTTCTTCTTTGGAGTTCTTCCAGAGCCCCAATCATGCTTTTTAAGGTTCTGTTAAACCTTTCCACAAGACACATTTGTCTGTGGGAGGTATGCAGATGAAAACGTATAGGTGACACCACATTCCTTCCACATGGCCTGCATATACTTTGATATAAAGTTGCTGCCCCTATCAGACACAACTTCTTTAGGGAACGCCAACCCTAATAAATATGCCAAGTAAAGCTTTTGAACTGACTTGGCAGTCACAGTCTTCAACGGGATGGCCTCAGGATACCTGGTGGCATGGTCGACCAGCACCAGTATAAACATATTGCCTGAGGATGTTTGGGGGTTAAAGGGCCAACAATGTTGATCCCTACCCTCTCAAATGGTACACCCACAACAGGGAGTGGAACCAATGGAGCTTGGATTGTGGAGCCACTCTTACCAGATAACTGGCAGGTGGCACAACTCCTGCATTGACTTTCTACTTGCACTCCCATCTTGGCCCATTAGAAGTGCTTGGATAACCTTTGCTTGGTTCTCTTGATTCCATGATAACCCACAAGGGGCACTTAATGTGCCAGCTGCAGGAGGAAGAGTCTTACAGCAAGGGGAACCACCAACCACCTATGGTCTCCTTCTGTAGACTCTGTAGGCTGTTGCAGGTTCAAATGCGACAAAAAGGACGTCTCTGCGGCTTTCAGTTCCTGAGATACAGTGAGGATTCCCAAACGGGACAGTAATGATTTCTCTGCTCCGGGTGATGAATCAACCTGGTGTCAATACAGCAGACTTCGGGGGCAAGAGGGTCACAAATGCAGCCTACTTGCAAGGGTCATTGCCGCAGCAGGTCAACACAGTCAACACAGGGTCCTGGTGCACTCGTCTCACTTCAGACCTGGGAACGCCAAGTGTACGAAATTCGGTGTGAGGGTGCCGTGGACACAGAGCTAGCAGTATACCAAGTTTCGAGGGCCTCCTCAAAACGGCGGTGGTGACTGAGCAAAGCAACTGGGTAAGCTGGTCAGTCCACTGGTTGGCCCTGGGACACTTCCGAGAAAGCCTACTTGCAGGTTTTGATGAAGGTGCCGGGAATAGTTGGTCCCACTATTCCAATGGGTTTAAGTGTCTTCGCAGACCTTCTAGGACGACCAGATGCAGAGGGGCCACACGGGACGACAGCGGGCTCAGGGTGCCAAACCTTCCAGCGAGTCACCAGCGGTTCCTCGACTCAGCCTCGTAGTTTCAGGATACTTGGATCCTATCCTTCGTTCAGTGAGAAATCTAGAGATCGACATCGTATGGGTGTTTTTGGCCTTCTCTTATCCAAAGTTCCCTTTGCGCCAAAACGAAGAGGACCCAATGGGAGCTCTGCTCACAAACACACACTCCATACGTGGACCAATCACGGACCATGGTGGTCCCAGTCATTCAGGGCACTCCAGACTCTCTGGCACCCAGGATGTGTATTGGACTCAGACAGTCCAGCCCACATCCTGGAGGCACACACACAAGGCATGAAGAAGCCCGCGAAAGCATTGCGTTTCGCAGGAAAATGCATGACCAAATAAGGACGGACCCGGGTCGACTTGACCTGGGGAAGGTGAAGGGGCAAGATGGCTAAAGGACAGGACAAAGAACCTCGTGGCATGGCCATTTTGGAGCGATATCACCTATTTGTGCCAAACACGGTTCACATGGCAGGAAAAGGTTAAAAATAATGCGAAACGATAGCTGCCACCAGCCCTGTCCATGACACATCTGCACATCTCACAAAAAGTCCATAGGGAGTATCTAGGGCCTTTGGAAAATGACTACAGACCCAAGTACACTGTACTGGAAGGTACATTGTGTACATGTTGCACAAAAGTTGCAACATGGGAAAAGGACAAAGGGTAACAAAGTCTCAGTACTGACTGTCTTAAGGTCATGTCCATTTCCCCATCAAAAGTGAGCAAAGCCCAGAGGAGTGCAGTTGAAGGCTGTGCTTCTCTGGCAAAGTCAGTCTATGGTTATTAAACAGCAGCAAAACGTTTGGGGGTGTACACATGGAGGGAAAATTACATACAATTATGAAATCTTTCCTAAAATAGTGCAGTAGGGATGTGAGGCGGAAATGGGTTTTTGCCGGGGTGGATCCTTTGGCGATTATGGTATGGGGGGTGACTATTTGAAGATTGGGATGTGGAACGTCTGAGGTTTGGGTAAAAGACTCAAGTGCCAGCACATTGGGGGGGTTCCTGAGACGTCATGGGATTCAGATGGCTATGCTTCAGGAGACCCATTTAGTGAGGAATGATTTAGAGACTCTCAGGAGGTGATGGGGACATCTTATTCCTCATATGCTAGGGGGGTGTTGATTTGGGTAGCGTTGGGGGTTCCCATCCAGATGGGGAAGGCCTTTACTGATAGCATTGGGAAGACAGTTGTACTCCTTGGTACTCTAAAGGGGAGGGATATTTGTGAGGTCAATTCCTATGCACCCAACGTGGATGATAGAGACTACTTTCCCTCATTATTGAGCATTGTTGTCAGGCATAGGGGAGGGACTGTTCATATGGGTGGCAGGGGGATTTTAATTGTCTCCTGAACCCGGTTCTGGATAGTACAGGGAGCACAGGGTGGCAGAAGCAGCAGGTTGCAGCATCATTACGCAAGGTAGGTGGGGGCCTGGACTTGGTGGAGCTGTGGCAAGAATCGCACGGGCAGGAGTGGGGCTTTCCATTCGTTTTTGGTGTCCACATTTCACACTCCCTGCTTGATTACATATTTGTGGGGTTGGAGTCATTTTCACTCCTTCAGCAACACGGAATACTTGGGGAAGGTTCTCTCGGACCATTCACCTTTAGTGACTCAATTGCATGGATTGCGACAGGGCTCACTGATATGGCTGTGGCATTTACAAGCCACGGGATTGGAGGATGTGGCATTTGGCGAAACACTTGGGAGGAGATTGAGAAGTTCTTTGACATTAACGAGGAGTTGGTAACAGTGGCAGGGACCGTATGGGAGGCCTTCAAGGTTACAGAGCGGTCTGTTTATCAATGGTCATTGGGGTATGAAAGACACTGCAGGACTCACTGCGGAAGGTAGAGGTGAGGGAATCGCTGTCAAAATTCTACAAGAGCCGACAGGATGTAAATGTACGTGGGGAAGGGGATAGGACCGGGCGGCTATTAGCCTGGTTGATTGCGAGGGAGCCACCTTAGCACACAATCACACAGATAAGACTGGAATCAGGAGACTTATTGAGTACCCAAGGAGGGAATACACAAAACATTCAGGCTCTTCTATCAATCCCTGTACAAATACTCGAAAACGGATGCAGATTACCTGTTGGATCTGATTCAGCTGCCGGTCTTAGAGGGGGAGCTTCGGGAAGGTTTGGTAGGCCCCATTGAGGAATCCGATATATGTAGTGCACTTCAATACATGCATAAAACCAGGTCTTCTGATGGCTTATCAATAGAATTGTATTGTAAGTACACTGATCTTCCGGTCCCTTAACTTAAGAAAGTGTACGATGAGGCCTTTGAGTCTGGTGTTTGCCCAGCTTCGATGAGCGAGGCGATGATAGCAGTTTTATTAAAGGACCCTCTGGAGTGTGCATCATATCACCCTATTTTGTAACTCAACTTTGATGCAAAACGTTTGGGGAAGGTTCTGGCTACCAGATTATCTAGGGTGGCCCCAGTGCTGATTCATCCGGACCAGTGTGGATTTATAGGGGGGGAGAAATACAACGATGAACCTGTGCCCCCTGCACCACGTGATAGATCAGGTTAAAGGCTCGAAGGGGGACATGGCATTGGCATTCTTTGATTGATGAAGGCCTTTGACTCTCTGGAGTGGCAACTGCTATTTAGGGTGCTGAGGGCCTTTGCGTTTGGGAACATTTGCCGATGGTTACAGTTACTATACAATGAGCCCACGGCGAGAGTCAAGATGAATGACTGGGTTTTGTCACAGCGGAGGCTCGGCAGAGGAACAAGACAAGTGGGCCCAGTCTCGCCGATTTTATTCTCGTTAGTGTTGTTTCTCTTGGGGGGCCTTCACAGCACGATATAGCTACCCTCCCGGATTGGAGGATACAGTGGGAAGAGGAATAATTCCAATACCTGGGCATCCACAATATCAAGGACACGTAACACTGGCAGGGCATTGTTGGGAATTGGGGAATCGGTCCAATTTTTGAAACAGCTACGGCTGTCACTGATGGGGAGGGTGGCATTATGTAAAATGATCATACTTCCACAGCTTCTCTATTACTTTACCAATTTCCCTTATGGCATTAAGAAAATGTTTTTAAGAGGCTGGATGAAAAGGTTGTGGAGATGCTGTGGAACATAGGGAGAAGGAGGCGACCTTATGACGCCCACACCTGGAGGGGGGGTCTTTATTTGCCGGACCATGAGCAGTATTTCATGGCGGCACATCTGTAGGCTTTACTAGTGTGGGCAAATACAAAGGGGTAACTATTGAGGGGACTTCTGGGCGCACTCCTGGTTCATCGACGGGGCATATATATGATATGAGGTACGGTAGGAGTAAAAGGTGCCACTAATGTATTTCAGGTGGTACGGGCGACTTGGAAGAAGCTTTTTGCGGAAAACTGCATGTGAAATGGTTACATAGTGCTGACTTCCCATCGAGTGTGGACCCGGGACTTTGGTCGGCGATGAAACAGGTGGGGTTCTCCAATCTGGGGTATAGGGGCTGGTGCACATTGGGGGATCTATTTGAGGCTGGGACGTTGATGATGTTTGATCAGTGGAGGGCTCGATATGGGATCTTGAATGGGCATTTCCTCTCTTATGGGGCAGTGACGAGACGGCTGGTCACCATGTGGAACGATATCACAGGGGAGTCTAGCATGAGCCCGCTGATGCAGGTACTACTTGCTCAGGAGGGTGGAGGGGCCAGGGTTTCCCGAATTTGCCAAGCGATACAGGCAAAATTCCCCCAGCCAGATTTAGCAGTTAAGAGCAAATGGGACACGGACATGTGCTCCCAGATTTCAGAAGCTGAATGGGTGAAAATATGGGAACAAGTTAGAAAAGTCTCCAGGAACGTAATGTTCCAACTTATTCAATTTAATGTCCTCCACAGAATCTATGTGATCCCGGCCAAGCTGCATGCGATGAACAACACCCTGAGCCAGGATTGTCCCAGGTGCGTGTCTGGGCTTGCGGGGATCTGGAACATGCTATGGAAATATTCTATTGTCACGCGCTATTGGCAGGAAATAATTTCAAGGTTCAACTAATTACTAAACTCCAGTGTTGAATGTGTTTTCCGAGAGTGTATTTATGGAGTTTGATCCCTGAGGGGAAACAATACAGAACTAGGCACTGCTTGGCCCAGTTCATGCTGGTACTGGCAAAAAGGCGGGTGCCTATTGATTGGAAGAAGCCTCAGGGTCCTTCCTTGGTGCATTGGATGGAGGGAATTCATAAGTGGGGGATGGCAGAGGTGGACATTCTGCAAAGATCCAGGGACCCCGATTTGGAGGAAGGGGTGGTGGCGGACTGGAGCCAGATGCTGAATGAGCTACACTCCTCAAAAGACTTGAAGCCCCCCTGAATCCTGAATGGGAAGGACGGGCTGACGGTGTCTGCTGATGGGTGTAGGATAGGGACGGGATGGAAGAGGTGGGGGAGTGGACAGCAGGATACTCAATTCATGGGGGAGGGGATTTTTGGCTAGAGGATTGTTGGATATTAACCTTTCTTGTCCAATTTATGGTGATACTGGTAGCCATCAAAACTGTATTGTAGTTTGTATGACTATTGAAGATTTGAATAAACAAATGTTTAAAAAAAACATGCTAGATATAGCTCTAGTGAGCTCTTTAAACCCCTCAAAGAGTTTGAGGTTAAAGCTCATGCCTTCTCTCTCACCACTAGGAATACTGCCTGGTATCAGGAGGCTCAGAATGAGTTTGCCAATTAAATCATTTGCCATCAACAAGTGATTACAGACCACCAACTCAGCCTCACAGGTTCCAATGTGGACAGCAAGGCATTACGTTCTACTGTCACCTCCACCACCACCACCAAGCCATTGCCTAAATTTGAATTCAGACAGTGTACTGAAGTAGAAATTCACAGCATAGATTCCAACCTAAAAACAACCTCATGCTTGGTAGGCATCTGTCCAGCTAATATCTTTAAAGGCTCTCTCGATGTGCTTGTCCCCTGGATCGCCAAGATGGTAAATATATCCTTTACAGATGGATTAGTTCCATCATCTCTGAAGGAGGCACGGATCACACCATTATTAGAGAAAAGTACCCTGGACCTATCACTGGCTAACAACTACCCACCAATAACAAATGTCATGTACCTCCTTAAAATCCTAGATCATGTTGCATACCAGGAATTCATAAAGATTAATAAGAAATTAGGTACCCGACAGTTGGGATTTAGAGCCAGGCACAGAACTATAACAGCCCTACTAGATCTTAATTCAAATATTGTAGGCATCGTGGAAAGGGGCCATCCCGCCATGTTGATGTTATTGGACGTCAGAGCAGCCTTCGATCTCATCAACCATAATCTTTTGTTGGACAGATTGAAAGGCCTTACATGCTGCTCAGAGAAACCCACACAATGGATTGAATACTCTTTGGGCCCAAGAACATCTAGTCTGGCAACTGAGAATGCTCAAGCACTACCCACCATTACCACCTATGGATTGCAGCAAGGATCATGCTTATCATCCACCTTGTTCAATATATATATATATATATCGGGTCCCTACTGAACTTCTTTGATAGCCTGGGTGTACAATATACAAATTACGCTGATGACAACCAGGTTCTCCTTGAGTTGTCGGGTAGTTTCCCAGAAGACTCCAAGGCCCTGAACCAGGTGTACACTGCCATTCAATCCTGGATGCCTTTAAACTCCCTTGCCCTCAACAATGAATAGACAGAGTTGCTCATTGTTGTCTCGGGCCCTCAACTAAAGAAACTAGTTCCTCTTTATAAGTGCTTTACTTATGACCCCTGTGACCGGATGTGGAAAGACATTGGGGTGTATATCGAAGCAGAGTTGTCTATGAAGCCTTATGTCGCCCACATCCGATCCTCCTGTGGATATGTCGCCAAGTTACTGCTTTATTTGTCTATCGGTAACAGATCGCTACTAGCCACTGCCCTGGTTTACACTCGGCTTCACTATTGTAATAGTCTTTTTATTGGAACATCACAAGCCAACCTACATTCCCTCCAAACCACACAAACTGGTGCATTGTGAGCCACTCATGGCTTACCAAAACAAGACAACGTGACTCCATCTAGAAGGGTCTTACATTGGCTACCTATCAAGCACAGGATCACGGATAAACAGTTGTTACTAACATATAAATGCTGGACGGCTATTTCTCCCCAATATTTGACTTATCGATTGATTGTCGATAAGCCCAGGCGTAACCTGCGCCCTAGCGACAATCATAAACTGGTGCAACCACGCTTTAAGCTAGCCAAATTTGGTGGAGCAAGCTTCGATGTGCAAGCACCAAGGGAGTGGAATGCTCTTCCCCTCTCTCTTAGGTCATCTTTGTCCCTCGTAGATTTCAAGGGATCTATTCAAACCTGCCTGTTCAAACTAAAATCAGGTTGAAGAGAGCTAAGTTTATTGTCTTACTGTCCTCTTTTGTCTGACCACTAAGTTTCTTGTTCCTACTTGTTATTTGTGTGCCTGAGCCCCCTGGGTATGTGGTGCATAATAAAAAATAAAAAAGAATTTGTCAATGTATCGTAGCATTTCACCAATTGCCCTCACATATCTGCTTTGAAGTGTATAATAGAGATGGCACTACAGACTTCAGCGACATCAAGTGTTTCCAATGCCCCAACCAAGGAGATGAAGACGTTCACAGCTTACTGGTTAGACTACAATTTCTCCACAGTCTGTGGGGTCACTGACATCAAAAGCATGCAATGAAGAGCCTGTGCTGCCTACAGCATCAGGTAGGGCACCTGACGTGTCATGGAGTCATATTGGTTTACAGGTGAAGAAACCCTGCATGGAGACACACATGCAAGTCCTGCTTTGCTTGGTAAAGTACTTATTATGATAGTTGGAAATGGGAAGGCTGCAATTCCAGAGCACAAGAAAGCTCTGGGACAGGAAACAATTTGATGTGGAGGCTGGGGTCCTGCCTTTTCCGACTTTTGGGGAATGCTTTTAGGGCCACATACTGTACAGCTGGGCGATATGAGTGTCTTTTCTGTCCATGAACAAATCCTGAGCAAATGCAGACCTCTGTGGGATGGAGGAGGTTTCTTAGCCCTTTAAACACACTTAGCACATTTATTGGTGGTGCATGCATCTAACTCAAGGGGGTGGCCTAATGTTTTTCCCACTTGGCCACCTGAAAGGAGTCAAAAAGGATCAACACCTTAGCCAAGAAGGATTCTCCCTGTGGCTTGTTGGCTTCGGGTTTGGTGAATGCAGTAGTAACCACCCTGCACTGATACCAGTACAACCTATGGATTTTGGTATAGAAGCCCATGGATCGCTTGCCAGTGAAGAGCTGTGAAGTAATAATGGAGGTCGTCTCTGAAGGCCTGCAGACAGATAATACAGACACGATTTGACACAACATCCTTTGACCATAAGGTTTCAGATGTTATGGCTGGTGGAGGTCTACTTTTTCCTCTTGGTGTCCAAGAAAAGATCATTGACATGCCTTTTGAGGGAGGCAAGCTCTTGGGGGACCATTGTGGAAAGCCAGAAGAATGCGTCTAACAGTAGTTTTATTTCAATTAAAAGAAATCACCTCACTGACCCTCCTACTAAAAGGTTCCTAACCGAACTAAAATAAGGTGCTCCTCTATCGTGCAAAATAAGAATAGTCCTCGGTCCAAACCTATCCACTAAACTGGCCCTACCACTTAGCAAAAACGTGAAAGAAAATAGGTTGAGTGCCCTGCACTCTTGGTTCTTCACAAAGGTATCTCTGGTCTGAATTCAATGATTAGAAGTACATAACCGTTCTATTCAAAGAAAACATTTCATGTCAGTCTATCAGAAGTTCCTCAAAGTTTGAACAGAAAGTCTTAAGTTCCTGGAAAAACAAAATTCCCAAACTTCTTTAGGTGGAGTGATATTTCCCTAATCCCTTTCCTCCAACTTGGTCGATCTCTTCCAACTTCAACCAACTGTCAGGTGCCTCTGTGCTCCCTTGATATCTGCTTTTCACTCTGCTTATTGTGCCCCTGTGGCTCCTTTGTGTTCCCCTGACCCAATATCTCGCTTAGTTCTTTTAATAGTTTTCTTGGGTCCCTGTGACCCTTCTTGAGGTTTATCCTGCTTGGGTTTCTGGGGCTCCTGTAACCCTTGTCCTTGTCTTGTGGTCTCTCTTCTCTCAGTCCTTTGTGACCCTTGGATGGGGCTAGGGTAGTCCTTCCCTCTTGGCTCTCTAAGCTCCTCCCTCTGACCTGGGCAACCCACATACCTGCTGTGTTGCGGTGCATGCTTCAGTGGGGGTCCGTCTCATAAGCAATAGAAGCATTCTCCACGGTTTGCTGCTATTCTGTACTGGATGCTAGCGAACTTCACGTTCCGCCTGTCTCGGATCTCTCTCCTGTTGGCTCGTGACCTGAAAGCGGAGGGCCCAGTTCTCCCTTCATCCCTGGACTCGGCGTCTGTTTGTGTCCTGTAGGTGGTCACGCCACGAGGTCCAGTTTGATTCGTGCAGCCTCTGCCTCTCAGGCTTTGCACGCTTACTTATCTGGCAGACTGAGTCTCCCTCGGGTGTCAGACTCCTTCTGCGCTGCAGCCAGCTCTGCTGGTCTGCATGGATCTGCCCTTTGCCGATGTTTCCATGTCTGTGTCCACCTCACCCTTGGGTGTTTCCTCCTCCATTTAGGGGTTTCTGGCCCTTTGGGGCCACCCAAGAAGTGAGAAAAGGTCCATGGCAGTGATCGTGGGTGGCCCCACCAGGCTATCGAATCAGCCATAAAGAACTGAAGCACACCAGCAGCACAGTGATACTCCACAGACATGAGGGCTGCTTAAGGACATTACTGTTGTGTGGGCCGTGCACACTGATATCAGGTGACCGCAGGTGGTGGCTTGGCCCACCCCAGAAGAGCAGTCTCAGGGAGAACAGCCGCTATTGTCATCAGGGGGCAGACCTCTGTGAGGAGTCATGAATGAAACTCGGACACGTTTGCCATGTTTTTGGTTAAAGACTTTTATACAAACTATAGGGGTTGAGAAAATGCCTCTCTGACCCTGCTTTAAGAGTATTGCCCCTACCAAAACCAAAACTAAGGATCTGTTGGTGTCAGAATGTCCAAAATAATACTGTCCTGTATCCAAAGTTCTAGCCTGACCCTCACACTAAAACTAAACTCAAAGGGGAAACAGGAGATGTCTTGAAGGTTTGAAAAGTGTTCACAAATTAAGAATAAAATATTACAAAACAAGTTCATATAGGATGAGAAGTCTCTGCTTCAGAGGGTGGCTCCCTTCCCCTAGATTCCTCTTTGCTCTCACATAAAACAGTTCCTTATGCCTCTCTTGGCCCACAACACTGTTAATGTACAAACTTGTCTGACTTTGCGATATGTCTCTTCCTGAACACCTGGTATGCCTTCCTGCCAGGCCTTTCCTTTTTCATTTTTGGTTCACACAATTCCTTTTCTAGTCTGTTACTTCTCCGGGCCTCTGTTAATCAACACAACCCTGATCTCCGTCCTGATGTTACTTCTCAGGGCCTCTTTTAATCGGCACAATCCTTTTCTCAGTCCTGATATTTTGTGTCTCAGGAGCCTTTTATTACACATAGCTTTTGCCGTCTGATATGTTGTTCTGTCAAGGCCTCTTGCATTCACACATTTGCGATTGTCCTGTCCACTCCCCTGCCAGGGCTTGCTTTTACACACTTGAGATCGCCTGGTATACTCTCCTGCCGGGACTTCTTGTTTCCACAAACTTGTGATTGTCTGGTATACTCTCCTGCCAAGGGCTTCTTGTTTTAAACACTTGAGATCGCCTGGTTTACTCTCCTTCCAGGACTTGTTTTCACACACTTGCAAATATACGGACTCTCTGCCCTTCTCCAAAGTTGTACATATACTTTGTGTCTTACTATGTCCTTCAGATGTATTATCTGTTCCGGGTTACTTGTTTGTACAATACACATCTGTGTGTTTGTAAGGATTTTGTTTGTAATTCAAATTCCCTTTTGATACTAAGTTAATTTATTCTTTCCCTCTCCGTTATTTGCATTTCATTTACTTTCATTCGGTATGGCCGGCGATACGCCCTGGGGTCCCCACAGCCTCTGGGCAAACTCACCAACTTTTCATAGCGTTGCTGCATTCTCCCGCGATCAACCGAAGAAGCGTTACCATCGGTTTCCCGCTCCCAACTGCTTCCTCCTGGTTTCTTCGGCTCCCGTGGCTTCTCCTTCACACGTTTGCTTTTCTCCAGGCTGCGGTAACCAAAGTGCTGCTCGCACTCACCTGTGAACACCCAGGAGTCCCTCGGATAGCTTGATAACCATTCTCAGTAGTCTCAAATGGTGATTTAGTTCTGGATGAATGATGGGTGGAACTGGACAGAGCGGATTGGTTTCCCTATTCTTCATGGGATGCATAACAATAGGCCATGAGGGAATTGGATATGGGAGGGTTATTTTCAATAAAAAATGGGGGATACCATGTCTCAGCTGATGAAGCCATGACATCTCCACAGAGGTTGTCTCTCCCCATGTGATCCTCCCTCACATAGCCGCCCCCAGGGTCAGATAAAAGCTGCTGGACACATAAGAGGAGGTCACCACTGGGAAATCAGTGATGACTCCATCCGATTCATCACACCTGAGCAGATACGGAGAGGTTTTCGGTTGTCTGCAGCAGTGACCCCTATGTAATATATGTTTTTTTATCTTGTGTGATGTATATGTAAATGTATATTTGTGTATATATATAGTCATAGTTATTAATTGGGTATTTTAATAATTGAGGGAGAAGTTGCCCCAGGAACTGTATTGGGCTAATGGATAGAGTGCATTTTTTTGCATAAATTGATTGATCACATTTTTCCCCAATACATCTTACCTTCGAGATGACATTTAGACACGTGAACCGCACGTGTCAGGAAGCGCCATCTTGTGATGAACTTGTCTGTTGATCAATCGCACTAAGTCCAAGTGGCCTAGTGGCAGTAAATCATAACACACGCCCCTCAAGCTGACAACGCCATGTCAAACTGATGTGCTACACCCCTTGTCATGACGTTGGTGCACAGCCTAGCTAAATGCCTGCTGTCAGCAACTACGTCATCACGTTACCTAACGTAAAACACGGAAGATAAACATACACTCACACAGTTAATGTTTACCTGTGTTTCACAAAAAGAAGTTTCAAAATTTCACTTTTCAATAATTACTCATAGTCGGAAATGTGCTAAGTCATTATATTACTTATTGCAAAGGAAACAACTGAATACATGCAACAGAGCCATTACAACTTGTTTTGCACAAAATCAATGGAAGAACAGATTTTTTGCCCCAACCCACAGAAATCAATTTTAGGTCGACGGTTACATTCCATGAAATCTCTTAGATGTCATTCTTCAATGTTTCAATCCCAGTACTTGAAAGTTCTGTGGAGTAAAACAGTATTCAATGCAGTTTCATCATCCATTTTCTCTCGAAGCACATGACGTTCCGTTTGGGGGAAAAAATTATTTGTTAAACATCCGTAATAAAACATGGCTCTCCTTATGTGTTCATTGATTGAATACGGCCATGTTGGTCCTGGTGACAAGCTACTCCTCACTGATGAGCCCCAACAAGGGTGAAACATGTTTGGGGATGCTTGTGGACTCGTGCAGAAGGGATGTGATCTAGCAGTTCGGGCTGGACTTCCCCTTTTGGGGTGGGGCCAAGCCTGATTTGCATATGGTCTTTCCCCTTCTGTAATGGCTTGGCAGGCGAAGAACGATGGTCGGGAGGGTTGCCCCGAGCAATGCCAGTGGTTAAGATTCAGTCTAAACCTTCCAGCCATCACCTCTTTGTTTTTGCTTTGTCACCCCGAGTGGGACAGGTATGCCCAGACGTGGGTCCCGTACCTGCTGGGCCTAGAGACCCAAGCTACTCCTCACTGATGAGCCCCAACAAGGGTGAAACATGTTTGGGGATGCTTGTGGACTCGTGCAGAAGGGATGTGATCTAGCAGTTCGGGCTGGACTTCCCCTTTTGGGGTGGGGCCAAGCCTGATTTGCATATGGTCTTTCCCCTTCTGTAATGGCTTGGCAGGTGAAGAACGATGGTCTGGAGGGTTGCCCCGAGCAATGCCAGTGGTTAAGATTCAGTCTAAACCTTCCAGCCATCACCTCTTTGTTTTTGCTTTGTCACCCCGAGTGGGACGGGTATGCCCAGACGTGGGTCCCGTGCCTGCTGGGCCTAGAGACCCAAGCTACTCCTCACTGATGAGCCCCAACAAGGGTGAAACATGTTTGGGGATGCTTGAGGACTCGTGCAGAAGGGATGTGATCTAGCAGTTCCGGCTGGACTTCCCCTTTTGGGGTGGGGCCAAGCCTGATTTGCATATGGTCTTTCCCCTTCTGTAATGGCTTGGCAGGCGAAGAACGATGGTCTGGAGGGTTGCCCTGAGCAATGCCAGTGGTTAAGATTCAGTCTAAACCTTCCAGCCATCACCTCTTTGTTTTTGCTTTGTCACCCCGAGTGGGACGGGTATGCCCAGACGTGGGTCCCGTGCCTGCTGGGCCTAGAGACCCAAGCTACTCCTCACTGATGAGCCCCAACAAGGGTGAAACATGTTTGGGGATGCTTGTAGACTCGTGCAGAAGGGATGTGATCTAGCAGTTCGGGTTGGACTTCCCCTTTTGGGATGGGGCCAAGCCTGATTTGCATATGGTCTTTCCCCTTCTGTAATGGCTTGGCAGGCGAAGAACGATGGTCTGGAGGGTTGCCCCGAGCAATGCCAGTGGTTAAGATTCAGTTTAAACCTTCCAGCCATCACCTCTTTGTTGTTGCTTTGTCACCCCGAGTGGGACGGGTATGCCCAGACGTGGGTCCCGTGCCTGCTGGGCCTAGAGACACAAGCTACTCCTCACTGATGAGCCCCAACAAGGGTGAAACATGTTTGGGGATGCTTGTGGACTCGTGCAGAAGGGATGTGATCTAGCAGTTCGGGCTGGACTTCCCCTTTTGGGGTGGGGCCAAGCCTGATTTGCATATGGTCTTTCCCCTTCTGTAATGGCTTGGCAGGCGAAGAACGATGGTCTGGAGGGTTGCCCCGAGCAATGCCAGTGGTTAAGATTCAGTCTAAACCTTCCAGCCATCACCTCTTTGTTTTTGCTTTGTCACCCCGAGTGGGACGGGTATGCCCAGACGTGGGTCCCGTGCCTGCTGGGCCTAGAGACCCCAGCTACTCCTCTCTGATGAGCCCCAACAAGGGTGAAACATGTTTGGGGATGCTTGTGGACTCGTGCAGAAGGGATGTGATCTAGCAGTTCGGGCTGGACTTCCCCTTTTGGGGTGGGGCCAAGCCTGATTTGCATATGGTCTTTCCCCTTCTGTAATGGCTTGGCAGGCGAAGAACGATGGTCTGGAGGGTTGCCCCGAGCAATGCCAGTGGTTAAGATTCAGTCTAAACCTTCCAGCCATCACCTCTTTGTTTTTGCTTTGTCACCCCGAGTGGGACGGGTATGCCCAGACATGGGTCCCGTGCCTGCTGGGCCTAGAGACCCAAGCTACTCCTCACTGATGAGCCCCAACAAGGGTGAAACATGTTTGGGGATGCTTGTGGACCCGTGCAGAAGGGATGTGATCTAGCAGTTCGGGCTGGACTTCCCCTTTTGGGGTGGGGCCAAGTCTGATTTGCATATGGTCTTTCCCCTTCTGTAATGGCTTGGCAGGCGAAGAACGATAGTCTGGAGGGTTGCCCCGAGCAATGCCAGTGGTTAAGATTCAGTCTAAACCTTCCAGCCATCACCTCTTTGTTTTTGCTTTGTCAGCCCGAGTGGGACGGGTATGCCCAGACGTGGGTCCCGTGCCTGCTGGGCCTAGAGACCCAAGCTACTCCTCTCTGATGAGCCCCAACAAGGGTGAACCATGTTTGGGGATGCTTGTGGACTCGTGCAGAAGGGATGTGATCTAGCAGTTCGGGCTGGACTTCCCCTTTTGGGGTGGGGCCAAGCCTGATTTGCATATGGTCTTTCCCCTTCTGTAATGGCTTGGCAGGCGAAGAACGATGGTCTGGAGGGTTGCCCGAGCAATGCCAGTGGTTAAGATTCAGTCTAAACCTTCCAGCCATGACCTCTTTGTTTTTGCTTTGTCACCCCGAGTGGGACGGGTATGCCCAGACGTGGGTCCCGTGCCTGCTGGGCCTAGAGACCCAAGCTACTCCTCACTGATGAGCCCCAACAAGGGTGAAACATGTTTGGGGATGCTTGTGGACTCATGCAGAAGGGATGTGATCTAGCAGTTCGGGCTGGACTTCCCCTTTTGGGGTGGGGCCATGCCTGATTTGCATGTGGTCTTTCCCCTTCTGTAATGGCTTGGCAGGCGAAGAACGATGGTCTGGAGGGTTGCCCCGAGCAATGCCAGTGGTTAAGATTCAGTCTAAACCTTCCAGCCATCACCTCTTTGTTTTTGCTTTGTCACCCCGAGTGGGACGGGTATGCCCAGACGTGGGTCCCGTGCCTGCTGGGCCTAGAGACCCAAGCTACTCCTCACTGATGAGCCCCAACAAGGGTGAAACATGTTTGGGGATGCTTGTGGACTCGTGCAGAAGGGATGTGATCTAGCAGTTCGGGCTGGACTTCCCCTTTTGGGGTGGGGCCAAGCCTGATTTGCATATGGTCTTTCCCCTTCTGTAATGGCTTGGCAGGTGAAGAACGATGGTCTGGAGGGTTGCCCCGAGCAATGCCAGTGGTTAAGATTCAGTCTAAACCTTCCAGCCATCACCTCTTTGTTTTTGCTTTGTCACCCCGAGTGGGACGGGTATGCCCAGACGTGGGTCCCGTGCCTGCTGGGCCTAGAGACCCAAGCTACTCCTCACTGATGAGCTCCAACAAGGGTGAAACATGTTTGGGGATGCTTGAGGACTCGTGCAGAAGGGATGTGATCTAGCAGTTCCGGCTGGACTTCCCCTTTTGGGGTGGGGCCAAGCCTGATTTGCATATGGTCTTTCCCCTTCTGTAATGGCTTGGCAGGCGAAGAACGATGGTCTGGAGGGTTGCCCTGAGCAATGCCAGTGGTTAAGATTCAGTCTAAACCTTCCAGCCATCACCTCTTTGTTTTTGCTTTGTCACCCCGAGTGGGACGGGTATGCCCAGACGTGGGTCCCGTGCCTGCTGGGCCTAGAGACCCAAGCTACTCCTCACTGATGAGCCCCAACAAGGGTGAAACATGTTTGGGGATGCTTGTGGACTCGTGCAGAAGGGATGTGATCTAGCAGTTCGGGTTGGACTTCCCCTTTTGGGGTGGGGCCAAGCCTGATTTGCATATGGTCTTTCCCCTTCTGTAATGGTTTGGCAGGCGAAGAACGATGGTCTGGAGGGTTGCCCCGAGCAATGCCAGTGGTTAAGATTCAGTCTAAACCTTCCAGCCATCACCTCTTTGTTGTTGCTTTGTCACCCCGAGTGAGACGGGTATGCCCAGACGTGGGTCCCGTGCCTGCTGGGCCTAGAGACACATGCTACTCCTCACTGATGAGCCCCAACAAGGGTGAACCATGTTTGGGGATGCTTGTGGACTCGTGCAGAAGGGATGTGATCTAGCAGTTCGGGCTGGACTTCCCCTTTTGGGGTGGGGCCAAGCCTGATTTGCATATGGTCTTTCCCCTTCTGTAATGGCTTGGCAGGCGAAGAACGATGGTCTGGAGGGTTGCCCCGAGCAATGCCAGTGGTTAAGATTCAGTCTAAACCTTCCAGCCATCACCTCTTTGTTTTTGCTTTGTCACCCCGAGTGGGACGGGTATGCCCAGACGTGGGTCCCGTGCCTGCTGGGCCTAGAGACCCAAGCTACTCCTCTCTGATGAGCCCCAACAAGGGTGAAACATGTTTGAGGATGCTTGTGGACTCGTGCAGAAGGGATGTGATCTAGCATTTCGGGCTGGACTTCCCCTTTTGGGGTGGGGCCAAGCCTGATTTGCATATGGTCTTTCCCCTTCTGTAATGGCTTGGCAGGCGAAGAACGATGGTCTGGAGGGTTGCCCCGAGCAATGCCAGTGGTTAAGATTCAGTCTAAACCTTCCAGCTATCACCTCTTTGTTTTTGCTTTGTCACCCCAAGTGGGACGGGTATGCCCAGACATGGGTCCCGTGCCTGCTGGGCCTAGAGACCCAAGCTACTCCTCACTGATGAGCCCCAACAAGGGTGAAACATGTTTGGGGATGCTTGTGGACCCGTGCAGAAGGGATGTGATCTAGCAGTTCGGGCTGGACTTCCCCTTTTGGGGTGGGGCCAAGTCTGATTTGCATATGGTCTTTCCCCTTCTGTAATGGCTTGGCAGGCGAAGAACGATAGTCTGGAGGGTTGCCCCGAGCAATGCCAGTGGTTAAGATTCAGTCTAAACCTTCCAGCCATCACCTCTTTGTTTTTGCTTTGTCACCCCGAGTGGGACGGGTATGCCCAGACGTGGGTCCCGTGCCTGCTGGGCCTAGAGACCTAAGCTACTTCTCTCTGATGAGCCCCAACAAGGGTGAAACATGTTTGGGGATGCTTGTGGACTCGTGCAGAAGGGATGTGATCTAGCAGTTCGGGCTGGACTTCCCCTTTTGGGGTGGGGCCAAGCCTGATTTGCCTATGGTCTTTCCCCTTCTGTAATGGCTTGGCAGGCGAAGAACGATGGTCTGGAGGGTTGCCCGAGCAATGCCAGTGGTTAAGATTCAGTCAAAACCTTCCAGCCATCACCTCTTTGTTTTTGCTTTGTCACCCCGAGTGGGACGGGTATGCCCAGACGTGGGTCCCGTGCCTGCTGGGCCTAGAGACCCAAGCTACTCCTCACTGATGAGCCCCAACAAGGGTGAAACATGTTTGGGGATGCTTGTGGACTCATGCAGAAGGGATGTGATCTAGCAGTTCGGGCTGGACTTCCCCTTTTGGGGTGGGGCCATGCCTGATTTGCATATGGTCTTTCCCCTTCTGTAATGGCTTGGCAGGCGAAGAACGATGGTCTGGAGGGTTGCCCCGAGCAATGCCAGTGGTTAAGATTTAGTCTAAACCTTCCAGCCATCACCTCTTTGTTTTTGCTTTGTCACCCCGAGTGGGACGGGTATGCCCAGACGTGGGTCCCGTGCCTGCTGGGCCTAGAGACCCAAGCTACTCCTCACTGATGAGCCCCAGCAAGGGTGAAACATGTTTGGAGATGCTTGTGGACTCGTGCAGAAGAGATGTGATGTAGCAGTTCGGGCTGGACTTCCCCTTTTGGGGTGGGGCCAAGCCTGATTTGCATATGGTCTTTCCCCTTCTGCAATGGCTTGGCAGGCGACAGCGATGGTCTGGAGGGTTGCCCCGAGCAATGCCAGTGGTTAAGATTCAGTCTAAACCTTCCAGCCATCACCTCTTTGTTTTTGTCATAAATGGGCAGACAGGAGTGGCACGAACGTCCCCGAAGATCAAGATGGCAGTTTTGGTTGAAGTGGCCATAAGATACACACATTTTTAGGATGTAACTATTACATAACTTTTTATGTATTCTGCAAATACAAATGATTCAAACAAGTGCAGCAGATATTGACTTGTTCTTTTCAGTAAGTATGAGGTTTATATCAAAGTATGGCAATCAATTATTTTCAGAATGTTTTACGTTTACTGCATAACTCACAACTTTCCAAGTTACACGGAGGTGTATTCGAGTGAGTCCTGTGTTGCAATGTTAAACTATAATTTGCTAACTAAACTACAAGTCCCAGCATTCAATTCGAAGCCAAACCATGATGTGAAATTCGAGGGCCACATGTAAGTTTTAACATTTTGAAGATATTAGTTGCCTTTGCATTGCAATTTATATCTCTATTTAAAAATGATTTCTACACGTTATATTCTACTTTTAAGAAGTGCTGTATTTGCGCCAAGTTCAAGATAAATGTACATAGGTTTGTGTCAAGCACAAAGTTAAATATTATAATATTTATGAAAACAAAACGGATTGTTGGCTGTCCATTTTTGCAGTGTAAAATTAAGGTGTTCTCTTTCAAGAGCTATTCAGAATAGAAACTTGTATTTCGTCTGATACATTGCTTTGAAGAACATGTTCTATTTTTTTTCTGCTTAGTTACTAAATGATTTCCTCAGAAATGTTTACTATGTCCTTTTCAGCGACAACTTACAATGAGTCTCTTCTCTCAGTGTTGAAAATTTGAAGGCCCCCTTTGCTTTCAGTTTTGCCTTTACCGCAGAAATGAAAAATATTATGTTCCTATTTCTATTTAGACCTCGAGATAATAAATAAGACAATATTTTTCTCCTCACCACAATATAATTTTTAGTTCAAATGTTACTATTAATATACATTTGTTTAATCAAACAATGTTACATTTTTATTAAATAAATATACAAGACTACATGCACACGCAGGAGTGCCTTCTTGTGTTATTTCTGGTCTGCTACTTTTACATAGCAAAGAGATTAGTACTGGTTTCCCAGTCAAATATTTTGGGTAAAATGAATTACGAGTAACTTATTCATAACCCAAGGAAAACAGTGTCCCTTAATAAGAAATATAATTGATTAAAATGTTTGCTCGTATTTTAACAAATAGTTACGTTTCACAAAATGGTCATCTTTGTCTGCAATTGCAAAAACTAAGTACTCTCTTACATTGTGACAGAGACAATAAGGGGATGAGTGGAGTCAGAAGGGAGATGGAGGGGGCGCATGAGGAATGGAAAGTTAATAAGTGGGAACAAATGTGCCTTCATAAGCTGGACCTGACTGATACAGAACACGAAGGCCCCGATGTGCTGTAAGGTCGGTCTATACAGCCGTCTTTTAGAGTTCGGTGACACAAAGTTACAAACAGAGATCGATACAATCAGACACAGCACTTCAGACAGACAGACAGAGGGTGGGGGCGACAGGGCTATCAAGTTTTTAAAAAGATGCATAGATCCTGAGAGAGATGGATAGACATATACACAGATTCATAGAGACAGGCAGATAGATAAAGATGTAGACAGAGAGATATGCATAGAGGGAGAAGTATACAGAGAAATGGATAGAGGGATATAGATAGATGCATACAGGAAGATGAATAAAGGTAGATGGATAGAGAACAATGAATGGATGGTTTGATATATATATAAATATAGGAAAGAGATCCGTACATACATTTACAGGGAGAGATGGATGGAGAGCCATGGTGAAATGCCTACTTTGCGATGTATAAAGGTATAGAGATTGATATGTATAGATAGATCAAGAGATACATATAGAGAGAGATATGAATGAGGGAGAGATAAAAACATAGCTAGGGATGTATCTAGATAGATATAGCGAGATGATAGGTAGACAAGAAAAGCATAGAGGGTGCTGGACATAGACAGATAGAGACACCCATAAAGAGAGAGATGGGTAGATATATCGATAAGCAAAAAGATGGATATATATAAATATGCGTGTGCATATGCAGAGATGAATTTAGATAGAGAGATTAATAGAGGGAGAAATATGGCTACATAGAGATGCAGAGCCAGAATAGATACAGGTAGAGGGAGATTCATATACATATGGAAAGATTGCTAGAGATGGAGACAGAGAAGGATGGAGCTAGATGGAACTATTCATATTGAGAGATGTGAAGACAGGTCTTCATGGAGAGAGCTAGAGAGATGGATACAGTGAGATATAGAGATGCATAGATGGAGTTAGATAAAAAGAGATGGATGGATAGATAAAGAGGGTAATCATTATATATAGACAAGAGGAAGCGGTTGGTGTCATAGATGTACTGAAGAAGAGGGGAGGAAGAGTCAGTCTATAGCACTTCAATCCCTTGCTAGGCTACTAAGTCGATGGAGTGATAGACTTGTCTATATTTCAGCAATGTTTCCAGTGTACCTGGTCATCCCCTACACATGGGCATTATTGGGGAGGAGCGAGCACCTTTGGCAAGTGCCTTGCTGCACCCCTCAAGCACTTTACAATTAGTCAAGACTTCTAAGCACTATAGCACTGAGAAAGCTTTTTTCATGCAAAATAACCACACACAAGCATGGCCAGTCACTAAATATAGATCAGTAATATTTAAAATATAATGTACAAATAAATTAGTTGAAAAACATGTGTAAATGTTATTCTGTGTAGTTTAAAAATACAATGTGAAAGTACACAGTAAAGTCAAGCTGTGCTAAATATAGTCTAGGCAGGCTTGAACAGAGAAAGTGGCTGACCAACTGGTCCTGTCAATCACAGGCCAATGGAGATTATAAAAAGATTCAAGGCACGACAGAATACTATGGGAAAACTGGATTCAGCACAACATAGTAGTAGAAAAGTGTTTTTCTGTAGAAGTTATTGGACCACATGACATATAATTTCAAGGAGTTAATGTTGAGAGAATGGCGGGAAGATGTGTTTATGTACGAATGTTTATAGCATAGTAAATTATGCTAAACAAGAGCGACAAAATATTCTTGCATATTCAGCATACTGTTATGTAGATTGTCCCAAATGGAACCTGGCCATGCAACACTGGAGCCTCTGCAACATCACTTGTATGGCAAGAAGAACAAGTTTGGAGAAGCTCTGCGGGTATCCAGTGACTAACTGAAGACTATTTAAGCTGCCGGCCCAGGAGGAGTCTTCAGGAATTGGGAGCCAGCGATGACGACGACAGAATGCTGGCCTGAAATGGCAGACCCCTCTGCCATTTCCCCAATCCTCATGATCTGTAAAGATTAAAGTCTTGTCATCACCTGCGAGACAGCCTCATGACGTTTGATTCCCTAGAGGGGTGCATTTACTCTAGTTTATGGTGATCATGGGTCCCCTGTATTTAAGAGGTGCCCCTGCAAAATGGGGTTCGCTTTCAGTGGTGACGACCCAACCTGTCACTTAGTTTCTTCCCCTGTGCTTTGTGAAGCCCCAAGCAGGTCTGCCACACCCAACTGTAGTGATCAGACTCCTAATTCAAAAAACCCATGTATTCTGAGCAATTTTAGTAGAAGAGCCAAACTGACTCTTGTGTCAAATAGGTTGAGTCTGAATTTCAAGAGCATCTTTCGATGTCTGGCTTTAGCTGTTTTCACCAGATATTGCAATTGCTTTTTCTAATTTTTCACTTCAATTGCTGCATCTTCCATCAATCTATGACGATTTCTATCGTCTACTGTTGCACACCAATCTCGTACCCATAGCTTTCTTTTAACGTAGTCCAGATTATGTTTCCTGATCGGTGTCTATCTCGGCAAGATGGTTTTCACATGCATTTGCCCATTTTATCAGTAGAGATTCCTGGTTTCCTTTCATTGCATCCCGAAGTATGGCGAATTAGGGTGTGCAGTTGTCAATGATTATTTTCCTATATACAGACAGCATGTTCCACAGCACACGGACGTTCATAGATATTAGATTAAGTTCATATCGTAGACATGCACTAGATTTGCCCTTTTGTAGCTGCAGAACACGCCTCCAATACGGGTTCTCCAGTTGGGCCCACGGATTCGAAGATACTCCTAAGGCATTTTCTGCCCCATAAATTAGTGTTGGCACTGTTTTTTGGTTATAATGGGCCAAAACAGGCAGCAAGGAAATTTCCCATACTTTTTATTTATGATCATTCCCTGGCATGCCAGTTGTTTGCATTTTTTTTTGGCATTCTCTGTCCACGGGGCATCATTTATGTTGCTGTTGACCCACATTCCCAGGTATTTTACCTTTTTTACACAATTCAGATTTTTGTTGTTCAGTTATCATATAGGCTTTTTTTTTTAATTCTGTTTTTTTAGTTCGTATTAGATCTTGGAGGATTATTACTTCAGACGTTGCAGGATTAATTCTCAGTTTGTTCTCTAAAACATAACCTTCAAGGGCTTTTAGCTTCCTTGTTAGCCCAATTGGCGTTAGATCGAGTAGCGCAATGTCGTCCGCATACAGAAACCAATTTACATTCATGCCATTAATTCTTGGTGGGTGTGAATTAACCGCTCTTATGGATTCTCCGATTCTCCGATATCTGACAAGAACAGGCCAAACAGGGTAGCTGCCAACGGGCATCCCTGCTTTACACCCTGATTTGTCTTAATTGGCTCGCTCAAGGTTCCAACGGCGTCCAGTCGGATCTTAATTTCAGTGTCAGTATGCAGCTCTTTAATCAGATCTAGTAGGTTTTCTAGGCAATTCCATTTCTTCAATTTGTTCCAGAGCATATCGCGGTCGATAGTATCAAATGCACTAGATAAGTCGACAAACGCAATATAGATCCTTTTGTTTTGGCGGATGGCTTCCATTTTTAGAAGATTGATGATTAACAAGTTTAAGCCCTTAACAAATCCTGCTTATCGAGGATCATATCGTTTCGATTCTTGAATCCATTTCAACAATTTATTTTTGAGCTACGTTGCAAAGATTTTTCCCACTACATCAGGAGAGCTATTGGGCGGTAGTTCCTAGGGTCAGTAGTTTGCTTTTCTTGAAGATTGGTACGACAGTAGCACTCCGCCAAGAGATTGGAATCCTTCTCTGCTGCAAAATTGATACGAATAGGTATAGCAAAAGTCAGTCCATAATTCTGGTTGTTGTTTTAAGAGTTGGTTCATTAGCCCTGTCGGGTCCAGGGGCTCTCGACGTGCTGAGTCTTACGATGTTTCTATATATGTCTTCTTTACCGATTTTGATTGTCCATTCGCTTCTCGGATCTGATGGTTTGCTGGAATTTATACTATTGTTATAGAATGTTTCCGAGTAATGTTCCACCCAAACCTTCTCAGACACCATGTTTTTTATGACAGCCCCTTGCAGTGACGAGACGTTGTTCAGATAGTTCCAGAAGGAGTTTATGTTTCTTTTTGCTATAGTTTCCATCATTGCTTCCACATCTCGTTGTAGCATAACATGTTTATGGCTGATCAGCCAGTTTTTATATGTTTGTTTTAGTTGTTTTTTCTCTCTTTCACAATTTGCATGAGTGTTTTTTTTTATCTTTTCTTACGCTTTTTTCAGCACTCTCTTCTTAGTAACAATCTCGCTGTCCCATGCATGTAATTTTATGAAGTCAGGTCTTGTCCTTGCAGTTTGCTGGGCCTAGAGACCCAAGCTACTCCTTACTGATGAGCCCCAACAAGGGTGAAACATGTTTGGGGATGCTTGTGGACTCGTGCAGAAGGGATGTGATCTAGCAGTTCGGGTTGGACTTCCCCTTTTGGGGTGGGGCCAATCCTGATTTGCATATGGTCTTTCCCCTTCTGTAATGGCTTGGCAGGTGAAGAACGATGGTCTGGAGGGTTGCCCCGAGCAATGCCAGTGGTTAAGATTCAGTCTAAACCTTCCAGCCATCACCTCTTTGTTTTTGCTTTGTCACCCCGAGTGGGACGGGTATGCCCAGACGTGGGTCCCGTGCCTGCTGGGCCTAGAGACCCAAGCTACTCCTTACTGATGAGCCCCAACAAGGGTGAAACATGTTTGGGGATGCTTGTGGACTCGTGCAGAAGGGATGTGATCTAGCAGTTCGGGTTGGACTTCCCCTTTTGGGGTGGGGCCAAGCCTGATTTGCATATGGTCTTTCCCCTTCTGTAATGGCTTGGCAGGTGAAGAACGATGGTCTGGAGGGTTGCCCCGAGCAATGCCAGTGGTTAAGATTCAGTCTAAACCTTCCAGCCATCACCTCTTTGTTTTTGCTTTGTCACCCCGAGTGGGACGGGTATGCCCAGACGTGGGTCCCGTGCCTGCTGGGCCTAGAGACCCAAGCTACTCCTCACTGATGAGCCCCAACAAGGGTGAAACATGTTTGGGGATGCTTGTGGACTCGTGCAGAAGGGATGTGATCTAGCAGTTCGGGCTGGACTTCCCCTTTTGGGGTGGGGCCAAGCCTGATTTGCATAGGGTCTTTCCCCTTCTGTAATGGCTTGGCAGGTGAAGAACGATGGTCTGGAGGGTTGCCCCGAGCAATGCCAGTGGTTAAGATTCAGTCTAAACCTTCCAGCCATCACCTCTTTGTTTTTGCTTTGTCACCCCGAGTGGGACGGGTATGCCCAGTCGTGGGTCCCGTGCCTGCTGGGCCTAGAGACCCAAGCTACTCCTCACTGATGAGCCCCAACAAGGGTGAAACATGTTTGGGGATGCTTGAGGACTCGTGCAGAAGGAATGTGATCTAGCAGTTCCGGCTGGACTTCCCCTTTTGGGGTGGGGCCAAGCCTGATTTGCATATGGTCTTTCCCCTTCTGTAATGGCTTGGCAGGCGAAGAACGATGGTCTGGAGCGTTGCCCTGAGCAATGCAAGTGGTTAAGATTCAGTCTAAACCTTCCAGCCATCACCTCTTTGTTTTTGCTTTGTCACCCCGAGTGGGACGGGTATGCCCAGACGTGGGTCCCGTGCCTGCTGGGCCTAGAGACCCAAGCTACTCCTCACTGATGAGCCCCAACAAGGGTGAAACATGTTTGGGGATGCTTGTGGACTCATGCAGAAGGGATGTGATCTAGCAGTTCGGGTTGGACTTCCCCTTTTGGGGTGGGGCCAAGCCTGATTTGCATATGGTCTTTCCCCTTCTGTAATGGCTTGGCAGGCGAAGAACGATGGTCTGGAGGGTTGCCCCGAGCAATGCCAGTGGTTAAGATTCAGTCTAAACCTTCCAGCCATCACCTCTTTGTTGTTGCTTTGTCACCCCGAGTGGGACGGGTATGCCCAGACGTGGGTCCCGTGCCTGCTGGGCCTAGAGACCCAAGCTACTCCTCACTGATGAGCCCCAACAAGGGTGAAACATGTTTGGGGATGCTTGTGGACTCGTGCAGAAGGGATGTGATCTAGCAGTTCGGGCTGGACTTCCCCTTTTGGGGTGGGGCCAAGCCTGATTTGCATATGGTCTTTCCCCTTCTGTAATGGCTTGGCAGGCGAAGAACGATGGTCTGGAGGGTTGCCCCGAGCAATGCCAGTGGTTAAGATTCAGTCTAAACCTTCCAGCCATCACCTCTTGGTTTTTGCTTTGTCACCCCGAGTGGGAAGGGTATGCCCAGTCGTGGGTCCCGTGGCTGCTGGGCCTAGAGACCCAAGCTACTCCTCTCTGATGAGCCCCAACAAGCCTGAAACATGTTTGGGGATGCTTGTGGACTCGTGCAGAAGGGATGTGATCTAGCAGTTCGGGTTGGACTTCCCCTTTTGGGGTGGGGCCAAGCCTGATTTGCATATGGTCTTTCCCCTTCTGTAATGGCTTGGCAGGCGAAGAACGATGGTCTGGAGGGTTGCCCCGAGCAATGCCAGTGGTTAAGATTCAGTCTAAACCTTCCAGCCATCACCTCTTTGTTGTTGCTTTGTCACCCCGAGTGGGACGGGTATGCCCAGACGTGGGTCCCGTGCCTGCTGGGCCTAGAGACCCAAGCTACTCCTCACTGATGAGCCCCAACAAGGGTGAAACATGTTTGGGGATGCTTGTGGACTCGTGCAGAAGGGATGTGATCTAGCAGTTCGGGCTGGACTTCCCTTTTTGGGGTGGGCCAAGCCTGATTTGCATATGGTCTTTCCCCTTCTGTAATGGCTTGGCAGGCGAAGAACGATGGTCTGGAGGGTTGCCCCGAGCAATGCCAGTGGTTAAGATTCAGTCTAAACCTTCCAGCCATCACCTCTTTGTTTTTGCTTTGTCACCCCGAGTGGGAAGGGTATGCCCAGTCGTGGGTCCCGTGGCTGCTGGGCCTAGAGACCCAAGCTACTCCTCTCTGATGAACCCCAACAAGCCTGAAACATGTTTGGGGATGCTTGTGGACTCGTGCAGAAGGGATGTGATCTAGCAGTTCGGGTTGGACTTCCCCTTTTGGGGTGGGGCCAAGCCTGATTTGCATATGGTCTTTCCCCTTCTGTAATGGCTTGGCAGGCGAAGAACGATGGTCTGGAGGGTTGCCCCGAGCAATGCCAGTGGTTAGGATTCAGTCTAAACCTTCCAGCCATCACCTCTTTGTTTTTGTTTTGTCACCCCGAGTGGGACGGGTATGCCCAGACGTGGGTCCCGTGCCTGCTGGGCCTAGAGACCCAAGCTACTCCTCACTGATGAGCCCCAACAAGGGTGAAACATGTTTGGGGATGCTTGTGGACCCGTGCAGAAGGGATGTGATCTAGCAGTTCGGGCTGGACTTCCCCTTTTGGGGTGGGGCCAAGCCTGATTTGCATATGGTCTTTCCCCTTCTGTAATGGCTTGGCAGGCGAAGAACGATGGTCTGGAGGGTTGCCCGAGCAATGCCAGTGGTTAAGATTCAGTCTAAACCTTCCAGCCATCACCTCTTTGTTTTTGCTTTGTCACCCCGAGTGGGACGGGTATGCCCAGACGTGGGTCCCGTGCCTGCTGGGCCTAGAGACCCAAGCTACTCCTCACTGATGAGCCCCAGCAAGGGTGAAACATGTTTGGAGATGCTTGTGGACTTGTGCAGAAGGGATGTGATGTAGCAGTTCGGGCTGGACTTCCCCTTTTGCGGTGGGGCCAAGCCTGATTTGCATATGGTCTTTCCCCTTCTGTAATGGCTTGGCAGGCGAAGAACGATGGTCTGCAGAGTTGCCCCGAGCAATGCCAGTGGTTAAGATTCAGTCTAAACCTTCCAGCCATCACCTCTTTGTTTTTGTCATAAATGGGCAGACAGGAGTGGCACGAACGTCCCCGAAGATCAAGATGGCAGTTTTGGTTGAAGTGGCCATAAGATACACACATTTTTAGGATGTAACTATTACATAACTTTTTATGTATTCTGCAAATACAAATGATTCAAACAAGCGCAGAAGATATTGACTTGTTCTTTTCAGTAAGTATGAGGTTTATATCAAAGTATGGCAATCAATTATTTTCAGAATGTTTTACGTTTACTGCATAACTCACAACTTTCCAAGTTACACGGAGGTGTATTCGAGTGAGTCCTGTGTTGCAATGTTAAACTATAATTTGCTAACTAAACTACAAGTCCCAGCATTCAATTCGAAGCCAAACCATGATGTGAAATTCGAGGGCCACATGTAAGTTTTAACATTTTGAAGATATTAGTTGCCTTTGCATTGCAATTTATATCTCTATTTAAAAATGATTTCTACACGTTATATTCTACTTTTAAGAAGTGCTGTATTTGCGCCAAGTTCAAGATAAATGTACATAGGTTTGTGTCAAGCACAAAGTTAAATATTATAATATTTATGAAAACAAAACGGATTGTTGGCTGTCCATTTTTGCAGTGTAAAATTAAGGTGTTCTCTTTCAAGAGCTATTCAGAATAGAAACTTGTATTTCGTCTGATACATTGCTTTGAAGAACATGTTCTAATTTTTTTCTGCTTAGTTACTAAATGATTTCCTCAGAAATGTTTACTATGTCCTTTTCAGCGACAACTTACAATGAGTCTCTTCTCTCAGTGTTGAAAATTTGAAGGCCCCCTTTGCTTTCAGTTTTGCCTTTACCGCAGAAATGAAAAATATTATGTTCCTATTTCTATTTAGACCTCGAGATAATAAATAAGACAATATTTTTCTCCTCACCACAATATAATTTTTAGTTCAAATGTTACTATTAATATACATTTGTTTAATCAAACAATGTTACATTTTTATTAAATAAATATACAAGACTACATGCACACGCAGGAGTGCCTTCTTGTGTTATTTCTGGTCTGCTACTTTTACATAGCAAAGAGATTAGTACTGGTTTCCCAGTCAAATATTTTGGGTAAAATGAATTACGAGTAACTTATTCATAACCCAAGGAAAACAGTGTCCCTTAATAAGAAATATAATTGATTAAAATGTTTGCTCGTATTTTAACAAATAGTTACGTTTCACAAAATGGTCATCTTTGTCTGCAATTGCAAAAACTAAGTACTCTCTTACATTGTGACAGAGACAATAAGGGGATGAGTGGAGTCAGAAGGGAGATGGAGGGGGCGCATGAGGAATGGAAAGTTAATAAGTGGGAACAAATGTGCCTTCATAAGCTGGACCTGACTGATACAGAACACGAAGGCCCCGATGTGCTGTAAGGTCGGTCTATACAGCCGTCTTTTAGAGTTCGGTGACACAAAGTTACAAACAGAGATCGATACAATCAGACACAGCACTTCAGACAGACAGACAGAGGGTGGGGGCGACAGGGCTATCAAGTTTTTAAAAAGATGCATAGATCCTGAGAGAGATGGATAGACATATACACAGATTCATAGAGACAGGCAGATAGATAAAGATGTAGACAGAGAGATATGCATAGAGGGAGAAGTATACAGAGAAATGGATAGAGGGATATAGATAGATGCATACAGGAAGATGAATAAAGGTAGATGGATAGAGAACAATGAATGGATGGTTTGATATATATATAAATATAGGAAAGAGATCCGTACATACATTTACAGGGAGAGATGGATGGAGAGCCATGGTGAAATGCCTACTTTGCGATGTATAAAGGTATAGAGATTGATATGTATAGATAGATCAAGAGATACATATAGAGAGAGATATGAATGAGGGAGAGATAAAAACATAGCTAGGGATGTATCTAGATAGATATAGCGAGATGATAGGTAGACAAGAGAAGCATAGAGGGTGCTGGACATAGACAGATAGAGACACCCATAAAGAGAGAGATGGGTAGATATATCGATAAGCAAAAAGATGGATATATATAAATATGCGTGTGCATATGCAGAGATGAATTTAGATAGAGAGATTAATAGAGGGAGAAATATGGCTACATAGAGATGCAGAGCCAGAATAGATACAGGTAGAGGGAGATTCATATACATATGGAAAGATTGCTAGAGATGGAGACAGAGAAGGATGGAGCTAGATGGAACTATTCATATTGAGAGATGTGAAGACAGGTCTTCATGGAGAGAGCTAGAGAGATGGATACAGTGAGATATAGAGATGCATAGATGGAGATAGATAAAAAGAGATGGATGGATAGATAAAGAGGGTAATCATTATATATAGACAAGAGGAAGCGGTTGGTGTCATAGATGTACTGAAGAAGAGGGGAGGAAGAGTCAGTCTATAGCACTTCAATCCCTTGCTAGGCTACTAAGTCGATGGAGTGATAGACTTGTCTATATTTCAGCAATGTTTCCAGTGTACCTGGTCATCCCCTACACATGGGCATTATTGGGGAGGAGCGAGCACCTTTGGCAAGTGCCTTGCTGCACCCCTCAAGCACTTTACAATTAGTCAAGACTTCTAAGCACTATAGCACTGAGAAAGCTTTTTTCATGCAAAATAACCACACACAAGCATGGCCAGTCACTAAATATAGATCAGTAATATTTAAAATATAATGTACAAATAAATTAGTTGAAAAACATGTGTAAATGTTATTCTGTGTAGTTTAAAAATACAATGTGAAAGTACACAGTAAAGTCAAGCTGTGCTAAATATAGTCTAAGCAGGCTTGAACAGAGAAAGTGGCTGACCAACTGGTCCTGTCAATCACAGGCCAATGGAGATTATAAAAAGATTCAAGGCACGACAGAATACTATGGGAAAACTGGATTCAGCACAACATAGTAGTAGAAAAGTGTTTTTCTGTAGAAGTTATTGGACCACATCACATATAATTTCAAGGAGTTAATGTTGAGAGAATGGCGGGAAGATGTGTTTATGTACGAATGTTTATAGCATAGTAAATTATGCTAAACAAGAGCGACAAAATATTCTTGCATATTCAGCATACTGTTATGTAGATTGTCCCAAATGGAACCTGGCCATGCAACACTGGAGCCTCTGCAACATCACTTGTATGGCAAGAAGAACAAGTTTGGAGAAGCTCTGCGGGTATCCAGTGACTAACTGAAGACTATTTAAGCTGCCGGCCCAGGAGGAGTCTTCAGGAATTGGGAGCCAGCGATGACGACGACAGAATGCTGGCCTGAAATGGCAGACCCCTCTGCCATTTCCCCAATCCTCATGATCTGTAAAGATTAAAGTCTTGTCATCACCTGCGAGACAGCCTCATGACGTTTGATTCCCTAGAGGGGTGCATTTACTCTAGTTTATGGTGATCATGGGTCCCCTGTATTTAAGAGGTGCCCCTGCAAAATGGGGTTCGCTTTCAGTGGTGACGACCCAACCTGTCACTTAGTTTCTTCCCCTGTGCTTTGTGAAGCCCCAAGCAGGTCTGCCACACCCAACTGTAGTGATCAGACTCCTAATTCAAAAAACCCATGTATTCTGAGCAATTTTAGTAGAAGAGCCAAACTGACTCTTGTGTCAAATAGGTTGAGTCTGAATTTCAAGAGCATCTTTCGATGTCTGGCTTTAGCTGTTTTCACCAGATATTGCAATTGCTTTTTCTAATTTTTCACTTCAATTGCTGCATCTTCCATCAATCTATGACGATTTCTATCGTCTACTGTTGCACACCAATCTCGTACCCATAGCTTTCTTTTAACGTAGTCCAGATTATGTTTCCTGATCGGTGTCTATCTCGGCAAGATGGTTTTCACATGCATTTGCCCATTTTATCAGTAGAGATTCCTGGTTTCCTTTCATTGCATCCCGAAGTATGGCGAATTAGGGTGTGCAGTTGTCAATGATTATTTTCCTATATACAGACAGCATGTTCCACAGCACACGGACGTTCATAGATATTAGATTAAGTTCATATCGTAGACATGCACTAGATTTGCCCTTTTGTAGCTGCAGAACACGCCTCCAATACGGGTTCTCCAGTTGGGCCCACGGATTCGAAGATACTCCTAAGGCATTTTCTGCCCCATAAATTAGTGTTGGCACTGTTTTTTGGTTATAATGGGCCAAAACAGGCAGCAAGGAAATTTCCCATACTTTTTATTTATGATCATTCCCTGGCATGCCAGTTGTTTGCATTTTTTTTTGGCATTCTCTGTCCACGGGGCATCATTTATGTTGCTGTTGACCCACATTCCCAGGTATTTTACCTTTTTTACACAATTCAGATTTTTGTTGTTCAGTTATCATATAGGCTTTTTTTTTTAATTCTGTTTTTTTAGTTCGTATTAGATCTTGGAGGATTATTACTTCAGACGTTGCAGGATTAATTCTCAGTTTGTTCTCTAAAACATAACCTTCAAGGGCTTTTAGCTTCCTTGTTAGCCCAATTGGCGTTAGATCGAGTAGCGCGATGTCGTCCGCATACAGCAACCAATTTACATTCATGCCATTAATTCTTGGTGGGTGTGAATTAACCGCTCTTATGGATTCTCCGATTCTCCGATATCTGACAAGAACAGGCCAAACAGGGTAGCTGCCAACGGGCATCCCTGCTTTACACCCTGATTTGTCTTAATTGGCTCGCTCAAGGTTCCAACGGCGTCCAGTCGGATCTTAATTTCAGTGTCAGTATGCAGCTCTTTAATCAGATCTAGTAGGTTTTCTAGGCAATTCCATTTCTTCAATTTGTTCCAGAGCATATCGCGGTCGATAGTATCAAATGCACTAGATAAGTCGACAAACGCAATATAGATCCTTTTGTTTTGGCGGATGGCTTCCATTTTTAGAAGATTGATGATTAACAAGTTTAAGCCCTTAACAAATCCTGCTTATCGAGGATCATATCGTTTCGATTCTTGAATCCATTTCAACAATTTATTTTTGAGCTACGTTGCAAAGATTTTTCCCACTACATCAGGAGAGCTATTGGGCGGTAGTTCCTAGGGTCAGTAGTTTGCTTTTCTTGAAGATTGGTACGACAGTAGCACTCCGCCAAGAGATTGGAATCCTTCTCTGCTGCAAAATTGATACGAATAGGTATAGCAAAAGTCAGTCCATAATTCTGGTTGTTGTTTTAAGAGTTGGTTCATTAGCCCTGTCGGGTCCAGGGGCTCTCGACGTGCTGAGTCTTACGATGTTTCTATATATGTCTTCTTTACCGATTTTGATTGTCCATTCGCTTCTCGGATCTGATGGTTTGCTGGAATTTATACTATTGTTATAGAATGTTTCCGAGTAATGTTCCACCCAAACCTTCTCAGACACCATGTTTTTTATGACAGCCCCTTGCAGTGACGAGACGTTGTTCAGATAGTTCCAGAAGGAGTTTATGTTTCTTTTTGCTATAGTTTCCATCATTGCTTCCACATCTCGTTGTAGCATAACATGTTTATGGCTGATCAGCCAGTTTTTATATGTTTGTTTTAGTTGTTTTTTCTCTCTTTCACAATTTGCATGAGTGTTTTTTTTTAGCTTTTCTTACGCTTTTTTCAGCACTCTCTTCTTAGTAACAATCTCGCTGTCCCATGCATGTAATTTTATGAAGTCAGGTCTTGTCCTTGCAGTTTGCTGGGCCTAGAGACCCAAGCTACTCCTTACTGATGAGCCCCAACAAGGGTGAAACATGTTTGGGGATGCTTGTGGACTCGTGCAGAAGGGATGTGATCTAGCAGTTCGGGTTGGACTTCCCCTTTTGGGGTGGGGCCAATCCTGATTTGCATATGGTCTTTCCCCTTCTGTAATGGCTTGGCAGGTGAAGAACGATGGTCTGGAGGGTTGCCCCGAGCAATGCCAGTGGTTAAGATTCAGTCTAAACCTTCCAGCCATCACCTCTTTGTTTTTGCTTTGTCACCCCGAGTGGGACGGGTATGCCCAGACGTGGGTCCCGTGCCTGCTGGGCCTAGAGACCCAAGCTACTCCTTACTGATGAGCCCCAACAAGGGTGAAACATGTTTGGGGATGCTTGTGGACTCGTGCAGAAGGGATGTGATCTAGCAGTTCGGGTTGGACTTCCCCTTTTGGGGTGGGGCCAAGCCTGATTTGCATATGGTCTTTCCCCTTCTGTAATGGCTTGGCAGGTGAAGAACGATGGTCTGGAGGGTTGCCCAGAGCAATGCCAGTGGTTAAGATTCAGTCTAAACCTTCCAGCCATCACCTCTTTGTTTTTGCTTTGTCACCCCGAGTGGGACGGGTATGCCCAGACGTGGGTCCCGTGCCTGCTGGGCCTAGAGACCCAAGCTACTCCTCACTGATGAGCCCCAACAAGGGTGAAACATGTTTGGGGATGCTTGTGGACTCGTGCAGAAGGGATGTGATCTAGCAGTTCGGGCTGGACTTCCCCTTTTGGGGTGGGGCCAAGCCTGATTTGCATAGGGTCTTTCCCCTTCTGTAATGGCTTGGCAGGTGAAGAACGATGGTCTGGAGGGTTGCCCCGAGCAATGCCAGTGGTTAAGATTCAGTCTAAACCTTCCAGCCATCACCTCTTTGTTTTTGCTTTGTCACCCCGAGTGGGACGGGTATGCCCAGACGTGGGTCCCGTGCCTGCTGGGCCTAGAGACCCAAGCTACTCCTCACTGATGAGCCCCAACAAGGGTGAAACATGTTTGGGGATGCTTGAGGACTCGTGCAGAAGGAATGTGATCTAGCAGTTCCGGCTGGACTTCCCCTTTTGGGGTGGGGCCAAGCCTGATTTGCATATGGTCTTTCCCCTTCTGTAATGGCTTGGCAGGCGAAGAACGATGGTCTGGAGCGTTGCCCTGAGCAATGCAAGTGGTTAAGATTCAGTCTAAACCTTCCAGCCATCACCTCTTTGTTTTTGCTTTGTCACCCCGAGTGGGACGGGTATGCCCAGACGTGGGTCCCGTGCCTGCTGGGCCTAGAGACCCAAGCTACTCCTCACTGATGAGCCCCAACAAGGGTGAAACATGTTTGGGGATGCTTGTGGACTCATGCAGAAGGGATGTGATCTAGCAGTTCGGGTTGGACTTCCCCTTTTGGGGTGGGGCCAAGCCTGATTTGCATATGGTCTTTCCCCTTCTGTAATGGCTTGGCAGGCGAAGAACGATGGTCTGGAGGGTTGCCCCGAGCAATGCCAGTGGTTAAGATTCAGTCTAAACCTTCCAGCCATCACCTCTTTGTTGTTGCTTTGTCACCCCGAGTGGGACGGGTATGCCCAGACGTGGGTCCCGTGCCTGCTGGGCCTAGAGACCCAAGCTACTCCTCACTGATGAGCCCCAACAAGGGTGAAACATGTTTGGGGATGCTTGTGGACTCGTGCAGAAGGGATGTGATCTAGCAGTTCGGGCTGGACTTCCCCTTTTGGGGTGGGGCCAAGCCTGATTTGCATATGGTCTTTCCCCTTCTGTAATGGCTTGGCAGGCGAAGAACGATGGTCTGGAGGGTTGCCCCGAGCAATGCCAGTGGTTAAGATTCAGTCTAAACCTTCCAGCCATCACCTCTTTGTTTTTGCTTTGTCACCCCGAGTGGGAAGGGTATGCCCAGTCGTGGGTCCCGTGGCTGCTGGGCCTAGAGACCCAAGCTACTCCTCTCTGATGAGCCCCAACAAGCCTGAAACATGTTTGGGGATGCTTGTGGACTCGTGCAGAAGGGATGTGATCTAGCAGTTCGGGTTGGACTTCCCCTTTTGGGGTGGGGCCAAGCCTGATTTGCATATGGTCTTTCCCCTTCTGTAATGGCTTGGCAGGCGAAGAACGATGGTCTGGAGGGTTGCCCCGAGCAATGCCAGTGGTTAAGATTCAGTCTAAACCTTCCAGCCATCACCTCTTTGTTGTTGCTTTGTCACCCCGAGTGGGACGGGTATGCCCAGACGTGGGTCCCGTGCCTGCTGGGCCTAGAGACCCAAGCTACTCCTCACTGATGAGCCCCAACAAGGGTGAAACATGTTTGGGGATGCTTGTGGACTCGTGCAGAAGGGATGTGATCTAGCAGTTCGGGCTGGACTTCCCCTTTTGGGGTGGGGCCAAGCCTGATTTGCATATCGTCTTTCCCCTTCTGTAATGGCTTGGCAGGCGAAGAACGATGGTCTGGAGGGTTGCCCCGAGCAATGCCAGTGGTTAAGATTCAGTCTAAACCTTCCAGCCATCACCTCTTTGTTTTTGCTTTGTCACCCCGAGTGGGAAGGGTATGCCCAGTCGTGGGTCCCGTGGCTGCTGGGCCTAGAGACCCAAGCTACTCCTCTCTGATGAGCCCCAACAAGCCTGAAACATGTTTGGGGATGCTTGTGGACTCGTGCAGAAGGGATGTGATCTAGGAGTTCGGGTTGGACTTCCCCTTTTGGGGTGGGGCCAAGCCTGATTTGCATATGGTCTTTCCCCTTCTGTAATGGCTTGGCAGGCGAAGAACGATGGTCTGGAGGGTTGCCCCGAGCAATGCCAGTGGTTAGGATTCAGTCTAAACCTTCCAGCCATCACCTCTTTGTTTTTGTTTTGTCACCCCGAGTGGGACGGGTATGCCCAGACGTGGGTCCCGTGCCTGCTGGGCCTAGAGACCCAAGCTACTCCTCACTGATGAGCCCCAACAAGGGTGAAACATGTTTGGGGATGCTTGTGGACCCGTGCAGAAGGGATGTGATCTAGCAGTTCGGGCTGGACTTCCCCTTTTGGGGTGGGGCCAAGCCTGATTTACATATGGTCTTTCCCCTTCTGTAATGGCTTGGCAGGCGAAGAACGATGGTCTGGAGGGTTGCCCGAGCAATGCCAGTGGTTAAGATTCAGTCTAAACCTTCCAGCCATCACCTCTTTGTTTTTGCTTTGTCACCCCGAGTGGGACGGGTATGCCCAGACGTGGGTCCCGTGCCTGCTGGGCCTAGAGACCCAAGCTACTCCTCACTGATGAGCCCCAACAAGGGTGAAACATGTTTGGGGATGCTTGTGGACTCATGCAGAAGGGATGTGATCTAGCAGTTCGGGCTGGACTTCCCCTTTTGGGGTGGGGCCAAGCCTGATTTGCATATGGTCTTTCCCCTTCTGTAATGGCTTGGCAGGCGAAGAACGATGGTCTGGAGGGTTGCCCCGAGCAATGCCAGTGGTTAAGATTTAGTCTAAACCTTCCAGCCATCACCTCTTTGTTTTTGCTTTGTCACCCCGAGTGGGACGGGTATGCCCAGACGTGGGTCCCGTGCCTGCTGGGCCTAGAGACCCAAGCTACTCCTCACTGATGAGCCCCAGCAAGGGTGAAACATGTTTGGAGATGCTTGTGGACTTGTGCAGAAGGGATGTGATGTAGCAGTTCGGGCTGGACTTCCCCTTTTGCGGTGGGGCCAAGCCTGATTTGCATATGGTCTTTCCCCTTCTGTAATGGCTTGGCAGGCGAAGAACGATGGTCTGCAGAGTTGCCCCGAGCAATGCCAGTGATTAAGATTCAGTCTAAACCTTCCAGCCATCACCTCTTTGTTTTTGTCATAAATGGGCAGACAGGAGTGGCACGAACGTCCCCGAAGATCAAGATGGCAGTTTTGGTTGAAGTGGCCATAAGATACACACATTTTTAGGATGTAACTATTACATAACTTTTTATGTATTCTGCAAATACAAATGATTCAAACAAGTGCAGAAGATATTGACTTGTTCTTTTCAGTAAGTATGAGGTTTATATCAAAGTATGGCAATCAATTATTTTCAGAATGTTTTACGTTTACTGCATAACTCACAACTTTCCAAGTTACACGGAGGTGTATTCGAGTGAGTCCTGTGTTGCAATGTTAAACTATAATTTGCTAACTAAACTACAAGTCCCAGCATTCAATTCGAAGCCAAACCATGATGTGAAATTCGAGGGCCACATGTAAGTTTTAACATTTTGAAGATATTAGTTGCCTTTGCATTGCAATTTATATCTCTATTTAAAAATGATTTCTACACGTTATATTCTACTTTTAAGAAGTGCTGTATTTGCGCCAAGTTCAAGATAAATGTACATAGGTTTGTGTCAAGCACAAAGTTAAATATTATAATATTTATGAAAACAAAACGGATTGTTGGCTGTCCATTTTTGCAGTGTAAAATTAAGGTGTTCTCTTTCAAGAGCTATTCAGAATAGAAACTTGTATTTCGTCTGATACATTGCTTTGAAGAACATGTTCTAATTTTTTTCTGCTTAGTTACTAAATGATTTCCTCAGAAATGTTTACTATGTCCTTTTCAGCGACAACTTACAATGAGTCTCTTCTCTCAGTGTTGAAAATTTGAAGGCCCCCTTTGCTTTCAGTTTTACCTTTACCGCAGAAATGAAAAATATTATGTTCCTATTTCTATTTAGACCTCGAGATAATAAATAAGACAATATTTTTCTCCTCACCACAATATAATTTTTAGTTCAAATGTTACTATTAATATACATTTGTTTAATCAAACAATGTTACATTTTTATTAAATAAATATACAAGACTACATGCACACGCAGGAGTGCCTTCTTGTGTTATTTCTGGTCTGCTACTTTTACATAGCAAAGAGATTAGTACTGGTTTCCCAGTCAAATATTTTGGGTAAAATGAATTACGAGTAACTTATTCATAACCCAAGGAAAACAGTGTCCCTTAATAAGAAATATAATTGATTAAAATGTTTGCTCGTATTTTAACAAATAGTTACGTTTCACAAAATGGTCATCTTTGTCTGCAATTGCAAAAACTAAGTACTCTCTTACATTGTGACAGAGACAATAAGGGGATGAGTGGAGTCAGAAGGGAGATGGAGGGGGCGCATGAGGAATGGAAAGTTAATAAGTGGGAACAAATGTGCCTTCATAAGCTGGACCTGACTGATACAGAACACGAAGGCCCCGATGTGCTGTAAGGTCGGTCTATACAGCCGTCTTTTAGAGTTCGGTGACACAAAGTTACAAACAGAGATCGATACAATCAGACACAGCACTTCAGACAGACAGACAGAGGGTGGGGGCGACAGGGCTATCAAGTTTTTAAAAAGATGCATAGATCCTGAGAGAGATGGATAGACATATACACAGATTCATAGAGACAGGCAGATAGATAAAGATGTAGACAGAGAGATATGCATAGAGGGAGAAGTATACAGAGAAATGGATAGAGGGATATAGATAGATGCATACAGGAAGATGAATAAAGGTAGATGGATAGAGAACAATGAATGGATGGTTTGATATATATATAAATATAGGAAAGAGATCCGTACATACATTTACAGGGAGAGATGGATGGAGAGCCATGGTGAAATGCCTACTTTGCGATGTATAAAGGTATAGAGATTGATATGTATAGATAGATATAGATAGATCAAGAGATACATATAGAGAGAGATATGAATGAGGGAGAGATAAAAACATAGCTAGGGATGTATCTAGATAGATATAGCGAGATGATAGGTAGACAAGAGAAGCATAGAGGGTGCTGGACATAGACAGATAGAGACACCCATAAAGAGAGAGATGGGTAGATATATCGATAAGCAAAAAGATGGATATATATAAATATGCGTGTGCATATGCAGAGATGAATTTAGATAGAGAGATTAATAGAGGGAGAAATATGGCTACATAGAGATGCAGAGCCAGAATAGATACAGGTAGAGGGAGATTCATATACATATGGAAAGATTGCTAGAGATGGAGACAGAGAAGGATGGAGCTAGATGGAACTATTCATATTGAGAGATGTGAAGACAGGTCTTCATGGAGAGAGCTAGAGAGATGGATACAGTGAGATATAGAGATGCATAGATGGAGATAGATAAAAAGAGATGGATGGATAGATAAAGAGGGTAATCATTATATATAGACAAGAGGAAGCGGTTGGTGTCATAGATGTACTGAAGAAGAGGGGAGGAAGAGTCAGTCTATAGCACTTCAATCCCTTGCTAGGCTACTAAGTCGATGGAGTGATAGACTTGTCTATATTTCAGCAATGTTTCCAGTGTACCTGGTCATCCCCTACACATGGGCATTATTGGGGAGGAGCGAGCACCTTTGGCAAGTGCCTTGCTGCACCCCTCAAGCACTTTACAATTAGTCAAGACTTCTAAGCACTATAGCACTGAGAAAGCTTTTTTCATGCAAAATAACCACACACAAGCATGGCCAGTCACTAAATATAGATCAGTAATATTTAAAATATAATGTACAAATAAATTAGTTGAAAAACATGTGTAAATGTTATTCTGTGTAGTTTAAAAATACAATGTGAAAGTACACAGTAAAGTCAAGCTGTGCTAAATATAGTCTAGGCAGGCTTGAACAGAGAAAGTGGCTGACCAACTGGTCCTGTCAATCACAGGCCAATGGAGATTATAAAAAGATTCAAGGCACGACAGAATACTATGGGAAAACTGGATTCAGCACAACATAGTAGTAGAAAAGTGTTTTTCTGTAGAAGTTATTGGACCACATCACATATAATTTCAAGGAGTTAATGTTGAGAGAATGGCGGGAAGATGTGTTTATGTACGAATGTTTATAGCATAGTAAATTATGCTAAACAAGAGCGACAAAATATTCTTGCATATTCAGCATACTGTTATGTAGATTGTCCCAAATGGAACCTGGCCATGCAACACTGGAGCCTCTGCAACATCACTTGTATGGCAAGAAGAACAAGTTTGGAGAAGCTCTGCGGGTATCCAGTGACTAACTGAAGACTATTTAAGCTGCCGGCCCAGGAGGAATCTTCAGGAATTGGGAGCCAGCGATGACGACGACAGAATGCTGGCCTGAAATGGCAGACCCCTCTGCCATTTCCCCAATCCTCATGATCTGTAAAGATTAAAGTCTTGTCATCACCTGCGAGACAGCCTCATGACGTTTGATTCCCTAGAGGGGTGCATTTACTCTAGTTTATGGTGATCATGGGTCCCCTGTATTTAAGAGGTGCCCCTGCAAAATGGGGTTCGCTTTCAGTGGTGACGACCCAACCTGTCACTTAGTTTCTTCCCCTGTGCTTTGTGAAGCCCCAAGCAGGTCTGCCACACCCAACTGTAGTGATCAGACTCCTAATTCAAAAAACCCATGTATTCTGAGCAATTTTAGTAGAAGAGCCAAACTGACTCTTGTGTCAAATAGGTTGAGTCTGAATTTCAAGAGCATCTTTCGATGTCTGGCTTTAGCTGTTTTCACCAGATATTGCAATTGCTTTTTCTAATTTTTCACTTCAATTGCTGCATCTTCCATCAATCTATGACGATTTCTATCGTCTACTGTTGCACACCAATCTCGTACCCATAGCTTTCTTTTAACGTAGTCCAGATTATGTTTCCTGATCGGTGTCTATCTCGGCAAGATGGTTTTCACATGCATTTGCCCATTTTATCAGTAGAGATTCCTGGTTTCCTTTCATTGCATCCCGAAGTATGGCGAATTAGGGTGTGCAGTTGTCAATGATTATTTTCCTATATACAGACAGCATGTTCCACAGCACACGGACGTTCATAGATATTAGATTAAGTTCATATCGTAGACATGCACTAGATTTGCCCTTTTGTAGCTGCAGAACACGCCTCCAATACGGGTTCTCCAGTTGGGCCCACGGATTCGAAGATACTCCTAAGGCATTTTCTGCCCCATAAATTAGTGTTGGCACTGTTTTTTGGTTATAATGGGCCAAAACAGGCAGCAAGGAAATTTCCCATACTTTTTATTTATGATCATTCCCTGGCATGCCAGTTGTTTGCATTTTTTTTTGGCATTCTCTGTCCACGGGGCATCATTTATGTTGCTGTTGACCCACATTCCCAGGTATTTTACCTTTTTTACACAATTCAGATTTTTGTTGTTCAGTTATCATATAGGCTTTTTTTTTTAATTCTGTTTTTTTTAGTTCGTATTAGATCTTGGAGGATTATTACTTCAGACGTTGCAGGATTAATTCTCAGTTTGTTCTCTAAAACATAACCTTCAAGGGCTTTTAGCTTCCTTGTTAGCCCAATTGGCGTTAGATCGAGTAGCGCGATGTCGTCCGCATACAGCAACCAATTTACATTCATGCCATTAATTCTTGGTGGGTGTGAATTAACCGCTCTTATGGATTCTCCGATTCTCCGATATCTGACAAGAACAGGCCAAACAGGGTAGCTGCCAACGGGCATCCCTGCTTTACACCCTGATTTGTCTTAATTGGCTCGCTCAAGGTTCCAACGGCGTCCAGTCGGATCTTAATTTCAGTGTCAGTATGCAGCTCTTTAATCAGATCTAGTAGGTTTTCTAGGCAATTCCATTTCTTCAATTTGTTCCAGAGCATATCGCGGTCGATAGTATCAAATGCACTAGATAAGTCGACAAACGCAATATAGATCCTTTTGTTTTGGCGGATGGCTTCCATTTTTAGAAGATTGATGATTAACAAGTTTAAGCCCTTAACAAATCCTGCTTATCGAGGATCATATCGTTTCGATTCTTGAATCCATTTCAACAATTTATTTTTGAGCTACGTTGCAAAGATTTTTCCCACTACATCAGGAGAGCTATTGGGCGGTAGTTCCTAGGGTCAGTAGTTTGCTTTTTTTGAAGATTGGTACGACAGTAGCACTCCGCCAAGAGATTGGAATCCTTCTCTGCTGCAAAATTGATACGAATAGGTATAGCAAAAGTCAGTCCATAATTCTGGTTGTTGTTTTAAGAGTTGGTTCATTAGCCCTGTCGGGTCCAGGGGCTCTCGACGTGCTGAGTCTTACGATGTTTCTATATATGTCTTCTTTACCGATTTTGATTGTCCATTCGCTTCTCGGATCTGATGGTTTGCTGGAATTTATACTATTTTTATAGAATGTTTCCGAGTAATGTTCCACCCAAACCTTCTCAGACACCATGTTTTTTATGACAGCCCCTTGCAGTGACGAGACGTTGTTCAGATAGTTCCAGAAGGAGTTTATGTTTCTTTTTGCTATAGTTTCCATCATTGCTTCCACATCTCGTTGTAGCATAACATGTTTATGGCTGATCAGCCAGTTTTTATATGTTTGTTTTAGTTGTTTTTTCTCTCTTTCACAATTTGCATGAGTGTTTTTTTTTAGCTTTTCTTACGCTTTTTTCAGCACTCTCTTCTTAGTAACAATCTCGCTGTCCCATGCATGTAATTTTATGAAGTCAGGTCTTGTCCTTGCAGTTTGCTGGGCCTAGAGACCCAAGCTACTCCTTACTGATGAGCCCCAACAAGGGTGAAACATGTTTGGGGATGCTTGTGGACTCGTGCAGAAGGGATGTGATCTAGCAGTTCGGGTTGGACTTCCCCTTTTGGGGTGGGGCCAATCCTGATTTGCATATGGTCTTTCCCCTTCTGTAATGGCTTGGCAGGTGAAGAACGATGGTCTGGAGGGTTGCCCCGAGCAATGCCAGTGGTTAAGATTCAGTCTAAACCTTCCAGCCATCACCTCTTTGTTTTTGCTTTGTCACCCCGAGTGGGACGGGTATGCCCAGACGTGGGTCCCGTGCCTGCTGGGCCTAGAGACCCAAGCTACTCCTTACTGATGAGCCCCAACAAGGGTGAAACATGTTTGGGGATGCTTGTGGACTCGTGCAGAAGGGATGTGATCTAGCAGTTCGGGTTGGACTTCCCCTTTTGGGGTGGGGCCAAGCCTGATTTGCATATGGTCTTTCCCCTTCTGTAATGGCTTGGCAGGTGAAGAACGATGGTCTGGAGGGTTGCCCCGAGCAATGCCAGTGGTTAAGATTCAGTCTAAACCTTCCAGCCATCACCTCTTTGTTTTTGCTTTGTCACCCCGAGTGGGACGGGTATGCCCAGACGTGGGTCCCGTGCCTGCTGGGCCTAGAGACCCAAGCTACTCCTCACTGATGAGCCCCAACAAGGGTGAAACATGTTTGGGGATGCTTGTGGACTCGTGCAGAAGGGATGTGATCTAGCAGTTTGGGCTGGACTTCCCCTTTTGGGGTGGGGCCAAGCCTGATTTGCATAGGGTCTTTCCCCTTCTGTAATGGCTTGGCAGGTGAAGAACGATGGTCTGGAGGGTTGCCCCGAGCAATGCCAGTGGTTAAGATTCAGTCTAAACCTTCCAGCCATCACCTCTTTGTTTTTGCTTTGTCACCCCGAGTGGGACGGGTATGCCCAGACGTGGGTCCCGTGCCTGCTGGGCCTAGAGACCCAAGCTACTCCTCACTGATGAGCCCCAACAAGGGTGAAACATGTTTGGGGATGCTTGAGGACTCGTGCAGAAGGAATGTGATCTAGCAGTTCCGGCTGGACTTCCCCTTTTGGGGTGGGGCCAAGCCTGATTTGCATATGGTCTTTCCCCTTCTGTAATGGCTTGGCAGGCGAAGAACGATGGTCTGGAGCGTTGCCCTGAGCAATGCAAGTGGTTAAGATTCAGTCTAAACCTTCCAGCCATCACCTCTTTGTTTTTGCTTTGTCACCCCGAGTGGGACGGGTATGCCCAGACGTGGGTCCCGTGCCTGCTGGGCCTAGAGACCCAAGCTACTCCTCACTGATGAGCCCCAACAAGGGTGAAACATGTTTGGGGATGTTTGTGGACTCATGCAGAAGGGATGTGATCTAGCAGTTCGGGTTGGACTTCCCCTTTTGGGGTGGGGCCAAGCCTGATTTGCATATGGTCTTTCCCCTTCTGTAATGGCTTGGCAGGCGAAGAACGATGGTCTGGAGGGTTGCCCCGAGCAATGCCAGTGGTTAAGATTCAGTCTAAACCTTCCAGCCATCACCTCTTTGTTGTTGCTTTGTCACCCCGAGTGGGACGGGTATGCCCAGACGTGGGTCCCGTGCCTGCTGGGCCTAGAGACCCAAGCTACTCCTCACTGATGAGCCCCAACAAGGGTGAAACATGTTTGGGGATGCTTGTGGACTCGTGCAGAAAGGATGTGATCTAGCAGTTCGGGCTGGACTTCCCCTTTTGGGGTGGGGCCAAGCCTGATTTGCATATGGTCTTTCCCCTTCTGTAATGGCTTGGCAGGCGAAGAACGATGGTCTGGAGGGTTGCCCCGAGCAATGCCAGTGGTTAAGATTCAGTCTAAACCTTCCAGCCATCACCTCTTTGTTTTTGCTTTGTCACCCCGAGTGGGAAGGGTATGCCCAGTCGTGGGTCCCGTGGCTGCTGGGCCTAGAGACCCAAGCTACTCCTCTCTGATGAGCCCCAACAAGCCTGAAACATGTTTGGGGATGCTTGTGGACTCGTGCAGAAGGGATGTGATCTAGCAGTTCGGGTTGGACTTCCCCTTTTGGGGTGGGGCCAAGCCTGATTTGCATATGGTCTTTCCCCTTCTGTAATGGCTTGGCAGGCGAAGAACGATGGTCTGGAGGGTTGCCCCGAGCAATGCCAGTGGTTAGGATTCAGTCTAAACCTTCCAGCCATCACCTCTTTGTTTTTGTTTTGTCACCCCGAGTGGGACGGGTATGCCCAGACGTGAGTCCCGTGCCTGCTGGGCCTAGAGACCCAAGCTACTCCTCACTGATGAGCCCCAACAAGGGTGAAACATGTTTGGGGATGCTAGTGGACCCGTGCAGAAGGGATGTGATCTAGCAGTTCGGGCTGGACTTCCCCTTTTGGGGTGGGGCCAAGCCTGATTTGCATATGGTCTTTTCCCTTCTGTAATGGCTTGGCAGGCGAAGAACGATGGTCTGGAGGGTTGCCCGAGCAATGCCAGTGGTTAAGATTCAGTCTAAACCTTCCAGCCATCACCTCTTTGTTTTTGCTTTGTCACCCCGAGTGGGACGGGTATGCCCAGACGTGGGTCCCGTGCCTGCTGGGCCTAGAGACCCAAGCTACTCCTCACTGATGAGCCCCAACAAGGGTGAAACATGTTTGGGGATGCTTGTGGACTCATGCAGAAGGGATGTGATCTAGCAGTTCGGGCTGGACTTCCCCTTTTGGGGTGGGGCCAAGCCTGATTTGCATATGGTCTTTCCCCTTCTGTAATGGCTTGGCAGGCGAAGAACGATGGTCTGGAGGGTTGCCCCGAGCAATGCCAGTGGTTAAGATTTAGTCTAAACCTTCCAGCCATCACCTCTTTGTTTTTGCTTTGTCACCCCGAGTGGGACGGGTATGCCCAGACGTGGGTCCCGTGCCTGCTGGGCCTAGAGACCCAAGCTACTCCTCACTGATGAGCCCCAGCAAGGGTGAAACATGTTTGGAGATGCTTGTGGACTTGTGCAGAAGGGATGTGATGTAGCAGTTCGGGCTGGACTTCCCCTTTTGCGGTGGGGCCAAGCCTGATTTGCATATGGTCTTTCCCCTTCTGTAATGGCTTGGCAGGCGAAGAACGATGGTCTGCAGAGTTGCCCCGAGCAATGCCAGTGGTTAAGATTCAGTCTAAACCTTCCAGCCATCACCTCTTTGTTTTTGTCATAAATGGGCAGACAGGAGTGGCACGAACGTCCCCGAAGATCAAGATGGCAGTTTTGGTTGAAGTGGCCATAAGATACACACATTTTTAGGATGTAACTATTACATAACTTTTTATGTATTCTGCAAATACAAATGATTCAAACAAGTGCAGAAGATATTGACTTGTTCTTTTCAGTAAGTATGAGGTTTATATCAAAGTATGGCAATCAATTATTTTCAGAATGTTTTACGTTTACTGCATAACTCACAACTTTCCAAGTTACACGGAGGTGTATTCGAGTGAGTCCTGTGTTGCAATGTTAAACTATAATTTGCTAACTAAACTACAAGTCCCAGCATTCAATTCGAAGCCAAACCATGATGTGAAATTCGAGGGCCACATGTAAGTTTTAACATTTTGAAGATATTAGTTGCCTTTGCATTGCAATTTATATCTCTATTTAAAAATGATTTCTACACGTTATATTCTACTTTTAAGAAGTGCTGTATTTGCGCCAAGTTCAAGATAAATGTACATAGGTTTGTGTCAAGCACAAAGTTAAATATTATAATATTTATGAAAACAAAACGGATTGTTGGCTGTCCATTTTTGCAGTGTAAAATTAAGGTGTTCTCTTTCAAGAGCTATTCAGAATAGAAACTTGTATTTCGTCTGATACATTGCTTTGAAGAACATGTTCTAATTTTTTTCTGCTTAGTTACTAAATGATTTCCTCAGAAATGTTTACTATGTCCTTTTCAGCGACAACTTACAATGAGTCTCTTCTCTCAGTGTTGAAAATTTGAAGGCCCCCTTTGCTTTCAGTTTTGCCTTTACCGCAGAAATGAAAAATATTATGTTCCTATTTCTATTTAGACCTCGAGATAATAAATAAGACAATATTTTTCTCCTCACCACAATATAATTTTTAGTTCAAATGTTACTATTAATATACATTTGTTTAATCAAACAATGTTACATTTTTATTAAATAAATATACAAGACTACATGCACACGCAGGAGTGCCTTCTTGTGTTATTTCTGGTCTGCTACTTTTACACAGCAAAGAGATTAGTACTGGTTTCCCAGTCAAATATTTTGGGTAAAATGAATTACGAGTAACTTATTCATAACCCAAGGAAAACAGTGTCCCTTAATAAGAAATATAATTGATTAAAATGTTTGCTCGTATTTTAACAAATAGTTACGTTTCACAAAATGGTCATCTTTGTCTGCAATTGCAAAAACTAAGTACTCTCTTACATTGTGACAGAGACAATAAGGGGTTGAGTGGAGTCAGAAGGGAGATGGAGGGGGAGCATGAGGAATGGAAAGTTAATAAGTGGGAACAAATGTGCCTTCATAAACTGGACCTGACTGATACAGAACACGAAGGCCCCGATGTGCTGTAAGGTCGGTCTATACAGCCGTCTTTTAGAGTTCGGTGACACAAAGTTACAAACAGAGATCGATACAATCAGACACAGCACTTCAGACAGACAGACAGAGGGTGGGGGCGACAGGGCTATCAAGTTTTTAAAAAGATGCATAGATCCTGAGAGAGATGGATAGACATATACACAGATTCATAGAGACAGGCAGATAGATAAAGATGTAGACAGAGAGATATGCATAGAGGGAGAAGTATACAGAGAAATGGATAGAGGGATATAGATAGATGCATACAGGAAGATGAATAAAGGTAGATGGATAGAGAACAATGAATGGATGGTTTGATATATATATAAATATAGGAAAGAGATCCGTACATACATTTACAGGGAGAGATGGATGGAGAGCCATGGTGAAATGCCTACTTTGCGATGTATAAAGGTATAGAGATTGATATGTATAGATAGATATAGATAGATCAAGAGATACATATAGAGAGAGATATGAATGAGGGAGAGATAAAAACATAGCTAGGGATGTATCTAGATAGATATAGCGAGATGATAGGTAGACAAGAGAAGCATAGAGGGTGCTGGACATAGACAGATAGAGACACCCATAAAGAGAGAGATGGGTAGATATATTGATAAGCAAAAAGATGGATATATATAAATATGCGTGTGCATATGCAGAGATGAATTTAGATAGAGAGATTAATAGAGGGAGAAATATGGCTACATAGAGATGCAGAGCCAGAATAGATACAGGTAGAGGGAGATTCATATACATATGGAAAGATTGCTAGAGATGGAGACAGAGAAGGATGGAGCTAGATGGAACTATTCATATTGAGAGATGTGAAGACAGGTCTTCATGGAGAGAGCTAGAGAGATGGATACAGTGAGATATAGAGATGCATAGATGGAGATAGATAAAAAGAGATGGATGGATAGATAAAGAGGGTAATCATTATATATAGACAAGAGGAAGCGGTTGGTGTCATAGATGTACTGAAGAAGAGGGGAGGAAGAGTCAGTCTATAGCACTTCAATCCCTTGCTAGGCTACTAAGTCGATGGAGTGATAGACTTGTCTATATTTCAGCAATGTTTCCAGTGTACCTGGTCATCCCCTACACATGGGCATTATTGGGGAGGAGCGAGCACCTTTGGCAAGTGCCTTGCTGCACCCCTCAAGCACTTTACAATTAGTCAAGACTTCTAAGCACTATAGCACTGAGAAAGCTTTTTTCATGCAAAATAACCACACACAAGCATGGCCAGTCACTAAATATAGATCAGTAATATTTAAAATATAATGTACAAATAAATTAGTTGAAAAACATGTGTAAATGTTATTCTGTGTAGTTTAAAAATACAATGTGAAAGTACACAGTAAAGTCAAGCTGTGCTAAATATAGTCTAGGCAGGCTTGAACAGAGAAAGTGGCTGACCAACTGGTCCTGTCAATCACAGGCCAATGGAGATTATAAAAAGATTCAAGGCACGACAGAATACTATGGGAAAACTGGATTCAGCACAACATAGTAGTAGAAAAGTGTTTTTCTGTAGAAGTTATTGGACCACATCACATATAATTTCAAGGAGTTAATGTTGAGAGAATGGCGGGAAGATGTGTTTATGTACGAATGTTTATAGCATAGTAAATTATGCTAAACAAGAGCGACAAAATATTCTTGCATATTCAGCATACTGTTATGTAGATTGTCCCAAATGGAACCTGGCCATGCAACACTGGAGCCTCTGCAACATCACTTGTATGGCAAGAAGAACAAGTTTGGAGAAGCTCTGCGGGTATCCAGTGACTAACTGAAGACTATTTAAGCTGCCGGCCCAGGAGGAGTCTTCAGGAATTGGGAGCCAGCGATGACGACGACAGAATGCTGGCCTGAAATGGCAGACCCCTCTGCCATTTCCCCAATCCTCATGATCTGTAAAGATTAAAGTCTTGTCATCACCTGCGAGACAGCCTCATGACGTTTGATTCCCTAGAGGGGTGCATTTACTCTAGTTTATGGTGATCATGGGTCCCCTGTATTTAAGAGGTGCCCCTGCAAAATGGGGTTCGCTTTCAGTGGTGACGACCCAACCTGTCACTTAGTTTCTTCCCCTGTGCTTTGTGAAGCCCCAAGCAGGTCTGCCACACCCAACTGTAGTGATCAGACTCCTAATTCAAAAAACCCATGTATTCTGAGCAATTTTAGTAGAAGAGCCAAACTGACTCTTGTGTCAAATAGGTTGAGTCTGAATTTCAAGAGCATCTTTCGATGTCTGGCTTTAGCTGTTTTCACCAGATATTGCAATTGCTTTTTCTAATTTTTCACTTCAATTGCTGCATCTTCCATCAATCTATGACGATTTCTATCGTCTACTGTTGCACACCAATCTCGTACCCATAGCTTTCTTTTAACGTAGTCCAGATTATGTTTCCTGATCGGTGTCTATCTCGGCAAGATGGTTTTCACATGCATTTGCCCATTTTATCAGTAGAGATTCCTGGTTTCCTTTCATTGCATCCCGAAGTATGGCGAATTAGGGTGTGCAGTTGTCAATGATTATTTTCCTATATACAGACAGCATGTTCCACAGCACACGGACGTTCATAGATATTAGATTAAGTTCATATCGTAGACATGCACTAGATTTGCCCTTTTGTAGCTGCAGAACACGCCTCCAATACGGGTTTTCCAGTTGGGCCCACGGATTCGAAGATACTCCTAAGGCATTTTCTGCCCCATAAATTAGTGTTGGCACTGTTTTTTGGTTATAATGGGCCAAAACAGGCAGCAAGGAAATTTCCCATACTTTTTATTTATGATCATTCCCTGGCATGCCAGTTGTTTGCATTTTTTTTTGGCATTCTCTGTCCACGGGGCATCATTTATGTTGCTGTTGACCCACATTCCCAGGTATTTTACCTTTTTTACACAATTCAGATTTTTGTTGTTCAGTTATCATATAGGCTTTTTTTTTTAATTCTGTTTTTTTAGTTCGTATTAGATCTTGGAGGATTATTACTTCAGACGTTGCAGGATTAATTCTCAGTTTGTTCTCTAAAACATAACCTTCAAGGGCTTTTAGCTTCCTTGTTAGCCCAATTGGCGTTAGATCGAGTAGCGCGATGTCGTCCGCATACAGCAACCAATTTACATTCATGCCATTAATTCTTGGTGGGTGTGAATTAACCGCTCTTATGGATTCTCCGATTCTCCGATATCTGACAAGAACAGGCCAAACAGGGTAGCTGCCAACGGGCATCCCTGCTTTACACCCTGATTTGTCTTAATTGGCTCGCTCAAGGTTCCAACGGCGTCCAGTCGGATCTTAATTTCAGTGCCAGTATGCAGCTCTTTAATCAGATCTAGTAGGTTTTCTAGGCAATTCCATTTCTTCAATTTGTTCCAGAGCGTATCGCGGTCGATAGTATCAAATGCACTAGATAAGTCGACAAACGCAATATAGATCCTTTTGTTTTGGCGGATGGCTTCCATTTTTAGAAGATTGATGATTAACAAGTTTAAGCCCTTAACAAATCCTGCTTATCGAGGATCATATCGTTTCGATTCTTGAATCCATTTCAACAATTTATTTTTGAGCTACGTTGCAAAGATTTTTCCCACTACATCAGGAGAGCTATTGGGCGGTAGTTCCTAGGGTCAGTAGTTTGCTTTTTTTGAAGATTGGTACGACAGTAGCACTCCGCCAAGAGATTGGAATCCTTCTCTGCTGCAAAATTGATACGAATAGGTATAGCAAAAGTCAGTCCATAATTCTGGTTGTTGTTTTAAGAGTTGGTTCATTAGCCCTGTCGGGTCCAGGGGCTCTCGACGTGCTGAGTCTTACGATGTTTCTATATATGTCTTCTTTACCGATTTTGATTGTCCATTCGCTTCTCGGATCTGATGGTTTGCTGGAATCTATACTATTGTTATAGAATGTTTCCGAGTAATGTTCCACCCAAACCTTCTCAGACACCATGTTTTTTATGACAGCCCCTTGCAGTGACGAGACGTTGTTCAGATAGTTCCAGAAGGAGTTTATGTTTCTTTTTGCTATAGTTTCCATCATTGCTTCCACATCTCGTTGTAGCATAACATGTTTATGGCTGATCAGCCAGTTTTTATATGTTTGTTTTAGTTGTTTTTTCTCTCTTTCACAATTTGCATGAGTGTTTTTTTTTAGCTTTTCTTACGCTTTTTTCAGCACTCTCTTCTTAGTAACAATCTCGCTGTCCCATGCATGTAATTTTATGAAGTCAGGTCTTGTCCTTGCAGTTCGCTGGGCCTAGAGACCCAAGCTACTCCTTACTGATGAGCCCCAACAAGGGTGAAACATGTTTGGGGATGCTTGTGGACTCGTGCAGAAGGGATGTGATCTAGCAGTTCGGGTTGGACTTCCCCTTTTGGGGTGGGGCCAAGCCTGATTTGCATATGGTCTTTCCCCTTCTGTAATGGCTTGGCAGGTGAAGAACGATGGTCTGGAGGGTTGCCCCGAGCAATGCCAGTGGTTAAGATTCAGTCTAAACCTTCCAGCCATCACCTCTTTGTTTTTGCTTTGTCACCCCGAGTGGGACGGGTATGCCCAGACGTGGGTCCCGTGCCTGCTGGGCCTAGAGACCCAAGCTACTCCTCACTGATGAGCCCCAACAAGGGTGAAACATGTTTGGGGATGCTTGTGGACTCGTGCAGAAGGGATGTGATCTAGCAGTTCGGGCTGGACTTCCCCTTTTGGGGTGGGGCCAAGCCTGATTTGCATAGGGTCTTTCCCCTTCTGTAATGGCTTGGCAGGTGAAGAACGATGGTCTGGAGGGTTGCCCCGAGCAATGCCAGTGGTTAAGATTCAGTCTAAACCTTCCAGCCATCACCTCTTTGTTTTTGCTTTGTCACCCCGAGTGGGACGGGTATGCCCAGACGTGGGTCCCGTGCCTGCTGGGCCTAGAGACCCAAGCTACTCCTCACTGATGAGCCCCAACAAGGGTGAAACATGTTTGGGGATGCTTGAGGACTCGTGCAGAAGGAATGTGATCTAGCAGTTCCGGCTGGACTTCCCCTTTTGGGGTGGGGCCAAGCCTGATTTGCATATGGTCTTTCCCCTTCTGTAATGGCTTGGCAGGCGAAGAACGATGGTCTGGAGCGTTGCCCTGAGCAATGCAAGTGGTTAAGATTCAGTCTAAACCTTCCAGCCATCACCTCTTTGTTTTTGCTTTGTCACCCCGAGTGGGACGGGTATGCCCAGACGTGGGTCCCGTGCCTGCTGGGCCTAGAGACCCAAGCTACTCCTCACTGATGAGCCCCAACAAGGGTGAAACATGTTTGGGGATGCTTGTGGACTCATGCAGAAGGGATGTGATCTAGCAGTTCGGGTTGGACTTCCCCTTTTGGGGTGGGGCCAAGCCTGATTTGCATATGGTCTTTCCCCTTCTGTAATGGCTTGGCAGGCGAAGAACGATGGTCTGGAGGGTTGCCCGAGCAATGCCAGTGGTTAAGATTCAGTCTAAACCTTCCAGCCATCACCTCTTTGTTGTTGCTTTGTCACCCCGAGTGGGACGGGTATGCCCAGACGTGGGTCCCGTGCCTGCTGGGCCTAGAGACCCAAGCTACTCCTCACTGATGAGCCCCAACAAGGGTGAAACATGTTTGGGGATGCTTGTGGACTCGTGCAGAAGGGATGTGATCTAGCAGTTCGGGCTGGACTTCCCCTTTTGGGGTGGGGCCAAGCCTGATTTGCATATGGTCTTTCCCCTTCTGTAATGGCTTGGCAGGCGAAGAACGATGGTCTGGAGGGTTGCCCCGAGCAATGCCAGTGGTTAAGATTCAGTCTAAACCTTCCAGCCATCACCTCTTTGTTTTTGCTTTGTCACCCCGAGTGGGAAGGGTATGCCCAGTCGTGGGTCCCGTGGCTGCTGGGCCTAGAGACCCAAGCTACTCCTCTCTGATGAGCCCCAACAAGCCTGAAACATGTTTGGGGATGCTTGTGGACTCGTGCAGAAGGGATGTGATCTAGCAGTTCGGGTTGGACTTCCCCTTTTGGGGTGGGGCCAAGCCTGATTTGCATATGGTCTTTCCCCTTCTGTAATGGCTTGGCAGGCGAAGAACGATGGTCTGGAGGGTTGCCCCGAGCAATGCCAGTGGTTAGGATTCAGTCTAAACCTTCCAGCCATCACCTCTTTGTTTTTGTTTTGTCACCCCGGGTGGGACGGGTATGCCCAGACGTGGGTCCCGTGCCTGCTGGGCCTAGAGACCCAAGCTACTCCTCACTGATGAGCCCCAACAAGGGTGAAACATGTTTGGGGATGCTTGTGGACCCGTGCAGAAGGGATGTGATCTAGCAGTTCGGGCTGGACTTCCCATTTTGGGGTGGGGCCAAGCCTGATTTGCATATGGTCTTTCCCCTTCTGTAATGGCTTGGCAGGCGAAGAACGATGGTCTGGAGGGTTGCCCGAGCAATGCCAGTGGTTAAGATTCAGTCTAAACCTTCCAGCCATCACCTCTTTGTTTTTGCTTTGTCACCCCGAGTGGGACGGGTATGCCCAGACGTGGGTCCCGTGCCTGCTGGGCCTAGAGACCCAAGCTACTCCTCACTCATGAGCCCCAACAAGGGTGAAACATGTTTGGGGATGCTTGTGGACTCATGCAGAAGGGATGTGATCTAGCAGTTCGGGCTGGACTTCCCCTTTTGGGGTGGGGCCAAGCCTGATTTGCATATGGTCTTTCCCCTTCTGTAATGGCTTGGCAGGCGAAGAACGATGGTCTGGAGGGTTGCCCCGAGCAATGCCAGTGGTTAAGATTTAGTCTAAACCTTCCAGCCATCACCTCTTTGTTTTTGCTTTGTCACCCCGAGTGGGACGGGTATGCCCAGACGTGGGTCCCGTGCCTGCTGGGCCTAGAGACCCAAGCTACTCCTCACTGATGAGCCCCAGCAAGGGTGAAACATGTTTGGAGATGCTTGTGGACTTGTGCAGAAGGGATGTGATGTAGCAGTTCGGGCTGGACTTCCCCTTTTGCGGTGGGGCCAAGCCTGATTTGCATATGGTCTTTCCCCTTCTGTAATGGCTTGGCAGGCGAAGAACGATGGTCTGCAGAGTTGCCCCGAGCAATGCCAGTGGTTAAGATTCAGTCTAAACCTTCCAGCCATCACCTCTTTGTTTTTGTCATAAATGGGCAGACAGGAGTGGCACGAACGTCCCCGAAGATCAAGATGGCAGTTTTGGTTGAAGTGGCCATAAGATACACACATTTTTAGGATGTAACTATTACATAACTTTTTATGTATTCTGCAAATACAAATGATTCAAACAAGTGCAGAAGATATTGACTTGTTCTTTTCAGTAAGTATGAGGTTTATATCAAAGTATGGCAATCAATTATTTTCAGAATGTTTTACGTTTACTGCATAACTCACAACTTTCCAAGTTACACGGAGGTGTATTCGAGTGAGTCCTGTGTTGCAATGTTAAACTATAATTTGCTAACTAAACTACAAGTCCCAGCATTCAATTCGAAGCCAAACCATGATGTGAAATTCGAGGGCCACATGTAAGTTTTAACATTTTGAAGATATTAGTTGCCTTTGCATTGCAATTTATATCTCTATTTAAAAATGATTTCTACACGTTATATTCTACTTTTAAGAAGTGCTGTATTTGCGCCAAGTTCAAGATAAATGTACATAGGTTTGTGTCAAGCACAAAGTTAAATATTATAATATTTATGAAAACAAAACGGATTGTTGGCTGTCCATTTTTGCAGTGTAAAATTAAGGTGTTCTCTTTCAAGAGCTATTCAGAATAGAAACTTGTATTTCGTCTGATACATTGCTTTGAAGAACATGTTCTAATTTTTTTCTGCTTAGTTACTAAATGATTTCCTCAGAAATGTTTACTATGTCCTTTTCAGCGACAACTTACAATGAGTCTCTTCTCTCAGTGTTGAAAATTTGAAGGCCCCCTTTGCTTTCAGTTTTGCCTTTACCGCAGAAATGAAAAATATTATGTTCCTATTTCTATTTAGACCTCGAGATAATAAATAAGACAATATTTTTCTCCTCACCACAATATAATTTTTAGTTCAAATGTTACTATTAATATACATTTGTTTAATCAAACAATGTTACATTTTTATTAAATAAATATACAAGACTACATGCACACGCAGGAGTGCCTTCTTGTGTTATTTCTGGTCTGCTACTTTTACATAGCAAAGAGATTAGTACTGGTTTCCCAGTCAAATATTTTGGGTAAAATGAATTACGAGTAACTTATTCATAACCCAAGGAAAACAGTGTCCCTTAATAAGAAATATAATTGATTAAAATGTTTGCTCGTATTTTAACAAATAGTTACGTTTCACAAAATGGTCATCTTTGTCTGCAATTGCAAAAACTAAGTACTCTCTTACATTGTGACAGAGACAATAAGGGGATGAGTGGAGTCAGAAGGGAGATGGAGGGGGCGCATGAGGAATGGAAAGTTAATAAGTGGGAACAAATGTGCCTTCATAAGCTGGACCTGACTGATACAGAACACGAAGGCCCCGATGTGCTGTAAGGTCGGTCTATACAGCCGTCTTTTAGAGTTCGGTGACACAAAGTTACAAACAGAGATCGATACAATCAGACACAGCACTTCAGACAGACAGACAGAGGGTGGGGGCGACAGGGCTATCAAGTTTTTAAAAAGATGCATAGATCCTGAGAGAGATGGATAGACATATACACAGATTCATAGAGACAGGCAGATAGATAAAGATGTAGACAGAGAGATATGCATAGAGGGAGAAGTATACAGAGAAATGGATAGAGGGATATAGATAGATGCATACAGGAAGATGAATAAAGGTAGATGGATAGAGAACAATGAATGGATGGTTTGATATATATATAAATATAGGAAAGAGATCCGTACATACATTTACAGGGAGAGATGGATGGAGAGCCATGGTGAAATGCCTACTTTGCGATGTATAAAGGTATAGAGATTGATATGTATAGATAGATATAGATAGATCAAGAGATACATATAGAGAGAGATATGAATGAGGGAGAGATAAAAACATAGCTAGGGATGTATCTAGATAGATATAGCGAGATGATAGGTAGACAAGAGAAGCATAGAGGGTGCTGGACATAGACAGATAGAGACACCCATAAAGAGAGAGATGGGTAGATATATCGATAAGCAAAAAGATGGATATATATAAATATGCGTGTGCATATGCAGAGATGAATTTAGATAGAGAGATTAATAGAGGGAGAAATATGGCTACATAGAGATGCAGAGCCAGAATAGATACAGGTAGAGGGAGATTCATATACATATGGAAAGATTGCTAGAGATGGAGACAGAGAAGGATGGAGCTAGATGGAACTATTCATATTGAGAGATGTGAAGACAGGTCTTCATGGAGAGAGCTAGAGAGATGGATACAGTGAGATATAGAGATGCATAGATGGAGATAGATAAAAAGAGATGGATGGATAGATAAAGAGGGTAATCATTATATATAGACAAGAGGAAGCGGTTGGTGTCATAGATGTACTGAAGAAGAGGGGAGGAAGAGTCAGTCTATAGCACTTCAATCCCTTGCTAGGCTACTAAGTCGATGGAGTGATAGACTTGTCTATATTTCAGCAATGTTTCCAGTGTACCTGGTCATCCCCTACACATGGGCATTATTGGGGAGGAGCGAGCACCTTTGGCAAGTGCCTTGCTGCACCCCTCAAGCACTTTACAATTAGTCAAGACTTCTAAGCACTATAGCACTGAGAAAGCTTTTTTCATGCAAAATAACCACACACAAGCATGGCCAGTCACTAAATATAGATCAGTAATATTTAAAATATAATGTACAAATAAATTAGTTGAAAAACATGTGTAAATGTTATTCTGTGTAGTTTAAAAATACAATGTGAAAGTACACAGTAAAGTCAAGCTGTGCTAAATATAGTCTAGGCAGGCTTGAACAGAGAAAGTGGCTGACCAACTGGTCCTGTCAATCACAGGCCAATGGAGATTATAAAAAGATTCAAGGCACGACAGAATACTATGGGAAAACTGGATTCAGCACAACATAGTAGTAGAAAAGTGTTTTTCTGTAGAAGTTATTGGACCACATCACATATAATTTCAAGGAGTTAATGTTGAGAGAATGGCGGGAAGATGTGTTTATGTACGAATGTTTATAGCATAGTAAATTATGCTAAACAAGAGCGACAAAATATTCTTGCATATTCAGCATACTGTTATGTAGATTGTCCCAAATGGAACCTGGCCATGCAACACTGGAGCCTCTGCAACATCACTTGTATGGCAAGAAGAACAAGTTTGGAGAAGCTCTGCGGGTATCCAGTGACTAACTGAAGACTATTTAAGCTGCCGGCCCAGGAGGAGTCTTCAGGAATTGGGAGCCAGCGATGACGACGACAGAATGCTGGCCTGAAATGGCAGACCCCTCTGCCATTTCCCCAATCCTCATGATCTGTAAAGATTAAAGTCTTGTCATCACCTGCGAGACAGCCTCATGACGTTTGATTCCCTAGAGGGGTGCATTTACTCTAGTTTATGGTGATCATGGGTCCCCTGTATTTAAGAGGTGCCCCTGCAAAATGGGGTTCGCTTTCAGTGGTGACGACCCAACCTGTCACTTAGTTTCTTCCCCTGTGCTTTGTGAAGCCCCAAGCAGGTCTGCCACACCCAACTGTAGTGATCAGACTCCTAATTCAAAAAACCCATGTATTCTGAGCAATTTTAGTAGAAGAGCCAAACTGACTCTTGTGTCAAATAGGTTGAGTCTGAATTTCAAGAGCATCTTTCGATGTCTGGCTTTAGCTGTTTTCACCAGATATTGCAATTGCTTTTTCTAATTTTTCACTTCAATTGCTGCATCTTCCATCAATCTATGACGATTTCTATCGTCTACTGTTGCACACCAATCTCGTACCCATAGCTTTCTTTTAACGTAGTCCAGATTATGTTTCCTGATCGGTGTCTATCTCGGCAAGATGGTTTTCACATGCATTTGCCCATTTTATCAGTAGAGATTCCTGGTTTCCTTTCATTGCATCCCGAAGTATGGCGAATTAGGGTGTGCAGTTGTCAATGATTATTTTCCTATATACAGACAGCATGTTCCACAGCACACGGACGTTCATAGATATTAGATTAAGTTCATATCGTAGACATGCACTAGATTTGCCCTTTTGTAGCTGCAGAACACGCCTCCAATACGGGTTCTCCAGTTGGGCCCACGGATTCGAAGATACTCCTAAGGCATTTTCTGCCCCATAAATTAGTGTTGGCACTGTTTTTTGGTTATAATGGGCCAAAACAGGCAGCAAGGAAATTTCCCATACTTTTTATTTATGATCATTCCCTGGCATGCCAGTTGTTTGCATTTTTTTTGGCATTCTCTGTCCACGGGGCATCATTTATGTTGCTGTTGACCCACATTCCCAGGTATTTTACCTTTTTTACACAATTCAGATTTTTGTTGTTCAGTTATCATATAGGCTTTTTTTTTTAATTCTGTTTTTTTAGTTCGTATTAGATCTTGGAGGATTATTACTTCAGACGTTGCAGGATTAATTCTCAGTTTGTTCTCTAAAACATAACCTTCAAGGGCTTTTAGCTTCCTTGTTAGCCCAATTGGCGTTAGATCGAGTAGCGCGATGTCGTCCGCATACAGCAACCAATTTACATTCATGCCATTAATTCTTGGTGGGTGTGAATTAACCGCTCTTATGGATTCTCCGATTCTCCGATATCTGACAAGAACAGGCCAAACAGGGTAGCTGCCAACGGGCATCCCTGCTTTACACCCTGATTTGTCTTAATTGGCTCGCTCAAGGTTCCAACGGCGTCCAGTCGGATCTTAATTTCAGTGTCAGTATGCAGCTCTTTAATCAGATCTAGTAGGTTTTCTAGGCAATTCCATTTCTTCAATTTGTTCCAGAGCATATCGCGGTCGATAGTATCAAATGCACTAGATAAGTCGACAAACGCAATATAGATCCTTTTGTTTTGGCGGATGGCTTCCATTTTTAGAAGATTGATGATTAACAAGTTTAAGCCCTTAACAAATCCTGCTTATCGAGGATCATATCGTTTCGATTCTTGAATCCATTTCAACAATTTATTTTTGAGCTACGTTGCAAAGATTTTTCCCACTACATCAGGAGAGCTATTGGGCGGTAGTTCCTAGGGTCAGTAGTTTGCTTTTTTTGAAGATTGGTACGACAGTAGCACTCCGCCAAGAGATTGGAATCCTTCTCTGCTGCAAAATTGATACGAATAGGTATAGCAAAAGTCAGTCCATAATTCTGGTTGTTGTTTTAAGAGTTGGTTCATTAGCCCTGTCGGGTCCAGGGGCTCTCGACGTGCTGAGTCTTACGATGTTTCTATATATGTCTTCTTTACCGATTTTGATTGTCCATTCGCTTCTCGGATCTGATGGTTTGCTGGAATTTATACTATTGTTATAGAATGTTTCCGAGTAATGTTCCACCCAAACCTTCTCAGACACCATGTTTTTTATGACAGCCCCTTGCAGTGACGAGACGTTGTTCAGATAGTTCCAGAAGGAGTTTATGTTTCTTTTTGCTATAGTTTCCATCATTGCTTCCACATCTCGTTGTAGCATAACATGTTTATGGCTGATCAGCCAGTTTTTATATGTTTGTTTTAGTTGTTTTTTCTCTCTTTCACAATTTGCATGAGTGTTTTTTTTTAGCTTTTCTTACGCTTTTTTCAGCACTCTCTTCTTAGTAACAATCTCGCTGTCCCATGCATGTAATTTTATGAAGTCAGGTCTTGTCCTTGCAGTTTGCTGGGCCTAGAGACCCAAGCTACTCCTTACTGATGAGCCCCAACAAGGGTGAAACATGTTTGGGGATGCTTGTGGACTCGTGCAGAAGGGATGTGATCTAGCAGTTCGGGTTGGACTTCCCCTTTTGGGGTGGGGCCAATCCTGATTTGCATATGGTCTTTCCCCTTCTGTAATGGCTTGGCAGGTGAAGAACGATGGTCTGGAGGGTTGCCCCGAGCAATGCCAGTGGTTAAGATTCAGTCTAAACCTTCCAGCCATCACCTCTTTGTTTTTGCTTTGTCACCCCGAGTGGGACGGGTATGCCCAGACGTGGGTCCCGTGCCTGCTGGGCCTAGAGACCCAAGCTACTCCTTACTGATGAGCCCCAACAAGGGTGAAACATGTTTGGGGATGCTTGTGGACTCGTGCAGAAGGGATGTGATCTAGCAGTTCGGGTTGGACTTCCCCTTTTGGGGTGGGGCCAAGCCTGATTTGCATATGGTCTTTCCCCTTCTGTAATGGCTTGGCAGGTGAAGAACGATGGTCTGGAGGGTTGCCCCGAGCAATGCCAGTGGTTAAGATTCAGTCTAAACCTTCCAGCCATCACCTCTTTGTTTTTGCTTTGTCACCCCGAGTGGGACGGGTATGCCCAGACGTGGGTCCCGTGCCTGCTGGGCCTAGAGACCCAAGCTACTCCTCACTGATGAGCCACAACAAGGGTGAAACATGTTTGGGGATGCTTGTGGACTCGTGCAGAAGGGATGTGATCTAGCAGTTCGGGCTGGACTTCCCCTTTTGGGGTGGGGCCAAGCCTGATTTGCATAGGGTCTTTCCCCTTCTGTAATGGCTTGGCAGGTGAAGAACGATGGTCTGGAGGGTTGCCCCGAGCAATGCCAGTGGTTAAGATTCAGTCTAAACCTTCCAGCCATCACCTCTTTGTTTTTGCTTTGTCACCCCGAGTGGGACGGGTATGCCCAGACGTGGGTCCCGTGCCTGCTGGGCCTAGAGACCCAAGCTACTCCTCACTGATGAGCCCCAACAAGGGTGAAACATGTTTGGGGATGCTTGAGGACTCGTGCAGAAGGAATGTGATCTAGCAGTTCCGGCTGGACTTCCCCTTTTGGGGTGGGGCCAAGCCTGATTTGCATATGGTCTTTCCCCTTCTGTAATGGCTTGGCAGGCGAAGAACGATGGTCTGGAGCATTGCCCTGAGCAATGCAAGTGGTTAAGATTCAGTCTAAACCTTCCAGCCATCACCTCTTTGTTTTTGCTTTGTCACCCCGAGTGGGACGGGTATGCCCAGACGTGGGTCCCGTGCCTGCTGGGCCTAGAGACCCAAGCTACTCCTCACTGATGAGCCCCAACAAGGGTGAAACATGTTTGGGGATGCTTGTGGACTCATGCAGAAGGGATGTGATCTAGCAGTTCGGGTTGGACTTCCCCTTTTGGGGTGGGGCCAAGCCTGATTTGCATATGGTCTTTCCCCTTCTGTAACGGCTTGGCAGGCGAAGAACGATGGTCTGGAGGGTTGCCCCGAGCAATGCCAGTGGTTAAGATTCAGTCTAAACCTTCCAGCCATCACCTCTTTGTTGTTGCTTTGTCACCCCGAGTGGGACGGGTATGCCCAGACGTGGGTCCCGTGCCTGCTGGGCCTAGAGACCCAAGCTACTCCTCACTGATGAGCCCCAACAAGGGTGAAACATGTTTGGGGATGCTTGTGGACTCGTGCAGAAGGGATGTGATCTAGCAGTTCGGGCTGGACTTCCCCTTTTGGGGTGGGGCCAAGCCTGATTTGCATATGGTCTTTCCCCTTCTGTAATGGCTTGGCAGGCGAAGAACGATGGTCTGGAGGGTTGCCCCGAGCAATGCCAGTGGTTAAGATTCAGTCTAAACCTTCCAGCCATCACCTCTTTGTTTTTGCTTTGTCACCCCGAGTGGGAAGGGTATGCCCAGTCGTGGGTCCCGTGGCTGCTGGGCCTAGAGACCCAAGCTACTCCTCTCTGATGAGCCCCAACAAGCCTGAAACATGTTTGGGGATGCTTGTGGACTCGTGCAGAAGGGATGTGATCTAGCAGTTCGGGTTGGACTTCCCCTTTTGGGGTGGGGCTAAGCCTGATTTGCATATGGTCTTTCCCCTTCTGTAATGGCTTGGCAGGCGAAGAACGATGGTCTGGAGGGTTGCCCCGAGCAATGCCAGTGGTTAGGATTCAGTCTAAACCTTCCAGCCATCACCTCTTTGTTTTTGTTTTGTCACCCCGAGTGGGACGGGTATGCCCAGACGTGGGTCCCGTGCCTGCTGGGCCTAGAGACCCAAGCTACTCCTCACTGATGAGCCCCAACAAGGGTGAAACATGTTTGGGGATGCTTGTGGACCCGTGCAGAAGGGATGTGATCTAGCAGTTCGGGCTGGACTTCCCCTTTTGGGGTGGGGCCAAGCCTGATTTGCATATGGTCTTTCCCCTTCTGTAATGGCTTGGCAGGCGAAGAACGATGGTCTGGAGGGTTGCCCGAGCAATGCCAGTGGTTAAGATTCAGTCTAAACCTTCCAGCCATCACCTCTTTGTTTTTGCTTTGTCACCCCGAGTGGGACGGGTATGCCCAGACGTGGGTCCCGTGCCTGCTGGGCCTAGAGACCCAAGCTACTCCTCACTGATGAGCCCCAGCAAAGGTGAAACATGTTTGGAGATGCTTGTGGACTTGTGCAGAAGGGATGTGATGTAGCAGTTCGGGCTGGACTTCCCCTTTTGCGGTGGGGCCAAGCCTGATTTGCATATGGTCTTTCCCCTTCTGTAATGGCTTGGCAGGCGAAGAACGATGGTCTGCAGAGTTGCCCCGAGCAATGCCAGTGGTTAAGATTCAGTCTAAACCTTCCAGCCATCACCTCTTTGTTTTTGTCATAAATGGGCAGACAGGAGTGGCACGAACGTCCCCGAAGATCAAGATGGCAGTTTTGGTTGAAGTGGCCATAAGATACACACATTTTTAGGATGTAACTATTACATAACTTTTTATGTATTCTGCAAATACAAATGATTCAAACAAGTGCAGAAGATATTGACTTGTTCTTTTCAGTAAGTATGAGGTTTATATCAAAGTATGGCAATCAATTATTTTCAGAATGTTTTACGTTTACTGCATAACTCACAACTTTCCAAGTTACACGGAGGTGTATTCGAGTGAGTCCTGTGTTGCAATGTTAAACTATAATTTGCTAACTAAACTACAAGTCCCAGCATTCAATTCGAAGCCAAACCATGATGTGAAATTCGAGGGCCACATGTAAGTTTTAACATTTTGAAGATATTAGTTGCCTTTGCATTGCAATTTATATCTCTATTTAAAAATGATTTCTACACGTTATAGTCTACTTTTAAGAAGTGCTGTATTTGCGCCAAGTTCAAGATAAATGTACATAGGTTTGTGTCAAGCACAAAGTTAAATATTATAATATTTATGAAAACAAAACGGATTGTTGGCTGTCCATTTTTGCAGTGTAAAATTAAGGTGTTCTCTTTCAAGAGCTATTCAGAATAGAAACTTGTATTTCGTCTGATACATTGCTTTGAAGAACATGTTCTAATTTTTTTCTGCTTAGTTACTAAATGATTTCCTCAGAAATGTTTACTATGTCCTTTTCAGCGACAACTTACAATGAGTCTCTTCTCTCAGTGTTGAAAATTTGAAGGCCCCCTTTGCTTTCAGTTTTGCCTTTACCGCAGAAATGAAAAATATTATGTTCCTATTTCTATTTAGACCTCGAGATAATAAATAAGACAATATTTTTCTCCTCACCACAATATAATTTTTAGTTCAAATGTTACTATTAATATACATTTGTTTAATCAAACAATGTTACATTTTTATTAAATAAATATACAAGACTACATGCACACGCAGGAGTGCCTTCTTGTGTTATTTCTGGTCTGCTACTTTTACATAGCAAAGAGATTAGTACTGGTTTCCCAGTCAAATATTTTGGGTAAAATGAATTACGAGTAACTTATTCATAACCCAAGGAAAACAGTGTCCCTTAATAAGAAATATAATTGATTAAAATGTTTGCTCGTATTTTAACAAATAGTTACGTTTCACAAAATGGTCATCTTTGTCTGCAATTGCAAAAACTAAGTACTCTCTTACATTGTGACAGAGACAATAAGGGGATGAGTGGAGTCAGAAGGGAGATGGAGGGGGCGCATGAGGAATGGAAAGTTAATAAGTGGGAACAAATGTGCCTTCATAAGCTGGACCTGACTGATACAGAACACGAAGGCCCCGATGTGCTGTAAGGTCGGTCTATACAGCCGTCTTTTAGAGTTCGGTGACACAAAGTTACAAACAGAGATCGATACAATCAGACACAGCACTTCAGACAGACAGACAGAGGGTGGGGGCGACAGGGCTATCAAGTTTTTAAAAAGATGCATAGATCCTGAGAGAGATGGATAGACATATACACAGATTCATAGAGACAGGCAGATAGATAAAGATGTAGACAGAGAGATATGCATAGAGGGAGAAGTATACAGAGAAATGGATAGAGGGATATAGATAGATGCATACAGGAAGATGAATAAAGGTAGATGGATAGAGAACAATGAATGGATGGTTTGATATATATATAAATATAGGAAAGAGATCCGTACATACATTTACAGGGAGAGATGGATGGAGAGCCATGGTGAAATGCCTACTTTGCGATGTATAAAGGTATAGAGATTGATATGTATAGATAGATATAGATAGATCAAGAGATACATATAGAGAGAGATATGAATGAGGGAGAGATAAAAACATAGCTAGGGATGTATCTAGATAGATATAGCGAGATGATAGGTAGACAAGAGAAGCATAGAGGGTGCTGGACATAGACAGATAGAGACACCCATAAAGAGAGAGATGGGTAGATATATCGATAAGCAAAAAGATGGATATATATAAATATGCGTGTGCATATGCAGAGATGAATTTAGATAGAGAGATTAATAGAGGGAGAAATATGGCTACATAGAGATGCAGAGCCAGAATAGATACAGGTAGAGGGAGATTCATATACATATGGAAAGATTGCTAGAGATGGAGACAGAGAAGGATGGAGCTAGATGGAACTATTCATATTGAGAGATGTGAAGACAGGTCTTCATGGAGAGAGCTAGAGAGATGGATACAGTGAGATATAGAGATGCATAGATGGAGATAGATAAAAAGAGATGGATGGATAGATAAAGAGGGTAATCATTATATATAGACAAGAGGAAGCGGTTGGTGTCATAGATGTACTGAAGAAGAGGGGAGGAAGAGCCAGTCGATAGCACTTCAATCCCTTGCTAGGCTACTAAGTCGATGGAGTGATAGACTTGTCTATATTTCAGCAATGTTTCCAGTGTACCTGGTCATCCCCTACACATGGGCATTATTGGGGAGGAGCGAGCACCTTTGGCAAGTGCCTTGCTGCACCCCTCAAGCACTTTACAATTAGTCAAGACTTCTAAGCACTATAGCACTGAGAAAGCTTTTTTCATGCAAAATAACCACACACAAGCATGGCCAGTCACTAAATATAGATCAGTAATATTTAAAATATAATGTACAAATAAATTAGTTGAAAAACATGTGTAAATGTTATTCTGTGTAGTTTAAAAATACAATGTGAAAGTACACAGTAAAGTCAAGCTGTGCTAAATATAGTCTAGGCAGGCTTGAACAGAGAAAGTGGCTGACCAACTGGTCCTGTCAATCACAGGCCAATGGAGATTATAAAAAGATTCAAGGCACGACAGAATACTATGGGAAAACTGGATTCAGCACAACATAGTAGTAGAAAAGTGTTTTTCTGTAGAAGTTATTGGACCACATCACATATAATTTCAAGGAGTTAATGTTGAGAGAATGGCGGGAAGATGTGTTTATGTACGAATGTTTATAGCATAGTAAATTATGCTAAACAAGAGCGACAAAATATTCTTGCATATTCAGCATACTGTTATGTAGATTGTCCCAAATGGAACCTGGCCATGCAACACTGGAGCCTCTGCAACATCACTTGTATGGCAAGAAGAACAAGTTTGGAGAAGCTCTGCGGGTATCCAGTGACTAACTGAAGACTATTTAAGCTGCCGGCCCAGGAGGAGTCTTCAGGAATTGGGAGCCAGCGATGACGACGACAGAATGCTGGCCTGAAATGGCAGACCCCTCTGCCATTTCCCCAATCCTCATGATCTGTAAAGATTAAAGTCTTGTCATCACCTGCGAGACAGCCTCATGACGTTTGATTCCCTAGAGGGGTGCATTTACTCTAGTTTATGGTGATCATGGGTCCCCTGTATTTAAGAGGTGCCCCTGCAAAATGGGGTTCGCTTTCAGTGGTGACGACCCAACCTGTCACTTAGTTTCTTCCCCTGTGCTTTGTGAAGCCCCAAGCAGGTCTGCCACACCCAACTGTAGTGATCAGACTCCTAATTCAAAAAACCCATGTATTCTGAGCAATTTTAGTAGAAGAGCCAAACTGACTCTTGTGTCAAATAGGTTGAGTCTGAATTTCAAGAGCATCTTTCGATGTCTGGCTTTAGCTGTTTTCACCAGATATTGCAATTGCTTTTTCTAATTTTTCACTTCAATTGCTGCATCTTCCATCAATCTATGACGATTTCTATCGTCTACTGTTGCACACCAATCTCGTACCCATAGCTTTCTTTTAACGTAGTCCAGATTATGTTTCCTGATCGGTGTCTATCTCGGCAAGATGGTTTTCACATGCATTTGCCCATTTTATCAGTAGAGATTCCTGGTTTCCTTTCATTGCATCCCGAAGTATGGCGAATTAGGGTGTGCAGTTGTCAATGATTATTTTCCTATATACAGACAGCATGTTCCACAGCACACGGACGTTCATAGATATTAGATTAAGTTCATATCGTAGACATGCACTAGATTTGCCCTTTTGTAGCTGCAGAACACGCCTCCAATACGGGTTCTCCAGTTGGGCCCACGGATTCGAAGATACTCCTAAGGCATTTTCTGCCCCATAAATTAGTGTTGGCACTGTTTTTTGGTTATAATGGGCCAAAACAGGCAGCAAGGAAATTTCCCATACTTTTTATTTATGATCATTCCCTGGCATGCCAGTTGTTTGCATTTTTTTTTGGCATTCTCTGTCCACGGGGCATCATTTATGTTGCTGTTGACCCACATCCCCAGGTATTTTACCTTTTTTACACAATTCAGATTTTTGTTGTTCAGTTATCATATAGGCTTTTTTTTTTAATTCTGTTTTTTTAGTTCGTATTAGATCTTGGAGGATTATTACTTCAGACGTTGCAGGATTAATTCTCAGTTTGTTCTCTAAAACATAACCTTCAAGGGCTTTTAGCTTCCTTGTTAGCCCAATTGGCGTTAGATCGAGTAGCGCGATGTCGTCCGCATACAGCAACCAATTTACATTCATGCCATTAATTCTTGGTGGGTGTGAATTAACCGCTCTTATGGATTCTCCGATTCTCCGATATCTGACAAGAACAGGCCAAACAGGGTAGCTGCCAACGGGCATCCCTGCTTTACACCCTGATTTGTCTTAATTGGCTCGCTCAAGGTTCCAACGGCGTCCAGTCGGATCTTAATTTCAGTGTCAGTATGCAGCTCTTTAATCAGATCTAGTAGGTTTTCTAGGCAATTCCATTTCTTCAATTTGTTCCAGAGCATATCGCGGTCGATAGTATCAAATGCACTAGATAAGTCGACAAACGCAATATAGATCCTTTTGTTTTGGCGGATGGCTTCCATTTTTAGAAGATTGATGATTAACAAGTTTAAGCCCTTAACAAATCCTGCTTATCGAGGATCATATCGTTTCGATTCTTGAATCCATTTCAACAATTTATTTTTGAGCTACGTTGCAAAGATTTTTCCCACTACATCAGGAGAGCTATTGGGCGGTAGTTCCTAGGGTCAGTAGATTGCTTTTTTTGAAGATTGGTACGACAGTAGCACTCCGCCAAGAGATTGGAATCCTTCTCTGCTGCAAAATTGATACGAATAGGTATAGCAAAAGTCAGTCCATAATTCTGGTTGTTGTTTTAAGAGTTGGTTCATTAGCCCTGTCGGGTCCAGGGGCTCTCGACGTGCTGAGTCTTACGATGTTTCTATATATGTCTTCTTTACCGATTTTGATTGTCCATTCGCTTCTCGGATCTGATGGTTTGCTGGAATTCATACTATTGTTATAGAATGTTTCCGAGTAATGTTCCACCCAAACCTTCTCAGACACCATGTTTTTTATGACAGCCCCTTGCAGTGACGAGACGTTGTTCAGATAGTTCCAGAAGGAGTTTATGTTTCTTTTTGCTATAGTTTCCATCATTGCTTCCACATCTCGTTGTAGCATAACATGTTTATGGCTGATCAGCCAGTTTTTATATGTTTGTTTTAGTTGTTTTTTCTCTCTTTCACAATTTGCATGAGTGTTTTTTTTTAGCTTTTCTTACGCTTTTTTCAGCACTCTCTTCTTAGTAACAATCTCGCTGTCCCATGCATGTAATTTTATGAAGTCAGGTCTTGTCCTTGCAGTTTGCTGGGCCTAGAGACCCAAGCTACTCCTTACTGATGAGCCCCAACAAGGGTGAAACATGTTTGGGGATGCTTGTGGACTCGTGCAGAAGGGATGTGATCTAGCAGTTCGGGTTGGACTTCCCCTTTTGGGGTGGGGCCAATCCTGATTTGCATATGGTCTTTCCCCTTCTGTAATGGCTTGGCAGGTGAAGAACGATGGTCTGGAGGGTTGCCCCGAGCAATGCCAGTGGTTAAGATTCAGTCTAAACCTTCCAGCCATCACCTCTTTGTTTTTGCTTTGTCACCCCGAGTGGGAAGGGTATGCCCAGTCGTGGGTCCCGTGGCTGCTGGGCCTAGAGACCCAAGCTACTCCTCTCTGATGAGCCCCAACAAGCCTGAAACATGTTTGGGGATGCTTGTGGACTCGTGCAGAAGGGATGTGATCTAGCAGTTCGGGTTGGACTTCCCCTTTTGGGGTGGGGCCAAGCCTGATTTGCATATGGTCTTTCCCCTTCTGTAATGGCTTGGCAGGCGAAGAACGATGGTCTGGAGGGTTGCCCCGAGCAATGCCAGTGGTTAGGATTCAGTCTAAACCTTCCAGCCATCACCTCTTTGTTTTTGTTTTGTCACCCCGAGTGGGACGGGTATGCCCAGACGTGGGTCCCGTGCCTGCTGGGCCTAGAGACCCAAGCTACTCCTCACTGATGAGCCCCAACAAGGGTGAAACATGTTTGGGGATGCTTGTGGACCCGTGCAGAAGGGATGTGATCTAGCAGTTCGGGCTGGAATTCCCCTTTTGGGGTGGGGCCAAGCCTGATTTGCATATGGTCTTTCCCCTTCTGTAATGGCTTGGCAGGCGAAGAACGATGGTCTGGAGGGTTGCCCGAGCAATGCCAGTGGTTAAGATTCAGTCTAAACCTTCCAGCCATCACCTCTTTGTTTTTGCTTTGTCACCCCGAGTGGGACGGGTATGCCCAGACGTGGGTCCCGTGCCTGCTGGGCCTAGAGACCCAAGGTACTCCTCACTGATGAGCCCCAACAAGGGTGAAACATGTTTGGGGATGCTTGTGGACTCATGCAGAAGGGATGTGATCTAGCAGTTCGGGCTGGACTTCCCCTTTTGGGGTGGGGCCAAGCCTGATTTGCATATGGTCTTTCCCCTTCTGTAATGGCTTGGCAGGCGAAGAACGATGGTCTGGAGGGTTGCCCCGAGCAATGCCAGTGGTTAAGATTTAGTCTAAACCTTCCAGCCATCACCTCTTTGTTTTTGCTTTGTCACCCCGAGTGGGACGGGTATGCCCAGACGTGGGTCCCGTGCCTGCTGGGCCTAGAGACCCAAGCTACTCCTCACTGATGAGCCCCAGCAAGGGTGAAACATGTTTGGAGATGCTTGTGGACTTGTGCAGAAGGGATGTGATGTAGCAGTTCGGGCTGGACTTCCCCTTTTGCGGTGGGGCCAAGCCTGATTTGCATATGGTCTTTCCCCTTCTGTAATGGCTTGGCAGGCGAAGAACGATGGTCTGCAGAGTTGCCCCGAGCAATGCCAGTGGTTAAGATTCAGTCTAAACCTTCCAGCCATCACCTCTTTGTTTTTGTCATAAATGGGCAGACAGGAGTGGCACGAACGTCCCCGAAGATCAAGATGGCAGTTTTGGTTGAAGTGGCCATAAGATACACACATTTTTAGGATGTAACTATTACATAACTTTTTATGTATTCTGCAAATACAAATGATTCAAACAAGTGCAGAAGATATTGACTTGTTCTTTTCAGTAAGTATGAGGTTTATATCAAAGTATGGCAATCAATTATTTTCAGAATGTTTTACGTTTACTGCATAACTCACAACTTTCCAAGTTACACGGAGGTGTATTCGAGTGAGTCCTGTGTTGCAATGTTAAACTATAATTTGCTAACTAAACTACAAGTCCCAGCATTCAATTCGAAGCCAAACCATGATGTGAAATTCGAGGGCCACATGTAAGTTTTAACATTTTGAAGATATTAGTTGCCTTTGCATTGCAATTTATATCTCTATTTAAAAATGATTTCTACACGGTATATTCTACTTTTAAGAAGTGCTGTATTTGCGCCAAGTTCAAGATAAATGTACATAGGTTTGTGTCAAGCACAAAGTTAAATATTATAATATTTATGAAAACAAAACGGATTGTTGGCTGTCCATTTTTGCAGTGTAAAATTAAGGTGTTCTCTTTCAAGAGCTATTCAGAATAGAAACTTGTATTTCGTCTGATACATTGCTTTGAAGAACATGTTCTAATTTTTTTCTGCTTAGTTACTAAATGATTTCCTCAGAAATGTTTACTATGTCCTTTTCAGCGACAACTTACAATGAGTCTCTTCTCTCAGTGTTGAAAATTTGAAGGCCCCCTTTGCTTTCAGTTTTGCCTTTACCGCAGAAATGAAAAATATTATGTTCCTATTTCTATTTAGACCTCGAGATAATAAATAAGACAATATTTTTCTCCTCACCACAATATAATTTTTAGTTCAAATGTTACTATTAATATACATTTGTTTAATCAAACAATGTTACATTTTTATTAAATAAATATACAAGACTACATGCACACGCAGGAGTGCCTTCTTGTGTTATTTCTGGTCTGCTACTTTTACACAGCAAAGAGATTAGTACTGGTTTCCCAGTCAAATATTTTGGGTAAAATGAATTACGAGTAACTTATTCTTAACCCAAGGAAAACAGTGTCCCTTAATAAGAAATATAATTGATTACAATGTTTGCTCGTATTTTAACAAATAGTTACGTTTCACAAAATGGTCATCTTTGTCTGCAATTGCAAAAACTAAGTACTCTCTTACATTGTGACAGAGACAATAAGGGGATGAGTGGAGTCAGAAGGGAGATGGAGGGGGCGCATGAGGAATGGAAAGTTAATAAGTGGGAACAAATGTGCCTTCATAAGCTGGACCTGACTGATACAGAACACGAAGGCCCCGATGTGGTGTAAGGTCGGTCTATACAGCCGTCTTTTAGAGTTCGGTGACCCAAAGTTACAAACAGAGATCGATACAATCAGACACAGCACTTCAGACAGACAGACAGAGGGTGGGGGCGACAGGGCTATCAAGTTTTTAAAAAGATGCATAGATCCTGAGAGAGATGGATAGACATATACACAGATTCATAGAGACAGGCAGATAGATAAAGATGTAGACAGAGAGATATGCATAGAGGGAGAAGTATACAGAGACATGGATAGAGGGATATAGATAGATGCATACAGGAAGATGAATAAAGGTAGATGGATAGAGAACAATGAATGGATGGTTTGATATATATATAAATATAGGAAAGAGATCCGTACATACATTTACAGGGAGAGATGGATGGAGAGCCATGGTGAAATGCCTACTTTGCGATGTATAACGGTATAGAGATTGATATGTATAGATAGCTATAGATAGATCAAGAGATACATATAGAGAGAGATATGAATGAGGGAGGGATAAAACATAGCTAGGGATGTATCTAGATAGATATAGCGAGATGATAGGTAGACAAGAGAAGCATAGAGGGTGCTGGACATAGACAGATAGAGACACCCATAAAGAGAGAGATGGATAGATATATCGATAAGCAAAAAGATGGATGTATATAAATATGCGTGTGCATATGCAGAGATGAATTTAGATAGAGAGATTAATAGAGGGAGAAATATGGCTACATAGAGATGCAGAGCCAGAATAGATACAGGTAGAGGGAGATTCATATACATATGGAAAGATTGCTAGAGATGGAGACAGAGAAGGATGGAGCTAGATGGAACTATTCATATTGAGAGATGTGAAGACAGGTCTTCATGGGGAGAGCTAGAGAGATGGATACAGTGAGATATAGAGATGCATAGATGGAGATAGATAAAAAGAGATGGATGGATAGATAAAGAGGGTAATCATTATATATAGACAAGAGGAAGCGGTTGGTGTCATAGATGTACTGAAGAAGAGGGGAGGAAGAGTCAGTCTATAGCACTTCAATCCCTTGCTAGGCTACTAAGTCGATGGAGTGATAGACTTGTCTATATTTCAGCAATGTTTCCAGTGTACCTGGTCATCCCCTACACATGGGCATTATTGGGGAGGAGCGAGCACCTTTGGCAAGTGCCTTGCTGCACCCCTCAAGCACTTTACAATTAGTCAAGACTTCTAAGCACTATAGCACTGAGAAAGCTTTTTTCATGCAAAGTAACCACACACAAGCATGGCCAGTCACTAAATATAGATCGGTAATATTTAAAATATAATGTACAAATAAATTAGTTGAAAAACACGTGTGAATGTTATTCTGTGTAGTTTAAAAATCCAATGTGAAAGTACACAGTAAAGTCAAGCTGTGCTAAATATAGACTAGGCAGGCTTGAACAGAGAAAGTGGCTGACCAACTGGTCCTGTCAATCACAGGCCAATGGAGATTATAAAAAGATTCAAGGCACGACAGAATACTATGGGAAAACTGGATTCAGCACAACATAGTAGTAGAGAAGTATTTTTCTGTAGAAGTTATTGGACCACATCACATATAATTTCATGGAGTTAATGTTGAGAGAATGGCGGGAAGATGTGTTTATGTACGAATGTTTATAGCATAGTAAATCATGCTAAACAAGAGCGACAAAATATTCTTGCATATTCAGCATACTGTTATGTAGATTGTCCCAAATGGAACCTGGCCATGCAACACTGGAGCCTCTGCAACATCACTTGTATGGCAAGAAGAACAAGTTTGGAGAAGCTCTGCGGGTATCCAGTGACTAACTGAAGACTATTTAAGCTGCCGGCCCAGGAGGAGTCTTCAGGAATTGGGAGCCAGCGATGACGACGACAGAATGCTGACCTGAAATGGCAGACCCCTCTGCCATTTCCCCAATCCTCATGATCTGTAAAGATTAAAGTCTTGTCATCACCTGCGAGACAGCCTCATGACGTTTGATTCCCTAGAGGGGTGCATTTACTCTAGTTTATGGTGATCATGGGTCCCCTGTATTTAAGAGGTGCCCCTGCAAAATGGGGTTCGCTTTCAGTGGTGACGACCCAACCTGTCACTTAGTTTCTTCCCCTGTGCTTTGTGAAGCCCCAAGCAGGTCTGCCACACCCAACTGTAGTGATCAGACTCCTAATTCAAAAAACCCATGTATTCTGAGCAATTTTAGTAGAAGAGCCAAACTGACTCTTGTGTCAAATAGGTTGAGTCTGAATTTCAAGAGCATCTTTCGATGTCTGGCATTAGCTGTTTTCACCAGATATTGCAACTGCTTTTTCTAATTTTTCACTTCAATTGCTGCATCTTCCATCAATCTATGACGATTTCTATCATCTACTGTTGCACACCAATCTCGTACCCATAGCTTTCTTTTAACGTAGTCCAGATTATGTTTCCTGATCGGTGTCTATCTCGGCAAGATGGTTTTCACATGCATTTGCCCATTTTATCAGTAGAGATTCCTGGTTTCCTTTCATTGCATCCCGAAGTATGGCGAATTAGGGTGTGCAGTTGTCAATGATTATTTTCCTATATACAGACAGCATGTTCCACAGCACACGGGCGTTCATAGATATTAGATTAAGTTCATATCGTAGACATGCACTAGATTTGCCCTTTTGTAGCTGCAGAACACGCCTCCAATACGGGTTCTCCAGTTGGGCCCACGGATTCGAAGATACTCCTAAGGCATTTTCTGCCCCATAAATTAGTGTTGGCACTGTTTTTTGGTTATAATGGGCCAAAACAGGCAGCAAGGAAATTTCCCATACTTTTTATTTATGATCATTCCCTGGCATGCCAGTTGTTTGCATTTTTTTGTTGGCATTCTCTGTCCACGGGGCATCATTTATGTTGCTGTTGACCCACATTCCCAGGTATTTTACCTTTTTTACACAATTCAGATTTTTGTTGTTCAGTTTCCATATCGGCTTTTTTTTTTAATTCTATTTTTTTTAGTTCGTATTAGATCTTGGAGGATTATTACTTCAGACTTTGCAGGATTAATTCTCAGTTTGTTCTCTAAAACATAACCTTCAAGGGCTTTTAGCTTCCTTGTTAGCCCAATTGGCGTTAGATCGAGTAGCGCGATGTCGTCCGCATACAGCAACCAATTTACATTCATGCCATTAATTCTTGGTGGGTGTGAATTAACCGCTCTTATGGATTCTCCGATTCTCCGATATCTGACAAGAACAGGCCAAACAGGGTAGCTGCCAACGGGCATCCCTGCTTTACACCTTGATTTGTCTTAATTGGCTCGCTCAAGGTTCCAACGGCGTCCAGTCGGATCTTAATTTCAGTGTCAGTATGCAGCTCTTTAATCAGATCTAGTAGGTTTTCTGGGCAATTCCATTTCTTCAATTTGTTCCAGAGCATATCGCGGTCGATAGTATCAAATGCACTAGATAAGTCGACAAACGCAATATAGATCCTTTTGTTTTGGCGGATGGCTTCCATTTTTAGAAGATTGATGATTATCAAGTTTAAGCCCTTAACAAATCCTGCTTATCGAGGATCATATCGTTTCGATTCTTGAATCCATTTCAACAATTTATTTTTGAGCTACGTTGCAAAGATTTTTCCCACTACATCAGGAGAGCTATTGGGCGGTAGTTGCTAGGGTCAGTAGTTTGCCTTTTTTGAAGATTGGTACGACAGTAGCACTCCGCCAAGAGATTGGAATCCTTCTCTGCTGCAAAATTGATACGAATAGGTATAGCAAAAGTCAGTCCATAATTCTGGTTGTTGTTTTAAGAGTTGATTCATTAGCCCTGTCGGGTCCAGGGGCTCTCGACGTGCTGAGTCTTACGATGTTTCTATATATGTCTTCTTTACCGATTTTGATTGTCCATTCGCTTCTCGGATCTGATGGTTTGCTGGAATTTATACTATTGTTATAGAATGTTTCCGAGTAATGTTCCACCCAAACCTTCTCAGACACCATGTTTTTTATGACAGCCCCTTGCAGTGACGAGACGTTGTTCAGATAGTTCCAGAAGGAATTTATGTTTCTTTTTGCTATAGTTTCCATCATTGCTTCCGCATCTCGTTGTAGCATAACATGTTTATGGCTGATCAGCCAGTTTTTATATGTTTGTTTTAGTTGTTTTTTCTCTCTTTCACAATTTGCATGAGTGTTTTTTTTTAGCTTTTCTTACCGCTTTTTTCAGCACTCTCTTCTTAGTAACAATCTCGCTGTCCCATGCATGTAATTTTATGAAGTCAGGTCTTGTCCTCGCAGTTTGCTTCTCTCGATATGCCTCTAGGAGAGTTGTATATTCAATTTTCTCATCATCTAGTTTCTCGTGCATCGATTTTAGCAGAGATTTTACCTTGGTTTGATTAAGCCGCAACCGGTTACGACCAGGTACAACAACTAAATCCATGCATGGGATCGCTGCTATCTTTTTTATTTGATGTTCATTCAATTACATTTTTAGCATTTAATGGTCGCTTGGCTTCATTTCGATGAATTTTAGGGATGTAACCTCATCTCTCATTCTTTCAGTTGCAAACATGTAGTCGATGGTAGATTGTTGTTGGTTTCTTTGCCGGGTGCAATGCGCAGGAATATCTCTTGTGGTTTCGCCATTCAACAATTTTAGATTCCATGCTTTAATTTCCTGCAGCCACATTACGGCCGCTAGATCACCATTGTTCTTCCCATCGACACAATCGTTTCTGATCTTGTTTAGGAGGCAATTTATATTAAGATCGCCGCAGATCAGAATGTTAGCATCATTCTCATTTTCCATATTAGAAATCGTTTCAGAGATTAACTCTATGAAGCTTTCTAATTGGATTGCAGTATGTTGCCAATAAATGTTTATCAGCATCAACAGATTCTCAGCTTTGGACAGCTGCATCAGGAATTTAATCTTGACAACTTGATGTATGGCGATATGTTCTTTGCCGATAGGATGCGTATGCGACTTTGGATTTTAACAAGAGTGAGCAGCCCGGACATTGGGTGTCCTTTAATCTCCTTTATGGCTTGGTTGATGGTGATCTCAAAGCCGTCTGCCACTGGTATGTTCATTAGCCATGTCTCTTGTAGACATAAAACGTCTATGTCCTCTAGTTCAGGAGGGATGTTGCCGAACAAATGCACATGACCTCTTGTGTTCCAGGAGGCAATGCATATTTCCCCCTGTTCACCAGCATTAGCTCTCCTTTCGACTGTTAATGGTTTGAGCAACCCATATCCATTCCTGATCCCGACTAGATGAAAGATCACTCTTTCGGGATACATTGTTCGCCGTAGCAATCGTTATTTTAATCAGGTCTTTATCGGGGGCCCATCCTTCACTATTATTCTGACTATTAGGTGAATTGCGCTTGCATATAGACCTGCGTTCTTCTGCCTGAATTAAAGAACTATTACTTGCAGCTGGGCCTAGTTCCGGTGATAGGGCACGTTTCTTAAGATTGTCTTGCCACTTAATTTCGTAAGTTTCATTAATGTTGAACCCTAGAGAATTCAGGATAGTGCAGATGTTCAATAGCGAGTCTCGAATAATTTTCGACGCAATGTGCAAAATTACACGATCATTTTTGGTTTTGTCCTCAAATTCCACAATTTGAATGTCTTCAGAGACCACAGTTCTTAATTGCGGTATATGGTGGAATAACATCATCACATTCTTTCGATTCAGTATCAGGCCATCCTTTTCTTTCTCAATTTGTTCCAACCGTAGAATGTATTTCCTACTTTTTCTTTTATCGGTTAGGGGTTGTCGGTTTGTACCTTTGCCAGGTGGTATATCAACCTTTGTATTCTTCTGAGTAGCTTCAATCTTGGGTTTATAGGAGTCAAAGATTATCTTTCTCATGGGTGATCGACATTTGTTAATTTGACCAGAATATGACTCGCTGTTCCTCATCTCAGATCTTGCATTTAAAATTTCTTTAGGCTTCGCAGCATCCATTGAAGCTCTTTTTACCTCAAGGGCAAGAAATTCCTGCTCATATTTTTCCATGTCTTGTTTACGGTATGCATTTTCATGTACGTAAATTGTTTGCTTTCCACCAGCCGCAATTAGAATTCTTTTGGCCTCTAGCGTAAGGAATTTAACAGGGAGCTCCACTGCACAATTCGGGTCAGTGTCAACCGGATTTCTTGCTTCAATGGTCACATGTCTTCGGTCGGCAGGTATAAGTTCTCCCTTTGTTGGGATATTAGAATTTTCAGGAGTGGACTCATTTCCTTTAGCATCGTCCTGTCTCCTCTCATCATTCATCGGCAGAATAAAACCCAAGTTTGTATTTACGGGTGTCGACAGAGAGGTCCCCTTTATTTCAGCGTCAGGTGTCTGAGTCGGGTGAGTGCCTCCGTCCACTCCTGTATGAAAGATGCAAAGAACTTAATCGTTCGCACCAAGCCCCGAGGTGCCAGGTCCCAAAGAGTCTATTAATTCCACTGAGTTCGTTTTTTCGATGGACTGCTTGTGTTGGACAGACATATTGCACGGGGGACCCGCACTGCGCAACCGGAGCACCCCAAGCAACACTGTCAACACTTCTGCGCACTCTGCGTCGCTCCGCGATGGAGGCAGGAGTTTTGAGCTCAAGTAGAGGAGGTGGGGAGAAACCCATCCCTGCCACAAGAGGCAGTGGGGAGGGACAGACCAAGAGATAGACCAGATTTAATCATGGTAGTACAAGATCAGAAGAATACTAAACAGGTAGAAAACGAAACAGATATGCAGATACCTCTAACACAAAATAATTTGATTAAAGCTCTCCCCCAGCTTATAGACGGAGCTAGTAAATGGATCTATGAATTTGAAAAACAAACAGCAGGGGTAGCTTTAGCAGTAGGAGACTTTAAGAGTTTACTGGTCACCATAGTCGTGGACCAGGCTGGGGACATATGGGCAAAGGCTGGGGTGAGTCTTGCAGATAAGGAACATGATGGAGAAGCCTTTGATGAGGTAAGGGCAAGGGTATGGGCTGCCCTACGAAGGATGTACCCAGATACCCCTGACTTACATTCTTTAATTCAGTGCACAATGGGTGATGATGAGGACCCAGTTAGGTTTATTTGTAAGTTGGAAATGTGGAGAGTTGAGACAGTACCATATTTCTATTTTATTGTAAAGAGGGGACTACCAAAAGAGGTCCAGAAGGCACTCGATAAAATTGTGGGAATTGAAGCCAAAGGGTGGCCAGAGATACAAAGTATAATAGTCCACAATTGTAAGAGAATCAAGAAACAGGACAGGGACATAGTCCAGAAGCGGCAAATGGACGAGGCAAAACTAGTGGAAAAGAAACTAAATAAGGTTGTCATTCAAGCACCAGTAAAGGCACCAGCTCAGGGGAAAAGGACAGGAGATACTCGTCAGATAGCACAGCGAGTAGAGCACTCGCTTTGACATCGTGCAGAGCCTGCTGACGCAGGTTTGAATCCCAGCAGGGCCAAACTCAGCCTTTCATCCTTCGGAGGTTGATAAATGAGCACCACACACTGTGGGAAATAAGCAGCGCTCAGATACCTGAGGGTTCGTAGCGCTATATAAATGCCCAAACAAAACAAACTCAAAACATTGGGAATGCCACAACTGCGGCACTATGGGGTGTAGGAGGACAGGGACAAAGGGGTGGGAGGGTACAGTACCCCAACCCAGAGTGGCAGTATGAAGGAGCACCAAGGGGAAAAGGAGGATTTCGAGTAGCAAGAGCAGGAGGCTTTGTGAGGATAGGGCCTTGGGGAGGAGGATTGGGACCTTCACAGTGCTGGTGTTGCGGGAAATTGGGTCATTTAGCAAGGGAGTGCAGGAAAAGGCCTGGGATGAGATTTAATTATGGGCCTTCACCTTCAGGGCAGGGATTCCAAGAGCCTCAAGGAAGAAGACAACAGCAATTTGGGCGAGGGGGTCAAAATCAGTTCCCTTATGGGGCTGACAGGCAAGGGCAACGTGGGCAACAACTACAGCATGGTGAGGGAACAGTTTAACAGGATGGCAGGGGGAACAGACGCACCATTCCAAGGAGTTACAATGACAGGCGGCTCTTTTTCATTCCACGGGACAAATACATATTCTGATTAGGACAGCCCACAGAAAGCATGTGCATGTCCAATCCTATTGATAACCGCAGACCCTGAAGAGGTGGTGGAAGAGGAAATAGGAAACAGGCAATTTATATTTATGGTAGATTCAGGTGCAACTAAATCATGAATCATAGAGGGGAACTTTCCATTATCAGGTAAATACTCTTTACATGCAGGGATTCTCTGGGGCTATTTCTACAATTCCATAGCCTGAGGAGCTGGATATAAAAGTAGGAGGGGGAGGTAGTACGGGCCCTTGTTATATTCAGAGAGGTCCCCTGTGAACTTGTTGGGTAGGGATCTGCTCAGAAATGCATCAGTCACAGATCAAGGGGTAGTGTGTTCCACTCCAGGGATGTGTGTAGCTCAAGCAATGGTAATAATCAATGCAATAGAAAGGGAGTCGGTAGTCCATGGGGTTCCTATGGTCCCAAATATATTTTTTATTATGGTATTAAAGGTATTAGTAAATGCAGTACCTCAGATTGGGACAAAGTGTTGAAAAGTACCTACAGATTTTATTTTCCGACTCATGGTGCCACCCGAGATGGTGGTAGGGACAATATTGTCATTAGATTTGCAAGGACTAGTAGTGTCAGAAAAAGTAGTCCTGATTGGAACAGACCAGGATGGGTGCGAGTGGCGCACAATATTATGTATAGACCGGACAGTGTATTTAAAGGAAATGATGGATAAGGAGTTATTTGAGGACAGTGAACAAAATGGGGAAATTATTTGGGGAATCTGCATCCCCTGTGATGATACGGTGCAGTATAGGGATTTACAGTGCCCCCTGATGGCAGTAGTAACTCAGATGTTTTTATTTTTGTGGAGGACATGGGATATGTGCCAGCATAATTATTTACTGTTAATCCATATGATGTTGGGTTAGTGAGAGCTGTGACCCCTGTAAAGATTACATTGAAGTAAGGTGCTTAGCACAAATCATCCAGTATGTGGATGATCGCTTGGTATGTAGTGAAAAGGATCATCAGTGCAGGAGGGATTGTGTTGCATTATTGTAATTGCTGGCTCACAAAGGGTACAATGCAGATAAAAAGAAGCTACAATACTGCCAACAGGAGGGACTATACTTGGGACAACTCATTTGTAATGGGCAAAAATGTTTTTATCAGATAGGGCGGCGGCAGTACACACCGCCCCTAGGCCCAGTACTGTGAAGGAAATATAGCAGTTTTTGGGCTTATGTAATTTTTGTAGGGCATGGATCCTAGACTACGCAGTCTACACAAGGCCACTGTTACACAGTTTCAAGGAAGGACAGAGAACTTAAAGGTACATTTTAATGGACTGACAAAATGACTATACAATTTGAGGACTTTAAGCTATTTGCATGGCCCATGTTTTAGCAACTGCGGTTTATGGTGGGAAAAGGGTCTCTCTCTCTCTCTCTCTCTCTCTCTCTCTCTATCTCTCTATCTCTCTCTCTCTCTCTCTCTCTCTCTCTCTGTCTCTCTCTCTCTCTCTCTCTCTCTCTCTCTCTCTCTCTCTCATTTTTCTCTTTCTCTCTCCTTCTTGATAACCTTTTTTTCTCCTGTCCAGGAATAAGCAAAGATGGCTGACCGACCTCTCTGTTAGGTAGGGACAATGATAAATTAAGATGTTATTTATGTTTAAAAATTGGTGACAAGGCAGGCGCTCTGTTGCCAGTCAGGTTTTCCTGCATTAGCTTCTTCTCCAAACGCACATTTTCATGACTCCATCAATCTTCAGGGAGGCTGTGTTTCTTTGCTTTTTCAGGCGTGTCTTCATTTCCTTTTCAGGTGTGGCAAGTTAATTGACTCTAAGGATTCTGGAACTTGTATTTTTCGTACTTAATTTTTCTTTCAGGTGGCTTGAAACAACTCCCTCCTGTTATTTAGTCTAGAAACGTAGTAGTAATTTGTTGTTTTGTATGACACTGGTCGTGGTTGTTGGAGTGGATGAAGGGATGTTTGTTATATGGGGTGGGCATATAAAGGGGAGGATGAACAGTTGGAAAAAATGCTAATATGTCTAAAAAAGGAAATACAAAATGTCTCACTTTTTGCCGGCCCTCCCTACAAGTTTTCTTAGACGAATGAAACGAGAAGTATGAATGACGTATGATTTTGATTTACATAAGGTGTTGGGCTTTGACACTATTTCTGATGTCCAGAATGTAGAAACATTGAATAGCTAGTACTCTGATGTGCGCATTGCAGGAAGGATATCAATGAAAGATGTTACGTGTGTGCATTTATCCTGCACACATCAGGGTCTCCTAAGGTTTTTAGGTCCACATCCAGTCCCAATTACAGAGGCACAATGCTTGGTACATATTGCACTATAAGGGATAAAGGGCACATTCCAGGCACATAGTGTGCAGTTGAGAAGCATTGTTCTAGTACCAGCGTTATGCAATGGCAACACAAAATACCGCCAGTGACTACAAGGACCATATTTCTCTTTGGGAGGTTACTCAAATGACAATGACAAATGGCAGGGTACCACAGTGATGTTCTGGCAAATGGGCTGATCAAGTACAATGGAGGAACAATATCCCAAATAGAGACTATGGGCCTCATCACGACTTCGGCAGTAACCCTTAAATCCGGCGGTAGCGCTATTACCGCCGGATTTAAGGGTCCGCCGAATCAGGGCTTTGCGGATTTCGCCCCAGCTCTGAGCTGGGGGGAAATCCGCTGAAAATCCGCGCTATTACCGCCGGCGGGAAATCCGCCGGCGGTAATAGCGCGAAGATTCCCCATTGAGCCCAATGGGGAATGGGGCATTCCCGAATGGGCTCAGTGGGGAATGGGGACTTACATTACCGCCAAACTCGTGATCCGGCGTTGTCGTGATGAGGCCCAATGTGCGTACAAATATGGTCCCAATACATCACAAGGCTGACACGGATTGCAACAATGAAGAAGCCAGTGCGAATAGATAGGGCCAAACATTTTGAAGTTTGTTTTAGCAATGAAGGAACAGTTCTTGGTGGCGCAGCCACACAGTGCAACCACACTCTTGTGATCCCTGGTATGACAAAAGGTACAGCAGCAGTGATGGATTACTAATGGGTTTGTGGCCGACAAGCCTACTTGCAACTCCTATCATCTTGGAGGGGCAAGTGTTCACTGGCCACCCTGCACTCAGTGCTACTAGTAATCCTGGAAGGACATGTGAAGGGAGAAGAAATGCCTGTCGAGGTGCCAACAGTCACTCTAGCACCTAACAGAAACAGAAAGAAGCTTGCAGATCACACAAGAATTTGGTATGCTGCCAGAAAAAGGACGATTTCAACTGCAGGGAAGAAAGAAAAGCTCAAACTGTCAAAAGACTGTTCCGCACTGCTCAGAGGAATACCCGACAAGCATTGGATTTTTTAGCTCAGCAGAGACTTTCTTTTTAATCTTTTTTGGCACCTGGGGTACACGCAGCTGCTGCACTTTTCTACCCCCGGAGGATGTTCAGAATGGGTCACTATCCCATGCCATCAAGGCGGTGCACAATCTAGGTATTCAAATGAAGGAAGATGGTGGAATTCAGAACACAAATTGGCTCCCACTTGCCTTTGATTGGGTCCTGTCATGGCTGAGGGCAGCAGTAAAAGTACGAGTTCCAGTGATCATGTTCTTCTTGGTTCTCTTCTGCACATGCCAACGGGATCTCCGATGAAGTGTGCTTATACTCACTTATAGTGCAAAGATGATGGTATCAATTGGGGGATCTAAAACACCTTGCCATACAATAAAGAGCGAAAATTAAACTAATATTTCTGGGGTTGTAGATATGTCGGGCGGGGATGAGTTTGTTACTGTAGAAGTAACGAAAGGGGGGAATGTTGGGGAGGAGTGAGCGCCTTTGTCAAGTGCCTTGCTGCACCCCTCAAGCGCTTTACAATTAGTCAAGACTTCTAAGCACTATAGCACTGAGAAAGCTTTTTTCATGAAAAATAATCACACACAGGCATGGCCAATCACTAAATATAGATCGGTAATATTTAAAATATAATGTAGAAATAAATTAGTTGAAAAATACGTGTAAATGTTATTCTGTGTAGTTTTAAAAATCCAATGTGAAAGCACACGGTAAAGTCAAGCTGTGCTAAATATAGACTAGGCAGGCTTGAACAGAGAATGTGGCTGACCAACTGGTCCTGTCAATCACAAGCCAATGGAGACTATAAAAAGATTCAAGGCACGACATAATACTATGGGAAAACCGGATTCAGCACAACTTAGTAGTAGAAAAGTGTTTTTCTGTAGAAGGTATTGGACCACATCAAATATAATTTTATGGAGTTAATGTTGAGAGAATGGCGGGAAGATGTGTTTATGTATGAATGTTTATAACATAGTAAATTATGCTAAACAAGAGCGACAAAATATTCTTGCATATTCAGCATACTGTTATGTAAATTGTCCCAAATGGAACCTGGCCATGCAACACTGGAGCCTCTGCAACATCCCTTGTATGGCAAGAAGAACAAGTTTGGAGAAGGTCTGCGGGTATCCAGTGACTAACTGAAGAGTATTTATGCTGCCGGCCCAGGAGGAGTCTTCAGGAATTGGGAGCCAGCGATGACGACGACAGAATGCTGGCCTGAAATGGCAGAGCCCTCTGCCCTTTCCCCAATCCTCATGATCTGTAAGGATTAAAGTGTTGTCATCACCTGCAAGACAGCCTCATGACTTTTGATTCCCTAGAGGGGTGCATTTACTCTGGTTTGTGGTGATTATGGGTCCCCTGTATTTAAGAGGCGCCCCTGCAAAATGGGGTTCGCTTTCAGCATACACTTTGATTGATTAAGATGAAAAAGAGTCTATGGCCGAGATGCAGGATTATTGTACCCAGTGTCAACCCTTGTTGGTAATATTGGCACCAATGTGTCCCATATACTATTGGTCTCTTTCCATTCTCATTTTACCACACCTCCACCATGCCAGGTAATTCACATGCCATACATTTTTTAGTTGATTCTATATTTTATTCTGTAGGATAGCTTCCTCCATGCTATTTGATTACACCCAAATCGCAGGCATGTTCCATATTCCAATGATTTTAACATCACCATGCACGTCTAAATGGCTACAGAAGCATTACAATTGGTGCCTCATCAAGAACAGTCTTATGTGTCCAAGAAAATACACATATTCAAATCATGATCTAATTCAGATATTAAAACGCATGTCTCCAGAGCTCTGGTTCTCTCCAGGCTGGACGAATGCAACAGCATCTTCCTCAATCTTCCTAACTCCTCCCTTTTCCCCCATCAACTAATTCAGAACAGGACTGCAAGACTTATCCTTGGCCTCAAGCCAAGGGACCGCATCTCAATAGCCCTAAAATCTCTCCACTGGTTCTCGGTTGCTGCAAGGATCAGGTTCAAGGTACTCTGTATCATCCAGAAGGCTTTCTGGGGCCTGGGATCCAGCTACATCCAACTCTCTCTCCCTAAATTCCTCCCTGCTGGAATCCTTCAGTCATCTAGCTCTAACTCTTTGCAGATCAGACGCTTTTCCAAGCAGAGAGTGGGAGGTAGATCTTGCTCCTCCGCAGGTGCCTTTCTCTCGAATGGCCTCCCTGGCTCTTTCATACTTGAGCCGGATATCCTTATGTTCTGGAAGTTTCTCAATACCTTCCTTTTCTCTACTTCCTTCCCTGCTAATGTCCCTGTCCGCCCTTGACTGGCTGCCTGGTTCCCCGTGAGTCTTGGATAGTACCAGGCCCCCCTATTCCAGTCTACCATTGTACTTGGTCCTCCCTGAATGCCCCCTCAACCTGCACTTGCCCTTCCAAGGTCCTCCCCCCGCACTAGCCTGCACCCTTGCAGCCCTTCCAGCCCCTTACCTCACACTTAGCTCTTGAACCTTCCTTCCCCTGCACGCTCTGCTTTCCCCTGGCTCTGTCCACCTGGTCTCCCCTGGCACTCACTTTCTCACAGGCCCTTCTGCCCTGACCGGCACTCCCCCCTTTTCCCCCGCTCCCCTGTACTTCTTGTTACTGCACTTGCACAAGCCGAATGTCACAAGGCCTAGTAGGATCATTGTTGTTTTGTCCTCCCGTTTTCCCCCCACTCTCTTGTCTTGTTGCACCTGAAAACACATTGGGGCTGATTCATGGAATTTGTGTGCCGAAAAACAGGGATTTGTGCGCCATTTTGCCCGCAAATCCCCATTTGTTAAACAGGGATTTGCGGGCAGAATAGCACACAAATCTCCGTTTTTCGGGGCACAAATTCCATGAATCAGCACCATTGTGTGTAGGCACATTATAAATACCCAATAATTAATCACTTGATGAGCCATTACTTTGCCTATTCACAGGTACTCTCAAACACATTGGCACAGTCGGACAAAAATAAAATATACACACACTGTCCACCTTCCTTGAAAACAATAATAAATATTATCAGTCGTTCATAATCACTCTCCATTAAGCCAGTCCTTTGTGTACTCTCCTCACAGTTAGCTCTGCTTCTATAAACTGCAATCTGCAGCCTACTTTCCAATCAAGTACATCTTGTATTTGTATTTTATTATGTTTATTATGTTTATATAGCTGTTTACGCCAAAGCGCTTTACATTATAACAACAAGAATACATTGAATATGAACCAGTAGAAGCAAAATACAAAACATGAATCAAACCAGTGAAACAGTAAGTAGATCAATTTGCCTATGAAGATAAACGAGAAAGGAGGGGGTGAAGAAGGGGAAGGAAGAGGGAGATAGGAAGAGGAAGAGGAATAGAATGAAGATGCGAGTGGAGGGAAGGAAACATAAGAGGAAACAGAGCAGGAAGAGAAAGTTAAGAAGGGGAGGGCACAAGGGAAGAAAGGGGAAGGTGAAAGGGGGGATATGAGTCTCACGGTGGGGAGTGGAGAAGAGGAGATTTCAAGGAAGTACGGAAGGAGGAATAGGTGGGGATGGAGCGGATAGAGAGAAGTAGGGAGTTCCAGTGTAGGGGGGCAAGGAGCTAAAAGGAACAGAAACAAGAGGAGGCACATGGGGGCGGGAGAACAGAGTAGGAAGATATCGGCAGATGGGGGAGAGCGGGAGGGAGTGTAGAATGAAAGGAGAGAGGAGATATGGGGGAGCAAGATCATGAAGAGATTTAAAGACAAGACTGATGAAGTGAAATTTAAGTTGGGATTGAAAGGAGAGGCAGGCAAGGTAAGAAAGCGAAGAGGAGATGGAGTCGTGAGGCGAGAGAAGACAGATGGTATGGATGGCAGAGTGGTAGAGGGATTTGGGGGGGGTAAGATGGGAATCAGGGAGTCCAAAGAGGAGAGAAGAACAGTAGAAAAGACAAGAAAAGATGAGGGAGGATATTAAATGTTTAGTGGCATGGAAGGCGAGAGAAGAGCAGACTTTACGAATATTGAAAAGGTGGTAGCGACATGTGCGAGAGTTAAGAGAAATATGGTGGGTAAAGGAGAGAGAGGAGTCAAAGTAAATAACTAGATTACGAGCATGGGCAGAAAAAGGAAGATTAGGGGGGAAATGAATAAAAGGAAGGGGAGATGGTGGGGGAAGAGTGTTGGAGGATAAGAATAAGACTTCAATCTTATCGATGTTGAGAGAGAGAAAGTGGGATGACATCCAGTTTTTAATGGTAGTAAGACAGGAAGAGAGATTCAGGTGGAGGTCAGGAGTGAAGGAAGAGAAGGAAAGGAAAAGCTGGGTGTCATCGGCATAGAAGTAGTGAGAAATTCCAAAGGAAGAGATAATAGGGGCGAGAAGGGAGGTGTAAAGAGAGAATAGGAAAGGGCCAAGAACAGAGCCTTGGGGTACACTGTAGTCCAAGAGAAAAGTAGAGGAGGTACGACCACCCCAGGAGACAGCAAAAGAGTGGTAGGAAAGGTAAGAGAAGAGCCAGTTGAGGACAGAACCTTTGAAATCAAAAGAGTAAAGAGTGTTGAGAAGTAAGGGGTGATCAATGATATCAAAGGCAGCAAATAGGGGGGAAAGGAGAGAAATGTTAGCAATAAAAACAGAGAGCTGAGAATAGACTAAGCGTTCGAGTAATTTGGAGAGGAATGGAAGAAGTGAGATTGGACGGAAGTTGGATGCAAGATGAGGGTTAGCAGAAGGTTTCTTCAGAATAGGGATGATAGTAGCATGCTTAAAGGCGGAAGGGAAGGTAGCAGAGGAGAGACAGATATTGAAGAAGGAGGTTAAGTAAGGAATGAGAAGAGGGTAAATCTTCGGAATAAGGAGGGTGGGGAGTGGATCAGAAGGGGCAGCAGTAGGATGAGATTTGAACAGGAGGAGGAAAACACCAGAAGGAGTGACAGGAGAGAAGTCAGACATACAAGCTGAGAGGGAGTCGGGGAAAGGGAATAAAAAGGAGAGGAATTAATGTTTTGGTGAAGAGAAAGAATTTTGGAAGAGAAGAAGTCAGTGAAATCAGAAGGAGAGAGGGGAGACGTAGCTGAAAGGTCAGGAGTGGGTGGTCATCTTTGTTGCATAATAAAAGCCAAGTCTCCTCAGCCTCTTGGTCTGCATTGTCCACGCGCAGATCCAATTCCACAATTACTAGCAACACTGCAACTAATGCTTCTTGGCCTGTCTGGCTGAGGCTCACTGTTAAATGAAGGTGGTCCACCTTTTGCTTTTGAGCCAGAGCAATGTCTTTATAACTTATAGTGTAAATCACCAAATAAATATTAAACATGTATGTAATCTGTGCAAGTGGGGAGGCAGGATGGCCTGTGAGTTTCTGATGTTGAAAATTAAAGTAATGTCAATAATATTGACTATATATACTTCGCAATGTGAGCGTGGTATAGAGTTTGTTACTGAGTGCAGTTGTTATGGAGGTTGGGGAGGCCTGTCCTTGCAGAGTATTCTACTAACCCCAAAGGCCAAAAGTTTTAAGTTCTCCTTTGTGTTTATGGTTTAAGATTTACTGATTTATGTATATATATCGTGAGGTGGGAAACGCATCTTCTGGCGTTCTTGACACAGGCATTATGAAAATAAAATGAAACATTTAAAGTCCCTTCTGTCACCTGTGTGAGTGCAATACTTTAAATGTGTCAGTGCTGTCCACGACCCGTATGTGTATTTTCTCATTTTTTACTACTGAAAAGAAATAATTAAACTTAAAAAATAAAACAATACACACACACGTATGTTTTATTTTAACAATAAACTAAAATAAGAAGACATTTTATGCCCATACCACTTCACCTGAATCTTGATGTCAAAAGCTTCACAATTTCAGTTTTTAGAGGACGAACCACATTTGCGATGTTCATCATAGACTGTCCCCTGGCAACATAATCTATTGTTATTCCGTGCATTTGCATGGCCAGCATAGTCAAAGCCAGATTTTCACAAAGCCAAATTGCATCTAATCTAATATTGGTTTAGCCACCCGTTTTCTTTCATTTTGGAAGACGTCACAATGTAACAAAGCATACCAAAAGCACTAGGTGCTCTTGCTTTTTCCCTATCAATGTTCTCATTGTGAGCAAATACAGCCAGCCTTGTTTTGGCCTCCATACCGTCCATGCCAAAATGCAAACATTTTTGGGCCTGTCCTTTAGGCACATATTATGGAAAATCTCCAAATCCTCTTGCCAGCTACCAATCAGACTGTGACCATCAGTTTCACCCTCGTAAATGTACACTCTCTGGGTGCCTACTCCATTGCAGTCCATGATCTCATCATCGAACAACACCTCGATATTCTGGCCATCACTGAATCTTGGCTTTACAATGGCCCCCATTATGAGTCTGCCGGTAAACCGCTGGTGCTTCTGGCGGGTTACCTGCAGACTTGCCTTACCGTTTCTGCCACCTGATGGGCGGTGGAGGAACTTTAAGTTCCCATTGCCGTGGAGTCCTACGGGAATGGCAACCTTGAACCACTGGCGTCACTGTGTTTGTGCTTCAGTGAAAAATCTGCCGCTAGGCAACCAAACTACAGGCAGGTCAGGCCTGCCAGTATTTCACACCCTTTACTGGCAGATATTTAGTTTGCTGGTGTGGAGAAGGTGCCAGTAACCGTTGTAACAGGCACTTTTTTCCTAGACCGGCAAACATGTAATGCAGGGCGATGCCTCTGGCCCATCTCTCTAGTAGCTATCCTACCCAACTACTCCATCTTCAGAACAGACAGCCCTAACGGGTTAGGAGGCGGTGTCGCTCTCATTGCCAAAACATCTTTCCACATCAGGTAGATCCCCACACCCTGGTACCAGGCTATGACATTCTCTACGCAAAACTCAACATCAACCCTCAACCCACCTACAACTTCCTTCTCCTCTACCAGCAACCCAATGCAACTAGCTTCCCGGACTCGGACATTAGCACCAAGATAACTCTGCGTCTTAGCAGCGCTTTATAAATTCCAAATTAATTAATTCTTTCATCTCCCTGCTACTAACCCCCCTCATCAAGCCCACCACTAAATTCATTCTACTGGGAGACTTCAACCTGGGCTTTAGCGATCCCGCTGATACCAAATCTGCAGCCCTTGCCAACTCTCTTACACTCAACATGCCATTCCCTCCACACATGCCTATGGCTGTACTCTAGAATGGATCTTCACCATGAATGCCCCTATCAACATCTCAGCCATCAGTCCTGTACCGTGGTCTGGCCCCTCTCTGATAGAGTTCTACTTGACCCATTCTGCCCCCCTGACCAACCACACCCCACTCCCACCCCCAACTCCATCATGGTGCTTAACAACCGCAAGATCACGTAGGAAGCACTTGCACCCACTCTCCTAACCCTCCTCACTCCCAAGCTCCAAATAATATATGACCCCAATGACCTAGCTGCCCTGTATACTCAGAGCATACTCCTCACCATGGACATGCACGCCGCCCTCAAACTCCAAATCTCCAAATCAGATAAGCCAACTGGCACACAGTTTGCGGAAGACCTTGCTATCCTTCGCAGATGCAAAAGAGCACTGGAACAATCATGGAAAAAGCATCCCACTCCTCCAATCATGACAAACTATCCATTGCCCCCGTCAAAACCTACAAAAGGCTGTAATTTCATCGAAAGCTAACTCTTATAATCTCAGAATTACCAACACCAGCTCCAATGCTAAAGAACTGTTCTCCATTCTCAAACAGTTGGAGAACCTGTACCCTCTTTCTCCCAGGCTGATCAGACAAAAACTAGTGTTCAACTATGGAAACTGCCCAAGCAAACCAAATCAACATTCCAAGAGACAAACTCTCCACTAAAAAAGGCCTACTCCCTGCTAATGCCACACCAATTCCTTGGCACCCCTAACCATGCCGAAACACCCCCCGCTCCCTTCTGCTATTCCCCTGTGAGGCAAGCCTATGTTTTCAAAACTATTTGCTCTCTCAAAGCATCCAACTGCAAGGGAGATGCCTGCCTGCCCATATTGTCAAACTCTGTGCTCCCACACTCGCCCCTGTCATCACTGAGTTCATCAATGCCTCCTTCCAATTCAACTCCGTTCCCACCAGCCTCAAATCTGACTGGGTTACACTGCAACTCAAGAAACCATCTCTCAGCCCTACCCTCCCTACCAACCACTGTCCCCTTCCTCATAGAAATACTGGATCGCGTGGTTTACTGCCAAATCCAACCCTTTTATCGAACTTCCCCAACTACTAGGCACAAGGCAATCTGGCTTTAGACCTAAACACAGTACTGAAACTGCTCTACTGGATCTCAAAATCCAGTTACATGTGATCCGAAATTCAGGCAACCTGGCCATCTTCCTCCTCCTTGACCTTTCCGCTGCCTTTAATCTGGTGGACCACAACACTCTTTGCCACCCTCTCAGCTCCAAGTTCCATTTCTCCACAAATTCTAGTACTTGGGTCAAATCCTTCCTAAGTGATCGCACCTCTCGAGTATTCATTGGGGATGCTGCAGCAGACCCCATCACTGTTACCATTGGGGTCCCCCAGAGCTCTTTACTCTCTACAACGCTTAGACCAAGTCCCTATTTGGTCTTCTCGACTCACACATTCCACCTCACCACCTAGTAGAATGTGTGACTTGGCTCAAATGGACTTTCCTACTTTCACATTTCAGGTGAAAGGTTTTTTTTTCAAACCCACAATAACTTTCTTGGTGTTGTGAAAACATGGCTAAATGCTTCAACCACAAGGCTGTCAGGACTATACTGCACTCATGATCTCTAGTAAGGGTGAAACACTTTAGTTGAAGTGACATTAAGAGGCTAGTTTAGCACAGCAAAATCCCTGAAATTCTGCACGTATTGGAAGCTACGCCACCTTAACCGAACTGCCAAGTTGTACAGCCCGCAAGCACAATGATGACATCACATATGACACCACTTTTGGCATCACTGATGAGATCACTTGAAACAAGTGCACGCTGATCTCCCTGATTGTATAATTTATGACATCACTTTTGATATCATTGATGGCATCACTGGTAGCACACATTACAGCTGAACTTGAGCGAGATGCAATGTATAAATAAAAAATACTATTACACACTTAAACTTAAGTAGAGGGAATGGAGTGCTTATTTTATGATAATTTTACATCTACACACTTATACAAAAAATCAGTGTCACTTTTCAGCCACCATATTCTAACAGTCCTGAATCAAATAGTAACAGATAACTATCTCCTAATCAACTCAGTGCAATTATTTGATTGGAATCTCTCTGTTCTTAAATTGATACATTTTTCATGAAAGCCATTTCTACTAAGTTGCAAACTTAAACAATTTGAAAAGTGGTACATTTGTCCATCATATGTTAAAAGGTAGTGTGTGTGGAAACAGCCATATGTTAAAACCTCCACAAAATACTCTTTCAAAGCATGGTGACGAAATGAAAAAAGATGTGCATAGTGTAACTATTGATTTGCAGCCTTCCACAGAAAGATACTAATGCTAAAGTGAGGGAACAGATCACGAAGTCCTTTGATTTTTTTATATCACAACTGTCTGTTCCTCCAAGGTGAATGCAGACCTGCACCAATCAAAAAGATAAAGCTTTATTAAAATGGCAGGCAAAGGTCAATCTTAAGGAATTATAGTTACATGTTGACAGAGGGAGATGGACGTTGTGTACTAAAACCTGGGATCCTTCTACTTCTATAGGAAACTGTGTAACCTGGGATTGTAGACACTCCACAAAGTACAACGTTCAATGAGAAGTATGCATGAGTCTCAGAATTCTATATATCATCCTGGAATTCAAGGGGATTTGTAAATATAATAAAAAATGAAGATGCCTTGGAACCCTTTGCCATTGTTTGTTTGCAGGAAACCCTTATGTTAGATGTGCCCATAATGGACGGGTATGAAATGTATGCCAATAGAGCTAAGCAGGGCTTAAATGGTTGTCCTTATGGTGGGCTGCTCACAGCTTTGAAACACAACCAGGGTATCGTTGGGAGACATATTGTATCCGAAAGGATTGACATGTTGGTGACATTGTTGACATGGAAAGATCAGGTGTTGAATATGCCTAAAAAATGTCTAGTGTTTAACATGTACGTTAACCCTGGCAGGGCTCCACTAGATGAATTCCTAGCTGAATTTTCATACCTTATGCTTAGTGAAAACCCTGAAGAGGGAGTTTACACAATCGTAGCAGGGGATCTTAATTCTGAATGTCTGGACGATGAGTGGTATCGAAAGCCAAACAGATTCGGTCTCTCTAGTAAAAAGAGAGCCAATGGTCTCCTAATTAGGCACAAATTGGTTGCATGGGACTTGGTCCCTCTCAATGGTACAACCCAGGGTGATATTCCTCCAAACCTCTCCTGGTATGATAACCAGCAGAGATCGACTCTGGATTATGTATTTGTAACATCAGATCTGCAAGCCAAAGGAGGCGTTCTGGAGGTGTTACGGTCAGCTTCAAAAAATAACTTTATGGTCACATACGGAGCCCAAATAATGAACCTTAAAACAAATGCAGTAGTGAATTTAAATGTGATGATTAATCCTAAGGATCATAGTGTGAGACAGTGTCTGAAAATTGCGTCATCATTTAACGGGCTAATTGAGGCTCAGTATAATAGCAGCGGAAAAGCACTATGTGATCCCTTGGAATCTAAGCCCTCTATTCATTCTATTCTGGGTGTATTAACGTCTCCCAGGAATTTGTTAAAAGGGCTTTCTGCTCCACCACTTTCTGCTCTTCTGAACTTTAATATTGAAGTTCAGAAGCATAAGAAAGAATTACATACGAATATAAGAGTACTGCAAAGAAAAAAGTCATTTCCAACGGCTGAGATATGTAATCTGAAATCCAACTTCAAAAATTGGATACAAGGATACAAGTTCTTAATGTTGATCAATTATGCTGAAAGGATGCTGAGCTATGTTTCAGGGACTCGCCCTGATAGATTTTAGAGCTTGATCAAATCAATAGGAATTGATTCCTTTTTACAAGCACATCCAATAACAGAGGCAACTTGGATTAGTCACTTTAAGGAGTTATGTACTGTGGATAAAATGAGTAATTCAATCTCCTATAGGTGCCATCAATCGGGCACTGGACGACAACCAATTTAATTAAATGAAGTAAAAACTCTAACACCCCAGGGCCTGACGGTCTGTCAGCAATGACATTAAAATCTGATGTGCTCTTGTGGGCAAACATCCTTTCAGCTTTGTTTGGCAAAATATTATCAACTCAAGTGATTCTGCAAAGTACTCTCCCTCTTTATCCTTCCCTCTGACCCGACTCACTCTGCTGGGCATGCACTTGATGTTTGATCTCATCTGGCCTCAGCCCACTTTACCACTCTGCTCTCCTGGAGTGATCACTGCCTCCACTCCTCTCATCTCATCTCATATCTCCATCTCCCCCCCCCCCCCATGCTGGCTCACACCCTGACACAGCACTTTCTCTTCTCTACTCGTCTTTTTCTGCTACTCTTGATACTCTTGCCACTGTCATGAGGATCCGTTTGAAGTCCAAAGCCAAGTGAAATTATTGGTATGACTCTGGCCTAGCTACACTTCAACGGAAGTGTAGGGCGGCGGAGAGGAAATGGAGGGCTTCTTCCTCATCCTCTGACAAACTGGCCTGCCGCCTGTTCCAAAGGCATTACTGACTCGCTGTCTGCACTAATAAGAGAGTTCACATACAAGCCCACCTCTCTGCGGCATCTAACAATTCTGCTGAACTCTTCCAAATCTGCAAGGAGCTGGTCAACCCTGTGGCAGCCTCCACCCCTCCTCTCGCCTCCAAGGCTCTTTGCAATGCCCTTGCCTCTCACTTTATCTCTAAAACCCAGGACATCCTGTCCACCCTCTCCTCCGCTCCCTCTCGGCTTGCTGACCCTCCCCCAGATACCCCACATCCCCCTTTCCTCCCCTGAAGTCTGATCTATGAAAACCTCATCAAAACAGGTCCATACCCGTTCCTCTAAAACCATTAAGGACCACATTGACACCCTTGATACGGCCCTTGCCGATTTCTGCAACCTCTCCTTTCCCTCTGGCTTTTTCCACTCCCCTCTAAAGCACTCCCTTATGCATCCTCTCCTCAAGAAATTCACTGCTGATCCATCATGTCCGGCAAACTACCGCCCAATTTCCATTAATCCCTTTTTGTGTAAGCTCCTGGAAAAGCTGGCCATCTCTCAGCTTAATCTTCACCCAGACTCTGTTGGCTCCCTCCATGACCACCAATCTGGTTTCAGAGCTATCTGCCAGAAGCACGGAAACTGCTCTCTACCTCGATTCTAACATTCCCTCTGATCTCATCTTACTTGATCTCTCCTCTGTGTTCGACACGGTCAACCATACCACACTGCTCAATTGTCTCTCTGACAACTTGTGTATCAGGCTCTGGTCTGGCTGACCTCTTTTCTTTCTAATCGACCCTCCCAGGTACAATTTGGGTCCTTCCTATCTCCCTCTCCACATGTGGTGTCCCCCAGGGGTCTAACCTCTCACCCTTGCTTTGCAACCAATACCTGGCAACTCTCACCTACTGCATCTCCATTTTCTGCTCCACTTTCCAGTGCAATGCTACTGGTACTCAACTCATTTTCAGGCTTCCTTCAGCCTCCTCCTCTCCTTCCCTCATCTCTTGATTGTCTAATCGCCATTCAAAATTGGTGTGCTGACAATGATCTATGTCTAAATGCCAACAAAACTGAGATCCTCCTTATTGGTACACCATCTCCATCCTTTCCCCTCACTCTCTGGCCGGCCTCCCTTGGCCCTCCTCCTACCTCCACCTGCTTGGCTAAGAACCTCAGGGTTATCTTTGACTCTACACTTTCCTTCTCCGCACACATCTTTGACGTCTCCAAAAAGTCAAACATTTTATCGCCCCTCCTTAAAGGTACCCTGCCTTTCCCCTCTATCCCTCAAAAGCTCACTGTTTCCCAAGCTCTGGTTCTCTCCAGACTGGATTACTGTAACAGCCTCTTTCGAAATCTACCTGCCTCCACTCTCCGCCCTTTACAACTAATCCAGAACAGGACTGCAAGACTTGTCCTTGGCCCCAAGTGCTGGGATCATATCTCTCCAGCTCTGAAATCCCTTCTTTGGCTATGTGTGGACGCAAGGATTAAATTAAAAACCCACTGCATTAAACACAAGGCTTTCTGGGGCCTGGGTCCAAAATACCTTCAACTATACCTCCCCTCTCGAGCCCTTCGCTCCTCTACTTCCAACTCCCACAGGGTTAGTCGTTTTGCAAAGAAATCAGCTGGGGGTAGATCTCTTTCTTCGGCTGGTGCCTCCCTTTGGAACAGCCTCCCGGCCACCTTGAAACCTGAAGAAACCCATCTAGGGTTCTGGAAGCACCTCAAGACCTTCCTCTTTGCCTCCGCCTTTGCCCCACTTCTCCCCTGTTGATCTGTTTCTTCTCTTGGCATCATGCACCTGGCCACCCTCTGTCATTCGGGCCCAGGTACCTGCTCACCATGCCACCCTCCTGCATTGCCTCCAGGCCACCCCCTGAACTAGGGGTCTGTATCTGTACCCATACAGTCCTTCTCCCACTTTTCTTCTGCACTTATCAGATATACTTTATCTGACTAACTTTCACTTGCCACTTGCTGGCTGCACTACCATGGTTTATCGCCCTTATTTATTTTATTTAATATTTATTCTGTTTCTCTCCTCTGCTCTGTATTTTCCACTCTCCCCCTTCCTTGCACTTCCCCCTTTTCCCTTTTCAATGCATTTGCGCTTTCTTAAATGTCACTGGGCCTAGTAAGATCGCTGTTTTCTTTTTTCTGTTCTCCCTTGTTCCCCTCCCTTTTGCCTGGTCGCACTCGGAAACACTTTGTGTACGAGCGTGATATAAATAAAATAACATTTAATTTCATTCCACCCTCCTGGAAGTTGGCAGTTGTGATTTTAGGATTTAAGGGAGATGGGGGGGAGGGGGCAGGTGCTCCCTTCTAAACTATAGACCAATCTCTCTGCTGGATGCAACAAATCAAATATTTGCTAAAATGCTTTTATACAAACTTCAAACCTTGGCCTCAAAATCTGATAATTTGGACCGCTATCAAACAGGGTTCAAGAAGCGAGTAGGAACAGGACTAAATAGATTTGTAGTCTCTCTGTTGGATAGACAACTTAGAGATCAGAAAGGTTCACTCTATCTTGCATTTTTAGATGTTTGAACCGCGCAACCTTGTGGAAAGAGATATTTAATTGCGGTTGCCCAGTCTCTGAGATAGGTATTTTGGTTGATTTGCATACGCAGACAAACATATGGTGGAGGCTTGACTCTCAGGGGACCTGTATGCTATGGATTGATGCAAATTGGGGGCTTTGCCAAGGGTGTGTCCTGGACCCCTTTTTTATAAAAATGTTACAATGTTACATTAAGGACATGGGTTCCTGTTGGGATTTAAAACTTACTAATTCTCCACATTCAGGACACACCTAAATTCAGTATTTGAACTATGCGGATGATACTATAATTTTTTACATGACTTCAATTGGTCTGCAACGGGCGCTAGACCGTATAAATGTTGATTTGTTGGGTCAGAGGTCAATTTAAATATTGCAAAATCTAAAATATTTATTCTAAATGCGGAAAAATCCAAATGGAAAACCTTCAAATGGAGCATTTCAAATCAAACTTTAGAGGTCGTCAACGGTTTCAAATATTTTTTGGTAGTTTTATACTCTGGTATATCAAAATTGGCAGTATACAAGGAAAAGAGTGATATTCTTAGCGTCTGCTTCACATTTGTTTCAATTCGACTATAGGTTTGGTAGATTTTCAGTCTTGCCAATGGTCAAACTGTATAAGCAAAAAGGAATTCCTAAATTAATTTTTTGTGCCGAGAACTCTACTGGAGATATTCCTTGGTCCAAATTAGAGTCACTGTTGTGGAGTAAGGTGTTAAGCCTGCCGAGTTTGGTGCCAATGGCTGGAATTAGGTATGAATTGGGCCTATTACCCTTGGGGATGTTTGTAGAATGGAAGGTGTTGCAAATATATGCTTCAATTCTGCTGCCTCCTCTGGCCTCCTTGTATGTTGATTTAGGGATGGAATTGGGTGGAGGTACAAGTAAGTCTCGTTTGAACTGGAAATGTAAGTGTGAGGATCTGCTGGACAGGATTAAGTCCTCTGCTTTGGAGCTTAATATTAACCCAAACAAAGTGAAACTAAAATTGTATAGATATGAATGGAGGGACGCTCTAATGAAATATCAATGTTTTAATGATAATTTTAACTGGAGTAAAAAATGTTTTGGCACCTTATTTGAAAAAACACCCATCAAGAGATTTTAGATTTAGCGTTTTAAGACTAAAATGGAATTTATTACCAACATTGGATGTTTTAGATATGTGATTGAAGTCTCTGATGGACCAAAGGTTATGTCAGCATATTTGTATGGAGACCCTAAGACATTTATGTACGGAGTGCTCTGCTCTTAGGGAATTAATGTACGAGAAATTGAATAGATTTACACATAACCTTGAGGTGATGTGTACAGAGCAGTAATAGGTCTGTATTTTAAATAAAAATGAAATTCCGTTGCTAATTGCTATTTTAGAATTTGTGAATATAGAATTCATTGACGTTTAGTGTTTCTGTACTGTATTTTGTATGATTTTAAATTCTTTAATTGTACTTTTGTAACAAACTGTCTTATTTACTGAAAGTGTATATCCCTCCTCACACTAAAAGTCTAGCTGAAGAATGTCTCTAAAATCTCTTGAAATGAAGGACATGAATTTTCCCTACTTACATTTACATTCCAGGGATATCATGCTCTAGTTTATAAGTGTGTTAATGTACTGTGCAACGGACAGCTAATGACGTACTGGGCTGAGGAAGGAAGCCGGGGTAAAGGAATACTAATGGGGTACAAGGAAGAGGGGGACAGGGGAATGTGGATTAATAATGGGGACCAGGACAAGAAAAATGGAGGTGGAGGTAATGCTTTACTTATGGGGTACCGAGACAATGGCTTAGGAGCTGGGAGTAATGGATCACTAGTGGGGTACTGGGACAAGGAAGAGGACAGCAGGCTAATGGTTTACTAACGGAGTAGTTCGAAGAGAAAGGAGGGGTAATGAATTGCTAATATGGTACAGAGTTGAGGAAAATGGAGGTGGGGAAATGGATCGCTAATGAAGTAGGGGGACGAGGAAGCGGGAGGCAGAGGTAATGGATTACTAATAGGGTACTGAGCTTAGACAGTGGAAGGTGGGGGTGACAGATTACTAATTGGATGTGAGTAAGAGGGAGGCGGGGTAATGGATTATTAATCAGGTGCCGGAATGGGGAAGAGGGAGGCGGGTGGGGGTGATGGATTATCAATGTGACTACTAATGGGGTGCTGGGCCGAGGAAGCGAGAGGCTGGGGTAATGGATTACTAATGGGGTACTGGGATAAGGAAGAGGGAGGGCTAATAGATTACTAATAATATACAAGGGATAGGTAATGGGGGGGCAGAGTAATAATTTACCAACGAGATACTGGGATGAGGAAGAGGGGAACAGGGGTAATGAATTTGTAATGGGGTACCGGATCAAGGAAGAGGGAGGCGGGGGTAATGGATTACAATGGGGTAGCAGGGCGAGGAAAAGGGAGGTGGGTGTAATGGACTACTAATGGCGTACCGGATAAGAAAGAGGGAGGTGGGCGTAATGGATTGGTAATGGGGACTGGGGCGAGGATGAGGGAGGCAAGCTAGTGGATTACTATTTGGGTAGCTAACAATTACCCGCCTTGAGTGAATAATAGACAGACACTATGGCCCGGATATGCGGATGATATTGTGATCCTGGATAAGACCCCTTAAGGATTACAAAGATCCCTTCCCTGGATGTACTGGTCACTTTCTCCAAGGGCAATGGCATCCCAGTGGAGGCTATGAGATTGGACTTGCGGTTGTCTTCGTTATATGTCAATTATAAAATTAAACAAAGTTTAGGGCTTCTGAGATTGATGCCAGCTGAGGAAAATTCTGCATTGAGAGATTTCCGTATATTGTTGAATAATGGCTTTTCTACGACATCTAAGGCCTTGAACGACCGACTTACATCTTGTAGGGAATTCCATCAGCAGATAAGGTGATATGATATGATATGATATGATATGGTATTTGTAACGCGCCTATACACAAGTGTTTCAAGGCGCGACGAGGCAGGGAGGGAGGGAAACAAGGGGAAGAACAGACAAACGATCCTACTAGGCCAGGTGTCATTCAGATCGCGCAAGTGCAGAGGTAAGGGGAAAAGGAGAAAGTGCAGGGGGAGGAGGTGGGGGGGAAGTGCAGTACAAGGTAAGTAGCGTAATAAAATAATAAATAAAAAGGGCCAGCTGGTGGCAAGTGCAAGGTAAGTGCAGAGCAAGTGCTGAGAAGTGCTGGGAAGGGGGGCTGTAGGGATACAGTGACAGTCCCACAGTGCAGGGGGAGCCAGGGAGGCAGTGCAAGTGGAGAGTGGCTGGGCCCTGGACCGAGGTCGCTGAGAGTGGCCCAGATGCAGGTTTAGTGCAGAACTCAGTGGGTGGTTCCCTAACCTGGAGAAAAACTATTGCTTAAATAAAAAAGAGTTGTGTAAAAAGGCACTTGAATGTTACTAGTTGCAACATATTAATCACCTGGCTACATTAAAGAATCTATTCAAATATGCAAGGCAATCATTCAAATTTTTATCAATACAAAACTATGTAAAAGTTTTTCAGAACAAAGATGTATGATGATTTATAATGAAGCTGTGGTTTAATTGTCTTCCTTCATTGACGATAACTGGGGCATGGTGCAATATTTCATACGATTTGAGATTGTGCAGACTATGCTACAGTTATATAGAAACAAGTCATTTGTTTACATTGTGTTGTATTTTTGAATCTGATTATGAGGTGCAATATGGGAAATGTGTTCACAATTTGAGATCAATTAAGGAGGATCAGTTTTGGTCATATTTGTGCTCAGGTCAATCGATAGTATTATCTAATTCTGCTTATAATACATGGAAAGAAGCCAAGGAGAACATTAATTGAAATAACCATTGTATGTATTTATATGTAATTGAGATTCAATTGTACTATATAACAGTTGGATTTTATGTTTTATACCTGATTATATGAAGATCATGGGATTGTGATTTTGTTTTTTTGGAATTGTAAGTAATAATGTCTTTAAAATGTTGTATTTGTTTGTATGGTATTTAAGGTTGGATTTCAGCCATATAACACTAATAAAAACATAAAATGGGGGTACTGGGCCAAGGAAAAGGCAGGCAGGGGTAATGGATGGGTAGGGTACTGGGACAAAGGAGGAGCTAGGGCAATGGATTACTATTGGGATTACTAATGGGGTACCGGGAAGAGGGAAGCAAGGGTAAAGAATTACTGATATGGGGCGGGGCGGTTCCATGTGATAAGGTCACCTGGGAAAAAGTCGCCAGGTAGGTGACTTTTATCCTGCACCCCTAAAAGTGCCCCCCTAACAGATTTTAGGATGGGCATTATTTAGTATTATATACTACCGTCCTACAATATTTGTGGGCAGTGCTTGAATTTCTTGGGGGTCCAAATTTGGAAATGTCGCCCCCTGGGGCCTTCTCCCAGGGGACTTTATCACTGGATGGGATGCCAGGAAAAGAAACAAAGGTGGATGAATGATAATTAATGGGGAACCAGGACAAGGAAGAGGGAGTTGGGGTTAATGGATTAATAGGGTACAGAGATGAGAAAAAAGAGGTGGGGTAATTAATTAAAATGGGGAACTGGGACAAGGAGGAGGATGGCGGGGGGTATTGATTACATATGGGGCACACAGACAAGGAAGAGGGAAGTATGGATAATGGATCCCCTGAGTGGAGTCCATGGAAAATACCCTGTCACTATTGTCGCGCCTTGAAACACTTGTGTATAGGCGCGTTATAAATGCCATATCATATCATATTGTCATAAAATGTGGCTGGAATAAAAACTAGGTTAGCGTGTACAGAGTCACAAAGGGTAATCAGCGAAATCGACATTGTTTTATTTCAAGAAACAAGGTCCCAGGAAGACATTAGTGTTAAGGGTTTTGTCTCATACCAGTGGCTGGTGGAGAAAAATAAGAGAGGCCAAAGCTATTGGGGGTTGTGTATCTCAGTCAAAACACATTTGTAGAGTGTGCATGTGGTCCTGGCAAACCCTGTGCCGTTCATCCTGGTGGTTAAAATTTGTAGGTTAGGCCAAGTGGACCTTGAAGTATTGAATTTTTTACAATAGTTCTCAAATGCAATATAAGAAAAATTGTTTGGGTGTTCTAAGCCATGCACTGGTGGAACTATCTGTAAGGTTCCCTTTGGGGAAGGTGTGCTGGATAGTGGGTGGTGATTTTAATACAAAACTGGGGGGTGGCCCGGTAGACAACTTATATGATACCACAGAAGATGCTGTGGCTGGGATATCTCCGCCCATTATGATGGATACTAGGCTTTGTGCGGAAGGTTTGCGCCTGTGTCACTATCTTTATGAGTGGGCACTACGGACTGTACATGGACGGTTGGCTGGGGATATGCCTGGCACAGTTACCGTTTCTTCTGCATTAGGCAGTTGCACAATTGACTATCTTTGTGTCCCGGTAGTGTACTGGGGACTTATAAGGGGGTTTGAGGTACTGCGCGATATTTGCACTGATCACTTCCCCATCAAATTGTGGATCAAGTCAATTGTGGGGGCGGAGGGATGTATCGAGCAAGGTATATCCGTCGGAGGTATCTCTTGATAATTCCAGGCCCAGGCTCAAATGAAGGGATGATAGGAAGGAGGATTTATTAAAAAAGGCAGTAGTGTCAAGTTCGAGTGAACTTAATACTCTGCTGTTGGGGAACCGGGAGAGCAGGATCATACTGGAGAAGTTCGGAAGCATGCTGTTGAAGCTCTCTCTGGTGTTCTCCGGCCCCCCAAGTAAACAAGGCCAGGAAGAATTTATTGGAGGTTCTGAGCAGCAATAGAGCTCCCAAAACCATCATTGTAAGTGCCAGATCATGCTATAAGAAAGCTCTCGCTAGCAGGAAAAGGGAAATAGAGGAGGAAGCATGGGAAGCCTGGGTGGCAGCCGCAAAGGAGAATGATTCAAAATGATTCTGGGAAATTGCCCAGAAGAGCCCTCACTACATTTTTCCTCCCTTTACACTGTGGGAGCATGGTGGTGGGCGATGCACAAGTAGAAAGGGTTAGACCAGAACGGAGTGATGAGACGGGCACTGAGGATAGCATTGTGTTCACAGTGGAGGAAATAAAGAAGGTTATTGGCTGTCAGCGATGTAATCAAGCTCCAGGACTGGACAATATCCCGGCAGACCTATTCGTCATGGATCCAGAACTTTGGGCACCAGTGCTGACCCAAGGGTTTAACGTTTATGTGTAGGGAGGGAGGGCAATCCCACCCTCATGATCTACGGTGGTAATTCAGCCTATCTATAAGAAGGGATCCCGGGCTTCCCCAGCCTCATATAGACCAATTTCACTTTTGGACTCAATCTTTAAAATATTGGGCAGGGCTATATTGGCCAGACTGGAGGACTGGGTTGAGAGTAGCTGTGTTCTCCCCCAGTTCCAGTTCGACTTTAGACAAGGGCTAGGTACAGCAGAACAGACACAATCGGGGTAATTCATAGAATGGTTCAGGTGAGGAGGGGGTCGCAAGAAGGTCCAGCACACGAGGGAATCCAGCACTGGTGACCCGTCCCAGTAGGTCAACGTGGTCAAAGAGGCATCCAAGATGACGTGCAGTGTCTTCACGAAAACACTGCAGGTCACCTCGCATGCCCCGTTGACGCAACGCTATCCCAGCCAGGACAGGCTCAACCCGGTCCCGGATAGCCACATCCGCAGGGAGAGGAAGGCCAGTTGTTGTGCGCCCATCCCCTCCCTGAATGGGTCTGGACGTAGGCATCCCTGCTGGTGCCGGATGATGCAGTCACAGGATCAGGGACAGATTTACACACAGGCACCTCCGCAGCGGCCTGTGCTGCCTCCTGTCCCTGCCCCTGCACTGCACCACTGGCACCAGTGGAATCCCCACCTCCAGACCCCGTGTGTGTCCCTTCCACGGCCTCCTCCTCCTCCAAACCCCCCACCAACCTGGATGACTCCATGCCATCTTCCTCCGTTGGACCCTGTGGGGTCTCAGCTGCCTCTTCTGCTGCCAAAGAGTCCATCTCCAACCTCCGCCTCTTGGACCGACCCTCGGCAGCTGCGGCCTGGGACGCGGCACCAGACTTCTCACTCCCCGAAGAGATGACAATCTGGGAGGGGAGCCAGGTCTTGCATCTCCGGCTGGTGGTGCGATCCCTGCCGCTTTGCTCCACAGCACCCTTTCCGCCCTCTTCATCAGTTGACGCTGCAGACAGGGAGAGATAGAACACAGGCATCAGGGCACTGTACAATGGACTGATATACACATGACAGTTGTACATGAGTGGCAGTGTCAAACTTCAGACATGGCATCACACTCCCCAACACACATGCCATTTCTACTCACACACATGAGCAATTCCACAGCAATATTGCATCAGGCAGCAGCATCCATACACATACAACAGCATCAGCATCCGAAGGTGAGCCTGACGTCACATGAAACACGGGGAGTACACGACACATGCACACACACCAACACACTTACATGCATGTGTACATGTCCACCAACTGTCAGAGTGATGAGATCGCCATCCATGTCACATCTGGCATTCAGCCTTCTACATGTCAGTGCCACATGCATCCATGTTGCATCACAGTTGCACACTTGTCAAATACACACACATGCACATGTACACAGTGCAGATACATGCAGCTGGAACCAACATCCATGCCAACGTACATACACAGTAATTCAAACGTTTGCTCCCACATCTGCATTTGGCCTGCATGCTTACCCACACATACACCATCCATGTCTCTCACACATGAGAGGACTTGCATGTGTCAGCCTCATGCCCCTGTACATACACATCCATACATGGCCCTACAGAAACACATGTGCAACCTGCACACTACTGGCACACCACGACACGCACAGCGTCCAACCAGTATGCATGTACACTTACCGCTCGACTCCAGACGGGTCTGCCTCTCAAGGACCTGGATGTGGAGCGCTGGGCTTATGCGTTCCAGGACCCTCATTTGGTGGTCGGACAGGTGGCCCCGGCGCCCCTTGGCATCCGCTGCCTTCAAGAGGCGCCGGGCCTTGTCGAGGGTCCTGGACCTGAAGTCCTCCCAGCGCTTCTTGACATGTTTGATGTCGCGGACTGCCACCCCCTCCTCGTTGATGGCAGTCACGATGTCCATCCAGATCCTGGTCCGTCCTTCATAGTATGCATGCAAAATTCCAAAGAGGGCATCATACTGCCCCAGGACTTGCTCTACCAGGACACCAACTTCCTTGGCACTGAAGCTCTGCCTCTCTGGCTGGGGGTTGCCAGTGGTGCCAGATGGTGTTGTGCCCGACATGGCAACCCCAGAGGCAGGTGTGGGTGGGCAACTGGGTCCTGAGGCTGGGCTGTGGAGCGATGGTATCCCAGTCGGGAGTCTTCAGTTCCAGCAGGGGTGGTCACAGCAACTGCACCCCTGGCTGACGTGCATGCAGCAAATAGCAGGGCACGTGGGCAGCAGGCAGGCAGGCAGCAGCAGATGGCATGTGGGAGTGTGCTTGGGGCTCTTGGGGGCAGTAATTCAGCCTTCAGGCAGGAGCGTGGTCTTCCGTGTGTTGTCACGTGGCCAGCTTGATATGGAGTGATTTGGCACGTGAAAAAATTGCACGTAAGCATGTAATTCGAGGAAAGGCCCTTAGCACGTAAGTGCGTCTGTGACGTTATCCGCGTGGGTGTTTCCCTCGTGACGGGTGCATAGTGAATCAGCACGTGAATACACCGCACATATGCGAATTCATTGGACCAAAGGCCCTTTAGCGCGTAAACGTGTCTGTGACGTGACGCGCAAGGGCGTTTCCCTCAACACAGGTGCATGTTCATTGTACACGTGCAAAAACTGCACGTCCGAGTGTCAGCTCCTGTAATTGGAGGGAAGGGCGGGTACACGCGTAAGTGACGTTGTACGTGTGGGCCGATTGAAAAGGTACGTGTAGCACGCCATTTTCTTGTACGTGCTTTTCGTGGAGAGAGTGGGTGAATTTTGTACTTCTAGTCGGTTCACATGCGATTACTTCACAACGGTTCAAGTTTGTACTCCCTGTTACCTCTGACAGCGTTCAATTCTTGTTTTGGCCTGTTTCCTCAAACAGCGTTCACTTCTTCTTTTGTCCTGTTTCCTCAGACAGCGTAAAATTCTTCTTTTGGCGGGGGTGTTGTCAACACGCACACGCGCTTTTTTTTCACGTTCTTTTTCCAGGCATACGGTGAGTCGCGCACGTATTTACCAACTGTGCTTGCCCCGTGTGTCACGTACCCCTTCAGAGGTCAGTGTAGGCTGCGTGTATTACGCGTACGCTTATTTTTGTGTTTCTGGGTGCCACAGCGTAGTGCGGGTTCATTTTTCCACGCATGTGGTCTACCCTACTATCTAGTACCCTATCCCTTTCACCCCCAATTGCCTAGGACAATTGTTTACTGCTACTCCCATATGCACAACAACATCAGTACCATGGTTGGGAGGCGACCAAGCGGTAAGGGAGGCAAAGGTGGCCGACCTCCAAAAGGTGGGCATGGTGGGCGTGGTAGGGGGCGTGGCCAGGATTTGCAGGGTGCCCCTAGACCCCCGTGTGTGGAGGACCAATCAGGGACACCCATGCCCCCCCCCATGGTTGTGGGAAACGTAGCCAACACCATCCCAGCTCAGCCCTTGTTGGACCAGCCCATTTTGGCACCAGAACCGGCACAGGATGACTCCCAGGCTGACTTCCAGGTCAGCAAGTCTAAGCCACATGTGGCGGTGCAAGTTGCTGTCACCAGGCCACATGGATCTGGGGCAGCAATGTCATCTGCTGCCCCAAGTAGGCGGGTGGGGAGGCTGCAGGGGCGGCTGCAGCTCTATCCACTCCAGCTCTGAGTCTCCCAGCCGGGACAGTGACGGTCCAGGTCCATCAAACCGACGTTGGCCCTGCCAACATCACCCTGCAGCCAATGCCTGCACCAAGACCTATGGTCATTGTGCATTCGCACACTCCTAGTACCCAGTCCACCGGTGCTTCTGCCCCTACTGACCAGAGCGGCGTAAGCCACTCAGGATCCGCACCACCTTTGAAAGAGAAGAAGAAGGGTGCTCTGGCAGTACAGGCTGAGACCCCAGACACGGCTACACACTCTGGCACGTCAAGGAAACCTAGCTTTAATGACGCCGGACTTGATGCACTTGTGGCCTATGTGTCAGCACATAGCCGCGAAATGGTGGTGACTGCAGGGTGCAAGACCACATCTGGTCAACGTAAGGCACACTGGCAGACCATCGCCGACATAATTAGTGCCCTTGGATTTGTGAGGTGCACAGCTGATGATTGCTACAAGCGGTGGAATGACCTGAAACGCAGAGCAAAGAACAAGCTGGCCTCAAATCATGCCTCTACTCTGGTGACTGGCGGTGGGTCTCCACCACAGGACAACCAACTCAGTGAACATGAGTCTGTTGCTGGAACCTTCGTCACAGAGGAACAGATCCAAAGCGTGGGAGACCGACCAGATTACAACGTATTGTCCGGTGAGTGCCCATGCATGTGTAATCCATGTGTATGTTGTTTGGGTGACGGGTTCTGATTGAGTGCCTGGTGATGGTGTGTACTTCTCAGTGGTATGGGTCACCCATGTGCTACCTCCAAAACATTCACCGGCCTTGAATTTGGGTATGACAGTATCCCTTCTGCCTAGAGTAGCCAATTAGCGCAACATTACTGAAGTTGCCATTGAATTGTCATCTTGCAACAACATTGTTCAGATTTTTTCAGGGTTCATTCAGGCTGATTGTTTCAATTCTCCAATGTTTGCAACACATTTATCAGCCCTAATGCCACATATGTGACATGCTTCTGTCATTGATTACACCCCTTATTAGGCCACATTTGTTACCTTGTCACGTGAATGATTAGACCATTCAGGCTGATTGAGTATTGGCCTGCTCACATTGATTTTTGGTGCCTGTTTGAATTTGGTACATGATAGTTGTTTCCTGTCATGTTAAAGTGACCAACCATTGATGTGTACATCTGCCTACAATCACTGTATTATTTTACATTGGATGTGTAGCAGTGTGTGGCACATGCACATTTTGGCACACTATTTAGCATTTTTCATCTCATCATGTCCATCTCACATGGATGGGTGACAGTACTCATTCACTGACATATCGTTGTACTAGTCAAATGTGCCATGGCTATGCTACATGCCCTCTGTGTGCTGGCATGTGTCATGTATGTGTATTGGACATGCCACTCACAGGCTGATGTGTGATGCCAGTGCTACCCACCATGCAGCAAATGTGTTGCTTTTCCATCTTGGTGTCCTCAGTGTCTGCTTTTTAACTCCCCTTCAAACTCATTGACAGTGCATGCATGCCAGGGTGGTAGTCTTGTGGAACATGTGTACATCATGTACTGGATCTCTGGCTTGTCAGGCCTATGTGTGTGCTATGGTGCTCGTGCCTGTTTCCATTTGTTGTCTTTCATGTTTTTGTAGGTGATGACGCACTTGATGCTGGTGAGGTTGAGGAGATGGTGCAGACCCAGGAGGAATCTCAGCCACGACCTGGCACCAGTGGAGGACGTGGTGTGGTGGTGGGTGAAAACCCTTTCGTACTGCAGACCATACTGTCCAGGGGTGTCTCTGGGTGCACCTCCCCAGACCTCTATTCAGGTGCTGAATCGGATGATGAGACTTATGTGCTGTCGCAGGTGAGGGCTTCTGGCAGGGATTCTGTTCTGTCCAACCCACCTGCACGAGGGGTAGAACCCTCTATAGGGATGTCAGTGTTGGAAGGTCCGCCTTTGGCGGTTATGGATGCAGGGTCACACTCCACAACATCTGATCCTGTTCCTGGGCCAGCGGATCAGAGGGGAATGCAGTCTTGCAGCCTCAGGCAGTGCCAGCACAACAAGGTGCAGATCGCCTTGCCCCGAACAGGTGTGGTGCCCGCCGACGCGATGGCCGTGCACCACCAGGCAATACTGTATGGGAAAACTCAATGTACGGTATAGCAGCCCAACAGGGAGCATCGGTTGAAATGATGGCTCAGGCAATGGAGAGGGTGGCCACTTCCATTCTCCCCTCTGAAAGGCAGATGGAGCAACAACAGCAGGCAACAGAGTCCATTTGCCAATCACACAGGGAAGACATGTTGGCGTCCAACAGGGACCGACGGGCGGCACTGGAGACTCTGCGCGAAGCCATGTCAATAGAGTCACAGGGCCACAGGGAAGCCCTGAGGGTGGAACTCCATAACCTCAGGGAGACTTCGGTTGAACTTGAGGCTTCCCGAAATGTTAGGGCAGAACAGCAGCTGGAGCTGCTCACATGTTCGTTCTCAGCTGAGCTGCAGGCAACCCGTGAGGAGATCCGGGCATCACGCGAGGCCATGCATGCAGAAATGCAGGCAACCCGTGAGGTGCTGCATGGGGATCTCTGCACGATCATCCTCCAAAATCAGACCTTCCACACCCGCATGCTTGCTGCCATGGAGGACCATACTAGGGCTTTGCGTGGGCTGCCTCCCATAGCACCACCACCTCCTGATGCAGCAGCAGAGGGTGATGAGAGCGACAGCAGTTCTCCCACAATGGCATAGCCGTGCAGGCCATGAGCCCATGGAGGTATTTTTTTTTCCGCAACATCCACGCAGTTGGGTGTTGGTGTGCACCCTGTCCTCGAACCTCCTGGGTGGCCTCCTCCCTGGTCCCCCACATGGCCATTTTTGATTTTTTTTAAACACATTTTTTTTTTTACAGTGTGTTGCCTTGTGAGGCTCCCGTGGGCATCCACTGTGTATTCCGGCTGGGCACATGCAGGCTTGTCCTGTGTTTGGGTTAGATGCTTGGGTTCCTGACACACACACCCCTCCTGCTTCCCGTTTCCATGGGCTCGCAAAGGGTGTGACCAAGTGACAGTGACTTACACAGTGACATTGGACTCCCATGAGCTGTGTGGGCAGTCTGTAGTCAATACTGTGTGGACATCCCTAGTGGGTATTGTTGTTGTATTGAACACTGCATGGTGTATTGATATGTGCGTGTGCATCCATGTCTTCATCCTTATTCGCAGGTCCCTTCTTCATGTCTTCACATGGACGTCTCCTTTGCAGATGCAGTTCATGTTGTATGCAGTACACTGACACATTTGCGTGACAGCAACACTCTGCAGTTGGAAGGAGTCGATGTGCTGGCTTATTCAGGTTGTAAGACTTGCACTACTTTGACTTTGTACTGTCATATTTTTGTAATGTTTCATGCTTTGTTGCTGTATTGTGTTGCTGGTAAGTATTTGGTCATGTGTGCTGTTTGTTATTGATTACTGGGAGCATAGTGTCTGTGGCCTGTTTCCTTTAGGGACAGTGCACTTTGTGACACTTGTGTCAGGTGTTGTGCATTCCTTTGTTTGCTTTCACATTGCATGACATGCCATGGTGTGTTGGGTGGCCGAGATGGGGAGGGGTTGGGTGACATGGCGCTATTTTCATGTAGTATTTTGCAAGTGGGTAGTCAGTCATGCAGCATAAATGTGTGTCTTGTAGTGACACAGCATTGGTTGTCTTTCAGTAGGTAGGGATGCACACAATGTAACACTTCCAGGTGACCAATCTCAGGCTGGTATGGTTGTGACAGTTGACTGTCCCTTATGTCATCATCATTGATTGTCAGCTGGTATGTGCCAGGGCTGTGTGCACTCCACAGGGGTGTGATTTTAGGTGAAGTAATTAGCCACCAGCTGCGTACGGGCTGCCTCACCACATGCCCTTTCACCTCCCATGCGCAGCGGCCGTGCATGTGGTTGTGGATGTGGGGGCACCACCATGTCCACCGGCAGGCCCCGGTGTGTTGCAACATTGTGCAGGACACATGCTGCCACTATGATCCTGCACACTACTGGGGGAGCGTATAGCAGCTGCCCACCAGAGCGGTCAAGGGAGCAAAAGCGTGACTTGAGCACTCCGAATGTGCGTTCCACTATGCCCCGGGTTGCAATATGGGCTGTGTTGTATCTTACCTCGGGTGGTGTGGTGGGGTTCCGAATTGGCGTCATCATGTGGGTGCTCAGAGGGTAGGCACTGTCCCATGGGGAGGTGATGATGGGTATCATTAGTGGGGTTGTGACATTACTCATTATGTGACATGCATGCATGTGCAGTGGCATTTATGCTCCCCAAGCAGCCATGTATCGCCATGCCGCACAGCTTCTAGGTCCCGGTTTAGGGTTGACATTCTGTAAATGAAACTGTCATGGGTGGACCCTGGATAGTTGGCATATACTGAGGTGATGATTCCCTTGGCATCACATACTACCTGCACGGTGATGGAATGCCTGTGCTTGCGGTTTCTATAGATGTGCTCAGATGCCCTGGGAGGACGTAGAGCCACATGGGTGCAATCAATGGCACCTAGCACTTTGGGGAACTGTGCCACCTCGTAGAAATCCTGGACGGCAGCCTGCCTTTCTGCAGGTGTTCTGGGCAGGTATATGTGCCTGCGGACTGATGGTCGTGCAGTCATGATGGCCAAGACCTGGTGTAGGCAGCGTGACTGCGTGGCCTGTGAGACCCCCCCCCACTATGGCACTTGCCCGCTGAAATGAACCAGTGGCCAAGAAGTGCAGTACATTGAGCACCTTTTCCAAGGGGCTCAGTGCTTGGGAGCACAGGGTGGGTGATGTGAGGTCATCGTCCCACTTACTCACCAGGTCGAGTATTATGTGAGGTGGAAACCTGTACCTCCCATACACCTGGTCATCAGGCATCCCAAAAAGGCTGGTCCTGGGTGTAAAAATTCTGGCCCTGACTATCCTCCTCCTCCTCCTGTGGTATCCCACGACCACTGCTGCGAGGAACGTATATTCATCTTAGTGTCTGAGCTTGTTTGTTGTTTGTGCGCACTTTTATGCTGCGCTGGTCCGCGTACGCCTGCTTCCTGCCGGCGTACGTGTTTCCGGATTAGCGCGTCTTATTTGGCGCACGCGTTAACCCCGTTCGATTCCATGAATATGTGTTGTAGGCGCGCGTGTGGGATTTCCGCGCTTTTGCCTCCTGTACTTCCCCCGTAACGCCCACATTTTCACGTGTTGTTCCCCATTCCGCGGTTTACGCCCCGTGTTCCGCCTACTTTTGTTGTGTGCACCGCGCTATGTGCGCTTTCGCTGTGCACGTAGCGCATGCTGTTTGATGACGTGTGCGCCCGCGTGCGCCACGCAGGATTTTAGTGCACATCCATGGATTTACACGCGCACGGACTTCCATGAATCGATGTGCGTGGGTTTCGCTGTGATTCGCACGCTTTCGCACGCTTGTGCGGAAATTTTCAGCGCACATTAATTCCATGAATCGGCCTGTAAATCTCTACCTGGTTCTGGCTCACTCCCTTTATTTGAGGGAGGAGCCCATATATTTGGCATTTATGGATCTGACCACAGCATTTGACAAAGTCAACCGCACAAAGCTGTGGGATATGCTCAGGTCCATGGATTGCCTGGGGGCATTGGTGGACCTTTTGGTGAGGTTGCATGATAACACCCAAGCCTGTGTGAGGAGTGGTGTTGGTGGGCGCTGCACTAGCTCCTTCAAAGTGGAATTGGGGGTGCGCCAAGGATGTGTGCTGGCACCCCTCCTGTTCTGTTTATACATAAATGGTCCCTACAAGCAACTATTGGGATCTTCCCCTGATGTCCCAAGGCTGGGTGGCCGGCCCTTACCAGTTAGGTGTATGCAGAGGATTCTGTTTTGATGGCCTGTACCCCAAGGGCCCATTCCGGAATATGCTGCTTTCATGGAGGGCCTGGATCTGGTGGTGAATGCAGCTAAATCAGAGGTGATGTCGTGCATGAAAGGGATCAACTTCAGGGCCATCCCTTGCAGGTCTTGAACTGGAGTTCCCAGCCCTTTAAGATGAGGTAGCAATACCCTTGATATGGATGGGGCTGCAGAAATTATTCAAACATCAATAATCGAAATTACTCATGTAGTTGGCAAAAGGAGAACTTTTTTAAATATCAATTATCTAAAACAGAGAGTACAACGGACATCAGCAGACGTCTCTCATCATGATCTCAATGCATTTTGAAAAAAAGCTTGCTTATATAACAGAAAATCGTCATAGGTGACGTTAACCCACGTATTACTAACGTCATCCTACATTGCAAAATACCAAAACCTAGTGGCAAGTGTGATAGGGTCTAAGGAAATATCTAAGTATACAATACTCGTTGAGGGCAGTGGAATAAAGTGATAGGCTTCTTAACATCAAGTGGGGCAACTAAGCCCTCCCTTCAAACAGGCGACTATGAACGTCACTATATATATAGTGACGTACATATATATATATATATATATATATATATATATGACGTTCTATTGGATAAATAACTATAGGACCCTTGATCGTGCGGTCCTTTATCAATGGTTGGCTTCTAAGCTCCGCCAGTATCTTCCCACTTACATATAGCTGCACGGAGGCTGAGCGTCCAGGTGCTGGTGAGCTCGTCTTAACAATAGCTTCCCACCAATTAGCATATCCATCCATCATCACCTCAGAGGTATGCTGTCAATTTAGACTTTGAACTTGTCCTTTGCAGTGTTCTTTGCTCTGGAGAATTCAGGAGAGTGTAGGCACGCTCTGCCCTCATGCGTAGGTGTGACCATCATGCTCGTCCAACTTCTTCTCCCCACTTGACTGAAGGCCATGAAATCAAGCTTCTAGTTTATTCAAAAACTATTTTCTAATAGACCTCTGATGTCTTTCTTGTTTTAATCCTGGCCTCCTGAACAGGAGCTTCGTTCTTTCGCACGATTTGTATCCAATGTCAGCTCACCCCAGCCTGATACAGCCTTGGCTTCTTAGCTCATTCAGCCGCACCTTTCTGAGATTCGCCTTGTTTTTCTAACTGCGACATACTGGAAAAGCGGCCTTACTTCTTTTGCTCAGCTCTCCTATTGTACGTAGTGGAAGCATCCATTCTTTACTAACTCCAATATATTCATATATAAATGTTGGCGCATGCCGCAATCTATTCACTATAAAGCTAGCCTCAGGAATACTTTGTCTGCTTGCGTTTCTTTGCATATGTACACGTGTAAAACAGCTCGATATCTTCATCTATCTCGTTAGCATAAGCTTCTTCATCTTGAGCCCAAGAATTTCCTCTATCTTTGATACCTTCTTGATGCCTTATAGAATTGCCTGTATTCTCTTGTCTCTGCATCTGTTCTATGCACATCAGCTCTGTTCTGTATGATGTCATCATTCTTCTCATTCAGTCATTTGTCCTGTTTCTTCCAGAATTTCATTTGAACGGCCATCGTATTGTCTCGTATGCAGGTATGGCTTTCCCAGGGGAACCTTGCTTCCAGGATTCTCTTTGGTATCTGTAGTTTCAATGGCTCTGTACGTGTCTCATACTCTGGTTCCCAACATATAGGCAAAATGGGCAAGGTGATTCAGGTGGGGGTACTTGACTCCTTCTCTACACTCTACTGTTATCCCGAGGGTGGATCGTTTTGATTATCCGCTGGAGTTCAAGCAGGCTCTGGGCGGCGTCTCAGGGGCAATGTCTCTGTTTAAGGCAAAACCAAAAGCCCCCCTGCTCCAGCTGGATAAGGGAGAAGAAGTTTCGGTAGCTAAATTTGGGGTGGAGTTGTGGGGTTATTCTGGTGTCAATGTGATTCAGACCCTAGAGAATCATTTTATGAAAAACTTTGTAGGGCTGCCAAGTTCTGCACCTAATTTTGGAGCTTGGACGGAATTGGGACGTACATCAATCAGTGACATGATCTTGCCGCAGCCAGTATAACACTGGCTTAAGCTATGGGGAAATGGCACGGCGACATTCACCCATGAATTGATTACCTTTTTGATAGTCAGGGATCATGGGGCAAAGATCCTGTGGCTGGGTCACATTAGGAAACAGTTTGGTGGGATAAATTGTACACACTTGTACCCACCTAGCAGAAATACATCGTTGGACTGTTTGTTTTCAAGAGTCTGTACACCTGGATAGAGAAAGTAGAGAAATTATGAAGCCAAAACATTGTGGCTTGATGACTATTATGTCACCGGGTGAACAGCATTACCTACTATGGGCAGAGTTTCCTAGAGCTAGGGTCCTCGTGACAAGGACTGCATCCCCCTAAAGGCGGTGGTGGCAACATGGGCCGGGGGCGGGTGGGGCAGATAGATCCTGCCCAATTTGCAAAGCTCTACATGAGGACCTGCGGCTTTGATTTTGTTCTGTCCCGCATATGTTAAGACAAGAAACCTGCTCATATGACCCTTATTGAGGGAATTGGGTGTCAGGCAATATCGACCTGTCCTAATTTATCTGCTTTGGGCAAGCTCACCTCGAGTGGGTGTTAGGGAGAATTAATATTCTATTACCTATAGAGTCCCCCAGCAGCTTTGCTGAATTTGAAGGATTTGTTTTTTTCTCCTGCTAAGAGTGTGACTCTTTTTCCCACTCTTGGGCATATTTGCTATGTGTGTTCTAGGCTATTTTTTGTGTTTAATGTCTATGGGGTTTATCTCACCCTCATAGGAACCATCTTTATCCACATGTGTTACACAGCACCCTTGGTGCAGTGACACAGGGGTGTCGTAGCGACCCCTAAACATAGACTCCATACCCTGGGACTGACTACTGTCTCCGAGGGCATGTAAAGTCCCCATTGACTTTACAGGTCAATCGTTATGAACAAAACCAGTACAACCCATCTTACTATGGAGGTACTGGCAACGGTTAATAGTTTTTCCCTAATGTTCATTTTTCAGAGAGGGTACCGTACAGTCCCTCACTCAAGTTTCTGGCTGGTGGCAGTAGTTACTACCAAAAATATTTGACCGCAAATATTTCCCTATGGGATTTTCCCATTGTTCGAGGCTACCACATTTACTGACAACCTCTAACATACCGCCGGTTTATTCTCATATTAACTTTACTCTGGTAGGTTTTATTTGCCAGAACTTTTATATAAATTCCTTCTCGTGTCTTTCTCTGAGATCCTAACCCAGGTAGGGAATCCTTTGTTCGTCCTTTTTGGCGGGCTTCTGCCAAGAAGCCCTCCTTTCGGTGCCACTGAGTCTGGGGTGGAACCACTGTGTGGGAGGGGGAGTAGGACCCCTGGACAGGGTTGCCTCAGCAACCCATATCGCACTCTGCCCTGATACGCTGGAGGGTCTCCCGCCAGGATAACCACTCCACTGTGTGAGTGAGAGCTAGGCTGTATGAATGGGGGTCTTTTTGCATAAAAGCAGGGTCCTGAGGAGCAAGACGTCGCCACTGGAACTAAGAAGCCGAAGAGGAGAGAAGCTAAAGACATCTGCACCAACTGAACCACCGGTGAAGCCCTACTGCAGCGTCTCCAAACGACGAGAGAAGATCTTCATCTACAAGAGCCTTCTTCCCTTGAGCTGGTGGGGCCAACCAGTTTGCCAATCGCCTTCCAGGACCTGTCTTGGTCGAATCGCCAGTGCCCTGCACTCAGAGACCGGATAGCCAGGCACCCGTCCACCCGGACCGCGATTTAAAGGAGCGTACCTTTTATTTTGTTTGGCAGCACTGTGGCTGGTTTCATCCCTGGGCAGTGCAGTAACTCGAACCTTCCTCCACGACGAGATTCTCTCTTCCTCTGCTGGATCTCCCGAACTGCAGGAACTGCCAGGAACAACCGCCACCGCAGGAGCCTCTTCTACTTTTTAAGGTACTTTGTTCCCGCCAGGCCTCCCTTTTCGTTTGGTAGCGTTAAAGGTGTTTTAAATCCTTTACCTACCTGTTGGGTTGGCCGCCCCTATCATCTAACATTGTCTTTCGCCTTCGGCATCCACCTTTTTCGAATCGTTTAACAAAGACTTGACTGCAGCTACAAGAACATTTTGCTTCTGGGCTCTTTGCCCTGTACCACTGACTCTGGCACAGGTCTATTGACTCTGGCTGAATCTGTTATAACTGCCTTCTCTAGACTGCTTCTCAACTAGAACTGTGTTTGTGCACCTAACTCTTATAACCACCCTTTCCTTCCCACTTTGAAAACTTGTGAAGTGCCATTTTGCTCGGTTTTCACCTAAGTATTATACATGCTAAAGTACTGCCTTGCCTAAACTTGTTCACAAACTTATTGGGAAGTGTTGCTATGGTGCCTAAGAGTATATTCCTGTATAACTTGTTCTTTGCCTCCCTTGTGAGAAATTGCTAGAGTGCCATTTGTGTTTGGTTTTCAGTGTGCCGTTTTGCTCAGTTTTCACTCTTGCTCATACTTGTCTACAATTTCACCAGGGAGTTGTGTATACTTTTCTTGACTGATCTTAACTTGATTTAATAACTGTGATTAATGTGTTGAATTAGAAGTGTGTAAAATAAATATATATATTCTTTTTAATACAAAGCTTTGGTCAGTGTTTCCTTGTACCATAGTACTGTAGCCCTATTGTGTAAACCCTGAATACTGCTCATCTCCCTCATCTCCCTCCTGACTGCTTAGCCACAGCTACCAACTAAATCTTTGTGGTACAGACTGATACCAAAGGGGATTTATTGCTCAGACCTGTAGTCTTAATCTTCTGTAGTGCTCCCTAAAGGAACTGCAGAGGACTCTGCATAACAGTGGGCTGGTCACTACTTTCATATTTAAAAATAGCTCTTGGTCTCAGGAAACGACTGCTTGTCACATTGCCCTGACCAAGAATCCTCCTTTAATATATCGATTAAGGTATCTGTTTAGCTATCTTCTCTGTTTATTGTCCTTGTTGTGGTGCTAAAATTGTATGGTGTAATATTTTTATGTATTTTGTAATGGTTTTATGGATTATTTTTATATCCAAATAAACTTGATGATGATAATGGATTACCAATGGGGTACCCAGACAAGGAAAAGTGAGACAGGGGGTATCTGCGCTCTCTCTTCAATCCCTTACTATGAAATGATCTTCCTCTTCCTCTCTATACTACTCAGAGTATCACTTTTTAAATCTAACCTCCTAGTTCTCCTCTTTTCTGAAGAACCATTTTCATAGCATTCTACGCCACCACATCTCCCTATTATCGTCTCCCCAACCTCTCTACGACAACACTACAGCACTTATAGATCACCCCATCATCCTAAACTTAGCAGTTCCTCCACTCCACTGTTCTTATATCATTCTCTATTGTCCTCGTCCCTGGTTCATGTTTCTACCTTCCCTGCATCATCTGGTCTTCTATCCACATCCTCTCACCCATTGTTAAGGACACTGGGTCCTCTGCTCAGAAAATCAGTGTTACACATTTTGTAAGCATTTTTGTGCCAAAAATGCATTGCTTTACCTGTAATATCCATAAACAAATAATGGGGAAAGAGTGAGATTGGAGTAATGGGGTACTGGTACAAGGAACTGTCAGGCAGAGGCAATGGGTTACCGGAACAAGGAAGGATGAGGCAGCAGAACCTCTACTTTTCCTGGGCTGGTTTACTAGTGCATATAAAATGCATATATTGTGAAGGCTTTTCATTTGAAAGAGCTTGTTTAATGAGACAGGGCCTCACGAGGGCCAAACACTTCCGAAGAAAATGTAATTACAACTGTACTTTATTTAGCTGCTCTGTAAAATACAGAGCTGCCTGCCACTTTTCTCTCAACACACCCCTTATTTTAAAAAATAACATATATTGGGCCTCATTATGATGTTGGTGGTATCTCAGTGGTAAATACACTGATACCCCCAAACGGATTTACTGTTACTGCCAATTGGTCCAACAGAATTACTGCCGGCTTGCAAGTGGCGGCATGGCAATGTTAGTCCCCATTTATTGGACTCCATGGGGATTTTAGCAGAATTACCACCGGTGGTAATTCCACTACAGTGGCTTTTTTTTGGCAGTAAGGTGGTAGAATTACCTTGAGTACTTTGCTTGAGGTTTTTACTCCACCTTACCTCCAAACCCTTAGGTTGGTGGTGTGCTAATGCAGCAGTAATGCAGTGGTAACTCTGTTAGCAAAGTGTTACCATCATTTTTAGCCACAGCGCCAAACTCATAATGAGGCCCTTTGTCAGCAGTATTTCCTTTTCCCATTCTTTTGAAAAATCATATCCTCTCGAACATCAAAGATGGCATTGGAATTTTGCTGTTGAGACATCACCAGTAAGCTTCAATTAATGCACCAATGGAGATATATTAACGTTCGTTGTGTACCAGAGGAATTGGGGATTCGCAATAACAATGTCCCACGTTAGCAGAGAATTTTTGTCCCATCAAAGACTCCCCAATGCAAAAGGGGAAGACTCGGCCATGGGGCAAAGTATGCTGTCTTTTATTATCCAATACAGACAGAGATCATACAGGAAAACAAATCTCCACCAATCTCAGCTCCTGAACCTGTGTCATACGTTTTTATGCGCGAGTGACATCACAAAAAACAAGTCTACTCCAAAAACCGTAGGTCAGCTTAGGCTAACTACCTATAGGACCTATATGGGTTAGTGGTTCTACTGGCTTTCGATATCAGGCGGCTCCCCAAATTTGTTTCAAACTACACTGTTGCAGGGTCGCAGGAAGACCATTGGCCTATGCAACATTTTACACCACCTCACAAATTGAGCTTCTGGATTGGCTAGGGCGGTTCCTCCCAGGCCTGGGCCCCTTTCTGGTCACAGAACTCGGTCTACCTTTTCAAGGTGATAGGCAGGAACATGGAGTGCTGTGTGTTCCCTATTGTTACTACTGGTCTGATCACCTAGCCTGGGAGGTTGCAGTTTTTGGTGGGCAACACTTGTATCATTCCTCTTCGTCTCAGAGGGGACAGCTTCTCTTGCCACCACAAGTACATGCAAAACGAAGCCCTTCTGTCTGCAATTATGAGGATTTTATTCTGACTTCTTGCAGGTGGCTTGCTGCCTTGGGAACCAGGAATTTTCCACCCACCCTTGTCCATGACTGTGAACGCCAGTGCTGCGGCTCGTGCTGCAGTGATCATCTCTCCCCTTCCATGTACTTGAGGTCTGGCTTTTCCTATCTAATCCACTTCAGTCACTCCATAGGTTCCTTATGTGTGTTTCATGGCTTTTTGTAGTTAGTTGCCCTAAAGCATATGCAAGTTTGATCCACGTACATTCTGCAACTTGGCAACTTGTGTTGTCGCTTTGGCAAAAGAAAGAAAGAAAAGGTTCTTAGCATTATGTAAATATATCCGTCCTCTACCCACATGAGTTATAAACATGTTTTTAATGTCAGCCTGGTGCATGTTTGTGTAACTTCATGCATGGATACATATTAGCTTCATGGCTAATGCAGCTATGTCGTGATGTCACTAGTGACGTCATCAACACCTGTATTTATTGTCAGTCAATCTGATCCATTAATGAGACCTTTGTCTCCTCGAAAGCATCATCTGGATATGGTTTGAATGACTGTCTGAGAGAATATCTCTTGTCATATCTTTGATACATTGGTGAAGTCAGTGACTGGCCAAACAGCGAGTTACATCTGTGATTCTTCATCCAGTGAGTCAACATTCGCATAGGAGTCATAAGGGTCATTCCAGGGATCCTCTCTTCAATCCCCCCTCTGGTCCACTTGTCGACCACACCTTCAGCCTTGTTCACCATCAGCTTTGGAAGCCAGATCTTCGTCACTCCTCCTAGGTGTCCATAGAATCTTGCATGTTACATAACTGCAGTGTCCTTCAAGGTTGCACCAAATCCATTTTCGAAAATAGTCTTTGGTGTCGTAGGGATATTCAAACAATGCTCAAGCTGCAAACAGAGGATAGTCTGTTATCTGGGCTCTCAGTGTATCTCAAGCTTTTATTATCTTGTCATCTTCTGAGTCTGTGTCTATCAGTACTTTCATCCCTACAGTCTTTTCAGTCATATTTCGGCATTATGTGATGCATATTCTGATAACACAGAAGGTCAGTAATATCAACACTAGTGCTGCTGCTAACACCTTCAGTCCGTCGGCCATCCATGTTGGTACCCATGAGAAGATATGACAGCCAACCTTCATCTTTTCCTGTAGCAGTCGTCTCTGCCTCCATTTTGGCATGCATCTCTGATAATCTGGTAACCGCCTCAGTGAGTGTGTCATTGTCCGTGTCATTTGCTGGAAAAAATGTACAACAAGAAGACCCGATCTTGGCGCAAACTCCTCCTTCCAAGGCTGTTAGTAAATCGGTGTGCGAGCAGTGTGTCTGGTGGTCTTGGTGGACAGACCGCTGTGCTTTTGCTCTCTTGCTTCGTCAGGAGCTTCCAGTCCGCTTTCTACAGCAACTGAACTGTTTCCAGCCCGCTTTCTACAATAACAACGCGGAACAGACCAGTACAGAAGAAGTGCGACCGACCGAACAAACTGATCTACGGACCCCCTCCCGTTCCACCGTATCGACGAGTGGTCTCGTGTCTGAGGCTGTCGGAGGACGGTCTCGACAGGAACCTTAACGGCGGGGGTCGCTAATCGTGTCGTCTGCATTAGAAGTCGCCGGATCCCAGCCTTCTCAAAACCCTCCGCTAGTGGAAAACGAGAGGGAAAACAAAATCGGAGAAACTGTAAACCTGATATCTCCACAAACCAAGGCGCAAACGACTGCACTGATTCACAAAAACAGTGGAAATCAAGCATTACCCTTCTTCTCATACCAGCCCTTAAGGCCTACATCAAGCGTCTCTCTGACCTCGGACCAAGATAATCAACTAATAACTTATGATGTTAGGTCTTCGGACGAGGAACCATCTGAAGCCTGCTCGTCAGAAAAAGAAAGATCCCAGGACCACCTTCTAACACCCCCACGGCGGGTGAATCAGAATCAAAACCCAAAAGATGCGACAAACGTGGCTAATCCTAAAGACAAAAGTCCAATCTTGGCAATGGCTGCCCCAAAAGTCCAAGGAATTTACAAACAAACAGGAAACGAGCCCATTGGCCATGTATCAATGGAGCGAAACACAAAAGGATCGATAAAAATAAAATTGACTCCAAATAAAATATATACGAAAAAACAAAGGAAAATGGGACCCAAAAACCAAGGAAGTGCAAAGTGCCTTTCAACTCCTTTAATATCATTCTCTCTTAAGGAATATTTTCTGAATCAACATAAAAGGAAGCTAGACCAAGATTCAGAACTCTCTGACGCGGTTATTTTGGAGGCGGTCCAAGATCCCTTGCCTATAAGTAAAGCTAGAAAGACCGACCAAAGCTGTCCAAGGCAGGACCCAAAATTCCAGGCCTTAGCCCAAAAGGAAATGACTGTGAAAAAAACGACAAGTATTACATCCCAGGACTGTGGCACAGAGCTTCCCCTTCAGCCATCAATTACCTTAAGCCCCGATAGTAGCTGTGAAAGGTCATTGGGAACCAAGACAAAAGAAACGTCAGTGACTCCTGGGGCTCAGAGAGTAGCCAGTCCCCCTCTGCCAAGTACGCCATCGGAAGTCCGGTGTTCTCCAAAAACTGGCAACGGGACAAATTGAAGACAGAAACGCATGGACACAAGCCCATATTCCAGAACCCTCACGCTACCCCAAAGGCCGAAAATCAGAGGAAGATAGGCGTATTCAGGATCCATTATTGCCCACAGACAGAAGAAGTATGGACAGACCCTCCTCCTATACCGGTGACACAGACTTTCACACACCAGTCACTAGTCGAAGACTCAGTGAAATAGCAGCTCCGATACAGAAGGACTCGCCTAGCACAAAAATAGACCTCCTGCAAATAATGTCATCCTTCACAATTGCACTAAACCCTTTTGGCAAGCTTTACGAGTCTATCAACGAAACTCTTAAAGATAACACCTCTAAGTCAGCGGCAATGATGGAAAAACTGACTTTCATTGAAAGTTTCATAACAGCTCTAGATAAGAAAAGTACGTAATGTCAAGCAACTATGGAGAAAAAAATCGCCAAATTGGAAGCCCAACTTATGGAAAAGCAGAATCCGGCTCAACTGCCACTACCAACAATCTCTACTGCTTCGCAGACTGCTGAAGGTCAAATCCATATGGATTTAGCACCTATTTTCGGAAGAAAATCTTCAGGGAATCCATCTGCTACATTTGAATTGAGGTCACAAATTGAGCGAACTGAGCGGGAGTTGCAAAAAATTCAATCAATGCAAACTAAACGAACCAAAATCAAATCTAGACTGGAATTAAAGAAAATTGAAGAAAAGGCATTTCAGCCACTGTTGGTCGTGGGTTTGGGAACAAAAGGAAAGAAAAATGAAGAGAAAAAAATAAAGATGACTGACCACTTTCAAACTATTTCATCTGCTAAACTAGATCAACAACACCTGCCCACAATCTCCAAAAACAATTGAGGAATTCCAAGAAAATAGTGATCTTATGAATCTGTCCCAACACCACGACAATCCAGAAGACTCTCAAATCATAGCGATTTTACATCAACCAGAATCCAATTAAGCTCGGGAAGATCTAGCAAAAACTACCTTAGCTAACGACTTTGAAGAAATAGAAGACGCCAAAGAAGCTCCTAAACAAAGTCGCCGGAGAGAGGAGGTCGTCAAGAACCAATCAGAACCCAAAGAAAATCACAAAATGAGCATTGGAGAGCAAAGACAACATAGGGCGATGTCCTCAGAAAAACAAAAGGAATGACGGGAGCTCTTCGGAACGACCACGAAGTATGAAAAAAATGTATGGGCGTCAAAAGGAACCAAGGAACTTGACACAAAACTTGAAGGAACTACAGTTTATAAAATCAAACAAGTGTCAGCAAAAGAAGGATACATGGTCCTAAACAGAAAAATAGTTCTTAAAACTATAGCAAAAGTCAAGAAACTAAAACACTTGACGACTAATGATGTCAAATTAGTTGAACCATATCATCGAGACCATAGAGCTAAAGCATTTGACCATATAAGAAATGAAGTCCTTGCAGAAATCTCTTCAAAAGTCTACAAAGATCTACACAAATTAGGATTCAATTGACCCTAGTACCTAAACAGGCTCGAAAGTTGCCCGAAAAAGAAACTCAGAAGAGGGCCTCTCCGACAAGGGTCCATTACATCTCAAAAACTGAGGCACTTTATAGGCAAAATCGCAGGCAAGACTCCTCGAGGAGCAAAATCACTAGGCATCAGTGGCCAAGCGATGACCATGAACACGTCGATAGGAGAGAAAAAGGCAAAAAATATGGATCTTCACCAAAATGTGAAAACACCGGTCGGACTCCGCATTACAGATTCAATCACAAAAATATGAGGATACCGAGAGATAGAATCAACTCTACAGACAAATTGGAAGATTCCACGAAAAAGTCATATATGTCAACAGAAGCGAAAAATCTCAGATGGTCCATGGAAGTGGTTGGCAGATACGTTTAGCCGATCCAACAAGAAATAGCAGCGAACAAGAAGTCCTCTAGAGCTCCTGGTGTCTACAGTGAAATTGGCCCCGGAACCGACCAATAAAGATCTGATCATGGCATCATGGAACACTAGAGGCTTCAACCATCTGACTCGCCCGAGTGATATAACCCTAGGAAGCTTTGATATCCCGTGTTTACAGGAAACGTGGCTATCTGACCCCCCGACACTTGATGGATTCACAATAGAAATCTCTCCAGCTTGCAGATCACTAATGGGAAGACCATCTGCAGGTCTTCTAACGGCAATCCGCATTGGCTCAGGGGTCACGCCAAAAACTAAAATCATTGAAGCCTATGGTATGCTCGGCACCCTGACATCATGGCAGCGCTATGACCCTGAGCAGGCTGCATGGATCACCTCAGACCTTGCGATAATAAACTTATACTGGAACCCGGAGAGAACAACACCAAAAAAAATCTGCAACTCAGTAGCTGATGCCATTGACACCATCACCGCAGACTTCGACATTGAAAACCTCATAGTTTCCGGTGATCTAACTGCCAAATGCAAAACTTCGATAACATCTGAAAAACCAAATTCGATTCAGTCTCTGGCAGAAAAAAAGAGGTTTGGCGTGGTCTAAACTGATGAAATCAAGAAACCTTTTCAACGCAGTCATGTTAAAAGACCACGAACCCCAGATTCCAACATGGGAAAGAGACAAATCCGCTGCTACCCTGGACTACATTTTTGTAATTGAGGGTCAGATCCCCTTTGTCTCATCCTTCAAAGTTGTGAAGACGTTGGAAAGCGATCATAATCTGCTAAAACTAGCTTGGGGAGCTCACGTACCGGAAAGGCCAATATATGCTTCAGAAGTAGACTCAAATCAGCAAGAATCCAGATTGCGCCTTACGGCTGACAACATCAAAGCCATAAAGGATAGGCTGAGCAAAGATCCTCAGTTCAGAACTACCAGCCTTCCTGCTAAAAGACTAGACTAAACTCCTCTATTATCGCCCCATAGGGTGGCTTTTTCAGGAAGAAAGGGCAAGAAACCCGCTCACAAGCACACCTATGACTGGTTGGTGGTGATAAAGAGACGTGAAGTAAGGAATCTGAAATATTTTGCAATAAGGCATCAAACAGCAGTGGCTTGGGCTGAATTCCAAAAGGGCGCTACCCATTACAAATCGTGGATAAAACATCACGTGGCGAGTCTGTATCAGAACGACGCAGAGATTATGCAGAAGTCCCTCGCAGCAAAAAACACAAGAGACTTTTGGCATATATTAAAAACAACCAACGGGCAAAGAGCACCATCTATTGCTAATGCAGTATCGGAACAAAACTGGACGGCGTATTTCAGTGCATTTTTTTAAGCCCCTGCACCATACACGGATGGGAAAATTGAGCACTTTGAAAATTACTGGATCCCATTGACTGACGTGGAAGATATCTTGAGAGTAATAAAACAACTAAAAACCTCTAGAGCCCCGGGATCCGATAGTCTTTCCAACATTGACATAAAAAAACATCTGGATGATTGGGCCGCCGTCATAAAGGAAATTTTCACCCATTGCCATAAAGTCAAACAGGATCCGGCATCCTGGACAGAAACGATACTGGTCCCAATTTTCAAAAAAGGGTCTAGGGATAACCCAGCCAACTACAGACCCATCGCATTGTTGGACATCCTGGGAAAAATATTTGCGACTCTACTACTCGCGCATTTTCAGAAGTGGGCTAAAGCTTCTCCTGCGACTGACATTTTCCAGACGGGCTTCCAGAAGGGTACAGGTACTATGATTAATATCCTGATATTAAACATCATGAAAGCAAGAGTGAAATCAGGTGCCCCGAAAGTTTATTTGGCTCTGGTCGACCTATCAAAGGCATTCTATATGGTGGATCACGAAAAACTCTGGGAAAAACTGAGAATCTGGAATTGCCCGACCTCAATCTTGGATCCAATCATGGCCCTACACACTCAAACCTCCATGCGGGTTCGACTGAGCCAGCAAGGTCATCTGTCTAGCAAAATCCCGACCAATCGTGGGGTAAAGCAAGGTTGCCCACTGGCTCCGGCACTGTTCATTGCCTTTATAGGCGATTTCCAGTACACTGAGGAGAAAATTTGTTCATTTCCACCAAAAGTGGGACTGTCAAAAGTGCCTAGGCTATGGTACGCGGACGACCTGATCCTGATGGACCAGACAAAAATAGGTCTACAACGGCAATTAGCTAATCTCTCTGCCTATATGAAAGAAAACAACTTAGAAATCAATACTCAGAAAACAAAAATCCTGCTTTTCACCAAGTCGACAGTTGACCGCAAAACTACATCGGCCTGGCTTCTGGAAAACAAGAAACTAGAAGTGGTCAATGAATACAAATATCTTGGGGTGTGGATAGACAACTCCCTGAAAGAAAACACCGCTATGGAGGCTCTGTGGGACAAAACAAGAAACCTGACAGCCCAATTGAAAGCCGTTGATAGAAAATTTGGAAAGTTCTCATGGATACCAGCCCTAAATTTCTATAAGTCGAAAATAGTCCCTGCTCTAGTCTATGGAATGTGTGCAAACCTAAGCCTTTCAGAAGATCTATGGCAAAAACTAGAAGGTTTTGTGTGGAAGATGGTACTGACCCTTCCTAAGTCAGTACCTATGGCGGCGATTCGTCTTGAACTTGGTCTTACGTCCCTTGCTGCATCAGTGGAGCAAGGTGCTCTCCAACTTTTTAGGAAAATTGTCTCCCCAGACGCGCTCCCCATCTTCCAGGTGGTAGTACAAGAGATCAAAAGAGGAGGGTGCAAACCTCTAAATGCTTGGGTGAAGAAACGGAAGGACAAATTGGAAGAGATAGCCTGCTCAGAAGAACTTTTCATTTCAAATCCTGGCAGAGTAAAAGAAAAAATAGTGCAGCAAGACTGGATTTTCACAAATGAAAAAATTATGTCATACAAACTACTGAAAGATATCCCGCCTGGACACAATAAACCGAAAGTTCCACTGAAGCACTGCGAAAAATTCCCTGAAAAAGCCTTGAGAAAAATGTTTATGCAAGCTCGGCTAAACATCCTACACACAAGGGAAATTTTGGCTATTAGATCAAAATCTACAATAGCTTCATGCCGTCTATGTGAAGACGCCGACCAACTGGAAACTGTCAGACATCTTTTGACGTCCTGTCCCGCACTGTCTTCAGAAAGAGAGGCGTACTTGGCACCGCTACTATCTTACCCATCGGCAATAAGTGAAGAGACTGGGTGGTGTCGACTTATCTCTGGCGATTCTCCAAGATGGTCGAGGGCCGCAGTGAAACTTTTGGACATTATCTTAAAAAAAGCAACTCTGGGAAATGTCAATTGTAAAAGGGTTACAGATCAGTCTGATGACGACGGTGTAAAAACCGGCTTCTGACCTTGTCCTTCCCAAGAACGAAATTGAGAGTGGTATCCCAAGTAGCCTCATAAGAATTATTTGTAAAGCAATGCTAAAATTGATTTTGTAAAAATCTTTTATTGATTAAATGCAAAAAAAAAATCTAGCACATATCGATTCTGTAATGCCATTAACCTCACTGTTCAGAGCGCTTCGTTGATTGCGTTGAACCCCTTGACAGTTAAATTTACAGTCTGCATCTGCTCCCACCTCATGATCTGCAGCCATTTTGCATTTGTGCTGCTGGCCTGCACTGCTGGAATGATGGATGCAAAGAATATTTCTCTTCTGCTAAACAGTCTATGCTCTGGTGGTATTGCATCCAGGGAGTCCTCCGTTGTTGATGATACATAGTTTCCCCTCTTTACTCTGGTCAGCTCTACAGATCTCTTCTTTCTCTTGTTAGAGTCCATTTTTGGGAGTACATCTACTTTGATATCCTTTTGGGGTACTACCAGTGCTGGTGCATTCAGATGCACCAGTGAGCACTGCCCCCCAGTTAAGTGGCAGTTTCACATATGTTTTCAATCCAAAGACCCAATACTGATCCATCTAAACTGCTGTTCTGACCTTCATACCTGGAACTTTCACTGTCTGCTTACATTCCTTGTTTTCTACAACCTTTATTTGACCATCATTCTGGAAGCATAATGCTGTTCCTTTGATGGGTATTATGGGCATTGGTCCAGTCTCCTTCTCCAACCATGTTAGCAACTTCGTACTTGCTTCCCATTCTTTCAGGCATATCTCGTTTTCCTCTTGTACTGTTTGAACTGAAACTGTTAGGAACGCATGCGCCTTGCTCCCCACCACTCCTTCTTTCGATCTGTCAGCTGTGTATACTTGTGCAAACACCAGAATCTGTGGTCTTTCCCAGCACCCTTGTTCTCCTCCTATCTCTACTGGTCCCCTTTTGGGACATGGCAACTCCTTCTGTGTCACTTCTCTCTTTTCTCCTTTTTGTGGACCCTCTGTTATGTACTTAATGTCCTGATCTTTTTTCCAGTAATCATCCATCATTTCCTGAGTCTTTATGTAGTTATCTTCATACGGAAAAGTATTTTTGGCCATCATCTCAAATTAGATCTCTTCCCTTGAAATCGTCCTCTTGTGATGCACAACGATAAGTGCATAAGACATAGTCCTCTTGCTGCTGCGATTTCAGATGCCACAAATGTTCTGGAGGCACTCATTGCATAGGGGATGAAAGATCAGACATAACCGCTCTCTCCAGTTGTTTGTTTACCTACTTGGTCATGTTTTGATACCACATGTTATTAGATACCCGGGCCGAATCAGTCAGATATGAATCAACCTCACTTAACTAAGTCTGTACTGCGCCTACTTCTCCTTACTGGTTTGGGAGTGCTTATCGTGTTACATGATATGGTGGCCATACCTGCTCGGGCTGGGGTTATGTTAGTAGGGGTGACAGCTTGCACATCTATAAAGAATAATCTTCATGCGAGGATGAGGATAAAGAGATGGAGACAACTGAAGGCACAAAATATCACAATCACACTTTTAATAATGGCTTCAATAGAGGGGTGTGGCTAGCAGCTGGCGAATGCAGACTTGAAAATCTGCTGCTCCGCTGGGGCTGCTTAAATCCTGGAAAATATCCTGTTTTTCGTGCTACATAACTGCTGCAAGGGCAGTTGGGTGAAGAGATAATCATCCCTGCATTCCACCACTGAAATCTGGACAATAATCAGGGCTGTTTGAGCCCCACTGCAGTGTCTCACGTTGCGTGGGAAAAGCTAAAGAGGAGGGGACCCCTGTGGTGACTTATGAGACACGGGCCGCAGCACGAGGAACGACCCAGAACGAGCAGGGAACTTGAGGGATACAACCCATTCAAAAAGCCGCACTGGAGCTGAGAGGAGCACATGCACGGGTTATCTTGCGGCGAGCAACGGAGGAGGAGCAGGAGATGACTAGACCTTAGGCGCACCCAGACCAGACCCCAGGAGCCCCTGAGTGCATATAAGAATGGAGTGGGGAGGGTGAGCCCTGGAGACCTCGGGACAAGCACCGCCCAATGGCCACACTCACAACAGCCACACTGAGATAAGGGCCCACGGAGCCCCCTGGGGTGTGGAGGGCCCCACGGGGAGTGAGGGGTGGATCCCCCCTGAAGCGGCTTGTGGAACCCACTTGTTCCCTGGCAACCCCGCCTCCTGGCATGGTGCGGATTGCAACCAAACCGCGCAGCCCCAACACAGCTCTGAAATCCCAAGGGACAGAAGTGCTTACGGGCAGTGCTTTCGCCCAGAAGACGGCTCTGCCTGACAACGCCAGAGGGAGACCCCCCCAACCAAACTGTGGAGGCAGCAAAAGGCAGGGAGACAGCTCAGGACGGACCATGATACTGGACAGTTCAGTGGCTAATCTGTGTGCACTGCATAAGAGCATGTGAATATAAGAACCTTGCGTGCAAGAAGTACATTACCTCATAGGGACTCCTGATGTGGGGAAGAGAGACAGTCACTCGCTGGCCCCTAATTAGCATTGCGAGTGCGCCCGGGACATTTTCAAGACCACCGGAGTCCCAGGCTCCTGGCTTGGGTGGATTCCTCCACCCCACCACGCTCTAGAGTGGGAGGGCCTGGTGGACAGCCTGCCTTGAAAACCGATACATACCCCTGTTACCTACAGGGGCTCAATCAACGCCCCAGGGGCAGGTGCACAAAGGACTGCAACTCCTGAAGAAACACAGCAAATCCAAACTATGGTCAGAGACATGCCCTGCAAAGGGGCAGCTCAGCACAAAATGGACCGGTACACAATGTGCACCCCAGCGAAGGCCCCTGGGACTGCAGACAACCCAGGAGAGGAAGTAGCAAATGGGGGATTGAGCCCGTTACCATCACTCACAGACATTATGGCGGCCATTGGACAATCCAGGACATCAGCTGAGACAAAAATAAACGGTCTGACTCTGAAGTCTCCTTTCTGCGGCAGGACCTGAGAAATCTAGCGACCCAGCTGGGGGAAACAGAGCAACGCATATCAGATAGCAAAGACACTATAAAGAAAATGGAAGAGCGCCTGGAACGGATGGCACAGAAGCTTACCACCCTGGAGACCCGCGCAGAAGATGGCGAACGCAGATCCCACCGGAACAACTTGCAAATAATAGGCCTCCCAGAACAGGGAGAAGGACCATCCATGGAGCTCTTCTTGGAGAGTTGGCTCTCGGGCCTTATGGCACCCAAAAAGTTCTCGAACATTTTCTCTGTAGAACGAGTCGCTGCCGGCAGGTCAATACCTGGTTCCCCTCCACGTACGGTGATTGGCCAACTCATGAATTACAGAGACCGGGATACACTCCTACTTATGGCAAAAGCAACAGGCCCGATCACGTACAATGGCAACCGCATTGTTTTTTTCCAAGACTAGGTGAGGGAAGTGCAAAAGTCCCGCCAATCTTACGACTCAGTGAAGAAAAAACTCATCCCTTGGTATCAAGTATGCGCTGTTTTTCCAAGTTACCCTCAAGTCTTACCACAATAGCACGGTCCACGTGTTCCACTATCCAAGGGAGGTCTGGGACTGGCTGGAAACACAGGTCCTCTCTGGCCCACGTCCGGGAACGCCGAGGGACCATACACCTCGGAGGGACTCCAGTGGAGGGAGCCCGGCTCAAGCAGAGACTCTGTCGGCACACCAAGACGACAAGCGGGGAGGATCCCCAAGACAAGTTGAAAACACCCGAGGGGAGCCGACGCACGACAATCTCGGAGGGGGATCTTGATGTCCACAATGGATGGGACTCCCACCTTCTCTAAAGCTCCAACCGCTCAGCTTTTCGAATCCTAAGACTGGCAGCCCTGGCCGGGAGTGGAGGGAGTGAGTCGGACTGGCTCCCATGGACTGCCCCGAATTTGTTTTTACAAGTTCAGAGTTTGGGCAACAGGTACTTCTAGTTGGGGGTAAGTACAGTGTGGGGGCGTGTATTGGGTATTGTTTGATGTATTGTGGTGCACTACAAAAGGCCGTAGAAAGCTGGGATTTCGCACCTGATTCACCTGGCCTGGCAGCAGTTTTAGAAACTCAAGTTCTGTGGTCATGGGATGTTAATTGTTCACAGTTTAAGTTGCAAGGTTACAAAGCAGCAATAGGTCGGAAATGTGCTAACATGACACAGGTAGTGGGAGAGCAAGGAGACATGGGTGGAACAGGCCAGACATTGGGATGGGGAGATTTTGCTTTATGACACCCCCTCCAGACCCAGCAGGACACCATATAAGTATAGATGGCACGTGATGGGCATGTATCCCTAATGACGTGGAACGTCAATGGGCTAGGCTCTAGCATAAAAAGAAAGCTAGTGCTTCAACTTCTCAACCATCATTCCCCTGACGTCACCCTCCTCACAGAAGCCCACTTAATGGACACAGAGTGTGGCTTTTTTAAGAGGACCAATTACTCACAAGCATACCACACTGGATTCTCAAGAGGGGCCAGGGGCACAATGGTTCTCATTCACAAGAGAGTACCCTTCCAACTGAGAAAAGTACACGCTGACCTCAAATGCCAGTTTGTGGTGGTGCTGGGCAACATGTGGCATGAAAGCTGGGGCCTTATTGCATTCTATGCCCCTCCTCCAATCACAATGGAGCTCCTGAATGAGCGGCAGTCAGTGTTGCTGGTGGAACGGGCAGACTCGTGGTTCCGGGGAGGGGACTTTAATGAAGTCATGGAGGTTGGCAGAGACAGGCCACACTGTGCTAATAGGAACCGGAATACCCTGACAAAACTATACACCTTTGTGGATGCCTTGGGGTTGGTGGACAACTCGAGGGCACTACATGCCACTGATGCTAGTTTTGCATTTTACTGCCACGTACACAAGTAACTCTCGAGGATAGATTATGTCCTGTTTCCCCTGAGTATGTCCCACCGGCTACTATCCATGATATTCCTTGCAAGAGGGGTCTCTGAGCACTCCCCCTTACTGACAACACCTAAAAGCAGACAAGAGAAGCCAAATCCCGCTTGGCGTTTCAACACATGCTACCTGGGCATACCTGAAATCGCAGAGGGTTTCTCTCAGAAGACCTCAGAATACTTTGAGCTGAATGCAGGGTCGGTGACCTGTCCAATCACGTTGTGGGAAGCCTATAAAACAGTCCTACGAGGCGAGGCCATCTCCTTGGTGTCAGCTCACCGCAAGCACCACACTCAAGAGATCGCTGAGGCAGAAAAACAGGTGGTTAGCAAGGAAGAACAGCTTCTAGGGGGACCCAGGCCACACATGAGGCCCTGGTGATGGCTCAGGAGTTCTTCAAAAATATTGCCTTAGATAATGCATGAGCTGCCCACTGGTCGACCCAGAGTCAAATATACAAGACCGGGGACAAGCCGCTTTTTATTAACAATTATACTCTCCCGCCCCCATCAAGAGAGACCGAGATAGGCCGCCCACAATGCCTGGATTCCAAAACACTCCCTCGGCTATCTGAACAGCAGGCTGGGAATCTCGAATCTGAGATCACAGAGGTGGAGGTTCAGATCGCTCTATCGCAGCTCCAGTCAGGAAAGCTTGCGGGCCCAACAGTTTCCCGGTAGAAACCTGGAAGTGACTAGGGAGTGACATAACGGGACATATACACTGCATGTTCCTGCGAAGTAACGAACGGGGACGACTCCCATTGGGCCCAATGAGGACCCAAACCCGGGAAACCCCCGGAACAATCTGCCTCCTACAGGCCAATATCACTGATAAACGGAGAAGCTAACATTCTTGCACGAATCCTAGCTAACAGGCTGCTACAGGTGATAGAATCCCTTATCCACCCAGACCAATGTGGATTCATGCCAGGCAAATCCACCCGTATGAACCTAAGGAGGGTCCAGCTAGCTATTGACCGTACCCCTGCAATCTCAGATCCACTAGCACTCCTGGCGGTGGATTCTGAGAAGGCGTTTGATTTGGTGGGGTAGTAGGCCCTATGGGAAATTATGAAACAGATGGGATTTGGGCACAGATTCACGTCCTGGGTTAAGCTTTTCTATGACTCCCCCAAAGCGGTGGTGAGGGTGAACGGCAAGTCCTCCAGGGTGTTCCCAATGGGGTGGGGAACCAGACAAGGCTGCCCCTTCTCCGCCCTGTTTCTCCTAGCCATCGAACCACTGGCAATCGGATTTGGAATGGACAGGAACTGGACCGGTTTCTCGTGGCCTTGGGATGGCAAAGACTGAGTCTCGTTGTACGCTGATGACCTTCTTATCTATCTCAGCAACCCCACAATCTCCTGCCCGGTTGTGTCACACACTCTGTTAGAATACCTAAACTTTAGTGGGCTCCAAGTGAATAAACAAATAACGATCTACTTCCCACTCCAAGGAGGAGAGGCAGCACTTCCAAAACATTGTCAGTACCCCGTTTCAATCATGGCCTTCACTTATATGGGTATACGTATCAGCCCAACTCTTGTTGATTACCTCCAACTCAAGCTGTAGCCAGTGATTGACAGGTTTGCAGCAGATGTCTCTTATTGGCAGTCCCTCCACCTATCATTAATGGGTAGAGCAGCACTGTTTAAAATGATGACGCTTCAGAAACTCTTGTATGTCCTTCAAAAGGCCCCATACCCCATACAACCTTTGCCGCAATAGATAGTGTCCTTCGGGGATTGCTATGGGGAGGGAAACAGCCCAGAATTGCCCTCACGATATTGCAATGCTCGGCATGGATTGCCTTGCCTATGCACCTATTATTGTGCTGCACAAATAGGGGTGGTGAACGAATGGATACACAGAGACCCCACGTTCCCACACAATGGGGTGGGGGCAGTTAAACAATGGTGGCTTGGCCACCCCTCTCCAGATATTGTATGATCACGAAAAGTTGGTGGGAATGGCTAGAATTATAATGCATATCTGCCGGGTTTGGAGTGAGGCCCAGCATCATATTGGGTGGAAAGCAAGACCAACCCTGCCCCAACCTCTGTGGCACAATAAGTGCCTTCCTGAAATCCAGAAAATGGGGCATTTCACGAGCTGGGAGAAGCAAGGTATATGCACACTCACAGATATAGTGCAAGATGGACATCTCCTAGATTATGAGACTTTAAAGGGGAAATTTCGGCTACAACCCAGGAACCACTACAGATACATACAACTCATGCACGCTATGAACGCCCAATTCCCCACTCTTGCTGAGGTTCCCAACTGTCACCCCCTGGAGTCTAATGTTCTCCTGAACCGTATCCTGACCAAAGTTACCTTCACACTCTATCTACCAGGTTCTCAATTCCTTTTGAACCTGTGACCTGACCAGGCTAAAAGAGAAATGAGAAAGGGACTTGGGCCCCCTCGAAGCAGAAGAATGGGTGGAGGCATTAATGTTTCCTTGCGAGATAGGTAGCAATGCCAAGCTAAGACGGATCCAGCTCAGAATACTTCACCAGTCGTATTACTACAGAACAGCAATGGCGGGATGGAGAGTGGTGGACAATGGGCAATGTCTTCGGTGTAGAAGGGCAGAGGGCACTTTCTTCCACATAGTCTGGGGTTGCACTGTAAAACAGGGCTTCTGTGCGGAATGCGTTAGTAGAATGTCCAAGGTCTTGGGGTCCTCGGTTCCACAGGACACAAAACTGATACTATTGGCTATCTGGGGGAGGTGGATCTCACTAAATATGAAAAGGCATTACTGGCAGTGGCACTGGGCGTGGGGAAGCGGCAAACGGCCGCAGCTTGGGGATCAACTGAAAAACAACTCCGGCGCATTGAGGAATATCAGGATGCCTTAACTGCCCTACTGCAGCAGCACCTACAAGTGGCACAGTTAATGCAGGAAAGTGTGCAGCCCAGTGGCCAGTGCATTGCACGTGCCCTTGGACGTGCCACAACTGCCATTGTCCTGATGGCCAAGAGGGTACGCAAGGGCAATAGTATTAAGTCTTCCATAGTCGGACATTGGCATTGTGCCTTCAGGCAGTTCCTTGACAGACAGCCCACTGAACAGGCACACACGCCATCCACCAGATCCACGCCCGCAAGTTCCGTGCCCAGCAGCCCAAGGCGTCGTTCTGTGCTCCTGACAGCCACTCCACGCATTTGCACGCAAAATGGCAAGCATGCACAGAAATAGGCCAACAAGAACCTTGTGCCCTGGATGTGCATTTGTCAGGGACTACACGGATGACGTAACATGAGTTGTTGAGGGATATTTGGGGGGGGAGTGGGGAGGGATAGTTAGTGAGTGGGTGAGGGGAAGGATATTTGGGGCAGGGATTGGGGAGGGATAGTTTCGGTGGTGGGTGTATTTCCATGTTTGTTTTGCATTTCATTATACACATTACACTTGGTGTTGCATAGAAATCATGAGTGGACATTAGTATTTTAGTGTAGTGAGTGTTTAATTTCCTGTACTGTGCTGAGTGCGGTAGCTGGCCTAGGCCATGTGCTTCTGTGATGTGCTCAGAAATAGTGGTTAATCAGGGCATCGCATGCATCACACCCATCCATGGCATACCTGCGATGTGCCAATGGCACTTCCTCATCACTGTCATCATCCTCAGCATTAGGTGAGTGCATGTCCATGTCCAGGGGGCGGGGGGAGTGGTACATAGTGCCTGATAGACATTTTGTGTAACATGGCACAGGCCAGGACTATCTTGCCCACCTTCATGGGGCTGTACATCAGTGCACCCCCCGACCTGCTCAGGCAGCGGTACCTTGCCTTTAACAAGCCAAATATCAGCTCAATGGTGTAGCGTGTCCTGATGTGAGCACAGTTCTATCCCTGCTCGTGCTGGTTCTGTGGTTGCCTCACAGGGGTCATCAGCCATTGCATCAATGGGTATCCAGCATCACCTGCACGGGAGGGACAGGAAGGGCGCAACATCATTGTGGATCCAGTATCATGTTGTTAAAGTCTGTATATTGGTCGCTTACAAAAGCAAGTTATTACATGCAATTTGCACAAGACGTAGCATATGTCATAGATGACCCTGGTACCATGCGCATTGTCAATGGAAATTGCTGTGTCCGCATTGTACCGATAGTTAGGCGTTGTATCTGTGAACTGACGGCTTACTGTCTGCATTCATCAATGTCAATTGAATTGCACGGTCTGAATGCTATCTTTTCTTGTCCGGGTGGAAGTGTGTCGGTGGCTTTACCAGGTGGCTTGTTTCTTGTCCATCTAAATACAAATGTGCCTGTCTCAGCCGGTGTGCCTGACAGCTCTGACCCTGCCGGGCACCACAGGCCTGGTAGGCGTATCTGTCCAAGAAGCTAATGTTTGTTTACGTGCACAGATTGCAATTGCTCTTATTTAAGGACTGGCTACATGCGTGTAGTCATACTTGCATTTTGTATTACATGATATGCTGCATGGTATTGGTTGAAGTGCATCTATGAATCATGCTAAATGATCAATGTGCATGTATATACAGTAAGGTAGCATTTAAGGATTTTATTTGTTTGAGAAGGCGATGGCAGGATAAGATTGCCATGCAGCCAATATGCTTGGTGGATGGGTGGTTTGCTGTCACTTTCCCATCGCCCATTCATACCCACCTTGGGCCTCATTACAACCCAGGCGTTAAGGGTTTAACGGCGACGTTGGCGACGTTAACCCTTAACGCCTGATTACCATTTTAACGCCTGCTTTTAGCAGGTGTTAAAATGCAAGGCGCTAACCCGCCTTGGTGCTAATTACGGCACCGTAATTTACGGTGCCGTAATTAGCGCCTTCCCCACTCCCATTATGCCCTATGGGGCAAAAATGGGAATGGGGAAGGGTAAATGGGGAATGGGGATTTAACGCCCCACTCACCTTGGAATGGGGCGGTAAATCCGCCATCCACCGTGGTAAAGTAGGGAACTTACCGCCTGGGTTGTAATGACCCTATGACCCTATGCCTATGCCGTAAACAACTTTGACAAATGCATGTTCTAATCTGCGTTCAGTTTGCATGTTGGATGATGGTTATATCACCAATCCATTCATATGTCCAACTCTTTTGTTGCCTTTCATGTCACATGCATATGGGTATGTGTACTTGTAACAGGCAGGTGAACTGGCTACCTGCTGTGGGGAACGATAGTGGTTGGGAGGTGGGCTGCACTGGAATGATTTGTCTGTGCTGCAGGTGGTAGGTGTTTTGTGCACAGTGTGTTTTTGCAGGGGTTTGTGCCATTGGTGTGATGTATTCTGGTACCTGTAGTGCATTTCATGAGGTAGTCCAGATTTTATGTTATTAAGCATGCGCATGCTCCCTCTGGCCATTTCACACTTGCCAGTCATGCCCTTCACGTCATGCATGCAATTTGCGTGTCTGCCTTTCCTTTGCACACATGCACTGTACAGTCCTGCCCCTCTCCCCCCAATTCCACAGTGCACATGCTTTGGTAATTACACTCAACCAACAGCCAGGTACGCTCTCCGCTGTGACGTGCCATGTACCCTGGCAGCATGGAGTTCCTCAGCACCATAGAATCGTGGGTTGATCCCAGAAATCTTGCACAGCAATGGTTGATGAGGTGGTGGGCATCACACATCATTTGCACATTGAGGGAGTGGTATAGTTCACGGTTCCTGTACACTGCCTCAACGGCATGCCTGGACACCAGATCCACATGTGTACAGTCCAATACACCAATCACATTGGGCATACCGGCAAGGGCGTGAAATGCAATTTTCGTGGCATTAACCTGGTCAGGTGTTCTGGGTAGGCCTGTGTGATCAGACACGTGCCGCAGGAGGGCATCACGAATCTGGAAGAGGACCCTAGAAAAACAGGGTTGGGATAGCCCATGCAGTTCACCCACAGTGTGTTGGTAGGTTCCAGTGGCAAGGAAGTGTAGCACAGACACTACCTTGAGCAAGGGGGATGGCAGTACGGATCTGGATGAGGCTGACAAGGTCATCATGGATCAGGTCCACTATGGACGTGATGGTGTCCCTGTCTAGCCAGTACAGGGTGTGGATCTGTGTTTGGCTGAGATTGAAGGGTGTGGCCCTTATGTGTGATATAGGTGGCTGCCTGCGGGGTGAAACATGCTAGCCATTGTTATTGAGCATGGCCATGATGACCTTCCTTCTCCTCCTGCGCCTCCATCGCCTCCTCTACCTCTTCGAGTTACTGCATGCAGGTTCTCCAGCTCCATTACTGCTACTACTGCTGCAAGCATGGTAGTGTTGGAAGGGGTGTGGGAGTAGTCCTTTTGCAGTGCTCATGGTGGCCACCTGCGCTGATTTGGGCCACCTGTAGCCTGTTCCTGCACACCTGACACTGTTTAACTCCTGGTCCACAATGCTGGTATTTCTGGCGCGGTCATCACGGTGCTACCGCCACTTTCATTCCAGTGTTTCCATGAACGTGGTACTCGGAATGTGCACATACTATCGCTGTGCCAGTGTCTCAGGCACGGCCGACGTGTCATTCCGCAGATTCCGTTCACAGTGCTGCCGGATACGGTAGGTCACTTGTGGTGACGGAGTTCGCTGCATCGCGACTTGGAGTATGCCCGTCCGGAAAAAGTTGCAGGTACAGAGCGACCGGCACTGCTATTTCCGGACCGGCACACTTGTAATGAGGCCCAGTGTGCTTAATCTGGATCTATGAAAAGCCCTTACCCTAGCTTTCTTGCTCTAGAGCATGGAAGTTGTTGCTGCAAATCTTCTGCTTGTCTTTTCTTGCTTTGGTATTTGTCTCCTGCCCTTGCCTCAAATGACCCCCGTCTTCTTCACGGCTGGAAGAGGTCTCTGCCCGACAGGGTTTCATGTCTCCAATGTAATTCCAGGCCCGCTTCCCGCGTAACTTCACTGCTCGATCAATTGCTTCCTCCCGTTATAGGGGTGGGTAATTAAATCTGGGTTTGTACCAGGTGCATATAACATTTCCCAAAAGCACTGTACCCCCTGGGTAGAGCTGTGGTTGTGATAAGCAATTCTCGTTCGTCTCTGGAATGTCATCCTCTTCATTCTTCTTCCACCTCTCCCGCCATGCCTGCAACTGACGAGAAATAAGACTCACTAGCCATCAAAGAAGCTACATATTCATGTATCTCTGTACCGAAAACACTTGACACAGAATTGACATCGGTCAATGCCCTAGTGGGAGGAGCCAGGGGGCATCACATGCATCATCCGGTTACCACCTCATGTGGCGTTAAATGGTGGTCGGACCCAAGCTGGTTGCGTAATCTGAACAGGGCTAAGGGCAGACAGTGTAGCCAACTCTTATTTAGAGTGGCCTTTATTTTTGTGATGTTCTCCTTTAGTAGGCCATTAAGGCGTTGACACACCCCATTCGCTTGTGCGTGATTGCACAGGAAAACCTATGCTGCATCTCCAGTAAAGTCGTTATGTGCTGAAATACTTCATTAGCAAAGTGAGGGCTGTTGTCAGACCACAGGACCTCACACATGCCACAGCATGGGAAAACTTCTCTAACCAGGAATCCTGCTGCTCTAAGGACATCGGGTGTGAACAGGGACTGGCCTCGATCCATAGGGAGAATGGCCACACAACTACTATCATATAGCGGTAGTCCTGACATACTTGGAGCATATCTCCATAATCTATGTGGAGATGTTGAAAATGACTACTCTCAGGATATGCCCTGCAGTGAAACTCTTGCAGGTAACACAATTATTTACAAATGCAATAACATGTTCTGTTGAATTGGGACAAAACCACTGTTCTTCAATGTGAGCAGCAAGTACATCCTTTCCCATGTGGGTCGGATGGTGTAGTTGTGTGAATGCAGTCTGTAATAACGCCAGTGGCATCACCAGCTTTCCTGTACTGTCTTGTCGACATAGGGCATCTGATGGAGATATATGGATATCCCATTCTCACCCATAATTCCTTTTCTTCCCTTAGTGCATTTCTCTGTAACGCCATTATCTGTGTCACTGGTAATACACTGTACCCTTCCTGTACACCCACTGCATGCACACAAATACGTGTGTGAGATGGAGTATCAAAATCTGAAATGTCAACACAATATGCTGCGCGCTTCACTTCTGTGTCTAATGCTTTATTTCCCCTGGAGACAGTGTTCCCCGCCCCCCGTATGGGCTTGGCACTTCACAACCGATATATCTGCTGGGAGTTGAAGCGCCTTTATGAGTCTGCCCAATAGGACCACATGCTGCACTGGCATGCCGTCAGCATGTCAGAAGCCCCTCTGCCATCATGACAACCCAGAATGTACTGTAGACATCATGTAGGCGGATTCTGAATACACTGTCACTTCCTGGTCCTTGCTCTGCAATATATGGTCTTATATTGGGGACAATATTAATTAGCAAGGAAGTGATAACATGTAATTATGGCAAGCAATTGTTGCAATACCTGCTTTTTGGAGACATTGAGGGCCCTCAGCCCTTGAGGAGTCCTTTGTCATTTCATTTTTATAGAGATTGTGAAAGATTGATACATTTCAAGATTTCTGTTGGAATGGAGAAACGCCCTGAAGAGGACCTCATGGAGAGGTCAAAACACGTGTTGGCATACCATTAAATAAGATACATCAAGAACTTATAAGACTGAAGGCTACCAGGGGGCGCAGAGATGTGGTAGCTTCTATGTGCTGCTCTGTCACCGCCAGGAGTGTAAGGGTCCTGAGCCCCCCTATATACCCCCACTCGGTTGATCTGGTGACCTCACCTTACTGCACAGCACCTGAGGCATACTCGTTCGAAGTTTTGGACTTCTAGCCCCAGAAACGACGAAGTTACACCTGTCCGAAAGAAGCCTGGAGACGACGGTGCTTCCAAGCTGTCTCCCTGTCCCAGCCGTAGAGCATGCAAGACTGCAGTGATCATAGCAGGCTGTGTGTGAACGGCCCACCCCCAACGTGGCTTACGACGGAATACCCAGCCCTGATCCCGAGGAACCCCTAGGCCGGGCGACAGCCCCTTCTTCCAGGATCTGGTGATTGAAGACCAGGCGGGAGAGACCCCCCAGGGGTGCCGAGACTGGAAAAAGATCTGCGCAATTCCTGTGGGTTGCCGCAGAGGGATCGTGAACCCCCAGTCTGAGACATAGCTGGAGTAGCAGTGGGTGAGTGACAAGGGTGCCCCCATGCTTGCGGCACATTGACAACCCACCCACTCAGGGCCAGAAGAAAGCAGGCCGGAGTGGGCTAGCACCTCAGGAGCCCTGTTAGGGTCATGTGAGAAGGCCTGGAGAGGGCCCAAAGAGCACGCCTGAGGTGCGGGGCCCTATTAACACCACCCCCTCCCACAGGTCCTGGAGAGGACTTGGTCCCACTTTGGGAAATCTGAGGAGCAACAATATGGAACACAGACAGGAGTGGATCTGGAGGGAGAGTGGCACAGGAGCAGGGGCACTGCACCTGGAAAACCCGTAAAAAATGACTCACCTAAATATTTGCACCCCCGCCTGAGGCCCTTAACAGTGGAGGTCCGGTGGTGACTGCTGGAGCGCACCTCGGGTATATACAGGTGGGGAAAGACACCTACGTGCCTGGGTGCTTTAACCAGAAGACTAGATACCCTGTCGGATGAAGTAATCCTGCAACGCCAGGCTTCCATAGAACTCGAGCAGGCCCGGAACCCAGGTGACTACTCACTCAGGCCTCCCCCCCCCCCGAGAAATAGAGCCTGAGACCCATTTGGCCAGCTCGGATGAGCTGGAGGGAAGCCCTGCAGGAATTTTGTTTCCAAGAAAACCCAGAGAGACCGGGAGACATGACCTCCCACGATATGGCGGATCAGGCAGATGACATTATGTCAAAGAAAAAGGATATTGCAGTGCTGATGGAAGAAATCAGAGGGATGCGTGCCGACATGGTTCACAGACTGGACAAGATGGATCAAAGTGTGGACAAGATGGAAGACAGAATACAGGGTTTGGAATCCAACCAATCCTGAGTGGACATATTGGAAGCACAGATTGACACCAGACTGTCTGCCCTTTAGAAGGGGGATGAGGAGAAAGCCCTCAAAATGGATGATTTTCACAACAGGGAGCGGAGGAACAACCTTAGGTTTTTTGGTCTTGCGGAGGTGAAGGGGGAGACGGAGCAAAACACTTGCTGCACTGTCAAAAATGTGGTCCACTTATTGTTTGGTGATGGGACGACGAACGAGCCCACCATAGACAGAGGGCACAGGGCTGGAGGTAGAGCCGGTGGGCCGCTGTCGACCCTTGTCTGCTTCCACTACTACTGTGAAAAAGTTAAGATCTTAGAAGAAGCCGGTAAGTCCTCCTCCATCACCTATAATAATTCAGTGATTACGATCCTCCAGAACCTCTCCTCGTTCAACGTGGCGAGAAGGCGGATGTGTGCCCCACTGACGCAATGGTTAAGAGAGAAGGGGATACGGTATTGTTGGGGTTTCCCCTTCTCACTGACATTTGAATACATGGGTCTAGCAGTCTAAGTTGGTCTCTGAGGAAGACATAAAAGGAGCGATCCAGGAACACGTGGATGTGCTGAGCGGACAGAGACAACCTTCTGAAGAAGCTACTGAATGGGGAGGCGGGAAGGGGTCATCAAGGGACAGGAGACAGGTCCTTCGGTCGAGGAAATTTAAGAAATTTAACACCCTGCCTCCCTATAGTGGCTCTTGAAACCAATACAGGGATGATGGAACCTTTGGATTGTTCCTGTCATAAATTTACTGGGTGGTACAGGGAAAGTGGAGGGGGGGTATCTTTTTTGTGGTGACCCGAGGGGGCCCACTGGTTAGTGAAGGGGTGGACTGATGGGAGTGATCTTTCTGGCTGTGGTGGAGATGATTGAAGTGCAGGGGGCGAGGAGGTTACATTCCTTCCAAGATGATTTTGGGGTATGGGGGGCTCAACACATGGAGCACTTGGGAGGATTGGTCCGGGTGTCGGGCGGGTTGGCGGTTCAGCCGGGTACCAGAAATGGTAGGGACTCCTTACTGGATGCCTGGGGAGGGGCAGGGGCGAGGCTAACTGGGGAGTTGTGGGGGATAGCGTGGGAGAGCTCCGTTCTAGTTGGACATGAGTGGTGGGTGGAGGGGGGTGTGGTCACAGGGAATGGGATGCAGGGCTCAGTTATGGTTGTTGGGGTTCATTGTTTTGGTGCTTTCTTGCGCTTGGCAAGGTTCATACTTAGGCCCTCAGGTAGAAGTGGACAGATTTTTTGAGGAGGGCGGGAGTTTCAATGTGTATACGAGAAGATATTGGGCCTGGTGTCCGATCATAATTTAAAAAAAAAATATCAAAAGACAAAAATGTAGAAAAAATAATATCGAAAAAATAAAAGAATTCTTTTTTTTTAAATTATATATTTATTTTGGGGCCGGGAATAAAAAAAAATGGGTAAAACAAAAAAAACAAAAAAGGGGGTTGGGGGGAACCCCCCCGTTTTGAATAAAAAATGTAATAAAACAAAAAATGACTTTCGACATTTTTGTATTCGAAAAATGACTATAAACCATTGGGCCTGATTCATGGGAACGTTTTCCTATGGGAGTGCTCCATTATAAAACACTTCCATGAATCAAGCCCATTGTTTCCCAAGTCTCAATGGCTAGGTCGTTGCCAGCCCTGGTGGTAGGCTCTCTGAACGCTAGAGAGTTAACTCTCCAACAAAAAGATCTCTCCTCGCTCGAAAATTCTCCCGTGCTAAGCTTGACCTGCTCTTTCTTCAGGAAACACATTGGGTGAGGGGGAAAGAACCAGGCCTTCAGATGGGAAGGATAGGGGAAGTCTACCAGGCCTTGTTCACATAGAAAAAGAGAGGGGTGGCAATCATCATGTATAACAGGCTGGGATTTGAGGTGTTCACTACCCTTAGGGATCCGGAAGGCTGCTATTAGTTTGTCAGAGGTGGTATTCAGGGGACCCCGTTGAAACTTGGAGTGGTCCACTACCCGAACGAAGGTCAGATATCCTTTTGGGAGAAGGTTAGGGACAAGCTACAACTGTTTGTGGGGGGCTCCCTTATGATAGGGGGAGACTTCAATATGGTCCTGGAGCCCTCCAAAGACGGGAAACAGATTGGCGCACAGAGAGCACACCAGCAAGATGAGGCCACATCACACAACTTCCATAAGATTAACTTGGACCTGGGTTTGGTGGATTCTCTGAGCCCCCCCAACTTCGGGAGACCTCCCCTTTACATTCTACTCAAAGCCCATGAATCCTTTTCAAGTATCGATTACATTCTGGTAGACGGCTCCATATTTGGCCATGTTGGGGACTCCCGTGTGGACCCGGTAATGTGGTCAGATCACAACCTAATGCGCATAACAATGGGAGAAGGATGGGGGCTACCGCATACAGGGAGGTGGAAATGTAATGCTTGCCTTCTGAAAGATAAGGAGATTGCCCGCACACTGCTTGCTGACATAATAAAATACTTCAAAATAAATTACAATGGGGAGGTGGGTCGACGATACACCCTATGGAATGCATTCAAGGCCACAATCCACTGGGTCCTAATATGGATAGGAACCCAAAGGAAAAGGGAGGGGAGGAAACAGGAAGATCTCCTTAGAGGGAAAATTGCAGAACTTCAGCCTGGACGGACCCCTGGAGGTTCTATCGCCCTAGACCGGATTTTGGACACTCAAGAGTTATAAAGCGCAGTTAAAAGACTTTGAACCCGTAAGCCCTTGTTACCGTAAGGTAACAATTTATTGGATGGATGGGATGCAGAATGTACTCTTGCACCAATAATAAGACCGACTCAGGAAGTTGGCAAAACATAACTGTTTTATTTGCAATTATCTAAAACAGGGAGTACAACTGACATCAGCGGACGTTCGCCCAAGTCTCTCAACGTATTACATGAAAAAACACACATTTATAGCAAATACGTTGACATCATACTACGTGGCAAAATAAGAAAACCTGCTTGGGGTTGTGGTTGGTCCACAAGGAACATCTAGGTATACTTTCTATGGGGGATAGGATTGTGATTGTGCCTCTCTAGTCAGGTGGACAACTAAGCCCACCCCTAGTGCAAGTCATCTTCATTGTCATGAAATACACAACGTTTCATTGGCTTACAAACTATAGGGCTCTTAGGTACGTGGCCCTCTATAATTGGTTGGCACGCTTGTACCCTTCTGGAATATTCCACTCACTAGCAGTACGCAAGCTGGTACCCCAGGTGCTTGTGGGTGGATTTGACCATGCCTCCCGGTCCAATTAGCCCATCATCCATCATCACTCCTGCTGTCTGCCAGGCAAATTGTCTTTGAACTCGGCCTTGCAAAGTATCACTGCACCTGGGAATAGAAGGGAGTGTGAGCACAGTCTTATCTTCAGTCTCGATGTAGCTTGCCCAAAGTCTATTTCTATCTAGACGATGTGAAAGAAGACCATGTTTGAACTCTTTCTTTCATATTTTACACTATTAAATTAATAAAACCTGGCACTCATTCCCTTAGTGTTTTTCCATTGCACCTCAACAGGAGCTCTTCTTAAATAGATAACCAGTTTCTTGGCTGCCCCAACCCTTGACACTGGGCCAGACAAGCCTTCTTGATTCTTCCTTCATTGTCAGCTGTTTTCTGCGCCACACTTTCAGCCCTCTCGTTCACGGGGTCCTGGTTTGCTAAAATGGGACGTGGAACAATCCCATACACATCTATACACATGTATATAATATATTGGTGGCACCGCCTGCAGTCTATTTATTACATATAGCCATCCTTCATGATTACTTAGTCTGCTTGCGTTTCAGCATCTGTACAATTATAAAACAGCTTGTATTTTCCTCTGTACTTTTTGTACGTGCAATCTTCATTCCGCCCATGAAATGTTACTCAATTCTTTACTTCATCAGAAACTATAAGGTCTATATACTTTCTTCTTCGACACCTCTTCTTGGTGCGTCATCTCTGCTTCATGTGTAGTCACCAGTCTCTTACCTTCACCGCTTCACACTTCTTCAGGGATCTCCTTTAAAAGGCTGTAATTTCTTTGTGGGCATATTATGTAGGGCTTTCTTAATGGATACCTTGTTTCGAGGATTCTTCGTGGGATAGATACCAATAGATACCAATACATCGTACATATCGCAAGTTCCGGCTTCCAACATATGGGCAAAATAGGGGCAGGACATGCAGTAGAGGCATTTATCTCCTCCTCTACACTCCCCCCTCTGGTTGATTTATCGACCACTCGCCCATCGGTCTTCAAATCTAGACATCCTCGACTGAAAAAGTGCTTCTTTGGAGTCCATATCTTCATTACTCCTTTTAGAGATCCTGCTAATTTGACATGTTCATCAACACTCGGGGTCATGTGGCTACATTGTCCATTTGGACTGCAGTAGATCCATTGTCCCACATGCTTCTTGTGGTTCCTCGGATACAGGAACTTCGTTCCCTCAGGTGCTAGAATGCTTGCCTCTATATTTTCTCTTCATCCGTCAGCTCTTTGGGTCCAAACACAGACTCAACATCAATCATGACCTTCATTCCTACTGCTTTCTTGGCTGTCTTCTTGCACTGTGTGATTATTATTCAGATCACATAGAATCTAAACATGATCATCACCAATAGTGCTCCGAGAAACTTAAGATATTCGGCATCCATTGTGGAACCCATGAAAAGATCGATGATTTTGTCTCATCTTCCATATTTATGTGTAGATTCCTCAGCATCATTATGGCCTCTGTCAAGGTTCCATTCTCATCATCATGAGAAGGTATGAATGTGCAACATGATTCTCCAATTTTGGCACAAACACCTCCATCCATTGCTGTAATCATGTCAAGGACATATCTATTCTGAAGAGTCATCAGTCTTATGGCTCTGAGTTCTTCCTTGATCGCGTTGAATCCCTTTATGGTAGTGTTGATTGTCTGCAGAAGTTCCCATCTGGTAATCTGTTACCATTTGGCATTCGTCATTGTCTGGATCCCTGGCATAAACATTGCTGCGAATACTGCCGAAGTCTGACAAAACCATCTGTGTTCATAAGGAATAGCATCGAAAGCTTCTATCGATTTAGCTGAAAAATAGTTCTCCTTCTTTTTTTTCGATTGAGAAATCCAACTGATCTCCTCTTTCTTCAAGTCACTCTTTGGAATCACCAACGCTGGAACATGAACGATCACCATAGAACACAGCCCTCCCCAGTCCTTGGGCAACTTCATATATGCTCTGCATCCACAGGACCAGTAGTGGTCCATTATCATTACTGTTCCATCCTTCATTCCTGATACATCGAAAATACGGCCACACTGTTGATTCATTCCAACTTTCCTTGTTCCATTGTTTCTAAAGCACAGCTCTCCACTAGCCAGAGGCACTATCTGCAATGGGCCTCCATTATCATCAACCCATGTCATCAACTTTGCAATCTTCGACCAATGATGTTTGCATTCATTCTCTGCAGTATTTATAACTGGCTCATAATATCCTATAAGTGCTAATGCGTTACATATAATCAGGCCTTCTGACCATCTGTTTGGAGTTAGCACTGTTCCCTTGATTTGCAACTGGCCTCGCTCCTTGCATCTTTGTATTTCTTTGTAATTGTTTCTTTGACAATCAAGCTTTTTGTTTACTTCCCATCGGATTCCTGCTCCATTCATTCCAGGCTGTTCATATCTTATTATGTGATCTCCGGTGTGAGGTCTCTCTCTTGTCTTTAAATCATGCACATAACCATCTTCTTCTGGAGCTGTCTTCTCGGTCACCCATACCAAGGATGCTGTTCGACCCTGGGACGGACCTCTCGTATGTTAGAGTGCAAGGTGTGTCAGGCAATGAGCTTTCTAAACTGCTACTTCTATAGCTATGAATATCTTAGAATTCCCCCTAGCATAAGGTATGAAAGCACAAACATAGCAGTTCTCCTTTTTCATGTGCTGATACCCCATGTTTTTCCCCAGGTGTGCTGTACGATCTAGATCATTATTGAATTCATAATCATCTTCCCTTATGTGTCTCCCTCTTGCAAAGTGAGTGTGTGCATAATGCTCATGGAGTGTATAAAAAAATGGTCCTTCCTACAGAGGAGATCATTGGTACACTTGTCATAGAAATGGGTGACTATACACATGTCACTGGTGTGGGATTAATCACAAATGGCCTAGGCCTTTCAGTAACAGACAATTCTGAGAGAGTCACTGGAGTGGGAAGAGTCAAAGGGACTTCTACCTTGCTAGGACCAATAAAGTAAACAGTATGGATTAGCAGAACCAGGAAAAGAAAAGAATGATAAATACGGAGCACGCATATATTATGCACCAACAATTTAATCCCACCAATTACGATTTTCCACACTTCGTTGAGTTTGCTCACTTTCCAAAACCGTACCATTCTCGACAGTCCTCGTTGTGCCTGCATACTGCTTTAAGGAAGGAAAAATCCTTTTTATTCAGGCAACTCTGTTAAATGGTCAGGTAACTGCAGGATCTGTTCAACTATCACCATAAGCAGCCTCCTGATCGCAGGGCCATTTTTAGGATCATGCAGGAAAGTACATATATTAGTACTGCGCCCAACAAGAGCAGGATAAGCTCCAAGTACAAAAAACGAAAACAGCAAGAAGAAACCTATGGGTATCAGCATCTGACAGGACCATCAAATTAACCAGACAAAAACTCAGTGAGGAATGAATCTGGAAACTGCTCACGTTTCCAGTCGTCAAATTCAAACTCCAGGGCTGGCATATTTAAAACATCAACACTTTCTAAAGTCCAATTCAAAGATTCCTGTGACTCAAGAACTTGGTTTGCACCCTTGCTATAATATCTAATAAGAGTGTCTGGGGTGAACCACAGTCCAAATGCACACTTGTATTTATTTAATCATCAGCCTTAGCGTCCTTCTTCCTAGTCATTGATTGAGTCTGCACGTGCTGAACAACTTCTTCTTGTCTTGCTTCCGAATCAACAGTCGGGGGTGTGTCGGTCTCACCAATGTAAGGCTTTACGTCACTCAAATGGATCCAGGCGCGTCTCTCTTGGACTTTTACTGCTGAGGGAGTAACATTTTCTACGACGCAGGTACCACTAAACTGTGGCTCGTGCCACTTTCGGGTGAAATTACACACTAGAACTGGGTCTCCAACAAAAAGTGCATGGTACAGGTAAACGTTCTTGAAATCTGGTTGCTGAATGGTCTTCATCTGTGTCCTGAGACTGACCCCCTTGCGCTTCAATTGATCTGAAATCACAGAGATAGTAGTGGTCATACATGTCAAATAAGCACGTACCTCATTTCCTAACATTTCTGCTGTCTTCTGGGCATCACTTCTGCTCCTCAATGGAGGAGACAAAGGAGTTTTCATTTGCCTCCCTGTCACTAGTTTGTGGGGTGTGAGGTGGTGGTCTGACCCAGGCTGAATCTTTAATGCGTATAATGCAAGGGGCAGGCAATACAGCCATCCCTTCTTCAGTGTCAATCTTAATTTTGCAATTCTCTCTTTAAGGAGGCAGTTGAATCTCTCACATATTTTTTTTCGCTTGTGGGTGATAATTAGAAGAAAATTTGTGTTATATACTTAATAGGCTAATCTGTTCAAATACTTCATTAATGGGGCCCATTGTTGGATCTCAGCACCTCACATACTCCCCATTTGGGAAAGACTTCTCAGACTAAAAACGTTGCTGCACAAGTGGCATCAGGGTGTGTACAAGGACCTGCTTCGATCCACCTGGAAAAGGGACACACCACCACTATCATATACCTGTATCCACTACTTACTTGCAGCATATCAACATAATCAATATGTATATGCTGAAATGGACCATTTGGTCGAGGAATCACTCTGATCATTCGCAGTGTATGCCCGGCGGTAAACTTTTGACATATGATGCAATTTACTGCATAAAATGCAATGGGCCTCATTCCGAGTATGGCGGTAAGGGATAGCGGCCACCGGTAACGAGACCGGTGGTGGTAATCCCTTACCGCCATACTCCGAGTTCCCTTTGCGCCCTCGCCCTTAACGAATGCTTTGAGCAGGTGTTAAAGTGGAGGGCGCAAAGGGGCCTCCAAGCCAATAACTGTGACCGTAATGAACGGTCACCGTTATTTGCATCTTCCCCATTCCCATTGAGCCCTATGGGGGCTCATTTGGGAATGGGGAAGAGCCTTGGTGAATGGGGAATTACCGCCCCGCCAATCTTGGAATGGGGCGGTAATTCCGCCATCCACCAAGGCGCTGCCGGTCCGGGTACGGCGTCAACCAAGGCGTTAATAGCGCCATTGGTTAGCGCCGTGCTCGGAATGAGGCCCAATGTGTTCAACAGGTTTGATACGAACCAGTCCTCTGCAATAGCTGCTGTGAGGCTCTCACTAGTTACATGCGCTGGGTAGTGCAGCTGTTCAAGCGCTACCCTTAACAAGACTACAGGCATCACCGGCTTTCCAGTGCTGTACTGTCGCCGTAATGCTTCAGAGGGGGATAAAGAACACCCCCTTCATTTCCACAATTCCTGCTCTTCCTGTGGTGCGCTGCCTTGAACTTCCATCAACTGTGTTCATGATAAATGATTAAACCCTTCATTTACTGTCATAATCGTGACTACTTTTTCTTTTACATCTGCAGTATCAAAACTTGAAATATCTGGTGAATATGCAACCCTTTTGGCCTCTTCGTCTGCGGCTTCGTTCCTGCACGAAATAAAGTTGGTTCGCTTAGTATGTGCTGCGCATTTAACTATTGCAATGGCTACTGGGAGTTGTAGTGCCTAATTAGCCTGTCCAATAATGTTGCGTTTGCACTGAAGTACCATCTGCTCATAGGTAGCCCCTCCTTTTTCCAACATGCTAACCCTGCGTGCACAGCTGACGTCACATAGGCGAAGTCACTGTACACCGTCACTTCCTGCCCTGCATGTTTTTTCAAGCGTGACAATAAGCACCACCAATTCTGCTGCTTGCGCTGAAAAGTGAGACAATAGTATTGCACTTGCTACCACTTCAAATTCACCATTGGCTCTGTGTTTTACCACAGCTGAACCGGAATGCCTTTCCCCACTAGTTGATCGATTTTCGAAGACCCATCAATGAAGAGAATCTCGCCCCTGCTAACGCATTTTCCTTTACTCCCGGGATGTCATCATAGAATTCCTCATAGTTAGTGCAATCATGCACATGCTCACTCTTTACCACAGGCTCAGCTATAAACGTGGCAGGTTCACTATTTTACATCTTACTATTTTGATGGCTAAATTCGATATAACTACCTCATATGCAGAAGCTCTATGAGATGTCAATGTACCCTTGGGTTTTTCCAAAATGGCAAACAAGGTATGCTCAACAAACAAGGTCATACAACACCCCATCACAATACTAGTAGACTTCTCTATTTTGAACACGGCTGCTGCCAATGTCTGTTCACACGGAAGGTGCACCGTCATAACTGTATCTAAAATCCCACTATAATATGCCAGAGGTTTGTATCCCTATGTAGTCATTTGTTAAGTACTGCTGTCATGACTGCCCCATTTGTGTGCGAAAATAAAAATAACTCCTTGTCAAAATTGGGAATTACTAAAACTGGAGCTGAACAAATTGCTTTCTTTAGTTCTTCAAACCCTTCCTCCATTTCCTCAGTCCAGTCCATTCTATCTTTTCCTTCTTCACTTGTGCTTTCTTCAAAGCCTGCAAAAGCAGTCTTGTGTATGAACTATAATCAAACACCCACCCTCTAACAGTTGCATAATCCCAAAAACTGCTGCATGTGTTTTACCGTGTGCGGTTTTTCTGTTTTCATAATCGCCTCAGCTCTTCCAGGTGTGACTCGTTTTCCCTCAGGTGTGATCAACTGGCCTATATACAACACTTCTTCCTGACAATATTGCAGTTTATCCTGGCAGACAAAGGATATAAGGTAGACAAAGATAGTCATTAACTAAACTGAGTCTTGTCTGTACACATCTTCTGTTGTGCTACAAACCAAAATATCATCTATGTACTGTATCATCATCTACGTACTGTATCGCAATGCCTTGCAAATCAATATTGCTTAGGTTGCATTTCAAGGACCCTATTAAAGATTGATGGAGACTCACAGGACCCTTGCAGCAAGTGAGTTCTTTTCAATTTAGTTTGGCGAAATGTAAACGACGTCCGGTCTTGGGAGTCCTTATGAAACGGTGTTGAGAAAAACACATTTTTCAAGTCAATGACCATGAAATATCGTGCCTCTGCTGGGATACTATATAGTATTGTCACCGGATTTGAAACTAAAGGAAATTCTGCCTCTACAATCTGGTTAATCGGTCTCATGTCTTGTAATATTCTCCACGACCCTCCTTTCGATTTCTTGATAGGATACACTGCAGTATTACACAGCGACTCTGACGTCACTAAAATACCTTGTTCCATCAGGGCTGAAATAGTCTTAAAAATACCATCATTCTCCTCTCGAGACATAGGACACGGTCTTGCTCAAGGTAAAATTGCTCCTGGTTTCAGCTCAATCTTAACCTCTCCTACCCCTTTCAACAGTCCTAAGTCATAGGGGCCTTTAGTCCATAAAGCACTTGGCACTTTTCAAAGTCTTCATCAGAAAATGCTGGACGCTGCCACACCATCACCATTCGCTGTGGAATTTCTCTTTTCTCTATTCTGATCCAATATGTAATACTCATCTCGAATATCACTTCATCATCTTATGGATAATCTCTAAACATATACTCATCAGTGATGTCAGTCAATCTATACCCTTCTCCAATGGCAATCACTGCTCTCCATAGCCTGCCCATGTCATCTGTTCCTTCGAGCATGGCCATTTCTCCTCGCACCATGGCTGCATTTAACTCTAGGGGAATAATCTGCCCCCTCTTCATCCATAGGTATCTGTGGTCTCAACAAAAACTCATCAGGTATTCTCATAATCTTTCCCACTATGCCGGGTAACCATGTCAACAAAATGCATACCCCATAAATAGTTCTTGTTCTAATGGCATTCCTCGCAGAGCCATTTCCCTGTAAACGCCAACATAAATTCACCCACATTCATATAATCTATCCCTGGAGTAGAACACACTATGCCTTCATCAGTAAAAGAAATCATCATGTTAAGTTCATCATTAAATCTCATCCTAGAATGTTGACTAGTGTCTTCCTTGAATACAATAATAGAACAGACGTGTCACACTCTCCTATGTAGACTGGTAATTCATCAGTAAAAGGAACTCGAATTGTAGCTCCAGAGAATCCTTGAGCATTCATGGCATTTCCTGACATTGAGTATTTTCCCTCTCGTATACATGAGCGAGTAGCCCCAGTGTCTACTAAAAAAGAAAAAGATTTGCCTCCCACCGTCACATCAACCCTTGGTTTCTCTTGGGGTCTGGTGTTACCGATAGTACTGAACACATCCAGTCACCCTGTTAGCTGTCCTATAGTGGATACATACTTATCCCTGTACCTGTGGAAGGACTTACTCCCACCACAGTGACTCCCCCTAATCTAGGTGTTAATAACTGTCCCATGCTGTATCTGCATAGGTGCGTGCTGTGAATGTCATTGCGGTGGATTCAATGGTACTTGCTGTGGCCACAAAGCCTGTTGCATTTGCAGCACTTGTGCTTAATATACTGTCTGAACTTGGACAAACCCATCCCTAGCTTGTGAGCTATATGCTGGAGGATAAGCTGTCCCCCCTCTTGAATATTGCCCATTCTGTATATACCCTTGGCTCCCACATGCGCGCGCAATATGTCATGTCATTCAACACATCTAACATACAGGAGGAACTCTTCTGATTTGTCCCCCTTGGTTAAATCCTCCTTGCATATTCCGATTATCATTCTGCATATTCTGAAACCCGCCTTGGTTATTCTGAAAACCATCCCTTCCTCTGTAGCCCATTCCTCTGCCTTGTGATACAAACCCACTCCATCCTTGATCCATTTGGCGTTGATTATTTACCTGCGATGTACCCACTGCTTGCTGCATTTCGAAGTCTTCTCCGCTTGTCATTACCGCCCCTTCTATGGCATACTTTGACAATTTCTTCTGAACTAACTTGGGTTCCTCAAGGTTTCTAGCATCTTGCCTCTTATTTTTCTCTTGCAGCAGCCGGCAGTGATGCACTATGGTCAACTGTATTTCTGCCCATGGCTTCGCTTCCATTCCCACTACTTTCTTAAGCTGCCTTTGTACTGGTTCAGGTAGTTCCTGACATAAAATGTGCTAAAATACTGCCACTGTCTTTCCCCATGTTTCCCGCGTTTCAAGTGTCCACCATTCCTGATTACTTTGAATACAGGCAAGTGGATCTTCATCATCTCTGATCTTACGTGCCGTAATTGCACCCATATCTGATGTATCACGATATGGTACCCTGAGCGCTCTCCAGATATCTGCTCTACAATTATTAAATGGCACTCCATTGTGCGCTGTGTTCTGTGCTGTGACACTTGAATATCCTGCTCTTGTCCACATGTCATCAGCCCTTTAAACAAGAATGGCTCCTAGGAGACCTTTAGTGTCCCCTATTGCTAAAGTATTTCCCCCTGTCATTTTCTCGAGTTCATAAATCCAATTTCCCACACCCGCCGTTAAACTGGGAAGTTTACATCTTAAATTATCCTTATACATTTGTGACCATGGAATATACTGCGGCCGGGCCCCTCTGTTCTCCAATAAAATGTATAAGTTACTCACTATAGTGACTAACGCACTCTTAGTCCATAGTCCCTTTTCCTCCATACTGCATGGGCGTCCCTTCCAAAGAACGGGAGACATAACCTTTTTCACCAGAAAAAACCCTCTTCCCCTTTAAGTTTAGAGGCGTGTGGGCGTGCGGCCCAGGGACTGCCCTGACTCCGCCCTCCGGTGCCACACCTCTGTCCCCATTCATGCATCGGCAATAGAATTAACATTGCCTTATGACACCAGAATTATTAGGGAGGGATGTTGGTGGGACGTATGGAGGAAAGGGGACTATGGACTAAGAGTACATTAGTCACTACGGTGAGTAACTTATAATTACCCTTACATCCCGTCCCCTTACCTCCATACTGCATGGGCGATTACAACTCAATGGCCCTCATTACGACTATGGCGGAAAGTGACTGACCGGACCGCCACAGCGTAAATAGCGTTTCCGCCATTGCACGAAGGAGCAAAGTGCGGCCCATTCCGACCCATCGGGCACGAGCACCACGGCATGGCGGAAGTGCAAAGTCCGCGATGGCGGAAATGACCCCAAAACGGCCCACACCGCCGCCGTACGGCGCCCTAGGTGCAATACCGCCACCCATCACAGCGGGCACCGCAGAGTGCGCCTACCGGAAAGTACGGTGACCGGAAATATACGGAAACGGAAGTTAAAACATGGTCCCGGAACGGGAAACATCCCGCCGTGCACCTATAAAACCACCAAAACCACACAACCACTAAAAACACTACCCCGAGACACACCCCAACCCGTCATCCACCCTAGCGAAACCAAGAAAAATGGGAAAAGTAGCGAAGAAAGCGTGCGACCGCAAGCGGCAGGTCCACTTCTCCCGTGAGGAACTCACCGTGCTAACAGAGACCCTCCAGGAGAATGCTGCCGTCGTCTTCTCCACGCAAATGACCAGGACGGCACTTGCGAACAAGAAGGCCATATGGGCTCTGGTGGCACAGCGGGTAAGCGCGGTGGGGACCGCACCCCGCAACCCACAGCAATGCAGAAAGCGGTGGGACGACCTGCGGATACGCGTCCGCAGCATACTCTCTGCCAACCGCAACATTGCCACAGCCACCGGGGGAGGTCCTGAATCACCCATCAAGTTGACCCCCTGGGAAGAAATCTGTGCCTCCACCATCGGAATAGAGAGCATAGAGGGAGTCGGAGGGATGGAGAAAGGAGTGCAGACATCAGAAGAATCAGGTAGGTGGCCCAGATAAAACAATGCTAAATCCACAATGTCCAATCATGTGAAGTACCATGTGTCCACATAGTGCAACAGAAACACATGTCCAGGAGAACGTCCACACACATCGCCCTGATAGCGCACCTTAAAACCACAATAAATACATAAATAATTAAAAACCCCTAAAACACCCACCACACGTCCAGCAGGCACACCCTAACTGCAGGCTGCCAAACAACTGCACCCTCACCCCACACACAAATAAAAGCACCTCCAAGGCACCGACCCAAATCACCCTCATGTACCACCCCAATGCATGTGACACAATGCCATTCCAATACCCACAGACCCATTAATAACCCTCGCCCTCCTTTACTCCACCACAGGCTCCGATCCAAACGACGAGCATCAGGACACCCCTACCAGCACACCTGCAAAGAGGGCCAAGACCAACGGCCAAAGACCCTCCACCTCAGCTGCACGCATCAAGACACGGCAGCAGCACAAATCAGGTGGCAGCACAGAGGAGGGAACATCAACAGGCACCCCAGCAGCCAGCATGCCCACAACACCACCACCACAGGTCCCCCCAACAGATGCCACAGAAGGCACTGCCTCTGGTGGCAGCAGCACCATAGGTGACACCCCATTGATGGCAGCATGCTCCGACACAGAAGACGGGGATGTCGAAGTCAGATCCATCCATGACCTGTCCCATTCCCCCTGTCTGTCCCATCCCGTACAACATGAGGATACCACGCAGGGGCACCCACAAGACGACGACTGGCCATCCCCCCCAAGCCCTGTGGCAAGGCAACATGAGGTCAACAGCCCCTCTGTGACACCCCCGCAAATGGCCATGGCCCAGCAGAGGCAACAGTCCCTCGACCAGTTAATCGTGCAACAGCAGCAACTGGCCACGCTCCTCAAGGACCATGCCGATGAATGTGGGCGCACTAAGTCAGACATAGAAACATCAACTGAGACACTCAGGGCAGAAATGGAGAGAAGTACAGAGACACTAAGGGCACAAATGGAGAGTAGCACCGAGAGCCTGAGAGTCCAAATGGAGAGTAGCACCGAGAGCCTGAGAGTCCAAATGGAGAGAAGCACCGAGAGCCTGAGGGGGGAACTGCATGCGACGTCCAAAGACGTATGTGCCGAACTTGCCGCAGTGCGCCGTGTGCTCACTGAGCTCTCACAAACCCTTAGGGACATGCATGGACGTGAGCAGGCAGAGACGTCATCCGTTGCAAGTTCCGTCCAGGGCAGCCCCCAACGTAGATCTGGGAGGAACCTGCGCTCCACAGGCAGGGGTGCCCCTGATACCCGCAGAGGGGGCTTGCAATAGCGACAGCCCACTGACAATGAGCTTCTTTGGACACTGGTGTTCGGGGGGGAGGTAGGAGGGTGGAGGGGGTGTGTTGGGCTCACTTGGGTGGCGGGTCGATAGGGTGTTCAACATGATATCACATATGCCATAAACAGTGCACGATCAACCAATGAGATGTGTGGACAATGATCTTTGTGTACTAGGCCATCATAGGCGTACAGTCCATATTGTGCATGTACCAGACACACACAGTGCCACGAGTCCCGTGTCCATGTATCAGCCACCAGGCGTGAGTGCTAGAAGCATGCATCAATGAGATGCTGACGAATGTCACGGCCCTCCGGTGCCTCGCAGACTCCTTGAGGTGCTGCCACATCCCCACACTCATCATGACCATCATCAGGTGCTTGCAGTTCAGCGTCAGGGGGCATGGGCACATTTCTACGTACGCACATGTTGTGGAGCATGACACATGCCATGACCATCTTTGCAACCTTCTCATGGCGGTACAGGAGTGCCCCGCCAGACCTGCTGAGGCAGCGGAAACGAGTCTTCAGTAGGCCGAATGCCTGTTCAATGACTACACGGGTACGTGAGTGGGCATGGTTGTAGTCCTCCTCATGCTGGTCCCGTGGGTTCCGGACTGGTGTGAGGAGCCATCTCTTCAGTGGATACCCAGCATCACCTGTATGTGGACGATAAACGTATGATGTGGAATGCCATTGCTACGTACGCACCCTCCCCCTCCCCCTTCCTGGCAGTTCATTGCCGCATCACATACCCCACATCATCATGCATGAAATGAGACTCACCGAGTAGCCAGGATCTGTTCCCTGCGTGTCGCTCCATGTAGCGTGGTATAGTAGAGTTCCTCAAGACCATAGAATCATGGGTTGATCCAGGGAATCTGGCACAACAATGTGTAATGATCCTGTTGGAGTCACACACCATTTGTACATTCAGGGAATGAAATTGTTTTCGGTTGCGGTACTGGGCCTCCATGGCATGTGGGACGACCAATTCCACATGGGTGCAGTCGATGGCACCAATGCAACCCGGTATGCCGGCAAGTGCATGGAATCCCACTTTTGTGTTGGTAATTTCCAGCTCCGAGCGTGGTAGAGAGATGTAGTCGTCTGCGTGCTGCAGGAGGGCATCGAGCACTTGCAATAGTGTCCGTGAGAACAGTGGCTGAGAAATGCCATGCAACTGTCCGACTGTGTGCTGGTAAGGGGCCTGTGGCCAGGAAGTGGAGTACAGACACCACCTTCAGTAGGGGTGGGATGGCGGTTGGGCTATCTATCATGCTGACAAGGTCAACGTGTGTCATGTCCACTATTGCGGCTATGGTGTCCCGGTCCAAACGGTAGAGGGTGTGGATCTGCTCATCAGTGAGGTTGAACGGATGTGCTCGGAGGCGTGGGATTGCGGGCTGCCTGCGTGGTGGTAGTGGCTGTGCTGGCGGCCCTTGCTGGCCCTGCCTTGGCCTCCTCCTCCTCCTGCGTCTCCTCCGTGCGGCCGGTTGTAGTTGGTGTTCGTCTTCTTCTTGGAGGTGGAGTACTTGCAGTGCTATCAGGTCCCCCAGGGCCAACATCGCGAGTCCTGCCGGTAGCATTTCGGAGTGGGTGTGGTTGTGGGAGGAGACTGGGTGTGCAATTTATGTGTTTTCAGGCTGTATGGCCTCCACCTGTGGTGATTCATTCCACCTGTGCAAGCTGCTCTCCCCTTTGGCCGAGCACGTCCCGCACACAACGCTGCAATTCGAGGAATGGCATCTTGCTATTGCATTCATGTATTTGTACCCGATGGCCGTGTAACATTTGTTGATATGTACATTCGGCTATGGTCCCATTGTTTCACATACAATCTTTGCAGTCGCGAACAGACTTGTGATGGGTCAGTGGGACGTAGTACTCGAGTAACGGTGGGCCCTCATGCATCACTGTACCGAGTTGCACCGACGGGCGGGCCGTCCCATTCGTGGGTGAAGGCAGTTGCCATTTTCACACACAGCCGCACTCGATGGATTAATTTGTGATTTCAAACGGCCACAGATGCCTTTTCGACGTGATGTTGCAAATGAGGAATTCGAAGGCCGGCGCTTTCGGTTTTCAGCTAGCGCCGGGGAGATGCCCACAGGTCTGACTGCAAATATAACGTTCTTTTGTTCGATGTCCTTGAGACAGGGGCCATGGCGAGGAAGCAATGATTGATATGAATAGTTTTGGATGCGCAATAGTGACGTGGGCGATGAGGCCGGACGTTCCCAAATACATGTAACTTCACAACACTGGAATTACGGGCTGGGGCACTGTGGATTTTGCAGGCTGCATAACGCACAGACTCAATGGAAATTTCGAATGTTTTGTGAGTAAATATTCAGGCGTTTTCATAACAGGATGAGGGAATGATGAATGGATGCATGGGCAGGTGATTTGATACAGGGTTTGCCATGTACAGGGCTTGTTGGAATCTATCCGCCTCCCCTGCGCTATGTGATGCAGGGCTGCCATAGTGGGACCATCGTCTATCTGGCCTTGTTGAGCCCTCCCTGTCTCGACGCGCCTTCAGACACTTGTGTCCATGCACGTTAACATTCCCATCTGATGGAATCTGTTTTGACAGACGCATGCACAGGTACACTCGTTTGTGATGGTGTTTACACCTCGATGTAGATAGTTATGAGTCGCAAGTGGTTTCGGGGTGGTGATGATCCTTTCGAGTGGGCTAGCATGCATATGACTGTGGATTTAGTGTGATCATTGAAGTGAGTTGTTCGAATGTAGTTCTGATGGCCATTCTGTTCTTTTTCTTTTCTTTTGGTTGACAGGTATCTCCTCCCCTTTTGCCACTGCCATCTGTATGCCACTCCTGCAGATGGCGTTTACTCCCGACACCTGCTGCTTCGTGTTAATCAGTGGAGCAGCATTACGATCTTATGGGACGATCGCCAATGGGCCACATGCCCTTACGCAGTACTAGTGGCTCGGAGCAACATTTCGGCCTTTCAGCTGGACTAGTGCCTCCCCATTGGGACGGCCCTGCGGTTCTGTGCGCTTCCATGTTGCCTTTTCGTACGTGAATGTGGCTCTGTGTACCATGATGGAACAGGGCGTCACACAAGTAGTAGCTGGTCATTCCTTGCGGATGCAGCCCACAATGGTGATATGTGTTTTGGAGTTCATGGACTAATGGCTGTATGGGCTTGGTGATTTAGTTGTGCATTAAATTTCTATTCTGATATGGGCCGTGTAGCGTTCTTCTTTGCGAGTGATGTGGCATATTCCTATTTGGGGAGCGATGTATTGTGAGGAGATCTGCATTGGGTTCCAGCTTCGGAGTTTAGTCGCGTGGTACTGTGCTGGGCGCGTTTGCCTACGGAGCCCAGTGAGGTCAGGGATGGGGGCTGCCATTATGACTGTTTGAATGTTGTCATGCTCAGGGGCGGGGGAATGGGTTTTGTGTAACAGATGCCGGTCAGCCAGGTGGACTGGTGGAATGTTGTGATTTTGGGAATATTGCTGATCACAGGTGCCTGTGTTTGCGTGCGTTTCTGGGGGGGGGACTGTGGTCATGTCCATTGGAATGGCTTCTGTATTCGTGCCATCTGTGCCCTGCAGCTCCCATTGGCCCCTCTTGTGTTTCTTTTGTTCGTTGGCATGCATGGGTGACTTGTACATTTCACTGGTTGCATTGTGACTTCATTGCACCTACGGGGAGTTGTACTTTGTGGGCAGGGAGCGGTGTACAGGCACTCAGTGGGGCCGTTTACGGTTGATTCGCGATGCCGTACTTCTCACCATGGCGGATTGGTGCTTTCCGCCATGCTTGATGGCGTTAGGTACATGTCCGCTAGGGTCGGAATTCGCGTACCCTTGCGCCATGTTGGTATTTACGGTTTGGCATGGCGCGCGCGCGCGTACTTGGTGCAGTTAGCGTTGGCGTTCACTACGGTGTCGCTAATGGCTTCGTACTTTGCGGTGACGGGTCATAGTCGCACCGAGCGGTATTCGATGGCGGTATTGCATTTCCGCCATCGTTTTTCGGATTCCGCCAGGGTCGTAATGAGGGCCAATGTATCCCCAGAGTGGAGAGGAGACCCTCCTCAAGTAAATAGGTTCCTGAGAACCACCTGTCCGAAAGCTGCGTCAGATTTAGAGCCGGCATCCAACAGTAATGCTTGCAGAAAGCCGAGGGAGTGGCCCAAGTGGCCGCCCTGCTTAAAACTTGCCAAGGGACATGGCGCTGGAATGCGATGGCCATTACCTTGGCCCTGACTGCATGGGCATGCATGTTGGCCGGAAGAGGCTTGTGTTGACCCTCGTACACTTCCTTGATGGCCGAGACCATCCAGCGGGATATGGACGCCTTGGAAGCCTGATAGCCTGGTGTTGAGCCTCCGAAGGTGACAAACAGGGCATCCGATTTACGTAAGCCATTGGTCCTGTCCAAGAAGAACTTCAGGGCATGCCTGACATTCAAGCAGTGCAGCACTCTCTGTGCTTTGTCTTAGGATCGGCAAAAAAATGTAGGAAGGACTATTTCCTCGTTCAAGTGGAAAGCAGACGGCACCATGGGCAGAAATGCTGGGTCTGTCCGCAGGACCACCTTTGTCCCTGTGAAAGGTAGTATATGGTTCCGAGGCGACCAGCACCTGGATTTCTCTATGAGCTGAGGTGAGGCCAACCAGTAAGGCCGTCTTGATGGTGGCCAGCGTGATGTCCACGGACGCCATTGGTTCAAACGGTTTGTGCGCCAGGGCGCCCAGTACTATGTTAAGGTCCCACACAAGTTGTGGCCTCTTGACGGGTGGGTAGAACCTTGCGAGCCCCGTCAAATGCTTCTTGACGATAGGGTTAGAGGAAGAGAAGGTCCCCTCCTCCGAGTTCCTGTAAGCCCTGATGGCTGTGAGGTATGTACGACAGGTGTCCACCTGGAAACCCGAGTCGGTGAGGTGCGCCGAGAAGGAGAGCACGTCGTCCAAAGTACATGCAAGGGGGTCAATTTCCCTGGAGTCTGCCCAGTAGCAGAACCTGGTCCATTTACCTGGCTTTTATATTGGGCCCTGGTAGCTTTGCTCCTTGCACCCTGTATGATTTCCAGATTAGCCTGGGAGAGGCTGGGGTGCCGCAGCGTTACCTGCTCAGGCACCATGCTGTGAGGGCGAGTTTCTGAGGCGCTGGGTGGATGACCCTGCTCCTCTGCTGAGCCAGATGATGTGCTGGGCCCATCGGGAGGTGAATCGCAGCCATCTCCGAGAGGCTGAGTAGCTCCAAAAACCATGACCTGTCCGGCCACCATGGACCTGTTAGAATGATGTTGGGTTGGTGAGACTCCCTGATCTTACAAATCACTCTGTGAATCAGCGGTGTGGGCGGGAAGGCGTAAGCCTTCATGCCGTTCCACTGAAGATGAAATGCATCACCCAGAGAGCCGGGGCACTGTCCCTGCCAGGAGGCGAACTGAGGGAACTTCTTGTTGTGCCAGGTGGCGAAGAGATCCACCTGGGGATGACCCCCACCTGTTGAAGATCTCCTGAATAAGGAGGTTGTTTAGCAGGCACTTATAATTGTCTGCTCCCAACCTGCTGAGCCTGTCCGCCTCCAGGTTGGATTCCCCCGGGAGGTGGACTGCCGTGAGGTAGATGTCGTTTTCAAGGGCCTTCTCCCACATGCTGATTGCCAGTCTGCACAGAGGAGGGGATCTGGTGCCTCCCTGCTTGTTGATGTAGTACATGCTGGTCGAGTTGTCTGTCTGGATGAAGACAACCTTGCCCCCTGAGAAGTGGTAGGAATGCTCTGAGCGCTAGCCAGATGGCATTCAGCTCTAACCAATTGATGTTGTATTCCTTCTCCTGTCGAGTCCAGGTGCCGTGGACCGGGAGAACGTCCTGGGTGGCTCCCCAGCCCTCGTGCGGCAAGTCTGTTGTGATGGTGGCCTGCGGGGTGGGCGGCTGAAAGAGCCTGCCCCTCCATAGGTTGCAGTCCCTGGACCACCATGTCAGGTCCGGGTGGAGAGATGGAGGAACGTAGATCATCTTGGTTTGAGAGCCACGCTCCTGGTTCCATGAGGCCGCGAAGTGCAGCTGAATCCACCTCATCCTCAATCTCGTGTGTGGAACGTCTAAATGGACTGCCGCCAAGAGACCCAGTAGATGCTGGTACCACCATGCCAAGGTCACCTCTCTGCTGAGGAAGTCGGTGGAGGCCCTCTTGATGGCCGAGATCTTGTCCTCCGATGGAAATACCTTCTCGGAGCACATGTCCCAGATGAGGCCCAAGAATGTCAGAGTCTGCGTGGTCTGCCTCTGCGACTTCTTGAGATTGAGCGAGAAGCCCAGATTGTGCAGTGTGTTCATAAGGGCATGGGTAGAATTTTGAACTGCTTCTGGAGATGTTGCCCTGACGAGCCAGTCATCGAGGTATGGGTAAACATGGAGGCCCTGTACTCTGAAGAAGGTAGTCACCATTTTCATGAGCCTGGTAAAGACGCTGAGGGCCGAAATGAGGCCAAAACGGAAGGACCTTGTATTGAAAATGGTAGCTCATGATCCTGAACCATAGGAAAGAATGATGGGGCTGCCAAATCGGGATGTGTAGGTAGGTGTCCTTCAGATCCAGGGAGCACATCCAGACTCCCTTGCACAATGTCTCTGCTATAAAAGCTGGCGCAACCATCTTGAATTTCTGAAGGGGTAAGAAGAGGTTGAGGGTGGAAAAGTCCAGCACAACTCTCAGGCCCACCTGGTTCTTCTTCTGAATGGCGAAAATCCTAGAGTAAAAGCCCAAGCCTCGCTGGGAGGCTGGGACTTCCTCCACTGCCTGGCTCTCTACAAGCAACCGGATCTCCCACAGAAGAGTTGCTGTCCCAACCTGAGGGAGTGGAGGGGAGGAGGGAGGAGAGGCTGGGATAGGTGGGCGGTACCCCGTGAATACTACGGAGAGGAACCAGGGGTCCACGAAATTCTGGTGCCAGTAATGTGCATGGAGAGCAAGCATGCCCCGCACTGGAGACACGTGGACCCAAAGGGACGTGTCATGCCTTCTTTCCCTCTGAGGCTGTTGTGGAGGAGGGGGACTGAAAAAAGCCCTCACCTCCCTGCCCCCTTTTTGTTGCTTGCACCGGTTCTGAGACGGTGAGCAGTCCGGCTGCCTGGATCTCCGTTCCTGGAAGTCGCGGAACCCTCCATACGTACGACCCCTGACGGTGCACTGCTGTGACTGGGTGCAGGATTTGGCCATGGTCGTTGTCAAGATGGATAAAGACTTGGCTGTTTATGAGCTGTTTTTCTTCTTGTCCAGCTCTTAGTCCATGGTGGAGTGGAAAAGGTCCCCCCCCCTCGAACGGTACATCTAATATGCGTTCCTGGACGTCCGGGGTTGAATTTTGTGGCTCGGAGCCAGGCTGTCCTTCTCATGTCCGTGGCGATACAGATGGCACGGCCAGAGGTAATGATATGGGCCATGGTGGATTCCATGAGGTCATGCGCCACCAGCTTGGCCTCTGCCAGCCCCGCCTTAAAACATGTTTGGTTCTGCGCAGGGAGTTCCGGGAGGAAGTCCACAATTTCCCGCCATAACCTCGGCATTGGCTTGACAAAGGTGCAGGGACGCGTTGGAATAGAGTTTCTTTCCATACGCCTCCAAGATCTTCTTCTCCTTGCCTAGTAGCGCTGCAGAGGAGGAGGCTGAGGACGACTGAGGCTTGGAGTATAGTGATGCCGCAGCGATCACTGAGGAGTGTGGCTGAGGATGGCAGAGACCAAGAGTCCATCCCCCTCCACCTGTCTGTACTTGGCGTCCAGGCTTCGATTGACCGGTTGGGCCGAGTGGGGCTTAAGCCATTCCTTCTTGGCCAGGAGACTACATCGGTCTGCAGAGGAATCCCTGTCTTGGCAGAGGGGCATCTCGTGAGGATTTCAGCCAGAACCCCCTGTGCCGGCTACTCGACCTCAGGCTGGGGTAGGCCCAGGTATTCCGCCAGCCCAGCAAGACGTTTGTGGAAGGCCCTGGCTGAGGATGGCGTGTCCGGATCCTGCTCATTGTCCGTATCCGGTGGATCAGGAGGATCCGGAAGAGGTGGAGGAGTAGTTGGAGCCGGAGGCTGGGGCACAGGAACCGCAGCCAGAGGCTGAAGAGGTGGTGGAAGCTGGTACGGAACCGCCTGAGGAGTCAGCTGGGGAGCCAGGACCAGCGGCTGCACCAGGGCCGGAGGCGTCGGTGGAGATGCTTGTGGTGCCGCTAGCATGGTCGGGAGGACTTCCCTGATGGCGTCCTTGCGGATAACCCCCATACGAGGTGACTTCATGAGCCTGAGGAACCTCTCGAAGAACCCCTCCTCACTGGTCTGGAGGGGTGGTCGGGGATACTGACTGGGTAGCCGGGGGCTGCTGGAGCCGCTGTATACCCTGCCCGTACGGACACAGTGGGAAGCTGCCCTGTGCATAAGAAGGGTAGGCTGTTGGCCATGTACCTGGTTGAGGCCAGTCCTACCTTGACACTTGTTCTTCGTCGAACTCCTGGAATGGCGTTGGACGGGTGCCTGTGTCTGGCATGGTGGGGGCTATCTTGTCGAGCTGCCTGCCACGTACCTGCTCGCTGGGCCCAGCCTCCTCCAGGACGCTTGTATGTGGATCACGAGGCCTACCCTGCTCCTCGGGCATGGGCTCGGTAGGTGAGACACCCTCGACCCGGGGGTTGGTAGACCTGCATTTAGGTGCCCCCTCAGACCTATTCCCAGTACTAGGGCATAGCCCCTCGGCCATAAGGCCAGTACAAGGGCGGAGCCCCTCAGATGACGATCCGGTACAAGAACCTTCCGGTCCCTCAACACTGCCACTGGGAGGATCCGAGGATCCCTCAGCCTGAGGGCCGGTAACTGAAGCAGCCTCGGTGCACGTGCTGGTACAAGGACCTGAACAGTCGCTCCTGCGTGGGAGAGTCCTTGGGAAGGAGTCTCCTTTGCGGGGTGGATCCGAGGATCCCTCAGCCTGAGGGCCGGTAACTGAAGCAGCCTCGGTGAATGTGCTGGTACAAGGACCTGAACGGTCCCTCCTGCGTGGGAGAGTCCTTGGGAAGGAGTCTCCTTTGTGGGGTGCGATGGAAAATAGCGGCCCCTCCTTGGGCCTGGCTTGGTGTTTCACAAAGTTCTTGAGGTCCTCTGGAGGCGACTTCTGGAAGAGCTCCCTCCACCTTCTTCAGCGCTGTCCATGACAGTGAGCCACACGCTGAACAAGCTTGCCAACCGTGGTCTGGGCCAAGGCAACGTAGGCAGAGGGTGTGGGGGTCTGAAGTTGGGAAGAGCCCGTTGCAGGATGGACACCCGCTGAACCCTGCGGAGTCGACAAGTGCTGAGGAGGAGCGTGGCGCCTGCGGACCGAGTACCTGAATGATAAAAAGACAAAAAAAGACAAATAGAAGTATCATCTGAGCGTGGAATTACATGGCCGAAGACAAACCGTGGAGCGCTGGTGAATTCAGCCTGTTCCCGTTGATGCGGAAAAGTGGACTGGGGTGTGGCGCTGTAGGGCGAAGTCATGGCAGCGCATGCTCCCTGGGCCGAACCCCAGCGCACCTCTTAATTTAAAGGGCAAGAGGGTTTTTTCTGGTGAAAAAGGTTCAGTCTTCCGTTCCTTGGAAGGGACGCCTATGCAGTATGGAGGAAAGGAGATGGGACGTAAGAGTAAGGGAACTGCGTGACCCCAAATCCGCAATCGGCTCCCATTGTCGGCCTATCCATAGTGGAGACAATGGTTCCTAATCGCCTTCGACTTTGCAATGACCTCAGTCTGCTCACATATGGTGAATACTCTCCCTTCTCGCTATGCGCTCGCCCTTTAGGTCGCTCTGGATATGCTATAGGATCTGGCGTTCTATCTTTAGGCTGCCCTAGATCAGACCATCGTACTTCCTTGTCTGTCTGCAGACATCCCTCAGTACCGCATGCACTTCCTTCTTCTTCCCCACGGAAGGTTTCTCTCTCTATGTTCAACATATCTAGCCCCCAGCTAGTATGGCTTTCAGCCCCATCACCTTTATTTAAAGTCAGCCTGTCTAAGGACACGGCTCTATGATCGAGACTAAACAGGTCTCTTTCCTCGCTTTGTGATTGGTAGACCATGGACTGTTCTCTCTTCCCTCGGCTTCCCGGTTTGCTACTTTCTCTTAAGTATTGATAGGCTTTATCGATCCTTTCCCTGATGCTCCCTATGTCAAAATTCTCCTGTAGGCCCTGACGTGGCTCCCTGTGATGGGAGGAACTCCTCTATATTACCCCATGATATTACTGGACTTGTTTCCATGAACTCCTTCTGAATGCGATCAATACCACGCTCCCTCCGTCTCCTTTTTTTCGCTCCATGTCTTCATCTAATTCTCTTCGCTTTCTTGCTTCCAATCTAACTCTTTCTTCTTCTCGTCTTTACTCTTCCCTTCTTTCAATCGCTCTATGCTCTTCTTCTCTTTATCTTTGTAACCTTTTTTCCCTCAATTTCTGCACTTCCTCCACTTCTCTCTTCCATTCTTGCCTATTTTGTTCTTCGATTGTTCTCTGGCTGTAATATTTCCTTTGCTCCTCTACCCCTTCTTCTGCAGTTCTTCCTGATACATCTGTTCTCGTCTCCACCTACTCTTTCTCTTATGTTCATCCGCTTTGAGTCGCTTTTCTCGTTCCCTGTCTTTTCTATCCTGTTCGTCTTGATCTTCCCTTTGCCTGACTTCCTTGATGCTTTTCCCCATCAAGCTTGAGCAATACCTCGTCAGCTTTATCCTTTGATCCTTTCCATCTCTTAATCTCCCGTTCTATGCCTCTGGTTATATTTGATTGTTCGTTCTTCTCCTCCTTGTTCTGTAAAACCTTAAAGATCTCCTTTCTTCTAGCCTCTTCTGGCCTATCGTCACTACTATATGCAGGTGGTTTATATATTGGGTTACTATATCCTGTCATCGCTTTTAGTTCCTACAATGGGTACAATCCTGTGCTTTTTATATCAACGCTTTTTACTTCAAGCGAGGTAAGGGGAGCAGAAGACTCAACACCTTCCTCCTTACACTGATTAAGCATCCAGGCCTCAGGCGGCGGGTCCCCCCGCTTCTCCTGGTACATCTTTCAGAGCTCTAAAATAGCTAACCTTTTCTCCAATTTGTTCCCTGTGTATGCAGCGTGCAAGTATGTGGTAATGTGTTGCAATACTGCCTTTGACAGCGATCCCCCTGGTGACCATGGCATGAACATTTTACCCATTCCGCACTGTACTGTTTGAGTTTAGGTGCGTGTTTTGGCAGCGTCTTGCACAGGTACAAGAGTGGAGTTATATCTCCCATTGTGACGAGTCTCAATTGACTGTCAATACTTACTGTCGCTTTACACAGCAACGTTTCCGAAAAACAACAAATGAGCGCACTCCATCCTTCGCCGCTGAAAGCCTCTATTTCAGTGCCGACAATGACCTAAAATAAGTAAGAACTTTTTATCTCTACTTCAACTTTACACAACTATTCTTCTTGCTCTTCGACACCTCTTTTCAATTACAAAATACACAGACAGACTAGGCAACTTTTCACATATATGTACCATGGTACTCCTTTTTTCTCCTAGCCCCTAAAATACTCTGATTGGAGTTTGAATCGTTCCCTATAATAAACCTGTTTATGTGCCGCCTATTTATACCCCACTTGGGGTTTGAAATGACTCCTTCTAGAACTGCCTTGAGGTAGGAAACTGGGCTTCCAAAACGCTCCTCATTATATACTAAATGCTCTGTTTATTCTAGACAACCCCCTGTTACTTTTCTATGTTACCACAATCACATTCCCTTATTTTGCCATTCCCCTCAATCTACTCACCATTCGCTATTCAGCTCTAGACCTTTGTTATCATCTCCCCTCCTCCACTCGACCACCATTGCCTTCCGTCCGCTCAGCGCCTGTGGAAACCAGGAGGGATTTTGTGAACGAGGGACCCGTCCCACCTGTATCTATCTTCTTGCAAGTTTTCTATATCGGCCGCTCTCCACAGGAAACCTCGCGTTCTTCCGGCTAGATGGCGGAGGGTGTCCGATCATCCGAAACACTGGAAACCTACTGGTTGATGGGAACTCTAACCATCCTATCTCTGCTACCACGTGAACCCGTAAGTCCTTAAAGCAAGGTAACAATTTATTGGATGGATGGGGATGCAGAACTCACTCTTGCACCAATAATAAGACCGACTAAGGGAGTTGGCAGAACATAACTGTTTTATTTGCAATTATCTAAAACAAAGAGTACAACGGACATCAACGGACGTTCGCTCAAGTCTCTCAATCTATTACATGAAAAAAAACACATTCACAGCTAAAACTCGTCACCATTGACATCATACTACGTGGCAAAACAAGAAAACCTTCTTGGGGTTGTGTTTGGTCCACAAGGAACATCTAGGTATACTTTCTATGGGGGATAGGATTGTGATTGGGTCTCTCTAGTCAGGTGGACAACTATGCCCACCCCTAGTGCAAGTGATCTTTGTTGTCATGAAATACACAATGTTTCATTGGCTTGCAAACTATAGGGCTCTTTGGTCCGTGGCCTTCTATAATTGGTTGGCACGCTTGTGCCCTTCTGGAATATTCCACTCGCTAGCAGCACGCAAGCTGTTACCCCAGGTGCTTGTGGGTGGACTTGACCATGCCTCCCTGTCCAATTAGCCCATCAACCATCATCACTCCTGCAGTCTGCCATTCGAATTGTCTTTGAACTCGGCCTTGCAAAGCATCACTGTACCTCAGTCTCAATGTAGCTTGCCCAAAGTCTATTTCCATCTAGACCATGTGACAGGAGACCGTGTTTGAACTTTCTTTCATATTTAACACTATTAAATGAAAAAAACCTGGCACTCGTAGTGTTTTTCCATTGCACCTTAACAAGAGCTCTCCTCGCTTCTCACGTTCATTGTATCTTCTTAAATAGATAACCAGTTTCTTGGGGCTGCCCCAACCCTTGACACTGGGCCAGACAAGCTTTCTCGATTCTTCCTTCATTGTCAGCTGTTTTCTTTTACGGCGCCACACTTTCAGCCCTTTCGTTCACGGGGTCCTAGTTTGCTAAAATGCGACGTGGAACATCCAGATTCTATACATATATATGTATTGGCGGCACCGCCTGCAGTCTATTTACTACGTATAGCCAGCCTTCATGATTACTTAGTCTGCTTGCATTTCAGTATCTGTACAATTATATAACGGCTTGTATTTTCTTCCGTACTTTTCGTACATGCAATCTTCACTCCGCACATGAAATGTCACTCAATTCTTTACTTCATCATCAGAATCTAAAGGTCCATATACTTTCTTCTTCGGGATCTCTTCTTGATGGGTCATCTCTGCTTCATGTGAAGTCACCAGTCTCTTACCTTCACCGCTTCGCACTTCTTCAGGGACCTCTTTTAAGAGGCTGTCATTTCTTCGTGGGTACATTATATAGGGCTTTCTTAATGGATATCTTGTTTCAAGGATTCTTCGTGGGATAGATACCCATACTGGCGTTTTGCATGTCACACTTTCCGGCTTCCAACATATGTGCAAAATAGGGACGGGACTTCCAGTAAAGGCATTTAGCTCCTCCTCTACAACTTGCTGCTGATCAAGACCGAGAAGAAACTGCTTTTTCTCCAACAAAAATATTACAATAAGGGCGACAAGGAGAATAATATATTGGCCTGGAAATTTAGGGAAACCCAGAAAAGTAAGATGGTTAGGGCCGTGAAAACCGATAGGAGAACAACTCATTACGACACTGCTAGCATAGGGACAGCCTTTAAACAATACTATGAACTGCTGTACAAGTCCGAATTTGATGGAGACGAGTCGCACATAGTTGATTTCTTGGCACAGCTACCCATACCGGGGCTACCTAGAGAAACCGCCTCCAAGTTGGATGCTCCAATAACAGAGGAGGAGGTTGTCCAGGCGATCAAGGCAATGAAAGGGGGCACAACACTGGGGGAAGATGGGTTCTCGGTTACATTTTTTAAGATATGTCGATCCAAGCTGGCCCCGTATCTCACAAAAGTCTTTAACGCAATTCTGGAAGGGGGGATTTTGCCAGAGTCAATGATTGGGGCCATGATAGTGCTGATCCCAAAAGAGTGTAAGGGCATGACACAGTGCTTGCATACCGACTAATCTCCCTACTCAACATGGATGTGAAAATTCTGGCAAAAGTGCTGGGAAAGAGATTGGAGAGGGTAATGCCATCCCTGGTCCACAATGACCGGGTCAGCTTTATCAGAGGGTGACGGGGCTCAGATAGTATTTGGAAGACAATCAACATAATGCACTATGCTCGGGAAGCCGACCTTGACGCATACCTCCTTCCATTGGACTCAGAGAAGGCTTTTGATAGGTTGGAGTGGAAGTATATGGCCATCTTCTTAGAAAAAATGGGAGTAAGGGAAAACGTCTGGAAATAGGTTGGAGCACTATACAGGGTGCCATGCGCTCTGGTTCAGGTGAACAGGGAATTATCAGCATCATTTCAGTTAACTAGAGGCATGAGGCAGGGGTGCTCTATATTCCCTAATTGTATGCGCTCATTATGGAGCCCCTGGTGATAGCAATAAGAAAACACCAGGGAATACAGGGTATTCGAAGAGGAGAAGTTGAGTTTAAACTTTCCCTATTTGCTGATGACATATTGGGGTACCTTGTAGATGTACCCTCCTCGCTCCCCGTATTATTTTCTCTCATCGATACATTTGAGGCCTTCTCTGGGTTGCAAATTAAGAAATCTAAGTTGGTAATAATGCCGATCCGTGTTACAGACCCAGGCCTAGACCAAAGGAACCGTATGCCAGGGGTAAGAGTAGAAAAATCAGCGATTACATACTTGGTGGTCCAGCTTGCCAGAAACCTATCGACACTTGAGGCAGTAAACTTTGAGCCTCTTCTGGTGCCCATAAAAGCTGATTTGAACTGGTGGGGAAATCTGATATTATCTTGGTATGGCCGAATAACAGCAGTGAAAATGAACATTCTCCCATGACTTCTGTACAGGTTCACGGCCCGACCCACGAAGACCCTAGAGAGCTTCTTCAGGGACATCCGTTATAGTGTACAGAGGTTTGTCTGGCAAAACAAGACCCAGAAGATCAAAAGATCTACCCTCTCCCTCCCAAGGGAGGAGGGGTGCTTCAGCTTTCCAGACTTTGCTCAATATTACAAGGCTTCCCAACTGCGAGTGATCCTAGAACATATGAGGGATGATCTGGGGACATATTGGACATATTTTGAAGACCTGGACATACACCCAACCAAAGGGAGGAACATACTCTGGGCTCCTTATAGGGATATACCGAATAGGCTGAGGGAGCATCCTTGCCTGGGAGTGCTATGGACTCTATGGAGGGAGGAAAAACGCACCGAGAGCCTATCCTCTTGGCCTTCTCCAATGTCCTTTGTTTGAGGCCTAGTTATAGGGTTGTAGAACAAGGGATTTTGTAGCAGGCAGGCATGGTCTGAGAAGGGATTGGAGAGGGCGGGATAGGTGTTTAAGGATGAGGTATTCCTGGAATATGGGGCAGTCGCAAAGGTGCTTCATAGGGTTAAGATTTCTATATTCGAATACTTACAACTGAAGGGAATCCTTACCAACTACAAATGGGGCGACAAACAAACGCCCATTCACACCATTTGAAAGGGTACTAGATGCCTCAGAGAAAGGGAATAGTGTCTAGACTCTATAGGTTCTGATTACAACTGACAAGAAGGATAGGAAGGCTTTTACTGGAACGAGTTCGAGGGAGAGGAAATCTCAGAGGAGGTCTGCGGGAAGATATATAAAATTATGTTTCACAGGAACCTGTTTACAGCAGCCATGGAACACAACTTCAAAGTATTGCAAGGATGGCACAGAGACCCCTTGAATGTTTGCTGGGTCTTCCCTGCTTTCCTCGAGGATGTTTGGTCTAGTGGGTTCTCTAGCACATATGTGGTGGCATTGTCCGCAAGTCCAGTTGTACTGGAGGGACCTACTGGGATGGATGTCGTAGGTTATAGATGAGGTCCTCCCACTGGACCAACTCCAGATGGTACTGGGGCTCCCCGCGAGGTACTCTGACACCTATAGATATCCGAGAATGTGGAAAGCGATGTTTAGGGCGGGTAGGGTGGCGTTGGCTCACAAATGGAAGAGTGTGGCACTGCCTGATAAGAATGATTGGTTACAGAAACAGAGATATGTATTTGATGGACAAGTTGACTGCAATGGTAAATGATCAGATGTGTTCATTTAGGGTGGAATGGGACCCAGTGATGCGCAACTCGGGATGGAATGAGCATTAGAGGGTTTGGTGGAGGCTAGCATCACGCTTGGTTGGTAGGATGGGAGCGATGGGGGAGACAGCTAGGAGAAACCAGAGACTTGTAGGGGGACACAGAACTCAAGAACGATAAGCCCTCAGCACATGGGAAGACTGGGTAGCTCAGAGGGAATATCCCCCGAAGGGCAAATGGACTCAAGCATAGATCCACTGCAGAGCCTAATTAAGATGAATGTTTTCAGTGTTGAAGTAGAGACATTTGGCCTTTAGGAGGTTGCTGCATGAAATCACCAGTTATTGATGTTGGGGAGGGTAGGGGTGGAGGAGGGAGAGGGTGTTGAATTTGAAGACCCAACTATACTTTGTTGTGACATGTACAAATGATGCCTCAATAAAAATGCAAGTTACAAATATAAAAAACTTGTACAATATCAATATTGTCGTTAACATTTTGGATTAACAATTGCATTGACATTTTAGTAGAAAAAGTAGAATATGCAGCGCATTTTGTCCTTGGACCTTTCCCTTTTATATTGCAGAAGAACTGTCAATGTAAAGCACTTCTCCCCCCTCATGCTGCTTTTCTCTTACTTTTGGGCAATCGTCATACTGCTCCATGTAGGTGGTGCAGCTGTGCATGTAGTCTCCCTCCCCTATTGGTTCTGCCACAAATGTTGCCGGATTTACAGTCCTGCATCTAACTACCTTTATGGCTGGATTCGATAGTATTACCTCACACCCTGAAGCCCTCTGTATTGTCAAGGTACTCTTGGGTTGTTTGAGTATTGCAAAGAGAGCTTGCTCCACGAAAAGGCTGGTACTGCACCCCATTGTAATACTTGCTGCCTTCTCTACTGCAAACGCAGCAGCAGCCACCAGTGCTTGCTCACAAGGATAGTGTCCCCTCATAACTGGATCTAAATTCCCACTACAGTATGCCAGTGGTTTGTGTCCTAAAGTAGTCTTCTGTGTAAGTACTGCAGTCATCACTACTCGGTGGAGTGTGAGAACAAATCAAATGTGTCCCTATAATCTGGGGTCCCTAACACGGAAGCTGTGCATACTGCTTTCTTCAGCTTCTAAAATGCATCTGTCATTTCTGCTGTCCATTGCAGTGTGCCCTCCTGTCTTTGTGCTTCTTTGAGTGCACTTAGCAAAGGTCTTGTGTAGGTGCTGTAAGTCAAACACCCATGCTCTGCAATAGTTAGAGTCCTACAAACTGCTGCATCTGTCTCACTGTCATAGGTTTCGACGTCCTACAAATTTCATACGCCCTTTCTGGTGTCACTCTCCGCCCCTCCTGCGAGATTAGCTGTCCAATGTACAGCACCTCCTTCTGACAATACTGTCATTTTGCCTTGTCTACCTTCTACCCTTTTCTCTGCTAATACTGTCAACAGGTGTACTGAGTGATTTCTGCTCTATATTTCTGATTTACTGAAGATCAAAATGTCGTCAACGTACTGTATGATGGAGCTCTCCAATTGTACGTTGCCTAGACCCACCTGGAGGAATCTATTGAATATGGAAGGTGACTCACAGTACCCTTGTGGGAGCCGACTGTGTTTCCACTTCCGGTTTCTATATAGAAAGGAAGTCAGGTCCTGTGACTCTGCGTGAAGTGGTATAGAGAAGAAAGCATTCTTCACATCTATTACCGTGAAGTGGGTAGCTTCCGTGGGAATGCTACACAAAACTGTCGATGGATTTGGAACTAAAGGGAATCCTGCCTCTACAATCTGGTTCAAAGGATGAAGATACTTTATAAAACACTGTGACCCCCCTGTTGCCCTTTTCACAGGGTACAGTGCTGTGTTGCACTGTGACTCTGATGGTACTGGAATACTTTCCTTCACTAATGCTGCAATGATGTCCTCATTTGACAAGGGATCCTGTTTTGCTCTTGGTAAAATTGCTCCTCGCTTAAGTTTTATCTTCACTGCTCCTATCCCTTTCAGTAGCCCCAATCATAGGGATGTGTGGTCCATAAGACACAGAGTACCCTCCACAAGTCTTCCTCAAGAAATGGAGGTGGTGCTTTCTGCAACATAGCCACTCTATGTGGTACTTCCCTGTAGTGTATTCTTACCCAATATGTAATGCTGATGTCAAACACTACCTCGTGATCTAATCAGTCGTCCTGAATCAATTCTTCGTCAGTCACATTAGTCAACCTGTACCCTTCCCCCACTGTAATCACTGTCCTCCAGGATCATCCTGTGTCATCTGTCTCATGCAATGTTATCCTGTCTGCCCCCACTATTGCCGCCTTGAGTTCTATTGGGAACACTTACCCCTTAGGCTCATCTAATGGAACTTCTGGCCTGAATATATACTCGTTAGGTAATTGCCATAGCTTTCCCTCAATCCCTGGATGCCATGCTATCAATACCTCCACTCCATATTGGAACAGTTCAGTATCTACTGGCACCCCCCTCTGTACTGTATGCCCACAATATTCCTGAATAATCTCCCTTACATACATGTAGTGAATTCCTGGTGTCGAGCACACTATCCCCTGGTCTGTAAATGAGATGGTCATGTTGAGCTTATTATGTCTCTTCCCATTATGTTCACAGTTGTCTGTCGGGAATACAAGAATGGCAAAGCTAAGTCATGCTCCCCTTTAGAAAGAGAGAGTTTGTCTGTAGAAGGAACCAAATGTGTCACCCCGAGAATCCCTGTGCATTCATGGCATTGTCTGACATTGGGTATCTCCCTTCCCTGATACAGAATCTAGTTGCCCCCATGTCCACGAGAAAGTAAAAAGTAAAAGGTCTTGCCACCTATCGTCACCCCTATACGTGGTTCCTCTGCCGGGTTGGGTGTAACCGATAGGATTGAACACATTAGGTCCATCTATGGGCTGTCCTATTGTGGGTATAATGACATCCATGTCCCTGTGAATGGGTTGCCCCCCACAACAGTCACCCCCCCAACTTCTGAAACAATCCCATTGATTCTTTGAGTGTCAGTGTCTGAGTGTCAGTGTCCCAGCATCCTGATTTGCTGCTTGTAGTGGCTGCATATGTCTCTGCAACAACAGTGCAGGTGGTGTATATGGGTGTGACTATACGGGTCTCTGCACTTGTGGTGCCTGTGTCATAGGCTGAAATGCTTGCATTTACACGTCTTGAGTCTATGCCTGTCGTTGTGTTTGGTCTGGGCATAATAGTCAGCCTGCTTTGCCAGGTATGTGGGTTGGTGCGGCTTTCCCTCATTCTGTGGCATCCCACTTCAGCTTCTGCACACATGTCCCCTATTTGTCTTCACACCCATCCCTGTGGTGGCCCCCCATTGCTCTCAGATAGCCCCCCTGAAGACCCTCTGGTCCTTGCTGCATTTGTTGTCTATACCTCCTCCTCTCCCTCTGAACCCTTGATGCATGTCTCCACACCCCCACAAAGCCCACAAAGCCTCCCCCTGCGGGTGGCTGTCTATACTGTGCATGCAGCGCACCTGCTCCTTCAGCGCTGGTTAACACCTCTCCTTTCTTTGTATACTTTGATAATTTCTTTTGCACTAGCTTTGCTTCCTCCTGGTTTCTGTCCTCATGCTTTTTTCGTGCATTCTCTTGCATTAGCCTGCACTGGTGTACTATGATCTGCTGAATTTCTGACCACCGTTTGGCCTCCATCCCCAGAGGTTTTTTCAGCTGCCTTTGCACTTGTTCAGGTAACCCCAGACACAATATATGATAGAATAATCCCACTGTTTTATCCCATGGTTTAGGCATCTCCAGCCTCCATTTCTCTTGAATATATTCAAGGGGATCCTCGTCCTTCCTCATTTGCATGCCATGATCACACTAATGTCCGAGGTATCTTGATATTGTATCCTCAGAGCGTGCCACACAGCTGCTCAACAATTATTGAACTGCGAACCATTGTGCGCCGTATTCTGTACTGTTACTCCGGGATAACCTGCTCTTTTCCATACATTGTCTGCAAACTCCCTGAGAATTGCTGATAACAAGCTCTTCATATCACCCACCGCTAATGTCGCCCCTGCTGTCAGTCTCTCTAGCTCATATATCCACTTCCCAGCTCCTGCAGTCAACACTGGTAACTTGCATCATAAATTTTCTTTGTCCTTCTGCTGCCATGGTATATAGAGAGGTCGCCCCCTCCCTTTTCTAGCAGTGGGAACTGTGTCAGTACTATCCCTCCATTTTGTCTCTCTGTGTCTTTGGTGGCAGCAAACGCCCTTGTCATCTCTCCTTTCCTTTGCCCTGGCAGATCCCTAAGCCTATGTGCATATGGGGTCATGTTACCTTTACTGTGCGATATACTTTTTCGACACTGCAGCTGCCCCCCATGTCTTCATTTAGTCCATCTGTGTTTTTGCCATCTCCTCATACCGTGTCTTTATCTGGGCTTATTCCCCAGGAGCTTCAAGAGGGCCTTTCCTCTTCATCATCCTCACTTTGCAATAAGACGTTGTCAGACCCTGTGTCCCCACTGATACTGTCAATGTCCTCCTGAAAGCAAAGCCTCCTCAATACCGTGTCTCCCTGCTGTACCCTTCCCAATTGACCTGTACTTCTGTGTTGCCCCCCTCATGGCAAAATCGATTTCGTCTCTGTCTATCCGTAGGGTAGCCCTGCTACTTTTCCCGCTTCTGTCTCGTTCTCTCTACACTTGCGTTTCCTTTTCCTCCTTGTCACTAAAACATGCCAAACCTGTCTTTACTTGTGTAGCCCTTAAGGTACGCCCCTCCTCTTCTTTGCGTCATCGCACCGAAAGGAGTCAATTGACTTCTAACTTCCTCTTGTCCTTTTTTATTTGCACTTGCCTTTCTCCCTTCTTCTGACTTTCTTTTTGCCATATCCTCAAGCTCTCCGTCTTCTCACTTCCCACTCCCCTTGCTCTTGTGCTTCTACCTTCTATTTCTCTCTGCACACCCGTTTATGCTCTTCCTTCTCTTCCCTTTCCCATCTTTCTACTTGCCCCATTATCATTGCCCATTCTCTCACTTCTTCGTCCTTGTTACTTGCTACTTCTCTGCTTGTGCATACCGTTTCTCCCGCAACCTTCCCGTCTAATTTAAGTAATATTTGTCCGCCTACCCTTTTGTTCAGAACTATCTGCTCTTGACCCACAAGGCTTCCCCCAGGTAATGTTCCTTTAACTTCACCTAGATCTTGCTGCACTCTCTGCATTCTCAACTTGTGCCCTGCGCCCCCTTGGTCGTCTGCTCAACCTCACTTTACCCCTCCCTCTTATTATATGCTGGAGGGGCAAATGTGAGACTGGTGTAACCTGCCGGCGCTTTTAACTGCCTCACGGGATATAATCCTTTGCTCTCTGTTTGAGGAGGAGACGGGGCAGCCGAGGGTGATTCGCACTCTGCCTCTCGCTGGCTCGGCATCCAATGTCGCCATGCCAGGTCCACCAGGTCCCCTTCCTCATCCTGAAACATTTTCCATTATTCTAGTATGGCCATCCGTTTGCTTATCTTTTTCCCCTTTCTTTCAAGCGTCATGTATGTTCATGTGTAATTGTTGCTGCACACATTTGGAGAAGCTCCCTTCTTTTGGGCAAGGCTTCGGCAATCTGCCCTCTGTGTCGCAAGTCCATTCTGTGCTATATTTAGATATTTTGTCCTTATATCGCGGCAGGGACTTGCACATATGCTGTAGGGGTGTGTCCCTCATGATTTTACCTGAATAAATTATATTATATTTCAATATTTACTTGACCTCATATTGGGATTTCGACACATCCACCTTTTTTGGAATACTCTTAATTTCTTTCACCTCAATATCAGGCAACAAGTACTAAATCACCACATCAACCTCAGCCTCTCCGGCTCTCAACCAATACTACGAGTGTTCTCCACGCACAGCCCTTCTGCAGCTCTCTGCCCTAAAGGCTCAACTGACAATTCAGTTGCCGAAAGGCACAATCACCGCTTCCCAACTGGATTATAGCTTTCAGCCTAACAAGCTGTGCACCTCCCATACTCCTTAAGTCCTACACAACAACCTCATTGGTGACGTCACCTCTACAACAAGGAAGAAATCATTGACACTCGCCCCTTCAATCTGTCTGCTTATACAGTCCCCGAACACAATGACAAACCTGACAAAACACAAATAACAAACACCTTCCAGCCTAACCAAGAGGGAAAACCATTATTCAAGTGATCTACCTGTACCTAGTGTCGCCTTGTAGATAAAATGCCTCAGAGAGACTTAACCAGAACACCTTCAGCGATACAAGCTAGCTTTGTCTGCTAAGCTCTACACACAGAGATACCATCATCCATTATCCGAATTACAATGCTCAACCCACACGAAATACAATATTTACATATCTTTTGTCATCCGTACCCTCAATTCAATCGTCTAAGCTGACTGCTCAAACTGTTCCCTAACCAAGAATAAAAGTTACACAACAACACTCCTTCCCAGGCCAAAACCCCAACACAACCATTGAGCAGAACCTGTCAACTCCCTCCCCTATTTGCCATATAGGTGAGTCTATACTTACACTCCATGATCCGCTGACGTCGCTCGAACACTGACTCTCCCCCAACCTGCGACTCTGCCTTTCCAGTCACTGGGCGTCCCACAGAAAGCTGACAGGAATTTCTCCAAGGCGTTTCCTGAGGACCTCTTCATGGTGTGCACTCTCCGTGTGGCTCTCGACTTCCGTGGGTCACCGGACAGCCCTCGAGACATGTGGTGGGATGAGACAGCCTTGTTGATTGAACATAGCAACCATCCTCAGCTACCGGCTGTTGTGTTCCAGAGGAATTGGGGATTCGCACTAACAATGTCCCGTGCTAGCAGAGAATCTTGGGCCCATCAATAACTCCCCAATGCAAAAGCGGGAGATTCAGCATTGGGGTAAAGTATACTGTCTTTTATTAGCCAATGCAGACAGGGATCATACAGAAAACAAATCTCCAGCAATCTCAGCTCCTGAACCTGTGTCACACATTTTGTATTCACCAGCAATGTCATAAAGAACAGGTCCACCCCAAAAACCTATGTGGTGTTCTCGGTGGTCAGCTTAGACTAACTACCTAAAGGACCTATTATGGGTTAGTGGTCCTAGTGTCTTTCGATATCAGGTGGCTCCTCTTGAGACTTCACCCACTTTGTTGCAAACTACACTGTTGCAGAGTCGCAGGAAGACCATTGGCCCATGCAACATTTTACACCACCTCACAAATCGAGCTTCTGGATTGGCTAGGGCGGGTCCTCCCAGGCCTGGGACCCTGTCTAGTCACAGAGCTCCGTGTACCTTTTCAAGGTGATGGGAAGCGACACAGAGGGCTGTGTGTTCCCTATTGTTGTTACTGGTCTGATCACCTAATCTGGGAGAGTGGCTGCAGGTTGCAGTTTATGGTGGGCAACACTTGTATCATTCCTCTTCGTCTCGCTGGGAACAACTTCTCTTCCTACCACGGGTAAATGGGCATTGTTCTGTCCTGTTCTGCTGGGTCACGTGTGGGTGGACTGCAAAACTAAGCCCTTCTGTTTGCAATTATTAGGATTTTATTCGGACTTCTTGCAGCTGGCTTGCTGCCTCGGGAACTAGGAATTTTCCACCCGCCCTTGTCCTTGGCTGTGAACACCAGCGCTGCGCCTCATGCTGTAGGGATCATCCTTCCCCTTCCATGTACATGAGGCCTGGCTTTTCCTACCTATTCCACTTCATTTACTCTATAGGTTTCCTATGTGTTTTCATGGCTTTTGTAGTTAGTTGCAATAAAGCACATGCAAGCTTGGTCCACGTACATTCTGCAACTTGCGTTGTTGCTTTAGCGAAAGAAAGAAAAGGTTCTTAGCATTATGTATATGTATATGTATCCGTTCTCTAGCTACATGAGTTATAAGCATGTTTTTGTCTGGTGCATGTCTGTGTAACTTCATGCATGAATGCATATTTGTTTCATGACTAAAGCAGCTATGTCGTGATGTCACTAGTGACGACAAACAATTGAAGGAGAGATCAATCAACTTCAACAATTTTTTAACCAGTTATATCAACAATATAATTTTGAAAAAACATACATAACATACCACCAGGTAGTAGTGAGCCGAACACCATCACTATAGAACATACACAGTTTCAACAAATCATACTTTCGGGATGTTAAAGTATGATTTTTTTAAAACTGTGAATGTTCTATCGTGATGGTGTTAGGCTCACTGCTACTTGGTAGTATGGTATGTTATGTATGTCTTTTCAACATTATATTGTTGATATAAGAAATACACAATAACTGTGGTTAAAAAATTGCTGAAGTTGACTGACCTCTCCTTCACATGTGGTCTTGTCCAGATTCACCTTGACCAATTGTTTGTCATCACATTGTAATTACGTGGAATGGTCAAGGAATAGCCAGGGGGCCCTTTGTTTATTACGTGATGTCACTAGTGACATCATCGATACCTGGCTTTATTGTCAGTGGATCTGATCCATTCATGAGACCTCTGTCTCCTCAAAAGCATCAAGTGGATATGGTTTGAATGTCTGTCTGAGAGAATATCACTTGTCATATCTTGGATACATTGGTGCAGTCAGAGACTGGCCCAACAGCGAGTTACACCTGTCATTCTTCCAGGGACCGTCTCTTCAGTTTTCTTGGACATAGCATCATTCTCTTTCACATTTTTCAAAAACTACTGCATGGATCTAAGCCAAATCAAAACAAAAAAAGAATTTCCGCATAGCTTTGCGCCTAACTTGTTTCTTATTTGGTGCTAAGCGTGCCATCAGTTTTCGCAGGGTGCCTGTTCAGCAATGTACCTTTGCGGAAAATGAATGTGATCAGTGAAAACAATTATTTTTTTAATAATGCTTAACCGTTTCACAAATGTGTCCAAAATTGCTATATTAATGGGGTCCCAAGCATAACACATCTTCTCTGTTAAATGTCAGACTGATACGTCAAACGAGTCACAAGTTATAAGCAACACAATGTATTACAATATTTAATATACATTTTGAATTAGACTATTACCAAGTAAGTTAAGGCAATCCTTTGTGGCTTGTGACGTGCAAGATTCACCTGCTTTGCATAGATTGCACACAGTATAATTCGGTAGAAAGCAGTGAGCTGTTGGTACTGTCTAAAACAAATGTTTAGGGGCTGCGTGTCCCACTGTGTATCTTCTAATGTTGGCGTCAGGACAATAATACTGTGTATAAGTGTGACTAGAGCTCCATCTTGCTGCTTTGCAAATAGTGCCTCGAGGAAAATGTCCTATGACTAGCCAGAGTTGCACCAATTTCTTGTGTACAGTGTGCTTTACTGGTAAAAGAAAAGGAATTGTCTGCAATTTCATAGCCTTCTTGAAAGCAGCGTGCAATGCTTGCCTTGGTAACTGGTGAGCCCTCCTGGCCTGTGGTCAAAGAGACAAAAAATGGATTGCTTGTTAAAGGCACCTTTGTTCTGCCCACAAAGAACATGACAGCTATGTGCACATGGAGTATATGCAATGCTTTCCCCCCTATGAATTTAGAGCAGTGGAAGACGGTTGGTAGCTCAATTTATTCATTGAGATGGAGTTTAGAAATGTATTTGAGCGAGAAATGATGGTGTGTTTCATGCACCACCTTATCTTTTTGCAAAGCTACAAAAGGAGCAGCCAATAAGAGTGCCTGCATTTCCCACACCCTCCTTATAGAAGTGATCGCTACTAGGAATGCTACCTTGTAAGTAAGGAATGTTAGTGAAACTTTGTGCATGGACTCAAATGGAAGGCATGTGAGTCGATGAATCACTGTGATTCACAATCCAGGAGATGGGTTAGCAACTAGCATGTGCAAGCGTTGAATGTCTTCCATAAAAGCGTTAAATACTGTTAACTGGTACTTTTTCTGAAGAAACCTTGCGTTCAGAAGTAGTGTATGGTACCAGTGTAGCTAAGCTGGAATCTAAAACCTAGAATAAGTATGAAATAATATTGGGGAGCTGAGGCAGTCTTTTGGACTAAGCCTTTTTGTTTTGCTCCAGATAACGAATCTCTTCCATTTTTTGAAGGATCAAGTCCTGCTATTAGGCTTTCTTGCCACTCAGATCGTGTCCATACAATGTTTGGTACATTCTATGACCTCAGCAGCCAGGCTGCCACGTTAGTAGCTTACAAGTTGAGATGCATTATCTGGCGCTTCTGTGTTAGCAGATCATGAATAGAATGATGGGTGGCTGTAATGACATATGCAGCCAATGAGGGTACCCCCATTCTCTTGCCCATGTGGGGGTGATCAAGATTTATGCAAGTTTCTCCTGAAGTTGTTTGCGTACCACCCTGTATAGTAGAGGTATCTGGTATATGCAAATGTCCCTGTCCAAACCATCCATAGACTATTACCTAACAATCTGGGTTTTGGGTAACTAGATGTGAAGCCGAGGCATTTTGAATTTGTATTTCTCACAAATAAATCTGTTTGGAGTGCCCCATTTCGGGAAAATCTGAGCGTGCTTGTCACTTGTCTTCAGAGGCTGTCAGACAATTGTCTTTCTGTGGAACATGCCGTGCGTGTAACCAGGCGTTCCTTTGGATCCAGCAGGGGCATATCTGTTGTACAGCCCTTGAAAGAGTAGGGAAATGTGTTCCCCCATTTTATGTAAAACATGGCAGTAGTGTCTTTTTTTTATAGGAATTAGGCAAGTTGATCGAATGGTACATTTTACCGATTTCGGCAGTATAATTCGATCGATTTTTAAAAATACTGAACATGAAGATCAGGGGACAGCCCTGCAAACCCTGCTCTTCATGTTTGGTATTTTTGGGCTTCGGGGGTGCGTGTCCCCCCGCCACCCGCTACCTCATTATTGGAGGCGGGGGACCAGAAAAAAAAAAGGGACCCTGGGGCGTCTTATCCGACCCCCACTAGAGGAACGGAACTGACGCCCCGGGGTACAGGAGAGGTGGCAGGCAGAGAAAAGGTAAGTGGGGGAGGTTGGGGGTGTACTGGCGGATTGGAGCAGACATGGGTTTGGTTAACTGCAGTAAAAATGTATTTTCCCCAAAAATGACTACTGTCAATTCTGCCGTGAATATTTCTACCACGGTCAAACAATCCAAATCCTTTTTTTAACTGGGACACTTGTTTAGATTTAGCATTTGGAAACTATGCAATGCTTGGTGTGCTGTGAGCAGCTCCAGTATGTTGTTGTGGAAGTTGAGTCTTATGAGGCCCATCTTTATTTAGTTTATTGATTTATAGGGCACCTAAGCCCGCAGGGATCAGGGCGCACTAACAAAAACAAGTGGACAAACAAAGGCACAGGACAAAAGCGCAGGAAGAACCAGGGCGTCAGGGAAATGGCATTAGTTCAAGGTAGAACTTAAAAGATTTTAGATTAATAGAGCAGTCTTCAGTTTCCGACGAAGGATATCGAATACCTTTATAAACCTAAGCTCCAGGGGCAGGGCATTCCAGATCTTAGCAGCCCTGATAGGGATAGCTCTTCCCAAGCAATTGGCGAGAGAGAATTTGGGAGTTTTTACAAACACCAAGGTGGTTGAGCGTAGTTTCCTCACAGAGAGACCAGGTCCTTAATATAGATTGGAGCGGTGCCAAATAGCGCTCTGAGGGTTAGTGGAGCAGCCTTGAATTGTAGCCGAGCAGTAACCGGGAGCCAATGAAGATCCGAGATATGCTCTCTTCTAGATTTCTCGCAATAATGCAGACTGTATCATTTTGAAGGATTTGCAGAGCTTGAATGTTTTTTTATTGGCTCTGACTAACAGAGCATTGCCGTAGTCTAATCTAGACACAATCACACCACAAGCAACCGAGGAGCAGTTGGGCCCTGACAGGAAGGGGCACACGATTCTCAGCAGCCGAATATAGTATGATCCATTCTTTACTGTCTGATTGATGTGGGAATCTGCAATGAGTAACGGGTCAAGATAGAAGCCAGTATCTTAACGCTCTTTGAGACCGGGATTGAACAGCCATGGATAGAGAATGATTGATAGTTAGTGTGTAATTTTGCTAAAGCATGCTTGGTACCAAAGACCAGCAACACAGACTTATCTCCATTTAGACATATCCAGTTCTTACTCATCCAGGTCTCAACGTGGCGATAGGTGGTCTGAGGAATGTTTGCGTCCTTGGCATAGTCCTGTGATAATACAGGAACCAGCTGGGTGTCATCAGCATAGTTTAAGAAATACACTCCAAGCTCATCCAACACATGATACAAAGGTTGAATAGCAGAGGGGACATATATGCTCCCTGAGGAACTCCACGAGAAATGAGGGAGAAGGGAGAGGTGGCCTCACCCTAACACAACCAGGATGTGCGATTCAGAAGGAATGATTTCACTCATAGAATAGAATCAGGGTTGCAATGGCCCTGTTTCTCTAATACAAGCAAGAGTTGATCATGATCGAGGAGATTGAAAGCCGCTGATAAGTCCAAAAGAACCAACAAGCCAGAGTGACTAATATCCGAGATTTCCAGCATGGGTGTCTGTAATTCTAGCAAAGCAGTCTCGGTACCGTGACGAGGTCTGAAACCAGACTGTGTAGGGTGGAAGATATTACATTTCTCAATAAACGCTTGCATTTGAATGGTGGCACTTTTATCAAGTACCTTGAGGAGGAAGTGGCAGTTGGTAATGGGATGAAGATTACCTGGGTCATTAGGGTCAAGTCCTGGCTTTTTAATCAGAGGGGTGATAGTATTTTTATAGAATCAGGGACATGATTTTTAGAAAAAGAGGAGTTGACAAATCTTGTCAAAAAAGGAGCAAATATTTCCTTATTATCTAGGATAAGGTTAACTGGAATAGTATTCTCTGAACACCGTGATGGACGCATGGTGGAGAGGGTAGCCATCATATCAGCAAGAGAGACAGGAGCAAAACTAAACATACATTGTGACATATTTATCGGGGGACAGTGGGGGACAGAGGGGAGGGTGTTTTTTCAACCAGGAGTTTAGCCCTGATTTTGTCCCTGGCCTTATCTACTTTATCATTAAAGCTGCACTGTATGTCAGAACATACTTGGTCCATGGGGACTATAGCTATGGAAAGGGCACTAGGCTTTTCTAAAGATTTAACAAACTGAAAGAGTTTTTTAAAGCAGTTATTAGCTTCCTCAATTTGTTTGTTGTAAAGGTTTGTTTTAGCTTCGTGGATAGCTACCCTATAGGCTTTCTCTAGGGTCTGCCATTGATCATTTATTGTGAGTGGAAGGGCATTTAGGCCATTTAGTCCCGGCCTGACGATCTTGTGTAAACCATTTCTGATGGGAAGGGTTGTCTCTAACCAGCTTATTCCTAACCGGATCCAGTCTATTCAGCGTAGAGAGCATAGACGTATTGAAGGTGTCAGTAAGAGTAGAAAGATGATCCAAGTCAGAAGTGACTGACATAATGCACTTCAAACAGTCTTTCAAATCTAGCTGCGTAACTTTAGTAAAGTTCTGTTTTTTTACGGTTTTCTGCGGGTTGGGTAGTTTAGGAAGTTGGGTAGGAATAGAGACTGTGAAAGAGATATGAAAGTGGTCAGACCAAATACACGGAGAGGTGACCATCGTATTTACGAGGAGATTGTTTGCCACAACCCAATCAAGGGTGTGACCTTTGATGTGAGTGGGAGCACTATTGAGGAGGGGAAAATTGACGTTATTTAGTGCCTTTTCTTAGGTGGTTGCTTGTTTGTTGGCGGCATTATGCCAGCGATTAAAGTCCCCCACCAGCAATGTGGAGCAGTTGGGTCTTTGTAATTTATTAAGAAGGTCGAAGAGGTGTTAGTCAAAGTTTGGTGTTTCAGCCGGAGGGCAGGAAAACAAAACCAGATTAAGGCAGCAATTCAGTGATGGAGTCAATTTGAGGTGAAGAATTTCACAATCATTAGGTAAGCAAGGAGATTGGAAAAGGTTAAGGTGGCTTATTTCTATAATAGTTTCTCCCCACCCACCCTTGGCCTGAAAGGCGTTTCTGACAGAAGGTGCTATAACCGTCAGGGGTGGTTAGCTCTATCAGTGGACCACTGACTTCGTTTAACAATGTTTCTGTGAGGCACAGTATGTCAAGGTCTTTTTCCATGATATAATCATGGATGTTAGTAGCATGTTTAGGGAGTTAAGGGTTATTAAGTAAGGTACAGTTAAGATTAGCGATGGCCTTGTTAGTTGTTGCAGTCTCGGCAGGAACATCATGTGTGGTAATCACCAACTGGTCGACAGAGATGGTCTCATTGTTCGTCTTAAGAGGTAATCTACAAGGCAGAGCACTAGAGCCTTTAACTATATTTGGGGGCTGAGCATTATTCAGAGTAGGAGGAAGCCTGCTCAGAGGCATAGTCAGAGGCAGAGCACATTTCAGATTCGTATTGACCTTATTGATGTTTGCAGTCTTGGCAGGGGTAATTGCACTGGGCAGCACAACCAGAGTCGAGAGGCCCTGAGAGGATCTATTATCATCTAAAGGAAGTGGCGTTTCTGTGCATAGGTCCTTCTTGATTTTTTCGGAGCAAAAGTCTTGTGAGCAATCATCCTTACATACGGGTGTAGGATTGCCTAAAGGCAGGGAAGCTGGGGGGTCTAATCTCAAAGAGAGATATTTATCCACAGTGGCAAGGCGGAGGGTCTCTGGGTAACCCATGTTTGTACAAGCGGTAATTCGCCTGTTGCACACAGAGTACAGAACACAACAGTGCTATGAGACGACCCCCATGAGCAAAATGAGCTGGTTAGATCGAAGTATAACGTCTTCCACACTCTTCCAAGGAGTACCATGCCATCGACGGTTTGTGGCAGCTTCCATCAGAGGATGGAATACAGTGAAATGTACAGCTATTAACGCGGAGCAGAGGCCAAGCACACAATAAGCGCGCAGTATGTTATACTTCACATGGTTTCAAGAACGTGTACAAAGCACAGAATACCTGAAAGGCAGGGTTTACGGGAGGAAGACGCTGACACATCGACTCCGGTGATTACTGCGGAAGACTGGGCTTGTCTCAGGTGCGCCAGCGCAGGTGCGCCAGATCAACTGATTTGAGGAACCCGGGGCTGCTGGGAAATGTAATTTCCCTGGCCAAGTAGCTCAAGCAGAGTGCACAAAGCCAAATGCTGCTTTTAAAGCAAGTAGACTAACCTTGCATGCAGCCAGGCACACAATCCACAGAACATGATGGAACCTCACAATTAATTACAAAAGTACTTCAATTTCAATTAAAGCACACCAAACACACAGTCAGTTTAGGCAGCAGCAAGATAACACACATACAGATGCAAAAAAGAAAGTCCTTGGACTGTTAAGAGCTGACAATGTATGCCCCACCCTAACATGGAGGTGCTTGTTGTGATGGTCACTTGTTTGAGCAGATTCAAAAATGGGTGGCCCTGTAGCATGTTTGATGGTTTCCACCACTGACCACGGTGGAGCTCTTACCACCCTTTGTGATATGAGCACTAGATCCTTCCATTTGTTTGTAGTTCAATGAGTGGCAAGCCACTTAATGACAGGTCACATGGAAAGGCATGTTGAAGTAGGTGGTAAAGGCACAGAGACACAATTTCCAGTAACCTCATAACTGCTCTTAGTGAAATCCTGTGATTTCGCTGAGAAAAGGAACTGGCACTATATGAATGCATTTATTCTTTGCTTGAATGTTCGTGGAGAATATTTAAACGTGACGGAAGGTTAAAGTTTTTGGAGTGTTATATAGGCCTTGTTTTCCACTCTCCCGTTTAGGTAGTCATTTAGGTAGGGTTACACTTACACCTGCATGCCGTTCCTTCATAAATGTGCAGTGACCACAGAGTACTTTTGTGATTACACCTGGTACCAATGTTATCCCAAAAGAAAGTGGTTTGAACTGGTAATGACAATTCCCCATTGTGAAGCTCAGGTCCAATGTGTCGCCGAGACATGAAAACATAAAAGTATGCATCCTTCATGTCCGAGTTCGCTATGCAGTCCTCTTGCTTTAATAATGGGATGACCTCTTGAACATAGGTCATGTAACATTTTTGAGACTTGACTTATCTGTTTGCTGGTCTTAAATCTAAGAATGGTCTCATGGTCTTGTATTTCTTGGCTACAATGAAGTAGACTGAATAGAAAAACCTGTATTTTGCTCTAGCGGTGGCACGACTTTGATGGCAAACTTTGTTAGAAAATTGTCCACATCTGCCTGCAGAGGTTGTAGCAATTTCTTTGGCTCCCGCCAACACGTTGCTGGTATATCCCAGGGTTCGCCGTGCTCTGCAATACCTTTGCCGAACATTTTCAATTAACTTTATTCGGCATGTAATCAGCCATTAAAGTACAAAAATAAATGACAACAAATCCACAATCTTATACTAAAATACATTGAATGATATCTCATTTGTAACAAATCATTCTGTATCTCAAACCTAGGGATGTAATATCAACATTAAATAAATTATGAGGACGCTGCCTTATGTAGTACAATATATACACTTAAATTCATAGGCGCTCATTCAAAGCATATAAATGTGTACAAAACATACTGTAAAGTTAAATAAATAATTAAAATGTATTGGCAGGCCTACACAGTTTGTGAATCTAAGGATCATTTTGTAACTGATCAAGCGCTTACCAAACAAAACTGTTGCAGGCAGGAGAGATATTTCTTCTGTTTTTCAGGTTTTTTTTTTTACACAGCCTTAGCTTTACTGCCGTAGCTAGCTGCATCACCCCTTTTCTTATTAGGAGTGCTTTTATCCATTTATTTCTAGGCCTGGAGTACATGGAGCAGAAGAATGAAATATGTACAGCATTTTCTAAAACATCTTTACAGAAAGGGCAGATTTGTAGACCATTTTGTGAGCATTTAGCCGTAAAAACGGCATAAGGCAAAATATCAGAGCAAAACATTAATAACATTGTCCTATAGATCAGCTTTTGAATCCATGTTAGGTATAACCACTGGCATCTTTCATTTATAATTTTATTTTTATTTCAAACTTTTTATTTTTGTTATACACATACAACAAAGTGAAACGTCACAGTCTCGTCATTGTTTTCACAAGTGTCTACATCATATGTCCCAACGGTTAGCACCAAACGTCCAACAAAATGAAAAAAAGTCTGTGGGCAATTTCTGCAAGTGCAAGCACATACAATTACTAAGCGGGCATCCTCACTGCGTCCCATCCTGTGTGGACTGCCTCTCGGGGATGGGGGCAAAGAATGCTTGGTTCAGTGCCTTCCAGGAAACCACATCCTCACTCACTTCCCTTAGACCACTGTACACAGCTCTTTTCCAGACCGTAGTCTCCGCCATTGCCCATCTCTGCAAATCTTCCCACCACGTCTCTATGCAGGGACCTGTCGCAGTTTTCCAGACAATGGAGATCCTGCTCTTGGCCAGTACGCAGATTAGGTCCTTCATCCTCACAATATGTGCATATTATTGTTATTTCCTCCCCTCCGCGTGGAAACAAACCCAATAGGCAGGCTCGGAGGGTCATGCTCGCATGCCCACCACACACCTAGCCACTCTGTCTGCAATTGCAGACCAAAATCATTGACTAACCGGGCAAGTCCAGAACATGTGTAATATGCCTGCACCGTTCCGCTGGGACAAACCTGTTCGCCCACCCTCCTGAACTGGGGTATTCTGTGGGGAGTTATGTACGCATGGTGCATGAGGTAAAGTAATACCCTTTCCAATTTCGCATCAGTGAAAGTCCTGCCCAGAGAAGTTTCCCTTCGCAACTTGCTCGTACCCTCCGGTCGCCTGTGCAGCGCTTATTCAGGAGCCATTCATATAATCTAGATACAACATGACCTCCCCCAACATGTCATACATGGCCTCTAATGCTGTGTCACTTTCTGTGCCAACGCGGAATTCCGGCCATCTGCTATCAATCTTCCAGCCAAGGCCCATGTATGCTAAAGAATTGCCCTTTGCCCATACCAAAGTCCTGTGCCAGCATGGTGAAATCCATCATCTTACCCTCCCAGAGTAAGTCCCCCAGCGTGGCCACTCCGTATCCTTCCCAGTGTTTCCTGATCTCTCTTTTTATGTCTAAACGCCCCCAACCAATACTGCCAAGAAAATGTGAGGAGTAGGAGTCCTCAATGCCCGTAAGCTTCCAGACTCTGTGCCACATTCTCTTGCCTAGAAACAAAAGGTGTGGCAGTAAGGGTAGGCAAGTCAAGTGCATCCAAAGCACCTCCTTTAAGTAATAGCGTTCCACCCAAGGCTGCAAGAGCAGCGTGTCTAGGAAATCCTCATCAGCCAGCCAGCCCATTATAAACTGCAGCTTTTCAGCCACATAATATAACTCGAAGTTGGGAAGTCCGATTGCCCCCCAGCCGAATCCCTCTGCAACGTACTCAAAGCAATTCTAGTCCTCTTCCCTCCCCACAAGACTTCTCTAGATATCATGTCAAGCCGCCTGAAGGACATCTGCGGTATGCCATAAGGCATATTCACAAAGTGGTACAACAGGCAGGGGAGCACCACCATCTTCAAATGGGCTGCTCTGCTGGTCATTGAGAGCGGTAGTTTCTTCCAAAAGTGCATGGCCTTCACGAGACTGGCTAATGCCGCCTGTATGTTGTGTTCATGTGTGGCTCTTAAATCGTGCCGAATATTCACACCTAGGTACCTAAACATGTGCAGGGTCCACTTTAGACCCAGGTCCGGCTGCCAGCCCCACATGCCACCCAGTGGGAACAGGCGAGACTATTCCCGGCTAATTCTTATTCCAAAGAGCTCTGCAAAGCTATCAAGCATATCTAACATGTATGATAAGTTGGGGTCAGGGTATCGTACATAAAGCAACATGTCGTCTGCATACAAAGAGACGGCATGTGACCTCCTGTTCATCAGAATGCCTGCATTCGCATATTCTGATCTCAAAGGGTGAGGATGAACAAAACAGTTTTAGTCTGTTGTCAGGATCGCTGTAAGAATCTTACAATCCAAGTTTATCATGGACAAGTGTTCTATAAGATCTATATTGCAGTAGAGGCTTTCCTGGCTTTATGATCAACACTATGGTGGACTCCCTCAAACTCTGTGGCAATGATCCTGTCTCGTGTGCTTCCTCCAACACACGGAATAGCCTGGGGACTTGGACATAAGAGTACCCTTTGTAAAATTTAGTGGGCAAGCCGTCCGCGCCTGGGGTTTTACCTGTCAGCAGGGCCCAGATACCCTCCTGCAGTTCCTCCACAGACAGTGGGGCATCCAGTGTATCTATCTGTTCCCTATCTTGTCCCCGGAGCCTGATATGAGACAAGGCCTCCTGGATATCCAACCCGTTCCCCTCTGTATCCATTTAGTACAGAGCCTCAGAGTAACTGGCAAATACCTTGTTGATGTCTACTGCATTCTCCAGGAGATCCCCCACCCCTCTCATCATTGATGGCATAGATCATTTCCCTCTTCTACCAGTGGAAAAACCATGCCAGCAGTCTCCCCAGGTTATCACCTCCTTATGCAACCTCTCTGTATACTTAGCGTAGTCAAACCTGCCCATCCTATCACAGTCTGCCATGCACTTCTGCCGCAATGTGGCCAGGTCCCCCACTTCTGTGTCTGCCCCGTTGGTTCTGCTTTCCATTTCCATAATCTCTGCTTTGGTGTCAGAGAGGGCCCCAAAGCAGATCTTTTCGGATGCCACCCATCCTGCCTATGGCCTCTCCCCTCATTACAATCTTAAAGGCCACCCACAAGGTGCCCTCGCTATCTACACTGCCTATGTCAGTCCAAAAAAATATATACTATCGGCCATGTTTGCTCTTAAAGTGCCATCTAACAGTGCTTCAGTCGTCAGCCTCCAAGTGAGAACTGGCGGCCTACGCAATGTCCTGTGCCACCTGACTATTAACGGGGCATGATCCGAGAGGACCCTCGGCATGTATTCCACATCTACAAATTCACCCAATGTCTCAGCTCCAGTGAAAAAATAATCTATATGTGTGTGCACACCATGCAGGTCCGAATAATGCGAGTAACCGCGAGACTGTCCATGTGCAGATGTCCAAACATCCACTAGTGTCAGGTTTCCCAATAAGGCCAGCAAGGCCTTAGCTGGTGGGGCTGCCTTCTTGTGTTTACTATCAGACCTGTCAACGGAGGGATCTAAAGTGCAGTTGAAATCACCACCGCAAATCCACAAGGCCCCTCTATACGCTGTTCGTCTTGAGTACAGCGAGTTCAAGAAACCTCTGGTGTCATGGTTGGGGGCTTAATTGTTAATGATGCACACTTCTCTGTTCTCAATGAACGCATGCAGAAGGGCCATCCTCCCTTCCTTTCCTTATGTTTTGTTTCTGTCAATTTGAATGGGACAGATGGTGCCACCCATATGAGGACCCCTCTGGCACACGTAGAAAAGGGAGAGTCAAACAATTTCCCGCCCCACTTCTGGGCCAGTGTGTTTTGTTGATCCACAGTGAGGTGGCTTTCTTCTAGAAGTGCTATGCCAACCCCTTTCCTATGCAGATATGAGTGTACTCTACGCCTTTTTATGTAGCTGTTGAGGACCATGACATTAAAGGTGGCCACTTTCACATTATCAGCCATCCTCTATGACCAAAGGGTCCAGAATTTCCCCAACAGACCCCCAATGTCTTCCTAAACCCCGCTCGCAGAGAGGTGCCCACCATAATCCCACCAATTAATGGGTGCAGAGCTATCGCCAAACAGACCAAACATAACAAATAATACAAACCTAAAACTAAACCCACACCCTGCCCCCCACCCTCAAACCGTAACACAGTGACCCAATAGCGTGTGGTTATATATTCAGGCCCAGCCGCCTCTCCCACCCCACATTACCCCTCCTTTTGGACAGCATGCAGCGGCAGGGTACCTTAAAAACTAGTAACCAAAAAGAACGTCAATATGAGCATAGCTGCAACCAGGAAAAGACAGCCTTCAGAACCACAACCCCAGGTTCAGAGTTGCAATGGTCAGTGATCCCTCCATAACTCTCTCTCTTCCCTACCCATGTGTATGTCCCGCAAGGTTCTTCTCGGTGCTCCAGCCACACTGTCTCAAAGATCAGTTCATGTTGCCTCTGTCCAGGAGCGCTGCAACCCCCACTCTGTCCATCTAAGTGTGCGCTTCTATCATATCATTGAAAAAGTGTGACATGCCATTCTACAGCACCCTGAGCCTGGCCGAGTCAGTCAACATATATTTCAAATTGGCATGGCGTAGTCGTTCTTTGGTGGGGCCAAACATGACCCTTCTCCTTTGTATCAGCAATGTCTAAACCGAGTATATGGCCAGTTTTAAGGATTCTCTCTCAATGACTTCCCCCCCATCTCTGGAGAATGCCAGGATTCGCTCCCTGTCCTTGTAGTATATGATTCTGGTTATCAGGGCCCTGGTGGAGAGCCAGGAAGGGGCCTTCTGAACGGGGATCGATGTGCCGGTTCTACTGTGAAGCCTTGTGTAAGCGCACCTCTGCCAACCTCCGGCAAGAGTAGGTTTTCGACATATGCCGTGGGGTTCGGCCCCTTCTCCCCTTTAGGTAGGCCCAGGACATTGATTTTATTTCTCCTTGCCCTTCCTTCAGTGTCCTTGGCTCGACGTTCCAAGCATTTTACTCTTTCTGTCAGATCAGCTACATTAGCTGGGTGCTGGTTATGTTCGCTTTGTTCTCAAGCACCTGTGTCTCTGCTGTACCCAATCGTTCTGTAATCGTACAGACATCCTGCCTCAGTAGGCCTATGTCCACAATGACTGCATCTATTTTATGCTAAAGAGACACCTGTAAGGCCGCGATTGTGGCAAGTATTTGTTCTTCCCCTAGCTGGCTCATTGGCAAGGAGGCCTGCCCTTCCATCAACTCCGATGCTGGTATGCTGGTGTTGCCTCCCTCCTTCATTGTGTAGGCCTGCATCAGAGTCTGTTTGGCCTTCTCCTGTTGGGTTTACCAGGGATGAAGGGCTGCACCAGGGGTGCAGTGCCAAGAAGCAGGTGAGGTCTGATCGTCTCGAACTACGTACTGTGACAATGCAGGTGTGGACCCCAATCCTGTCCTCTGTCAGATGGCGAGCGCCCAGTGGCTTCAGCAGACTCGAATGGCCTTTTGCAGCACTGGCACCATGCCTTCAACTTTCTTACCGCTCATACAGCCAATGGGCTCCTGCCTGTGTGCACAGCCCCGCTAGACTGCCAGCCCTGCTCTCCAGATCCTGCAGGGGGCCAGGGCTCCCAGTGTCAGTGCGGCACCGGGGAACTCAGCGCACATTGCCACCCCACGCCCATGGCTTTATGCAGCTTCATCAGACAATGCAGTAATCATCTTGCTTCTTCGGGCCGGTCTGTAATCCTGTAATCCTCGCGCCAGCCTCTCCCAATGAAGGATATTGATGCTGGGACTGCAGCCCTTCCGTGCCACAGGCGTTCCAATCTTCAAATCTATTTTTAAGTTTTAAATTCAAGCAATTTAAAAGCAGTTTCTAGCATATCATTTATCAGATCGAGCGGAAGCTCATGGGTTCAGTGTCCTCAAGGCATAGCCGCTAACCACGCCTCCTTTCATTTCTAAATAATCTGCAGTTTTCTGCCCTTTTGAGCGACTCTCCGTAAAATGTGCCTGAGCTTTATAGTCAAAGGACTTTTTTTAACCCGTATTTTATGTCTTTCGTAAAAACACTGTTTGTGTCCCAAAGATGTCAATTCCAATCTCAAATATAATGGTTTTAATGGACTTTAGCCATTCCGAATTACTTTTTTTCTAAGGTCATCAGCAATAGAAATCAACATATTCTAGGGTATTCAAATGCAGCCAAACTGAAATCCATTTAAAAGAAATCATAGTTAATTGGTAAAATACCTACTTCCATGTATACAGGTATTGTGGGGGCATTGCGGGATAAAGGTAAAAGCTGTTTCAAAAATATTTGCTCTGTGACTTCTAGAACTGTCAAAGGAGTAGGGCCCCAAAGTAATGCCACGTAATTACAGCAGAGCATGTTGTGGCCTTATATGTCAATGTTAAGTAATTTTTGTAAGGCGCAACTCGCCTGGAGGCCTCAGTGCGCAGCACGACTGCAGGAGTGCAGTCCGAGAGAATCCAGAATTAGAGGGGAGACCTAATCATTAGAGTTTAAAAGAAACGTTTTAAGGGACCTCTTGGAAGAGAGTTTCAGAACACATACAGAGCCCTGGGGGAAGGTAATTCCATAGTCGAGGAGCAATAGAAACGCAACTACTACCACCAAAACGAGTCAGTTTGTAACGGGGGTGGTTCCAGTTTATTCAAATTGGTCAATCGAAGAGTGCAAGGGATACAGGAGGGTCTGATCATTTCCTTCAAATAAACTGGCACTTTGTGGGTGAGGCAGGTATGAGTAAGGAAAACAATCTTATAAGTGACAGTGTTTAACAGGGAGCTGGTGAAGGGATCTGCGAGCCTCAGTAACAGGATTCCTTTTAGTGAGGTTACATACAGCTCTGATAGCAATATTCTGGGCACCCAGTAGAGAAGCCAAATTAGACTTATAAGTGCCTGCCAACAAGCTGTTGCCATAATCCAGTTTGGAGTTTATCAGGGCGGCAGCAAGGGAGGCAGTGTTAGGGGCTGACAGAAAAGGTCTAATTTGTCTAATGAGACGAGTGGTAAAAGTGCAAGATGTTTTCACTTGGCTGACATGTTTTTTCATATTAAGTGAAGCATCAAGATACACGCCGGAGGGTCTTACCCCAGGGGCTAGGTTTCATAGAGGTACCCGCGATGTCAAAGAAAGCATATCCGGGATGAAGTTTTCCAAGGCATTGGGTGGTACCAACCAACGTAAGCTCAGTCTTGCTCCCATTAAGTGCCAGGGAGTTGTTAGTCATCCATGACTCTATTAGATTGTAAATTGAGGTGATCTTATTGACCAGTCGGGTCAATCAATATCTGGTTATCATCAGCCTAGTTTGTATAACCCACGCTGATGCTATCCAGAAAGTCAAAGAAATGACGGGTGTATAGATTGAAGAGGGTAGGGGAGAGGCATGCTACCTGCGGGACACCACATGTGAGACTTTCAGGAGGGGACTTGTAGCCTCCCGAGGCGACACAGGAAGATCGAGGGCCTGAAAAAAAAGAGGCCAGCCATCCCAAAGCACTGCTCGAGCAGTTTGCGATAGACCCCAACCTCTCCAGCAGCAGTGTATGATCAACCAGATCGAAAACCGCTGAGAGGTCGAGAAGCATCAGCATGGCAACCCGGCCCGAGTCCACAACTTGACATAAGTTGGCCTTCAGATCTATCAAGGCAGTCTCAGTGCCGTGAAGCACCCTAGAGCCGGATTGCAAGAAGCCCAAAAAATGGTTGTCCTCAATGTGATTTTGAATCTGCGAGTAAGCGCCTCAATCCAGGACCTTCAACAAAAAAGTAGCATTAGTGATCAGACGGTGGTTTCCTACGGAGGGCGGATCAAGAGTGGCCTTTTTTTTGTTTTGCATAAGAAAGATCCAAACATTTTTCAAGGAGACGGCAACCGTGGATGTAGCAAAAGAGGAGTTAATTTTAGATAGAGGGCAAATATCGTCAGGGCAGGAGGATGGCTTAAGGTGAAGACCAATATTTGAAACTTCAGTTTCTGGTATCTCTTTAAAGTTAAAAACAGGAATAGCACAGTCAGGGGATTGAGTGTGAGTGACATCATTAGGCTTCAAACTGGCCAATTTAGCAAGATCAGAACGCAACGCGGCAATCTTATCACAATGAGAGTTGAGTTTATTACTAAAGCCTTGTTTGATGTCAGAACACTATTGATCACTTTTAGCAATGACAGGGTGAGAATTATCTTTCCCCTCAAATTCTTTAAGAATTGCGAAGAGCTCTCTTTGGTAGGACCTAGCTGTTTCAATACATTCTTCATAGTGGTCACGTTTGGCAGCTTGAATAGCCATCTTGTACTCAAAGGCAGTTTTGTGGTAAAAGGCACGATTGTCTATTGAAGCGTTTTTCCGTAAGGCCTGCTCTTTTTTTCTCTTACATGTTTTAAGATCTTGTTGGAGAACCAAGATTTCCTCAGAGTTTCAGTTTTAACGGTTTTAATATGAGGCGGTGTTGGTAATAGATGCCATGATCTCGTTATATTGACCTGTAAGAGTCAAGGGGCTATCAGATTCTGGCAAGTGAGCTAACAAGTTTAGGGCCAGTTCACGAAAGGCAGCAGGAGTGATTTTGCGAGTATTCCTGACAGTCATCTGAATACGCAGGTTGATGTTTTTTCTAACAAGTTTACCAGGAAAGTTCACATCTGTCAGGGTCACAGGCCAGGTCCGGAACTCTGGAACCCAAACTTCCATAGCAAGCACCCAAACTCATACAGCAGGCAGCGTCAGCCTGCTGGGGAAGAAGCCTCCTCCTTCCAAACACCCAGTAAAAGTACTTCATCGACTTCTCTGACTTCCTTGCAGAGTGAAAGCCTATCGGACCACATTTCCCAGCAGTACCTGGGCCAGAAACTACAAGAGCCTTATTGAGTGTGGCGCGCATGACAATGGCACGAGGCTTGTGCTCAGAACGGCAACCCAGCATGATGCGTTTCCCGCAGCTCCAGCCAAGAACGCTCTGAGGGCACGCACAAGTGGACCCGCCCGAGGAAAACAACTCTGGCCCCTCACACCAGAAAGATAAGTACATGCCAGCCAGCAGAGCTAAGCAAGGGGCTCTGCCCACCAGTTCACAGGCCCCTGCCTCACCCAGAGATAAGTCACGCTTAGCCTCCTTTGCACACTACCCATATCTGTAACATAGATTAACCAGTGGCCTACTACTTACCAGCTGTTAACTCGCACCCAAGCCAAAGTGAAGTGCAGCAAAACCCGCACACCCAAGCCAGGTGTGGCAAAACCTGCACGCGCGTCAAAACCTGCACGCCCAAGCACCTGAGCAGTAGACCCTAGAAGCTTGCGCTCCCAGTGGCAACCCCAGGGGAACATGCAAAGCAATTGACACTCTAACAAATTGTAACAGTGTGTGTGAACCACTCGCAGTTGTGTGGTTTTCGGGGTGCTAATTGTGGTGTTTCTTGCAGCCTAGAGCTACCACAGGACAGCCTGGACTACGAACTTGCGAGTGCAGGGACGTTCTGGACCACCACACAAAAGCTAAGTTAAACTCCATGTGTGTACGTCCTTAAGGTCAAGTGTGTGCATGTATATTGTGATCATGGTCAATATCTATGTAAATGCTAGATAGGACTTTCCCAATTCCCCCTACCTATCCATTTGTTTCCCTAACCCTGCTTCCGGTTTACCTACTTCCCCGTACCTATCCAACCAACATCAAAGGAAATTAAACTATGATCAGACCATGCGCATAACGAAGTGTCAAACCTGTTCACTACTAGACGATAAGAGAAAACCCAGTCCAGGATATGTACATCTTTATGGATGGGGGTCATAACAAATTGAGGATAAGGGTCTCAAAAGACTGGATAAGGCTACCAGCGCCAGGGTGCATGTGGTGGTAGGCCTACTAGTTAAAGTCACCCAAGAGGAGGACATAACAGGTGGTCTTGATAATATCACCCAGGACCATAAGCAGTTGTTCATCAAAAAGTGTCATGGCGTGGGTAGACGATATATGTTAAAAATACAGATGGTGGTATTAGAATCAATAGACATTTTCAGAAGATGTATTGACATTCATCAATCACTGGAGAAATGAATCTATGTGCAGTCAAAGTATCCCTGACTATGATAGCTGTGACACCACCACGGCCAGAATCACAGTCATGTCTAAAATCTTGTATCCACTAGGAGCAGAGGATGCAGCAGCGTGAGTGGTGACATTTGTAATCCATGTCTCAGTGAGACATAGGACATCTAAACGCTTGGTAAGTACGAGGTCAGAGATCTCAACAGCATGTCTAACTAAAGAGCGGGTGTTAAGTAGTCCAAAAAACATGTGCGAGGTAGAACTAGGGACCCTAGTAGATCTGGCGCTGCTAATTTCATATAGAGAAGGGTCTAGTGTGAGATCAGGAGAAACAGGCTTTTTGAAGTTCTCAATTTTGTTGGTTTGAACGCAATCATAGGCATTTGCTCCGGAACACAAGGGGTCAAGTGTAGCCGAAGCCACCACTTCGGACGGTGGAGTGTAGGGGCAGTCGGGGTGTATCAAAGAATAACTAGGCAGGGGGCTACAATCGGTGTAAATGTATGTGTATTTTTGCGTAATTATTGTTATATAATGACTGTTAGCTATATTTGTCCTAACAAGGGGCACCGAGTACGGGGGGCTCCGGAGCCTGAGCCCCCCCCTGGCAAAATCAAGTCAGGGCTGAGCCCCCCCTCTCTCGGGCCGGGTATAATCGCGAAAATGTGCGATTAAGCCCTCCACTCTAGGACTCATTGGTGTATGGTCCTGGAGGGGAGTGCTTAGGCGCAGCAGCAGTGTTCAAACTGTGGGGCGCGCCCCTCTGGTGGGCCGCAGCCTCATGCCCAGGGGGGGCGCGCATCCACAGATTGAAAAAAAAGGATAAATGACCAAAGGCCCGGCCTCTGTCGCACTATGGGTGGTGGCAGCAGAGTCAGATTGGCCCCTGCCCGGGCTGAAATCGTCCCTGGGGAGGAAGGGCCAGTTTGGGGCCATGCTTGGGCGGTTTGAAAAAAAAATTCGGAAAAATTCATTTTTTTCAAATTTATTTTTTCATTTTTTATTCTTCAAAAACCTTTCATCCTTCTTGGTTCGATATAAGTACCAACACAGGTTGGGTGATATTGTATGCATATTTGTTCTATAAAAAAGAGCTTAAGGGTAAGTGCTATATAATACCATATTATCATCTGGCCTTGGACGTCTGCTTGGAGTCACAGTATTTTGACAATATGGATCTATACACACAGATATTAATGATACGTATGGTGATCCATTCTTGTATGAAATGTATATCACCTTAGTGAAATCATAACCATATTTTTCGTAGTGTAGTTTACTTAGGAACAATGCTATTTGATGCCACTTCCTATTTTGTCAAGGGGTGAAAGGTTGTGTTTCATTGCTTCCCGGGATGTCACTTTGGTGTTCGGTCAAATTACATCACTTCCAGTGATATCAGAGGTCAAGTGTCGTGAGGCGAGGGGTGGGCCACTTTTTTGAGGCGAGGGGTGGGCCTCTTTTTTTTGGGTGACCGGGCCTATTTCTTGTCCCAGTCCGACCCTGGGTGGCAGCAGTGGTGTGGAACTGCCCAAGTGTCACAGAAGTGCTAGAACATATTTGGGCACAGGCACCTACTGTTTTACAAATTAAGCAATTGGTATACACATGCAGTTGCAATTAAAGCCAGTTCAACTACCCACTCCCAGGTGTGCTACTGAACAGGTAGATGTAAGTCGAGAGCCAACCAACCTCTTTCTCCTATCTGTGCCACTGTACCATACAAATTACGGGGAATCGCTCTCCTGCAGCCTCTCTCCCAGTCATCGATTCTTGATGATTTACTGGTGCAGTCACAAAAAAAAAGATTTTTTGGGGGTTCATTTTGTTTGCAAAAGTAGCGCATTGCTAAAACCCCCTGGCTGCCAGTTCATTGTCCTTGGAGCGTCCCAGGCTCCCTACCCCCTGAGAGCCACCAACCTTGGGTGCTGTTTTATAACAAATGAAAGACGCAGACAGAACAATAACTGTGTGAGTCAACTAAGAGATGAATGCACTTATGCTCAATTCAGAGAGAGGCTTTGAAAATGTAGCTCTGACAAATCAGAGAATCTGGGGGGCAAAGAAGCACTGCACATCTCTGCTCCCTCTTCATGGGTTTACGGTTGCCACCTGAAAGGTTGCCAGCAGCTAACCTGCCATCCTGTCCCAACTCCATGCCTTGTGTGCTATTCCCTGGTCAACCAAACCCTGTGAACTTATAGGCCGCATAAGACCCACAGAAGTCTTTTTACCGCCCGTCCTGAACGTTTCTTGCACTAGTGCTATTAACGCGTGCAGCTCCAAGGTTTAATATTAACAACCAGTGTTTGTGGGTAAAGGGCCGGCATAAAGTCTCTATTTCAGAGCCAGAGTCAAATGATAAGGTGCTTGTGGCAGTATGGAGTTCCAGGCCTCTGCTTGGACGCCGGGTTCTGCAACCTTTAGCTCTGCAGATGTTTTGGACTACAATGCTCATCAGCCCCAGCCAGCATAGTCAATGGTGATGGATCAAAGGAGTCGTAGTCCAAAACATCTGGAGAGCCACATGTTTAAGACCCCTGGCTTTAAGGAACAGGAAGTAAAATAATCCATGAAAGTAACAGGAGTATGACGTTCCTGGATCTACATGCGTAGAATAAAAGTAGACTAGAAGAACAGCCTGGGGGCATCAAGTTTATGTAGGATGGAATGTTGGGGGTCTGAGTCACCTGAGGAGACAGGGGTATCTTACAGGTCTGAAACCTGGTAATCCACTTTACAATAAAAGACAACATGGAGAGAGGTGATGTCTCTGTGTGGCCTGTAAATCTGCCGAGATACCAAACAACTGTACTACCATTACTGCCACTTGGTCTGGCGGTATTACTGCCGGTTTACAAGTGGTGGTAGGCAGTGTTAGTCCCCATTAATTGGAGTCCATAGGACTCCATGGTGGATTTCAGCGGTATTACTGCTAGTAGTAATTTTGCTGGTGGTATTATCCCAAATTGTTCTATTTTGGGCGGTATGGTGGAGGAAATACCTCCAGCTTCTTGCTGGAGGATTTTCCTCCACCTTTGCCCTCAAACTCATAGTTGGGCGGTGCGATAATGTGGCTCTATACGTACTACCAGTGTTGCCAGTCAGAACTCATTTACCTCAGCAATGTATTCAGTTCTCTGTTTTTTGTCCTGACGCTTAAAATGTGCGATTTGCATTACAAGCTGTGTGCCGCAGACAGCTTCCACTCTAAGCGGGGGAGAAGTTAGGACCGTGGGGACTGAGACGGCAGGACTTTTCAACCTTTTGACACGAGGGGCCTTCACTGAGTCTTGGGGGGGCATCACCTCCCATGGGATATGGTACAGTATAATTACCTCATTGCCTTCTATCACAGGTTCCTCTACATCAGCCTCTTGCTGACATAGAAGGGTTTATAGCTGTTCAGTGGGCATTCAGTGGTTAAGATCTATGCTGGCCTACCATCTTGTGATAATCGGCAGCTATTAACCTTAAATTTGTCATCATTGCAAGTCTCACTTCTCCCACAGCAACAGCAGAGCCCGCTTGCCAGTGCCTGATAATCCCAAAATTCTCTGTAATTTTATGCAAAACTGCATTTTATTTTTATAAGGTTATTTTACTCACTGAATGCTGATCAAGTGTTTTAAGTCTGGACTTTATTAACTGGGTGCTTGTAATTGCAGCACAAGCACTCTTTACAATCTAAACTAGAGGTGTGTTTACAATGTTGATTGTTCCAAAATACATCTCGTAGTGTGCTGCTTTGGGTCAGGTGGCCCCCTTTACGCTGTACACAATGATACATTGTCTGGTTGACATAATATGTGATTTGTGTATTTTATAAAGGAAACTAAGACCACTAGAACTCACCACCCCAGAAACTCCCAATCCCACCTTTGGGGGCATTCCTGTGGACATGAGAACACAGGAGAAAGAATTAATAAAAAAGTGTTTGCCTTCAAGAGGAAGCTAGACCTTTGCAAAAGAACAGTTAGAGCTAGGCAAGCCAACTAGCAACATTAAGGTGCAGCTTTGATGAATACTTCCCTGAAGTAAATGCTGGCATTAATGACTGGGTGATGCAGACTTTTCTGGCAGAGGAGGTGGTGCATCATCCATTTGATGCCCAGGAAGCGCTGATTGAGGTTCAGTCAGACACTACTCTGCAATATGAATTTAGGAACATTGCAGTGGGTGAATTTTGACTGAAGGTAATCCTGGAGTATCCTATATTGGCATGGTCTGCTATACAGTCGCTCTTACCCTTTGGGTCTTACTACTTGTGCGAAATAGGCTTTTGAGCATTGGCTTTTTTACTGACTCCTTCATTTTTTGAATAAGGGGTGTTTCAAATGAATGTTGAAAACCCGGAAAGTGGGAGTTTTTAAAACGTGGAGACAACCATGGCTACAACATTTAGACGCGAGTGCTTCCATCAGTCCCAAACATCACCTGGGTGCAAGTTGAGCCTGGCTAACTGCTTTTTAACATTGTACACCACTTTACCAGAATTTCTGGTAAACTACAATGTTAAAAGCAGTTAACACTCTTCCCCCCAAGTCTGAAACCACACTTGATTGCATTATACTTCAGCCCGGATTGCATTATACTTCAGCCAGGATTGCATTATACATCAGCAGCATATCTGATGTGCCCATTGAATGGTTTAAGATTAAGGTACATCCCTAACTCTATCTGGTTACCCAGAGGTAACATCTTAGCAAATTTCACTTGTGGCTGGCCAATCTACAGCAGCACTATTGTAAGTTTGAATTGTTGATGTTTTACTGAACTATGGCACCACACACGTCTTGCTTGGTAGTTTTTAATCGGGAAACGTCTTTACTTCTCGTTTCCCTTGAATTGGGAACTTTTTTTTTGGTGGTGGTGGTGGTACTCCACCTTGCAGCTGTACCTTCTGTTTAGCAAGCATTTCATTCTCCCATCCTAGTTGTGTTGCTGGACGATTATAGAGCGGTGGAGTAGGGGCAGTGATGTCTTACTGGAATGCAACTCAAAGGCTTAAATCTCCTTCTTTCTTGACTTTAGTATATGCAGTGCATGCTAGCCAATGTTTCCACTGTTCTGCGCTGCGCGCGCCAACACCCGCCCCCCGCGCGCCGTTGCACCAAGTTGGCGACTACATGCAAATTTGCGATCATATAACTGCCAGTGATGTCACTTCCTGTATTTGGGGCCCACCCAGGAAATTCATGAATCGGCTCCCCTTGTCCTAATGCGTTAAATTGCAGCCAATGCATGCATGATTGCAGGAAACGGCAGAAACAGAAGCGGAAACACGTACCTACACGGACTGGCACAGACCGGCCTGTCTCACGCGCTGGCGCTCACGTGCCTTGCTGCGGTATAAGAAGAAAGTACAGCAAACTGGGAACTGTAGTTCAGGGTGCAACACAGGCAACAGGTAAGTAAAATAGGAAATAAACTAATTACTTTAGAGGAGGAATTTAAGTGGTAAAATAGTAAACACTAGTTTAAAAACAAACAATCAACATGATTTAAAAATCAATAAAATAGGACTTTGAGCACCATATGGAACACAATGCGAACAATTAATGGGAAGCGTGAATAACAAAGAAGCTTCAACTAAACCGAGATGCACAGAGGCATGCTATAAATACCGGCATAGACCGGCATGCTTCACGTGCCAGCACTCACGCACCTGGTTGCGGTATAAGACAAGGATAAGACTTCCAAGGCTGACTGGATTGTCTTGGCACCAGATTTGTTTGTAAATGAACTAGCAGGTGTAGCCGTGCTTTGCACAATAATTCCTACTTCAGTCCTAGTTTATTTAATGAACTAAAACAATGCTTTGATGTAGACAATATTGCTAGTATTTCGTGTAGGAGTTAGTGTGAACAAATTGTCTGTTTCTAACTCTGGAGGAAGCCACATAAAGCGGACCATGAGAACATCATGTATTCCGTAAATTAATTCCAGCTACTTTGAGTTGGAGCGTTGAGATTGCGCAGCAACATTATTGGTGTCCTGAACTACAGCTAAGGCAGCAGCAACCTCAACATAAATGTCGTACGTGCAGGGCTGAAGCGTGTTAGCTTGAAGTGCCGAACTTCTGTGGGGAATGTCGGCTAGAATGCGGATAGTGTGGAAAGTTTAGGAACACTGAACTGCCGTACTTTAGGAACAATGAACGTATAACTACGGCAGAACTACGGCACAGAGAGCCATATGGCAGGGGTAAGAATTGCAGACCGCTTTAAAAAAGAAAAATCAGAAAAGGGTATATTTTATACTTGGTACATTGTCTACACCATGTAACCTACCCACATGCCAAGTTTCAGGTTTGTAGCATGTTGGGAAGTATGCTGAACATTTTGAACAGAGACACACTCACATATCCAAACATTGCAGACCGATTACAAAAAAATGTATTAGAAAAATTTATATTTTATACTTTTTACATTGTCTACACCATGGAACCTACCCAGATGCCAAATTTCAGGTGTGTAGCATGATGGGAAGTATGCTGGACATTTCGAACAGACACACACACACACATATCCACAAATGTCCCTTTTATATACAGTGAGAAAACATACTCCTATCTTTTGCTTCATCATACATTCACTTTTGTTCAGCTCTGACCCACAAGCCCAGTCAGAAGCAACCCGCACACCCAGATTGTTGAATATATCTACTACACTATTTTTTTCTTTATTTTTAAAATTAGCCTTTATCTTCCTTCTCATATCGCCTTCGCATACCATGGCCAAGGTTTTGGAGCTGTTAAAACTCAAATTGAAATCTCAGAAAAACTCTCCAAGATCTTAAGTTGTTTAGTTGTGCCCATAGGTGTTTTAGATATCATGGCCACATCGTCTGCATAGAGTAACATAGCAACTTTTATCTCCCATCCTACGTGCACCACACACAATGCTCTCAATGTTTGTCACAAATTCATTTATATACATAGAAAATAAAAAGAGGGACAAGGCACAACCTTGCCTCAATCTTGCATTCACGTTAAAATACACTGTATGCTCTCCTATTGAACCACACCTTACTCTAGCTTTGATTCAGTCAATGTACTGCATTTGAAAGCATTTCTGGCATCATACGATCTTCCAGAAGTTTCCATAATTTGGGCCTACCCACTGTATAAAATGTGGTTTTAAAATCAACAAAAAGAAAGTGGAGGGTTTCTTTATCGGTATTGATTTTAAAATAATGGCACTTAATACAAATACCTGTTCAGTTGTCCCCCTAGCATCTCTAAATCATCCTTGTAGTTCTGAGTGTCAGAACTACATGATGAAGTGACTTCGGTCACTTCATCATTCTTTAAGCCTATATAATATGACTTTCCTGTGTATTTTAGCACAGGAGTCGATCAAAAAAATGGGGCGACAGATTCCCGGTTTGGATCGATCACTTTTCTCAAACAAATGGACAATGTCAGCTACTTTCCACAATGATGGTACTGTCCAATTGTTATTTAAAATAATTTTAAAAAATTGTTAAAATAGGGCCCCATATTTACAAATCAGCATAACATAGGTCCACAGGAATCATGTCCACACCTAGTGCTGTACCCTGCTTTTAGGAAATTATTGCCTTATTCACCTCAGTCAAATTAAATACCACGTAGCTCACATCTGCATCTTGCTCAGACGCCAACATAGGACGGGGAGATACATTATTTTTAGTTGTATTTTGCTTGAAGAAATTACTAAAAATGCTCCTTCCAATTGTCAGACGATATTGGTATTGGTGTTGACTGGTCGTTTCCACCAATACCAAACTTTTTTAACCAATTGCCAACATTTTATTTGTTTTTTATCAACTGCAGCTGCTATCAGCTGGGCCCAATTCTCTTGCTCCATAGCTACCTTCTTCTTAGTAAATATAAATCCCTCATAACGCAGAAGACATCTGATGGTTTGAAAACGTTGGTTGCTCCATTTTCTCTCTCACTTCTAGACATTACTGGGACTTCATGTTTCTACATTCTTTGTCATACCATGCATGTCTATATGGAGCAGATTCAAAGTTGCTGTTATTCTGTTTGGATCAATAATGACAGGTGTGGGACAATTTTACTGCATAAGTCTTGGTAACAAACTTCAATATTTATCATCCCTGCATCAGGATTTGTAAAACAAAAAAATAAATAAGAAAAAATGTCTCACATACTATTAAAACTCCAGAAAATATTTCTGGTAGGATCATTTCCAGCTCCAAAGCATGCCACTTAATTATTTGTCTGCCTTCACTATCGAAGTGATTTCCTTCTATACAAATTGATGAGCGAAAATCCTCACCAAAATCTATCTAAAAAAACCAGTCATGATCGCTCTCGATTCTTCTAGAACTATTAAGTCTGTGTCCAGAGACCAACATTCCAAATTTATTAAAACAGTCCAAATGCAATCTCGTCATTGCTCTCTTAAAAGTGGGAGCTGCTGGTCTATTACAATCAAGCCTATCTTTTGCAGCTCTCAGACCCAACTCCAAAAATTGTATTGTCATTTTTGTTGTCTCAATAGGAGTTGAATTGAAGTTTTTGACATTGATACCTGGGATATTTCAGACTTTGACCTCCTCCTTTGCAACTTCCCACAAATACAATAAAGGTTAAATAAAATTGCACATTTAAATCCCCTACAACTAATATAATAGAATCCTTTCTCCACAAATGGGTAGTTCTAAAGTTTTGTACCAAGGTTTTCATTATTTATAATCCAATCTACCAGATAATGGTCTAATGTATACATTAGATAATAGAATTCTTACACAAAACTTTAAACACATTAGGTCAGTTGGTGTTGACCTCCTCAATCCCATATTTAAGGGACTTTGAGACTCATATTACCATCCCTCCATTTGGATGACCTCCTTGGCCTTTTTTTTTAGCTGAAAGAACATGATACCCAAAACGTGCTTATAACTGACAGAGGGTATGTTAAAATTATTTATTAAGCTTGACATTCACCACAAGGCATCCATGACTCCAGGAGACTCCTAATATCTCCCTTTCCTATGAAAATGTGTCAATCCAAATCCTCTATCTTTTGACTAATCCTGATATATTCCAAGTTAAAATGCATGTGTAATGACACTAAGAATATAATCTTTCCCGTAGATTGTAATGGGTTCTTAGCAAGTGAAGGGAGATAAATCAATCTCTTGTATGGATCTAGAATGCTCTTTCTTAGGAGCTGGGACAGCAATTTCAAAATTCCTATTAACCATGGGGATTTAACAAATACACACATATCTTGGGGCTTTAGCATTTCCTGTTTGGATGCGTTTACCTAAAGAAATAACTCCCATCTATCACTAGTCGCTGTTCATGCTCTATCATGCGCTGGATTATAAAGTTATTCCTGCCCCATACTGGGGATGAATGGGCACCTGAAACACTGGTAGTTACTGTTTGGACGAGGCTTCCCTTGAGGGAGCTCCTCTCCAGCAACCTCTTCCGAGCACTGGGTGGCGTTTTTGGGTTTGATGGTACTGACCCAGAATATAGGGTTGTGGAGACTGGTCCCACTAGACCAGAGATGTTTGACTGCCTTGTTGCAGTGTTGTAAAACCATGAGCCTATTTGTAAATCTAGAAAACGATCATAGCCAAGCATAGAAAGTATATTATGTTGGCTGTAAACCAATCGCATCACATAACCAACATCGCAAGCACAGGCTCGTCAGTATAACCATAGGGCGTCCATCTCGCCATTTGCTTTTTTTCTTTCTGTCAAATGCTTTTGTAAAATGTATAAATGCTCTGAAAACTCATACACGGTACAAGGCCACAGCTTGCATGTTGATAAATCGACCCAGACAGGAATGCCAAGCAGTACAGAAATATATTATTTTCCTCCTTCACTAAGTCCTTGAGAGCAAGCAGGAACGGCATTTAATCAACAGACCAGGTGCCAGCCTGTCTCACTACAGCTGTAGCAATAGGCAGTTAAAGGCATGAATTATACTTTTCTAGCGGTCCTCCTTCGCAGATCTTCCTTAGAACAGGCTGACCCGTAGTTCAGGAAAAGAAACTGGTAGATAACGTACTTTGGAATGTGTCTCTCTCGCAAACACAATATCCTTGTTGAACTAGTGCTTTGTGTTCTTAATAACAAAGAACTATGTCTGCAACTGTTGCTAACTATAAGAAATGTGTCATAATTGTGATAATTGTCAATCACCGAACCCTAGCTCAAGAAGATACATTATGGGCAGTTCTGATGTACCCTGAAGGCTGTTATTTTGTATATATGTAACTGTTTTATGATGCTCGCTCTCTTGTGTCTCACGAGGTCTGGGTGACACGTTGCGAGATGTTAGACCCTGTCAGCCGACTGAGCATATTTTTGCAAATAAACCCTAGCACTTGCAAAATCGAACCTCGTGTCTGTCGTATCACTAGTATATGGTGATTGTGCCTTAGTTTCCATATGCGAGGATCTTCAGGGCCTAGCATATTGGCCACAAAAAAATCATCTTGTTAACAGTGTCATGCATCATCAAAAAGGTTTTAATTGTTAGCTGCCGCAGAAACGAATGTCTTTTGATCCTTTTTGTCTTTTTCTAGGGCCTCATCAACCCATTTGCTAAAGAAGGCACCTTCTTGCAGATACATACGTTTATTTTTGGACATTTTATAGCCCATAATAACTTTCCAAATATGAGTACACACAAATGCAAACTTATTTGATCAATACATAAATATCTTAAACTTATTTCATCATCCTTTTTCAGTTTCCCATTTACAAGCTCACCATTTACAAGCCCTAAAACATACTTATTTAAAAAGACTAAGATTAAAACGATCATAAGTTACAGATACAACGTAAACAATCATTATTACTCCTCAGATGTAAAAGAATAAGGAGGAATGACCCACACCACTAAAAAAATATGAATTTTAAATGCTCTCTGGTCCATTTAGCCTTTTCTTTCTTACAGACATGTGTGAGCGGTCAGAAATGTGGGGTGGACAACTTGGAAAAGGTTTTTCATAAGATGCCATTTTATTAACTCAAAAAAGGGTTTGGCAAACACCTCACTATCCCTACCATGATGAGGATTTCGCTGCCTATCAGAATAGACTAAAGAAAACACTAACAAAAAGGAATCTGTCCCTCACACTTATACATACAACAAACTTAATAAGGAAAGATATGGCAATTCAAATATAACAGAAATAACAGTTATGTTCAATATAAACCTGATAACTTTTTCTCCTTGTAACCCGGGTGGGATCCCCTTCCCCAGATTCAAACATGATTCTTAATCAACATTTAAACATAGGAATGTTCTGTCTTGCAACAAAGTCCTAATGACAAAGTTCTTCTTGCTCCGTAAAGTCTCTCACTTTGAACTTTGACCAACAGTTCAAAATTTTCAACGAGTATCTCTCCACTTGTAGCAGAGAGTTCAACACAACATCTTCTTAGAAAACAAGAACACTTCCACAATTCATCAGTATCAACAAGAATGCTTTTGTCAGGATGATTCGACAATAGTTCACAAAATATTTGCATCAGCAATAATGCTTTTTCAGGATGGTTCCACATCAGTTCACAAAATACTTTAGTGGTCTTGCCACTTCTTCACAGCCTTTAACCAAAACACAGTACCTCAATGATTCATTCCTGGTCAGCTCACCTGCCAGGACTACTACTACAAAGTCCCTGGCCCTGGTATACTCACCTTCCTGGACTCGATGAAAACCTCCTAACACGACTACAAGTACTTCTGTGGTAAAGTGGTAAAGTTTACTTCAAACAACTTGGCAAAGTCTTTTGACTTTCCACAACATCAGTTTTGACTACTACTTCTGGGAAGACATGAAACACATTGGTGCTGTTTGTTCCACACTTGTGATTGCCACATATAATGCCGGTTATGCTCCTCTCCTCCTGAGTACTTTGTCAGGTGGGCAGCTCTCCTGCTATTCTTGTTTTCCCACCCTTATATTAACCAAATGCTGATAAGGGCTTCTTCCTCACACTTGCTCTTCTTTGGCTTAGACAATGCTGGTTTAAGTCGTTTCCAACTATTGCCCCTTTCTCACTCTGGCAATAGGGTTTATAATCAACTTACTTCTTAAATGCCCTCTCTAAACTTTGGCAATGTTGGTTCTTAATTTCCTTTGATTTTGCCATCTCTTGGTTTTGACAATTACTTTGACCTTCATAAGTATAACTATAGCCTTCTTGTATGTTCCCAAAGTCCTTATTCTGCCACTTTAGCTTCTTTGTATCAGTTTGGTATTCAAAAGGTATTATTATTCTGCCACTTCAATTTCTTTTCATCAGTTTGCTATTCAAAACAGATATGGCCAGCGGGCAATCACGAAGCGTTCCTGGGTCACACAATATTAGTGAACTCACCGTGTGCTGCATAAGCGTCCACTCGCTATGCTGCCTTTGTGCCTTCTGCTGCCTCCGCTTCGCTATGCACACCAAACTGCTTCTCTTCACTTCCCACAGCCCACGCCGGTTGGGAGAGGAGCCGTCCTCACTCCAGGGACACTCCGCTGCTCGCCTGCCACCAGAGCCCAACTCACAATGGGGGAAGCTTTTCAAATCAACGGTTCCTGACGCGCAACCTCTGCATTCACAGCCATCAAGGGAAAGCTTTCTGAAACAACGCTTCCTGCTGCGCAACCTCTGCACACAAGGAGTTCCAAAGTAGAGACCCTCTCACAACCGGCATCCGCTCTGCAGGTGGCTCCGACATCTCTGTGTTCCTTCAACTTCTGCTGCAACTGCAACATGGAGTTACTGCAATCACTCCACCTCCCACTACTCCTAATGGCCTGCACCTGAGGGGGGCTTATACTTCCCAGTCCCACTCAGATGTGGGTCATTAGTACTACTAGACTGCAACTTGCAGTTCAGTGCCTCTGCAGCCCTCTTCCTCATTCCAGTCTATGGACATTGTGGGACATTAAGTCCCCAATGTTCAAATCATCCTTTTGTTTCACAGTTTCAGTTTTACAGTAGGCCATTAAGATGGTAGGGTCTCTGGGAAAGTTATGAAAGGGGTTTCCCCATTTCTCCTGACCTTCTCGCACTCCATGTCCACCAGTACACTACCCCCAGGGTCAGGATTAGGAAGCGCCTGTCTTTCCCTGGCCATATGAGAAGGGTCCCAGGTTTTCTGGGGGAATCATCTCATATTCATCATACATGACAGCATATAAAATGTTTAGCACCCCAAACCCCACAAGCTTATTTGTAGTCAGTTTACAAAACAGAACTTCTTCAATCCAACTTCTCACCCCACTTTTTAGCAATGATATTCTAAGCAACATTTTCTGTAGCTTAAGATGTAGCGGCCAAAGAAGAACAACATTAAGTTCATCCTTTCGTGTAAGGGTACAAGCCAGGCAGTTCTGAATACCTTGATTCTCCCATTTGGATATTAAATACCCGAAAGGGAGCATATTTAACAGAATTTTGAGATAGAATGTTTTCTGAAATAAAACATATTTATCTCTTCTAAAAACATTTTGTCACCCTACATCGTCTTTATCTCAAGGTATTGCTCAAATCTTTTAGGTGTGCTGTTTCACTTGAATACATTGTTCAAACCCACTAAAAATAACAATCTTTGACTGACTGGATATGAACCCTCTTGCACTCGTTTGTTGATTAAGGCATTCTGCATTTCACGACAGTGCGCTTTATTACTGCTTCATTCACCACCTGCCATCCAGTGGTCTCTGCAGCATCCATGCTAACTTTGATAATGCCATTAGCTGCTAATTGGCCTTCCTTGACTAGTGCCTGAACCTGGGCCTGTAGATGTTCTGGCATATCCTTGAAATAAGGGATTGAATATCTTTCTACAATGCCTTGTCTAGCATGCATTTAAATCATGGCATTGGTGAAGTGTATGTACACTGTAGTGCCTATGTTCTGACCAAAATTGTTAATTTGTTTGCTTTCTTATTCAGGTGGAACCTCTGACGAGTAATCCAGAGCTCTACACTTACTTATCATCTTTAGGGAAGTTGCCCCAAAAGAAACTGTCACAGCCGGAGAAGGCCAGTATGTTTTCTTGATACATAAATTGATCTACTTTTGCATGTGTTTGAAGGACTCATTTGGGCTGTCCTTTTACGGAGTAACAGAGAAATAAAGTGTACAATTGACCTGGGTTCTTCCAGGGTTTCTTTAATAAAAAATAAAAACATCATTTTCTTCCCCCTGCTCCTCTGCCCTAACAAACAGCAAACCGGTTTGCTGCCTTTTGACGAAGGTTGACATTAGCACATTGGTCTTCCATCAAGGAATTGGAGATGGCCAGTTCGATAGCGTCTGGGGAATCCATAGTTTAATTGTGGTGTTCCTTTGACCTGTCCTTTTTCTTGACACCCCTCCTGGCTCTCTTTCTACCAAGTCATCTGCATGTATATTATCCATCTTTGTAGGTGTTTTTTTTTCGTGGACCTCAAACACCAACTGGCATTTCTTACCCAGTATGTCATCACTCTCTTGCTTTAACATGGACTTTGCCATCTGGCAACTTCTGATTATGGAGTAAAAATGAACTCTCAAACCTCTAATTCCTCTTCATATATAGATTGCCCTGACTCTAACTCATGTAGAAAACTTGAAAGAGACTCTTCTGTCTGTGCATAGCTGTCTTAGAAACTGAATATTGCTGTGTTGAGGGAGTGGGGTGTTGAATCCGAGAACGGTAATGACATCTTTTTTTTGGTGTTGAAGTGGAGGTTGGTTTTGGTGTCTTTGTGGTTTGGGGACCATGTAGGTCTTTACTACTTTTAGCACCCTTGATGTGTCCTTAGGTATTTCATTAGTTTGTGTTTTTGTTGGGGGTCTTGCTGTATGGAAACTGCGTCAGCTTCCCCCCTCGCTCACTCCTTCATGGACTGATAAATCCCCTTCTCCTAGCCCAGCAGTGTACAACCATTGGCTCTCCAGATGCTTTGGACTAAAACTTCCATTAGCCCTAGCCAGCATGGTAAAGGGTGAAGGATCATGGACATTGTAGTACACCAAAACATCTGGGGAGCCACAGGTTGCAGACCCCTGTATTAGCCGATTTACTTCAATAACCTAAGAGGATAGGGAGTTTTGCGCCTACGTTTTTTTATGCCTCCATGACTTACGTCACCCAACATTGAACCTAGCGTGATGTAAGCGCTTTTGGCTTCAAACATTTGCACAGTGTGCCTTTTGCTTTGGCATGGCCGTGAGGGAAATACCAGTTACACACCTCATGGATGTCATGGCAGCTAAAGCACATATTGCATTCAGGACCAAATCAAGATGGGTATTCTCTTTTCAGGGAAGTGGAGCCAGTGGATCGAAGCAATAATGAGAAGTGATGCCTTCTTTAACAAAAACACGTTCCCTAGTGTAAAACAGCTCAGCCATGGGTCAAAGCTTTCTGTGCAGCAACAAGGCTTTTTGTGACATATTTGGTATAAACAGAATTTGTCAGTAGATGTTCAGCAGTCCCAGGCCTCAATCAGATTTTCCACTCTGACTCCTGCAACCACAGAACTGTCAGGAAAAGAAATCCGACAATGTCAACACATGAATCGTCAGGGGTACCTTTACAATTATGTATCTGGATAGTGTGAAAAACAAATTGTAATACTCCAGCCCAACAAGTAGATGGAGTATGCCAAGCATGTGAATCTAAACAGATTCACAAGCCTCAGAAATATGTCGACATTACTTGCCCAATACTAGTATTTCGGTGGCTTGTATCTATGTAAAGCCACTTACTTGGCATAGGCCGCCATTTAGTTGTTGGTCCGCAGTATTACAAGTTACTTAATTCCAAAGTAAAAGGGCAACAGCAGTGGTGTTTCTGTCCCACAATCCCCACCCATGATGCCCACTTCAATGTCTACAAAAGGATTATTTTTCACAAGTGATGTGAGCAGTGTGAGCTACTGCAGCAGTGAATAAGAGTCTGTACAACAGTTCCAATGTGAGGAAGAAGGGTGGGCAGATCTGATTCAAAACATAGCTACAGAAAAACTATGAAAGGGTAAGCAAAGTCTGCCTTTTGGGGCTTGCGAATCTCTTTAGACTCTCATGCTTTGCGTGGACTAGCAGCCAGGGCCCCGATATGGAGGTGGGTGAGCTGATGGAACAGTGGTTATTCATGTCTTAGTTCAGACGGTCACACCTGCAAATCTGCCCTTGCTTCTGTCTACACATTATTGTTAAATGTTAAAGGTATTTGTACCGCGCACCGTCACCAATGGAATTGGTCCCCAGGCGCTTTGGCGGATCTGTAAATTATAAGGTGTGATGGGTTAGTAAGGTGAAGAGGCAGTAGGATAGTGAGAGGAGTGGTGTTCTGTTGACAGCTTCAGCTCGGTATACACCAGATACTGAGCTTTGGTGCAGGTATTGGATCAGTGTCAGTCCGCGTGTGCTGTTGCTCCGGCTTATATGTTGTTGCAGTGTTGTGAAGTGCGTGCGGCTTGTGGTGCGAGAGATGGTTGTGTGAGTTTTGAGTGAGATAAGTATGCAGAGTTTGAGGTTATATTGGTTAGTGGGTTACCTGACCTTTAGCATGCTAATATTCACAGTTTTCTCTAAGTGATCACAGTCCTATCTAGAAGCGACGCAGGCCAATGTTCACAGTTCTATCTAGGTGTGGGCATGCTAACATTCATAATGTTATCTAGGAGTGGCGCAGGCTGGTGTTCACAGTTCTAAGTGTGGCACATGCTAACATTCGAGTTTCATTTAGATGCGGGCATGCTATCCTTCAATCAAAACCTATCTAGATGCGACGCAGGCTAATGTTCCCATTCTATCCAAGCGTGGACATGCCAACATTCACAATTCTATCCAAGCGTGGACATGCCGACATTCACAATTCTATCCAAGTGTGGACATGCTAGCATTCACAACTCTATCCAGATGCGACGCAGTCCAATGTTCACAACTCTATCCAATTGTGGACATGCTAATATTCACAATTCCAGCTAGGTATGGACATGATAATATTCACAATTCCAGCTAGGTGTGGACATGCTAATATTCACAATTCTAGCCAGGTGTGGACATGCTAATATTCACAAATCGTGTGTGGTGTGAAAGTGTGCACCTAATTCCACATTGCAGCTTTACAATGGCGGCCAAAGAGACATTTGCAAAGAAAGCTAATGCTGTTCCAGTCTATCTTGCTGAATGAGCCTTATGTGTAAATGAACTCGTACCAATCGCTACCTCTCCCACCATGGACAACTACAGCAAAAGGTTCCCCACCAGCCGACCATACAACCCTGCCGTAATACGAACTCTGCCAAGATTGGACAAAGAGACACAAGACAGAGCAGGAAACAACTGCATGGACAGACTTGACTAAGCACCAAAACGCCATGTCGCAAGTCATTAGAGACATCACAACGACATAGCTGCATTAGACAGGAAGCACACGTGCAATCTGCACAATTGGGACACTCACACACTAATCTACATGAAGAACACTTGTACAGCTCTATGAGTTAGAGGACAGTGACATATGCATACTGTCAGCACGTTTATTATTTTGCCACTACGATCGATATAGCAGCACAGAACCGCAATAAGCAAAGAAGAGCCTGTGTACATGCTTGCAGATGCTTACATGCAATTAATCCTATGGAAGGACAGGAGCACTCGAAGGACCTGACCAGCCACAAACCCACTCTAACCTATAGAGACTATGCAAAGTCCGTAATAGACGCCAGAGCAAGCCTTAGGGAATACAGTAGGCCATGATCATCTCAGAGAAATCTCAAGCCACAAGATGCTGTGCAAGCAGAACAAGCCATGGCAGAAGCAACGGCTGCCAAAGCCACCATGTTGTGAACAACATTCCACACACAGCACCAAGGTGAGTCCGGCTGCAGCAAAGAATATTCCCTACAAAATACAAGTTAATTCAAAGCGATCGAGCCCTCAACCATGGTCTCCCAAAACGTGGCCTGGCCGTACTGATACCCTGCCAAGACTCGGAGGATGGGAAAGAACAGCCGTCCCACAGCCAGAACGCGTTTCGCAACATATTAGCTACTCTCCAGCCACCTTGTACGATGGGAATGGAACGCTCTCATGGCATTAGTCTTCTACACACTATTGTATTACACAGACACATAGTTGCACCTTGCTGTCACATAGTATACATGTAGAACACAAACAGGTGTCTCACAGGCAGGGCCTGCAGCCTGACCAATCAGGACCCTCGGGTCTAGGGGCAGATGGCGGGGGACTACCAACCAACCCAGGGCTTACCTAATGTAACATTTTTGGAGAAGCAATTTTCGGGGACGATCCAAGTGCACCACCTGACACAGATGTACCCACTAATATTTTACTTTTACTTTACTTTATTACATTTATATTTCGCAACCATAAACCCGTAGGTATGAGGGCGTGGACAAAACAGATAAAGACTTTAAGAAGCCGGGGAATCCAAATCGGAAAGTTAGAACTGAGGTTCAGAGACTACTACTTGAAGAGGAAGGTTTTAAGGCCCTTCTTGAAGTTACTCAGGGCTACAGAGTTTCTCAGCTGACCTGGAAGGGTGTTCCAGAGAGCCGGTGCCGCGAAGGCGAAAGCACCACATTGTGCTTTTTTGGTTTTAGATTTGGGCTGGTGAAGCAGATTCTGATTATTGGAGCGAATATTTCTGAGGTTGGATTTGATTCCTATATACCTTTGAAGGTAAGTGGGCATAGTGCCCTTAAGGCATTTAAAGGTGATGACCACGAGTCTGAAGGTTATTCGTTATTCCACGGGCAACCAATGCAATGCACAACGTGCCTCAGATACATGTACCCTGTAGGCAAGTCCAGAAATCACTCTTACTGCTCCATTTTGAACCACCTGAAGGAGGCTGATAGTCTTTTTACTAGAACCTGCTAGTAGGCTACAGCAATAATCTAGTTTTGATCCTATGATAGCACAAGCGATGGACTCTGCATTAGCCTGAGAAATAAGTGGTCACAGGTGGGACAGCAATTTAATGTAGTAGGTAGCAGAGGACACAGTACTAGCCACATAAGGCTTCATGTTGAGCGATTGGTCCAGAACCACCCCCAGAATCTTTACCTTGGAAAGAGTGGGGATTAGAGCATAACCCAGCTGAAAATGTTTATAAGCTTGGTCTAATTTAGCTTGGATGCTATCAGATCCCACAACCATATGTTCAGTCTTTCCACGGTTAAGAGCAAGATTGTTCAACATCATCCAATGTTCGATAATGGTGAATATGCGGTTAAGTTCTCTTTCATCCTGGTCATGCTGGCCCATAAGAGGGATGACACATTGTGCGTCACCAGCGTAGTTAGAGAATAGTATGCCCTCCTGGGCAAGGTGGGCAAAGAAAGGGGTCATGAAAATGTTATAAATGCATGGCGACAAGCTGGCTCCTTGAGGCACACCAAAATGTATCTGGATAGCCAGGGCTTTAGCATTGTTGGCACATACTCTACTGGATCTATTAGATAAGAATGAGAGTAGCCAATTAGTGGCAGCCCTTGTCCTCTATAGGTTCCTATACTGGAACTACCACTCAGGGGCCAATTCTGAGTGGTGTTAGGGTTTAGAGGAAGAAACCCCAGTGACGCAAAGTGTGATGTCACATGTCTATAAAACTAGCCGGCGAGCCAGAATGTGGCGAGATGTGCCTGGATGTCATCCGTGCATATGTCCCCTGTGTGTTTTGTATAATAAAACCACAGTAACCCTTTGGACCTCTACTTCTTTGGGACACAAAAAGGAGTTAGGGCTTTCCGTGAGCTGGGTGCCCGTGGACCCCTGGCATGGCCTTGCTTGCCTAGTAAACTCCCCTAATAAGTGTCTCAGGACTTGCAGCCTGAGGGTGAAGGGGGAGAAATGTCTAGTTTAGCACTGTTATACCTCGCCCAGGAAAGCCATTGTCTGGAGAACTTGGGTAAGGTGTTTATAATCACTGGGACCTTTTTCCGCTGCCCATATCTCTTGGGCCACCAGAGGTTAATGTATAGGCAGTCATGGGCATTCCTTGTGCCTCCCATGCTATAGGGGCCATGCTGGGTCACGTCCCCCAAAATGACTATAAGTGGATCCCAGGGAAATTCCACCCCAGTGATACCTGAATCCTGGACAGCATTTCTTTCCAGTAGTGCAGTGCCCTATGTTCTAGTGTACATTTAGTTCTGCATCACCTCCAACACAACGGTGGGTAATCTCTGTGCCATTTGTGTGCCAGCTGTGGAGTGAGATACCATCTCATAACTTTATAGGAGTTTTCTTTATTAAGAGAATGAGCATGGTTTGCGCTCCCCAAGCCCCCACCCCCGTGCAGCAATCTTGAAGGTGCCCTGTTCCTCCATTAAACCACTACTGGAAGGCTCTCTGGTTACTGACCCGGTGTGAATAATGAGTTCCCCAGTACTGGTGAACAGGGTCCTAGGCCTGGCTTCACTCCTCACAATGTATGCCCCTCGTCCCAATAACTTAGTGTTGCCTGTGTAGACTGGAGCAGGTGGCCTCCTTTTTTATATCCTGCCTGTTCAGGCCCTAAGAGTGTTTTCAGTGAAAGGTTTGTGGACACTTTCTCCAATTGTGGACACCGTGAGGTGTGCTGCCCATTTATGGATATGTGCTAGTGGAGCCGGTAGAAGGTATCTTATGACATTGGGGACCCCCAATCCCTCCGCCACGGTGGACCGATAAGGGATCTTCTGGGATATTCTACGGTGGCACCTACTAGAATATGATATAGAATATGACCTCACCAGATGAAGTGAAAGATGTTTTGCTGGATCCCTATGAGAGCATGCTTAGGGATTGTGCAGATTATGAAACATATATAGAAGCCTGGGTAGTACATTCATTTGAATGGATACCATCCTCCACAGCCATGAAATCCCCAAGGGGAGCCATCTGGAGTTTTCAGAAGAGTTGGAATATTGTGTCTGAACAGGTTGCCGTGTCTCGGAGGCAAAGAAACTCCCAAGTATTTCGTCCCAGTCTCAGACCAGCAAAAGGGGCTTTTCTCCTCCACCCTCTGAATCACGGAGGTTGTTATTGAATCAGAGTTATTGAAGCCCTGAGATTTCACATAGTTCACTTTGTAGCCCAACACCGTGTGGAAGGCCTCAGGTCCAGGAGTGTGATTAATGAGTGCTAAGTATCTCGGAAAAATAAGACATCACCCACGTACAGGGCTATCTTGTGTTGTTGGTTCCCACATTCTATCCTGTTAAAACCATGATTGGCTTGCCAATGGCTCCATGGCTAAAATGAACAGGAGGAGGGACGACAGGCATCACTGGTGTGTCTCTTTTAATATATATATATATATTGGCTGGGAGATTTGGTCATTTACCCTAATCTTTGTGTTCGGGCCTGCTCTTAGGGCACATAGCTAAGCAATAGTGTTGGGCCCAAACCCCATACCTCTGCAGCGTTTCATCAACAAAACCCCAACTTAGGTGATCAAATGACTTACTGGCATCAAGCACCAGCAAACAATCAGCCTGTTCACTCTTTCCCAGTTCAATTAAGTCTATGGCCCTACGGACATTATCGTGGGTGGACCCATCTATATTTAAACCGGATTGATCATTGTGGGGAGGATCTTGACAATTCTGTTGGCCAATATTTTCCCCAAAATGTTTGTTTCTGTGAGGAGGGCTATCTGCCTGTAGGAGTCGCAATCCGTCTCCGGGACGGTTTCAGCAGTAGGATGGTGAGTAGGATGGTGTGCGATTCGGCAATGGTCAGCATCACCGCTGAGGAAGTAAGTAATGGTGTTAAATGGGGCCTCGTTAGTTGTTTTTAAATTTTTTATAAAATATGATAAGTTACTCACCGTAGTGACTAACGTACTCCTAGTCCGTAGTCCCCCTTCCTTCATACTGTATAGGGGCGTCCCTCGCTAGGGACGGGAGACGGAACCTTTTTCACCAGAATAAATCTTCCTCCCCTTTAAATTTAGAGGCGCATGTGGGTGCGGCCGTGGTAGCATGCGCTCCCCTGACTTTGCTCACTGTCACCACGCCTCAGTCCCCTGTGACGCGTCGACAATATAACCATTGTGTAATGACACCAGTTTTATTAGGGGGGAGGATGGTGGGACGTATGGAGGAAAGGAGACTATGGACTAGGAGTACGTTAGTCACTATGGTGAGTAACTTATAATTACTCCTACGTCCCGTCCCCTTTCCTCCATACTGTATGGGCGATTACAACTGAATGTAGCCCCAGTGTGGAGAGGTCACCCTCCTAAGAAAACAAGTTCCTTAATACTGCCTGACCAAATGCCTCGCCCGACCTGGAACTGGCATCCAAACAGTAGTGCTTGACCCATTGACACATTGACCCACTCAGCAGAATTCCCATTTATAACCAAGCTGCGCTTTTGCAGTCAACAGCAAAATGGCTGCGCTGGCTCCTTGGAGCACCATTGTATCAAAACTGCGTTTTGCAGGGACAAAAGGATGGCTGCACCATCTTGCCACACCCCTATTGGGTGAGTTGGAACAGGGGGCATGCCGAGAAAGGTGCCAGTGTGCTCTTGGGTGCACCCAAAAGAAGTGAATCAAAGCAGAACTGCTCTTCTGCCTGCAAAAAGTTCCCATTGAGAAGGGAATATTTTACACTGAAAAGGATGCTGCCCTGACGCTATTTTCATCTATTCCATATCACATTGCTTTTATCAAAAAGGCCCCGCCATGCCCATCCATATCCACATTGTGATTCAGCAGAAGAAAGCATGATCCATGCATGACAGGGTGTGTCAGCCAAATCTGAAAAAGGCAAAACAAACTTCACTTTCAGCTGCAGAAAACGCTTGACATTTGAGTCACAAAATGTCAAAAAGATCAAGGCTTCAAAGAAATCCTAGCTCTCTGGACCTATGTCAATTTCAGTGCATCTGTGTTTCAAGCAAATTTCTGTATTAAAGGAACTGAATACGACACCAGAACAATGTGGGAATTCAGATGGAAGAGAAAAACCGAATTTGAAAGGAAAATGCCAAGAGTCCCCACATGTTTAAATGCACCTTTGCAAATAAGAAAAACACTTGTTTAAAAGTGTATGTTGGATAAGGCCCTGCCCTTTTCTAGCAATGTAAAGGGGTTTGTTGTCACAACCCGTGACCCAGAACGCCACTGGCATGGTCACATGCCAGGTAGGGTTAGAACTCTGGGTTCATTTGGGGCCCCAAGGGCCTTACATTATCACCAGGGACTCTCCTGGCGTCAGTCCTGGCGCCTTTGGCGCCAGGCTCATGTTTGGAATGTGACTTGAGGGGACTACTTTTTGTGTGGAAGCCTGCAGCCAACATGGAGACACCCACACAAACTAGTCCCTAAGAACCAGACTGTGCGCTGCAGTGTTTTAGGGTGTGGTAACCAGGACTACTTTACATGGACTACTTTACAGGGGTAGGCTATATAAACCACACCCAAGCGAAAGAAGGTGCTTCGCATTATTCTGCAGCCAGCAGCGTGACGCTCATCGTGTTCAGAGACCAGCACCCGGCGTTCCTGGAATCGCGGACCTGCAGAGGAGACAAAAGAACATCATTAGCAGCCCCATCTTACCTGCAGCTTTCCATCCTTCGATCCCGGCTGCTAGTGGTCTTCCATCCCGTTGGCAGCATCTTCAGGACATCACGCACGCACCGGAACGAAGCACCTGGAGGGGAGAGAAAAAGGGACAACGTTAAACAGGTTACTCACAGCAATCACGTCGTCTACTGCTCCAGTGCAAATCAATTTACCCGGAACAATACCGTTAGCACCGCCAGAAAGGTTTTCAGGAGATCCAAGAGAGTATGCAGCATTCATGAATCAATGTTGCATTCATTTCCTCTGCAGACCGGCTGCATTTTCTAACGATCAGGCACGAGTAGCATTTGTTTTGTCATATCTAAGCGGTAGTGCAGCGGATTGTTCAGTGCCGCTTGTGAGCTATGATGATCCGTTACTACGTGACTTTGGGGGTTCCCAAAGGGAAATGGACACACCCATGAACAAGCTGTAGACAACAAACTCTTATCACTCCGGTCGGGGAATCAGAACTTACTAACATACATAGGAACCTTCAATAGGTTAGTGGCCGGAACCAGGTGGCCTGAAGACAAGAGAACCACATTGTTTCACCAAGGCCTTCGAGTGGAATTAAAGGACGTCTTGGCTCAGGTAGTTGACCCACCTAGAGAATGTAGTGAATTTATCAATCTAGTGGTGCAATTAGATCAGTCTACAAAATCAGAAAGAGGATCGGTCCAAATCCGACACACGGGCTGTGTATCTACGAACCAAGGATGCTACTCTGTGCATGTCAGAGAATACCACAGAGCCAATGCAAATTGGAGGCATATGACCACTGTTAACAAAAGCCGAAAGAGACAAGAGAAGGCAACAGCAGTTATGTTTGTACTGCGGACAATCGGGGCACTTCTTAAAGGACTGTCCAATAAAACCCCCCAAGCGAATTGTGGGAGCTACAGAAAAGGATGAGAGTAATGAGTCGGAAAACTGCCTAGCTCGACAAAAGTAGAGGTCAGTTTGTCGAGTGAGAAGAATGAGCCACCGACCTCACATTTTGCAACCTTCAAGGATGCATTCCGTTGAAACTTACATAGACAGCGGAGCAGTTGGGAATGATATTGATCAAGATCTGGCCGCACGGATGGGGCTTCCCTTAAGTTTTAAGCCGAACACAGAAAAGGTGACCACAGTAGATGGGACTGAAATTGCTTCCGGACCAGTAACCCAATGTACGGCAGGAATAACACTGCTGTGCCAGGATGGACACCGGAAATCGATTTCCTTCGATCCCATCAAGGCGCCTCAGTTTCAGCTAATACTAGGGATGCCATGGTTAGTTGCTCATAACCCTCGGATAGATTGGCGTGCAAGAAAACTGACTTTTCCTCATGATTGCCCCTCCACCTGTTATCTCCAAGAAAACAAGTCCAGTTTCAAGGTTTCTACGAGTCCTAGAGTCGGCATATCTACACTTGGCGCAACCAGTACTCTCCCTGAAGAATATCAAGATTTCCAGGATGTGTTCCAGAAGGAACAAGCTAATTAATACACTACCTCTGCACAGGTCATATGACTGTCAGATTGACCTCATACCTGATGCACAGATCCCTTGCAGCAGAATCTATGCGCTCACTGAATCAGAAAACCAGCATCTAAAGTCCTATCTGGACCAGTACCTGGCAAATGGGTTCATTCGCCCATCCAAATCACCGGCAGCCAGTCCCCTGTTCTTCGTACCAAAAATGGAAGGGGACATGAGAACCTGTATTGACTATCGTGCCCTGAACCACTGCCCCTTATTCCCGAGATGCTAGATCAAGTCAAAGATGCCCAGATTTATACAAAGTTAGACCTCAGAGGAGCGTACCACCTGGTCCGAGTTAAAAAAGGAGATGAATGGAAAACGGCCTTTCGTACTAAGTATGGGTTGTTTGAGTAGCAGGTAATGCCTTTCAGGCTTTGCAATGCCCTGGCGGCGTTCCAATATTTTATGAACGACGTCCTAAGGCAGCTGATCGATGTTTGCGCCCTAGTCTACACAGATGACATCCTAGTGTATTCAACCTCAGAACAAGACCATGTCAAGCATGTCCGCGCTGTCCTTGCCAAACTGCGCCAACATCGACTATACGCAAAACTTGAAACATGTTTTTTCCACGTAACCGAAGTTGAATTTCTTGGTTTCGTTCTTACTCCGAAAGGCATTCAAATGGATGCACACAAGGTGGATGCCATTCTAAAATGGCCCTCCCCGACCTCAGTAAAAGGGATCCAGAGTATGCTGGGGTTTGTAAATTTCTACTGTCGATTCATCCCAGACTTTTCTCAGATTGTGCATCCGATCATGTTACTTCTATGAAAAAAATATTAAAAAATTCATATGGCCAGAAGATGCCAAAAAGGCCTTCCAAGAACTAAAGGAAAGGTTAATCTCAGCCCCGATCTTACGACACCCTCGTCCAGATCTTCCTTACATCGTGGAAATAGGTGCTTCAAGTATGGCGATGGGGGCGGTTCTTTCTCAAAAAGACCCTGAAACTGGCCAATTACACGCCGTGGCCTTCTGGTCGCGAAAATACACATCTCCTGAACTCAATTATGCCATCACCGATAAGGAACTGCTTGCTATAAAATCTGCCTTCAAGGCATGGCGGCATTATCTCCTAGGGGCCAGGCATACAGTCACTGTAATTAAAGACCATGGGAACTTACAATATTTAAAAACAGCAAAGGCGCAATCCTCGCGCCAATTACGATGGGCCCTTTTCTTAGCCGAGTATGACTGCGTAATCACTTATCGACCAGGCGTAAGAAATGGGAAAGCTGACGCACTATCTCGCATGGGCATCGATGAAAGAGAATATGCAAATCCAGATCCAGAGGCCATTATCCCTGAGGACACGCTATTAGGCCTCACCACAGCTTTAACACAAACTGAACTTAGAAATGTGATCCAACGGGAAATAACCCCAAGCGAGTTACTGGAATGGCATACCAAAGGAAAACAATACACTGTCAAAAATCAACTGCCATATTTTGACGAACACCTGTATGTGCCTAAAACCGAGCTACAACAACAAATCATTTCAGACTATCATGACTCTTTGATGGAGGGTCATCCCGGAATTGCCAAAACTCTAGCCAAAGTAAAATGCAATTATTGGTGGCACACATGGCGTTGAGACGTCATGCAATATGTTGAGTCATGTGGAGTGTGTGCACAAAACAAGTAATTGAAGCAAAGACCAGCTGGCCTCCTGCAACCATTAGAAATACCTCTGGCACCATGGCACACACTCTTTCTCGACTTCATTACTGATTTACCTCCCAGCCAAGGGTTCACTACCATTTTAGTTGTAGTGGACCTATTTTCTAAAATGGCACACTTTATCCCTTTCAAAGGCCTTCCAGATGCATCCCAGCTAGCAAAAGTGTTTTTGGAAAACATTATCAAGCTGCATGGATCCCCTTCAGTCCTGGTCTCTGATCGAGGGAGCCAATTTGTATCAAACATCTGGAAAAAGTGCTGCGTTATGGCTCACATCGACATATGGCTATCCACCAGCCATCACCCCCAAACGGATGGTCAAACAGAGAGGACCAACCAGACTCTCGAATAATACCTACGATGCATGCTGCATCAAGTCGAGGGAACCTGGAGAGATATATTATGGATAGCTGAATGAATATGCTTACAACAATTCTATACATTCCAGTACTGGGCAAACACCTTTTTTCACCCTCTACGGCAGACATCCGCATACTTCCGAACTTAACAGCCCTCCCATCCTCGAAATACCAGCAGTAAAGACTCTTCATGCAAACATTACTCAGGCCTTTAAAAAGGCAACAGAGCAGTTAATCCAAGCCAAAAGTTAGAAAAAAAGGTTTGCAGACCAACATCGGAAAAAGGCTCCTGACTATCAGATAGGAGACAAAGTTTGGCTAGCAACAAAATACATACCACTAAAGGGAACTCAGACATTTCGCCCTCACTATTTGGGGACTTATCCTGTTCAATCAATCATCAACCCGGCAGCAGTTAAACTAACATTGCCAGCTAAGATGCGAATTCATCCAGTGTTCCACGTCTCACAGCTAAAACCAGTACAACCCGGTACACGAGTTAAACCACCACCTGAACCCATCATGATCGATGGAGAACTCGAATACGAAGTGAAAGAAATCCTGGTTTCCAAATGTACCAGATCCAAACTATACTATCTAGTCGATTGGAAGGGTTATGGCCCTCAAGACAGATCTTGGGAACCTAGTGAGAACATTCATGCACCACGTTTAATTAGAACGTTTCATCGAAACTTTCCAGACAAGCCTGGACCAGGCAGAAGAATCACCTTAGGAGGGGCCTTGGGGGGGAGTGCTGTCACAACCCGTGACCCAGAACCCCACTGGCATGGTCACATGTCACGTAGGGTTAGGACTCGGGGTTCATTTGGGGCCCCAAGGGCCTTAAATTATCACCAGGGATGGAGTCAGTCCTGGCGCCTTTGGCGCCAGGCTCATATTTGGAATGGGACTTGAGGGGACTACTTTTTGTGTGGAAGCCTGCAGCCAACATGGAGACACCCACACAGTCTAGTCCCTAAGAACCAGACTGTGCGGTGCAGTGTTTTAGAGTGTGGACTACTTTACCTGGACTACTTTACAGGGGTAGGCTTTATAAACCACACCCAAGCTAAAGAAGGTGCTTCGCATTATTCTGCACCCAGCAGCGTGACGCTCATCGTGTTCAGAGACCAGCACCCGGCGTTCCTGGAATCGCGGACCTGCAGAGGTGACAAAAGAACATCATTAGCAGCCCCAGCTTACCTGCAGCTTTCCATCCTTCGATCCCGGCTGCTAGCGGTCTTCCATCCCGTTGGCAGCATCTTCAGGACATCACGCACGCACTGGAACGAAGCACCTGGAGGGGAGAGAGAAAAAGGGACAACGTTAAACAGGTTACTCACGGCAATCACAGCAGTAACCATAACCTCCTCACCTGGCTGGGCATATCTTGGCCGTTTCCGCTCCAGAAATCACTGCACGCCCAGCACTGCCTTTTTCATGACCTCCCCGGTTTGAAGCGTGACCCAAAGAAGTTGGCAGGTCTTTGTCTGATGTTGGCGGTTCGCTGTATAATGTTGTGCTGGCTCCGCCCCAGGGCACCCACACATGCGCAGTGGCTCCGTGCAGTCACTTGGGCGCATGATACCGAGGAGGCCTGGGGGGCGACACAGCACTCGTACTCAAAACCAAGAGACATTGGGGGAGATTCCGCGATTATATGTCTGCTTTGACCTCAGATTCGGAGACCTCCTCTCCACCAAGCTCTTCTCAGTAACGCTCTATGATGTATATACTGTCCTCATTCTGGCTGCATTCTCCCCTATTATATGCACCTGTGCTTTGTTTCGTCCTGATGCCTGTATAGTGATGCCACTGTGTGGTGAATTGTAAAACTGATTTCATGACTTGCTTGCATTAACTGTGTATCTCTGTGTGTTGTCGAGCTCAATAAAAACAAGTTTTAAAAAAAAAGAAATCACTGCACGCCCAGAAAGACCATCGCGACCTGAAAAGGAATAAAGAATACAGGTTAGCCCAAAAAGACATTAGCGCGCCGCACTTTGCGCTGAACCTACCTTTCTTCATACGCTCCGCGTCCATAAATCCCAGCAGGAGCCTGACCCAAGCAGCGCACCCAGTGAATCTCCGCACATTAATAGCACGAAAGAAAAGCAAAGGCCTTCAGAGACTGCTATAATCAAACTTAACGCCTGTAAAGCTCACCTGATTCCCACGGAGGCGCAGGTCTGGCTTCGAGTGCTGATGCTTCTTCAATGGTGAAGCGCAGGACTCTGAAGATGGACAGGAAGGGCCCTCTACTCTGGCTTCTCGGCTCGCAGGAATATTCCCCTGTGCGTGAAAAGGGAGTATTACCTACTGACTGAGTTATGCTCAAGCCTCCCACTCTCTTCCAACCCTCCACGATACCCTTCCATGATTCCCGTGAAGTCTCACCTTAGGGTCAGGAAGGATGAGCTCTCCATCCTGCTTCTGATGCAGGGGCGCGTTGAAACCCAGTTACTTCACTGGATTGAGGATTGATGGGAGTTCAGGTAAGCTTAACTATTCAGGTAAGGCTCTGTAAAAGTTCTTTTGCAAGTTCAAAAGTCCAAGCTTAATAATAATGTTCATTGTCTTTTGCAGCAAGCGCTAATGCTTACGTCTTTTTTCCCTTTAGGGGCCGGGGTTCGGAATGCCGGAGATATGGCACCGACCCGAAGTGAAACGTGCAGTTCCAGTTCCAGTAAATGGCAGGTTAGTTCTGGATGAGCGCTCGGGAACTGACTTTGCATACGCTCATTCAATGTCTTTGTCTTTTTCCCCATAGGGGCCGGGGTCCGGAAAATGCCTGGAAGCGGAAAGACCCGAAATGAAATGGGAAAGACCCAACAGGTAAGTCTTATTCCCTTCCTTCTCTCACCTCTTATTCTTGTCTTTTTCTCTAGGCTCTGGGAAGTGGCTGTGTATCCGGATGATCGCTGCTGAAGATGGAGGAACCCAGGAAAGGTGAGTGAAATGCAGCGCTGCAGCGATCGTAACGAAATGCTTTTAAAAAATAATGTCTTCCCTTTCAGGATCGTCGGTGATGTCTCCGTGGTGCAGATTTAGCTGGTAAGGTCTCTTGTCTCCCTTTGCAGGTGACCCAGGATGCTGACCAGCGTGGCTGAAGTCCAGATGCAGGAGCTGACACGGTGAGCGTCCAGCTGCGAGGAGCAGAACAACGCGAAGCGTGAGTTGCTGATCGGATGTGGTTTAAATAGCTTTGGAAGACGTCCCAAGTGTGTATCCTTCCTCCGATCAGGTATGTATCCTTCCCCGACCACACCCGGGTGGAAAGTAGTCCCACAGGTAAAGTAGTTCCATTCAGGCCTCAAGAGGGCCTGGATGTGGCAGCATGGTCTGCATCAGGTAGGTGCACATTAAAACACTTGAACACATGTCTAGCTTTATGAGCCTGGCGCCTAAGGCGCCAGGACAGAGGTCCAATTTGAGCCTGGCGCCTAAGGCGCCAGGACTGCGTCCAAAGGGCCCCAGCTTGGGCCCACTGGCACTCCCCTGGGGGAAATGATGCCTGCCTCTGGGGTCGCTGGGTCGGACCTGGCTCCTTGGAGGTAGGCATCATGACAGTACCCCCCCTCAAGGCCCCTCCCAAGGTTCTTCCCTCCGGGGGTTTGGGCTTGTTCGGAAATCTCCGGTGAAACCTTTGTACTAATCGAGGTGCGTGGACATGGTCACAAGGCTCCCACGATCTCTCTTGAGGTCCATATCCCTTCCAGTCAACAAGATAAAAGAGTTTCGACTTTACCACCTTGGAGTCTAAAATGGCTTTAACTTCGAATTCTAATTCCCCTTCAATTTGAACTGGATCTGGAGGCTTGGACAATCGGGTTCCTGGTTGTACTGGCTTCAAAAGTGATGCATGAAAAACTGGATGAATACGCAAGTTGGACGGTAGATCCAGTTTAAAGGCCACTGGGTTGATTATAGCTTTGATGGGATAAGGTCCTATGAATCTGGGATTGAAGGTTCGCGGGCCCTTGAGGGGTAAATGTTTAGTTGCTAGCCATACCTGGTCTCCTACTTGGTAAGGAGGAGTTTTACTTCGGTGCAAATCAGAGTTTTCTTTATACTTTTTCTTGGCTTGCTGTAAATGAGTTGCAGCGTCTTTGAAGGCTCGGGTTATTGTGGAATGCAGATGATTTACTGCAGGCATTTCCAGGGTCAGAGGGGGATCTAGGTCAGAGGTCCGAGGATGGTGACCATACAAAGTATAAAAGGGGGTTTGTCCGGTTCCAGAATGCACTGAATTGTTGTATGCATATTCTGGTATCCAAAGGATGTCTTTCCAATTTAACTCGGATTGGTGTAACATGCACCGAAGATATTGCTCTAGAGTCTGATTGGTTCTCTCGGTTTGTCCGTCGGTCTGGGGGTGGTGGCTGGTGGATAACCGCACATCTATTTGTGCTAGTTGGCAACACTTCTTCCAAAAATGTGAGATAAATTGACTTCCACGATCCGAGACTAATATGGAAGGGAAACCATGTATGCAAACTATATTCTCCAGGAATTCCGTGGCCAAGGTGGAAGCTGAAGGCAAACCCTTTAAAGGGATAAAGTGGGCCATTTTGGAGAATAGGTCCACAATTACAAGGATTGTGTTGTAACCAGCACAAGGAGGCAGATCTGTTATAAAGTCCATTGACAGGGTGTGCCATGGCGCCGGTGGAATATCCAAGGGTTGAAGTAGGCCGGCTGGCCTTTTCTTTTGAGCCTTGTTTTGAGCGCAAATTCCACAAGACAGTACAAAAGACTTTATGTCTTTTCTCCAAGAAGGCCACCAGAAGTGGCGTTTGATTTTTTCCTCCGTTTTAGCGATACCGGGGTGTCCTTCCATTAAAGATTCATGATGATGGGCAATAACAAGTTCTTGCAATTCTTTACTTGGCAGAAACAACCGCTCCTGGAAGTAGGGTAAATCATCCTTAACGGTGTAATGAGGACCCTTTTGACTCCATTCCAGTAAGGTTGAAGAGTCTAGAAGTTGTTTTACTTGCGTTTGGATATCCTCAATAGTTTGCAATGAAGTTAAGCCTAAGATTCTTTGCTCAGGTATGATGGGCATAGGTTCTAAGCTCGAATTAGGTTCTTCCATGCCAATCCGGGATAAGGCGTCCGCTTTTCCATTCTTGCAGCCAGGGCAATAGGTAATTACAAAATCAAATTCCGCAAAGAATAGAACCCATCGGAGTTGTCGTGAAGATTGAGCTTTGGCCGTTTTTAAATACTGTAAGTTTCTGTGGTCCGTAATTACGGTGATGGTGTGCCTTGCCCCGAGAAGGTAGTGACGCCAAGCCTTGAAAGCAGATTTGATGGCCAGTAACTCTTTATCGGTAATTGCGTAGTTGATTTCAGGAGGAGAACATTTTCTGGACCAAAAGGCCACTGGGTGTAGTTGGTTAGTCTTTGGGTCTCTTTGCGACAGGACAGCTCCCATGGCCGAACTGGATGCATCGGTTTCCACTATGTATGGGAGATCTGGGTGTGGGTGCTTCAATACAGGTGCAGAGGTGAATTTGGTTTTCAGGTCCTGGAAGGCTTGTTCGGCCTCAAGAGTCCATTTGAAGCGTTCGTTTTTCTTTAGGAGAGCGGTGATGGGTTGGACTGTTCGGGAAAATTCCGGGATGAATCTTCGATAGAAATTGGCAAAGCCGAGCATGCTCTGAACTCCCTTCACCGAGCTTGGAGATGGCCATTTGAGGATGGCGTCCACCTTTCGCGAGTCCATTCGGACTCCTTGAGGTGTCAGGATGAATCTGAGAAACTCTACTTCTGTGGTATGAAAAACGCTTTTTTCGAGTTTTGCAAATAATCTGTGCTGGCGCAGTTTCTCAAGAACTGCCCTAACATGTTTTCTGTGATCAGATTCTGAAGAAGAGTACACCAGGATGTCGTCAATGTAAACAATGACACAGACATCGATAAGTTCCCGAAGAACATCATTCATAAAGTACTGAAAGGCGGCAGGTGCATTGCACAAACCGAAGGGCATCACCTGATATTCGAAGAGCCCAAACTTGGTGCGGAATGCAGTCTTCCATTCTTCGCCTTCTTTTATGCGCACCAGGTGATAAGCTCCTCGGAGATCTAACTTGGTGTACACACAAGCGTCTTTCACCTGGTCGATAAGCTCAGGGATCAAGGGCAGAGGATAACAATTCTTAATCGTTATTTGATTTAGGGCGCAATAGTCTATACGCGTTCTAAGGTCGCCTTCTTTTTTCGGCACGAAGAACAGAGCTGAAGAGACAGGAGACTTGGACGGGCGAATAAAACCATTGGCTAGGTACTGATCTAAATACTGACGCAAATGCAGGTTCTCAGGTTCTGTAAGAGCATACATCCTACTACAAGGTAGTTGAGCATTGGGTACCAGATCGATTTGTCAATCATAAGACCGATGGGGAGGTAACGTGTTAGCCTGTTTTTTCTGAAAAACGTCTTGGAATTCTTGGTATTCTGACGGTAGCTGTACAGGGGTGGAAGTTGCTGAGGCTAGACCCATAGCTGGATTTCTTGGATAACAAGTTGGTTCACAATCAGGAAAACTTATCTTCTTTGTTCGCCAGTCAATTCTGGGATTATGTGTTTCTAACCAAGGAATTCCAAGAATTACTTGAAATTGTGGGGTCTTGATCACATCAAACACGATTGCTTCCCTATGTCCATCCTGACCCACCAGTGTCACTTCAACAGTGGAATGCGTTACAGGCCCTGAGGCTATTTCGGTTCCATCTACTGTAGTAATGACATCTTGGGTTACTTTCGGGCGGAGAGGAAGCTTAATCCTGGAAACCAATTCACGGTCTATGTAATTTCCAATAGCTCCACTGTCGATGTATGCTTTTATAGCATGCAACTGCTGAGGCTGTTTTGGGTCCACGAGCACCATTGGCATGACAAAATGCGAGGTCAAAGAGTTAGTTTTCAAGCTCGGCAAGCGGACCCCTACGCTTGCCGGGCTAGGTCGTTTCCCGAATCAGGTGTCACTAATTCGTTAGCAGAAGCTCCAACCACCTTCTTAAGTGGTTTAACTGGACAATTTCGAAGAAAGTGACCGGAAGTCCCACAATACAGACAAAGTTGCATTTGCCGCCTTCTCTCTCGTTCTTTCTGCGTTAATGGTCCTTTAACACCACCGATTTGCATAGGTTCAGATACGTCGGTACTCTTGGAGTTAGCTTGGGTTTTGATCGGTGCTCGGTTTTCATACTTGAACCGATCTGCTTTTCTATTTTGAAGTCTGTGATCAAGTTGAACCACCAAGTCAATGTAGTCTGCGCAGACCTGGGGTGGGTTTACTATCTGAGCTAGAACATCCTTAAGCTCTCCGCGCAGGCCTCAATGAAACAATGTGATCCTTTTGCTTTCTGGCCAACCAGTTTCCACAACCAGTCTGTTAAAGGTGGCTATGTAGGACAGAAGATCCTGATTACCTTGTCTTAAGTATAGCAGTTCGTTATCAAGGGCCTGTCCTTGAGAGTGTCGAGCGAACAATCTTTCCATGCTGGCCTGGAAGCCCTGAAAATTCTGAAGAATGGGATCATCCTGATTTACCAATGGAATAGACCAATCGGCAGCACTGCCACTGAGGTAAGATAGTATAAAGGCTACCTTGGTCTGGTCGTTAGGGAAGGCTCCGGGTCTGCATAGAAAGTGTAAACGACATTGGTTCATAAAGACGGCATATTTCTTGGGATCCCCCGCAAAACGTTCAGGTGGGGCCAAAGGCATGTGTCCAGGTAGATTAATTTGTACCGGGTTACTCAAACCCATTGATGTGGAAATGTCTCCGGAATTAGGTAAAGGAGTGTGCCCTGCCTGGGCATGTAATAACCTTTTGGCTAGATCATCTGTTCTTTCCATGGATAAGATCAGTTCTCTTTTGAGAGCGTTAGTCTCCTGGCGGGCTGAGTGCACCTCTGCCCGTAATTCCCCCAAAAGCTGGGCCAGCTGGTCAGTGTCAGAAGTCTCCATAGCGCCCGGGTGGGAAATTGTGGTTAGGCTTCGCGTTCTGTAACCCTCACCTGATTCCCACGGAGGCGCAGGTCTGGCTTCGAGTGCTGATGCTTCTTCAATGGTGAAGCGCAGGACTCTGAAGATGGACAGGAAGGGCCCTCTACTCTGGCTTCTCCGGCTCGCAGGAATATTCCCCTGTGCGTGAAAAGGGAGTATTACCTACTGACTGAGTTATGCTCAAGCCTCCCACTCTCTTCCAACCCTCCACGATACCCTTCCATGATTCCCCGTGAGGTCTCACCTTAGGGTCAGGAAGGATGAGCTCTCCATCCTGCTTCTGATGCAGGGGCGCGTTGAAACCCAGTTACTTCACTGGATTGAGGATTGATGGGAGTTCAGGTAAGCTTGACTATTCAGGTAAGGCTCTGTAAAAGTTCTGTTGCAAGTTCAAAAGTCCAAGCTTAATAATAATGTTCATTGTCTTTTGCAGCAAGCACTAATGCTTATGTCTTTTTTCCCCTTAGGGGCCGGGGTTCGGAATGCCGGAGATATGGCACCGACCCGAAGTGAAACGTGCAGTTCCAGTTCCAGTAAATGGCAGGTTAGTTCTGGATGAGCGCTCGGGAACTGACTTTGCATACGCTCATTCAATGCTTTGTCTTTTTCCCCATAGGGGCCGGGGTCCGGAAAATGCCTGGAAGCGGCAAGACCCGAAATGAAATGGGAAAGACCCAACAGGTAAGTCTTATTCCCTTCCTTCTCTCACCTCTTATTCTTGTCTTTTTCTCTAGGCTCTGGGAAGTGGCTGTGTATCCGGATGATCGCTGCTGAAGATGGAGGAACCCAGGAAAGGTGAGTGAAATGCAGCGCTGCAGCGATCGTAACGAAATGCTTTTAAAAAATAATGTCTTCCCTTTCAGGATCGTCGGTGATGTCTCCGTGGTGCAGATTTAGCTGGTAAGGTCTCTTGTCTCCCTTTGCAGGTGACCCAGGATGCTGACAGACGTGGCTGAAGTCCAGATGCAGGAGCTGACACGGTGAGCGCCCAGCTGCGAGGAGCATAACAACGCGAAGCGTGAGTTGCTGATCGGGTGTGGTTTAAATAGCTTTGGAAGAAGTCCCAAGTGTGTATCCTTCCTCCGATCAGGTATGTATCCTTCCCCGACCACACCCGGGTGGAAAGTAGTCCCACAGGTAAAGTAGTTCCATTCAGGCCTCAAGAGGGCCTGGATGTGGCAGCATGGTCTGCATCAGGTAAGTGCACATTAAAACACTTGAACACATGTCTAGCTTTATGAGCCTGGTGCCTATGGCGCCAGGACAGAGGTCCAACATGAGCCTGGCGCCTAAGGCGCCAGGACTTCGTCCAAAGGGCCCCAGCTTGGGCCTGCTGGCACTCCCCTGGGGGAAATGATGCCTGCCTCTGGGGTCGCTGGGTCGGACCTGGCTCCTTGGAGGTAGGCATCATGACACCGCCATAAAGACACTTGAATGGGTTGGCACCAGTGAAGTTAACTCGGTCGCTTCAACCCGCAGAAAACTACGCACCCCTACGCAGAAAGCAGGACGGAGAGCACGCCAGACATCATAACAAGGTGAGGAGGGGGCCATCAGGTCGAGTCCAGAGGGCTGGTCGGAGGAAATGAAATCTGTGCCTAAGTCCAGTCCTCCTGTGTTTTCAGGCCCACCTGCCATAGAAGACATCATCCCGAATTGAGCACATGGAGGGGGAATCCGGCAACCAGGGCATACGGGCGTCCCTGTGGATACCAGGTGAGCGTAACATTTGTGCTGTGAAACATATATGGGAGGTGTTATTCAACAGGATTTCTTCTGATTCAGAGCACAAATAAATAAAATAAGGCATTAAATTGCTTTGGCTACATGGGGGAAATCAGCCCCAAACAGGTTTCTGCTTGGGGGTTGCTAGCAACAGAAGGCCCCTCACACTAGATTCTAGGGCACAAATGGGTGATAATTGCTACTTTGGCAGACTTCTGTCTGGGCTGAGGCCTCTTACAATAGAAATTCTGGGACACCAACCTGTGAAGTGGAGAATTGGCAATAAACATTCAATCAAACTGGGGAAACCCCCATCCCACCCTAGGCTGAAATGACAGTTGGTGGTAGCTGAGAACAAAAAGGGCCAAGTGAAGGACAAAGGCCCGCCCCCATTTGTTTCCAACGACTATGTTATTAATAAAATCTTAAGACTTATCTTTGCAACCAGACTTTGCAAAAATGTAAAAAATTATACAGTTTAAATGTAATTTCCGTGGCTTTCAAATAAGATATATTGGCTGTCAATAGCAGGTATGGGACACAAACGCAGGAAGAATGTGAATCATGGGGAAAGGACATATGAGGGAACATTGAAAATTAACAGTGAAATGCCCTATGATAATAGGTACAGACACCTAAAGTTATAGAAATTTAAGTCAGCCATCCTGGGCTGGGCAGGAGCCCCCCATCTCGTGGCACTATCTATGAAGTGTGTGCGCACACCCATGCGGCATGCCACTTGCAGGTGCATCCGAGCACCAGCATATGAAGTAAGGTACTAAAGCCTTCATTACTTCTTATTACCTTCATCGCCAACGTCCTACAATCCGCATCCACACGCATCGAGCTTCGCCTATGACCAAGGTATCGGCATCAGCCATTCGAAGATGGCTCCCCATTCCCCAACAAGAGCATCTGAGCCCCGCTGCCCACTCTGAACCGCTGATTGGCCGTGAGCCAACATTTACCCCGGCACTGCGAACCGGAGGTGGAAACCAGCCACTTCAATCCAAGGGCCGCGAAACAAAGGGTCTGTCTGCGTCTGTCCCAACCATTTCATCAGACATCCTGGGCTGGGCAGGAGCCCCCCATCTCGTGGCACTATCTATGAAGTATGTGCGCACATCCCTGCAGCATGCCACTTGCAGGTGCATCCGAGCACCAGCATATGAATTAAGGTACTAACGCCTTCATTACTTCTTATTACCTTCATCGCCGATGTGCTACAATCCGCATCCACGTATCGAGCTTCGCCTATGACCAAGGTATCGGCATTAGCCATTCGAAGATGGCCGCCCGTTCCCCAACGACAGCATCTGAGCCCCACTCCCCGCTCTGAACAGCTGATTGGCCATGAGCCAACATTTACCCCAGCATGGCCGCTTCAATCCAAGGGCCGCAAATCAAAGGGTCTGTCTGCGTCTGTCCGCGGCCGTTCATGCCGTCGGCCAGACTCCCTGCCTGAAACGCGCTCGCTGATCCACGCAAGTATGCTGCCCCCTCCATGTCAACCTCGTTGTCCGGAAACAGCGACACAAACTCCCCCCTTTTATCTCCATCATGTGGTGCCTGACCTTTCAACATCCACAATCCTTCCTGCTCTCTCCTCATCGCCCCTGAACAGCCAACTTACACAGTACACTCTACTCGAGTAATCTGCCGCCACTCATCTGAACTCGTTAAGTCTACTGTCACTAATGTACTAGAGAGCCTATCTCGACTCGCACACCCACTTGCATTACCCTTACCAAACCTATACACATCGCATGTGTTCCACCTCTCCTCTAGCCTATGTGCGCACCTTCATCAGACCTATACTCAGCCTGTAATGTATGCAATCAACCTGCAAATTGCGTGTGACTGCATCACACTACCCAAATTATGTATGCACCATTGTATGAACCACACGTAGTTTGGATTGCATGCCTGTGTCCTGTACTGATATCCCATTGGGGTGCACCAACTAGCCTAAGGTGCTAATCTGTAGTTTGCTCTAATCTCAGCCTAGACTGCTTGTATTCACTCTGTAAATGCACTGTAAATGGACTTTCCTGGTTATGTGGGTATTGCTGCACGAATTAAACTTAGGCTGTACCATATGGATTTCCTTGCCATGATACCATTGCATTCATTACTTATCTCTTGTGAAGCCTTATAACCATTATGTCCATTTAGCCTGAGCTCTGCATTGCTACCCAGCCTCATTGTCCTGTACTGCAACAGCCCTATCATTTTGTCCTAGAGCATTCTGTGTACTTGCAGACCGTGTTACAGGCCCACACAGCCGAAGTTGGATCTGCCTATTCTGACTTATCCTAGAACATTCTGTGTACCGTGTATACTGTGTTTCAGGCCCACTTAGCTAAAGTTGAACTGGCCTACTGCGACCCACTTCTCACTACTAATATGCCAGGCCGCCGCATCCCATATGTCCTTATGCTACCTATCATTCTTCAACTGCTCATCAGCTTAGTAGCGTACCCTAATGCTACCATCCTAGTTGAGAAGAAATCATTCCCTCATACCTCCATTAACATGGCACCCAAGCCTAGTAGTCTTGCCCATTCTAACTACCAGTTCACAGGAGAATATACTATGATCCCATGTACCACATTCTTTAGAAATCTTAAATTACCTAGCAGACTCCCTAAAATCCACGAGCCCCTTTCCAGATTGCTACCACCTTCCAATAAGAAAACTAATTATCACCACACTATGACAACCACTAGTGCCAAATGGCCCACCACTTTACCCACCTGTAGCACTTCTGATACTCAGACCCCCATACTCATCTCCAAGGCATCAGCCCCCAATAGCCCTACCACTTGCCTAACCACAACTAAAGAAGATAATCTACCCCTTAAAGGAGCTCTCCTTAACGCTAGGTCACTGGTGACCCATGCTATCGACATAGCCGACCTAATCACAGAAGACAGCGTAGATTTCCTAGCCATAACCGAATCATGGTTACACAAGGCCGCAGGACCGGCAATCACGTTAGCTATCCCAGAAGGATACACTATTTTCAGACAAGTCAGAGATGGCTCCCGAGGCGGTGGAATAGCTATCATATCTAGCGCGAGCTTGTCATTGAGACTAGTAGCCCCACATGACCTACAATCATGTGAATCCCTTTCTATCAAGCTACCACTAAAGAACTATGCATGTAGTTTACAGACCTCCTGGTCCTATTGGCACTTTTGAAGAGGACCTGCATAACCCAATTGCTAGTAATCTCAAACCCACGTCCCAAGTACTGTTGCTTGGTGATTTTAACTTAGGCCTGAATGATCCTTCGGACAAACAGGCCGTGTAAATAGTAAACTCCCTCAATGCATTAGGATTAACACAAAAGGTGAACGCTCCTACCCATATCAAGGGTAGAACCCTGGACTGGGTAGCCGACCACAATTGTACAACCACCATTACCTCTATTTCTCCCCTATCTTGGACTGACCATTTCCTCGTGTCCTTGACACTCTCCACTACCAGACAGAAACTCATAGTTCCCCAAGAAGCGCCACCCTGTACAACTAGGTTAAAAAAGAATATAACAGTGGACAGTGTGATCCCTAATATTCTACCCACCCTAAATTCTCTGCCAGATAACCTAGACCCAACTACTATGGTGCAAGAATATAATAAGATCATGCTCTCCACCTTGGACATAGTCGCCCTTCTCAAACCGAGAGCTAGTAAAGCTAAACTAAACCTTAACAAGTGGTTCACTCCACAGTTAAAGGACCTGCGACTATTAAAAAGAAAATGCGAAACTGACTGGCGCCTCTGCCCCTCCGATGAGAACAAAAAGAAGTGAGCGTCCACTGCATCACACTATAAAAAAGAAATCTGCCAGGCAAAAAGAAACTCCTACAATGAATGGATAGCTAAGTCCAACTCTAGCATGAAAGAATTATTCACAATCCTAAAAGAACTAGAGTCCCCTAGCTCTCCACCTGATATCTGCATTAAAGACAAGAATTGGTGCTCAGAGATAAAACAAGCACTAACCAATAAAATCAACACTCTCCAAACTAAAATAAAAAAACAAGAAAGACTCTCTGAACTTATCTCAACCAACTAACTACCACCCGGCACCAAACGCAAATTCTCTGATCCAAATACCACATTCTGCTTCACTAAAACTACAATCCTCGAAGTGGAATAATCTATCCTTTCTCTCAAACCCTCTAATTGTAAAGGAGATATCTGGCCAGCGCATATCATAAAAGTGGCTGCTATAGACCTCTCACCTTTCATCTCCAAATTGATTAATGCCTCCTTTGCCTCCGGCACCGTCCCAGCCAATCTGAAACAATCATGGGTGCTTCCGCTTCTCAAGAAGCAAACCTTAGACCCACTTATCGCTACCAATTACTGCCTCATCACAACAGTACAATTTTCACTCAAGATTTTGGATATAATTGTATATTTGCAGATCCAAAAACACCTCGAACAGCATAAACTCCTAGGGGTCCGGCAATCAGGATTCCGACCATTACACGGGATGGAAACTGCACTGATAGACCTGAAGACTCAGCTCGATGAGCTGAGAGATCAAGGGAAAACAGCATTATTGCTGCTACTCGACCTCTCAGCTGCATTCGACTTGGTCGATCATAAGGTCCTCTCTAGGCATCTTGATACAGCAGCCCATTTCTCCATAGGCGCTGTTAAGTGGATAGAATCTTTCTTGAGTGACAGAACTAGCAGAGTATTCTCACCCTCTGCAGCTGTGGGTCCCACCCCTATCATGTGTGGGGTCCCTCAGGGTTCTTGTGTGTCCCCCACTCTCTACAATATATTCACCAAGCCACTGTTCGATGATCTGGACCTTCTGGGTATCACCTACACCAACTACGCAGATGACACTCAGATTCTCCTCCCTCTTTCTGGGGATCATGGCAGGGACCTGGCGTTGGTGAATAGAATCGATCTCATCATTCAGGCATGGATGGCCACCCACATCCCATTTGCCTGAATGATGACAAGACAGAGTTGATAATCCTTGGCTCCCCTTGCAACATCTCCAAACTAGGGCATGAATATGCCGCTTTCATCATTGACGGTAACAATACCATCATCTCCAAGGAGGTAAAAACTCTTGGTTTCTACCTGAATACAACAATGTTCTTTACTAAACAACTAAATTCTCTGGCTTCTACCACAGCCTACACCTGTAAGCTGATCAGAGCAGGTAGGCCCTTCCTTTCTAATGACAGCTGTCTTATACTGGCCAGAAAATTAAATCTATCAAGATTAGACTACTGCAACGCCCTCTACATTAGTGCTAACAAAACCATTATCCAAAAACTCCAAATACTACAAAACAATGCCATCAGAGCTGCACTAGGCATCAACAAAAGAGTGCATATCTCTGCTATCAGACGTCATCACAAATGGTTATCTACCCACAACAAAATACAATTAAAAATCGCCTCCTTGACACATAAAGCACTACACAGTGTGGCACCGAGCTACCTAATTGACAGAATATCCAGAAGAACTTCCAGCAGACCGTCTAGAACCATTAATACTAATTCTTGGTAGTACCCAGATTCAAATATTCTAAGATTGGCGGCAACAGTTTCCCTGTGAAGGCCGTTAAACTTTGGAACTTCCTGCCACACCAGTTGAGTGCTGACCTCCCCTACTCTTTCTTCAGAAAGAACCTCATTACTCACCTCAACCTGACTGAGAATTAGCTCTCCTCTGAAACTTTGGTACGTTAGTACGACCTGCTGCTAGATTGTAAATTGTGTACATCCTTAGTTACCAATATGTAAATAACTCTGCCTCTCCGTGCAACTTAAATCTTGTATATTGTATTATTTCCTGTGTAATGTTGTCTTTTCGTATATTGCCTGTTTATTATGTAATATTTGTAAGCTTTGCATATCCTTCTGCGCCTTGCTACTCCTGGGTCGGGTGCGCTTTATAAATGTAATAAACAAACAAACAAACAAACAAACAAACAAGTAACCTATTTCTCACTAAAACGTGCAAAAAACTGGTAGAAGGGCGAAACAAAGCCTGATAAACTGTAGAGTTGGACTGGCATGCTCTGCGTAAAATATATAATCTGCCCATGTGATTTGTTAAGATGCCACAACAGTACACATTTTTAATTTATGATATGATTTATTTTTAGCAAAAAGGTCTGTGGGAAGGCTTTGCACATCATAAAGTTCAACTCCATAAACTGAGCCACCTCCTAGAGGAGGCAACCAACATTGGGTGTGCTATACGGGTCTTGGGGGTAGCCCTAGCTCAGTTCTGGCCACTAATAATGCTATGATGTCACCATGCTTTATATAAAGGGTGGCTGACAGAACTCTAGACAGACTCTCTCCTGAATTTCCAGCGCCTGCGTTCCTGATCTTCTACATTCATCTTGCCAGATTCCACTGCAAGGCCAAAGCAAAGTTGACCCTATCCCAGCAAGGCCTATATTCAGAAATTCCCACTAAAATCCCATTAAACAGGGGAAAAACTGTGGTACCTGTTTTGGGGGGAGCGGGGAGACCTGCGACCAGACCGGTTTGTTGCCCACTAGTAGCATGCCCACTGGACCTCTGCCATCCAGCCGTACTTGTTATCCAGTGACCAGAATTGCCCAGCTGTTTGCTGTAAGACGTGCCCGCCGTGGGTGACCAGACGTGGTTGACTGTTCCAAAATCCCAAAACTCAAGTGTGGACTGTGAGTATTTCCCATCCCATAGAAACACACAGCCTACCCATCCTGACCCTTTTATCTTTATTCCACTCTATAGGCCATCCTATCCATTCCTTGGTAATTTGTCCTACTGTCAGAATTCTTTGTGCATTTGGTCTGTGATTTCCTAGTGTTAGCCCCATTCTTTCATTCACCTCATCTTGTAACTCCCTAGTGATATTTGGAATAATTGAAATTAATTCCCACATAGATCTGAACGCGGGGGGAAAGCGTTAAGTTGCAAATTAACCCGGGATTCTACCGTGTCTTTCTTTAACAATATAGTCTTAATAATCTAGTTTAAGTAAAATGTGTTTCTTTTTCTCAGCCGATTTTCTCTTTCACGCCTTTATTTCACCAAAATCTAACCTTCTTTTATCTTGCAAATCTCATCTAAATCTTCAGCTACAACCAACCATCCCTTCACTCTTATATTGTCCCGGTGATGTGCATCTAACCCCCAGCCCAAAAATCGCATTCCAAATCTGAGTATTTCACCAGTTTTTCATAAAAATCGTTTGTGTCATTTAAAACGGCAATTGAGAAAAATGCAACTTTCAAATGTGTGATTTGGCTGCATCGTGTTCTTACTTTCAACTTGTGTTTGGACTGTGTGCGTTTTGTTGAGAACTTGCTTTGTGATTGCCAGTGTTTATATATTACTGCCATTGTAAGAAATCATATTTGCCTCAAAGATTTAACCACACATTTATTATTTATTTGTCAATTTCCGAGTGTCATTTTATGCCGTTGCAAAGGGCTTTAAAATCCCGACTCCCTGCTTCTTCTTTTTGTCCACTCCAAATTCGATTCATAGGGGTTTGGGAGGGCATTGCAGGGGGAAATCTTAACTCAGGTGCTAACTACCCAAAGAGCAAAAGTGCTCCTATTCATTTGTGCTTTGTATATGTTCTTGTAGAAGTGTATTGCTACAGTTTCCATTATAATTATCACCCCATTGGTGATGGCTGCCCAATATTAACGTTTGTAGATTTTTTTTTAAATTTAAAAATAAATAAATAATGCATTCCCACCAACCGGCCTGGTACATGGTCCATTGAGACCCGGGGTATTTGAAAAAGGGGGTGTGAGACGGGTTGTGTGCTATCTCAAATTGAATTTGTAGAATATAAAGAGAAAGCATTCCAATTGTGAGCTACATACTAGGCTAAGACCAAGGTGTGTTGCCCTATTGAAATCCTTAACAAGCCGCCCTACTGATGACCTGTCATGGAACATGTCTCTGAAAAGCCACGGACGGGGCCTTGGCTCTGATAGCGTGGGCATGCATATTTTGCAGGGAGCGGTTTGTGCTGCCCCTCGTAAGCCTCCTTGATGGCTGCAACCATCCATCTTGCTATGGAGGCCTTGGAAACTTGATAGCCTGGCCTTGACCCACCGAAGGTGACAAAGAGCGCCTACGATTTGAGGAAGCTTGTGGTTCTGTTTAGGTAGAATTTTAGAGCACGCCTGACAACAAGACAGTATAGAACTCTCTGCGCTTCGTCCTTGGGGTCTGCAAAGAAAGTAGGTAGTACTATCTCCACGTTGAGGTGAAACGAGGAGATCACCTTAGGCAAGAGTGCAGGATGAGTTCGAAGGTCCACCTTGTCCTTATGAAAGGTAGTATAGGGCTCTAAAGCCACCAGTGCCTGGATTTCACTGACCTTGCGTGCAGATGCAAGACCCACCAAGAGAGCTGTCTTAAAAGTGACCAGCCTGATGTCCACAGACGAGATTGGCTCAAACGATTTATGCGTCAAGGCGCCCAAGAATATATTGAGGTCCCACACCGGGTGTGGCTTCTTGATAGGTGGATAGAGCCTGGAATGACCCGCGTGATGCCTTTTAACAATCGGGTTGGAGGAGAAGACCTCTGCCTCCGAGTTCCTATAGGCTGAGATGGCTGCCAGATAGGTGCAGAATGTGTCTATGTGCACCCCCCCAATGTGCGAGGTGTGCTGAGAAGGATAGCATGTCAACCAATGGGCAAGTCAAATGATCAACCTCTTTTGAATCTGCCCAGTGACAAAACCTAGTCCACTTGCTCTTGTACTGGCTGCTAGTAGCGTCGCTCCATGCGTCCTGTATGATGTCTAGGTTAGCCTGTGACAGATGAAGATGCTTTAGTGTGACCTGGTTAGGAACCCCGCTGCAAGGGCTAACTTCTGGGGGGCGGGGTGGATGACCGTGCCTCCCTGCTGAGAGTAGGTGAACTGGACCCAGCGGCAGGTACACCAGGGCCTGTTCCGACAGGCCGAGTAGCTCCGAGAACCATGGCCTCGAGGGCCACCACAGAGTTACCGGATGACCCAGAGGTGCCGGGATTCCCTGATCTTGCAGATCACCCCGTGGACCAGGGGGGTGGGAGGAAAGGCCTACGCATTGATGTTGTCCCATTGTACCTGCATTGCATCATCCAGAGAGCCCCAGCCCGTCCCTGCCAGGACGCGAACTGGGGGCACCTCCTGTTGGACCAGGTGGCACCTTAGGATGACCCAATCTGTTGAAGATCCCCTGAATACTTGTTTGTTCAACTGCCACTCATAGTTGTCCGCACCCAGTCTGCAGTGCATGTCCGACTCCAGGTTGGACTCCCCCGGGAGAGGGATTGCCCTCAAGTGCATGATGTTCTCCAGAGCCCATTCCCATATGTTGACTGCCAAGGTGCATAGGGGAGGAGACCTGGTGCCACCCTGCTTGTTTTTTTAATTTCATTTTATTTCTTTATTTTGTTTGCATTTTTAAAGCGCTCACACAGCCCGCGGGCATTGAGGTGCTGTTGCAGGAATTGTTTGTTTTAGTTGCATATATGTTTGTCTTAGTTGCGTATTTATAACGCGCTTAAATACCCAGAGGTTTCTAAGCGCAGACCCGGGGATCGAACCTGTGTTGCTTCGTGTTGTATTGCTTCTAAGGCAAGCACGTTGCTGCTGAGCTATCCTCCAGGGACGATGTTGATGTAGTACATGCTGGTGGAATTGTCCATCTGGATGAGGATCACCTTGCCACTGATCATCGGAAGGAAGGCTTTCAGAGCAAGCCATATAGCCTTCAGCTCTAGCCAATTGATATGGGCCTCCTGTTCCTGAAGAGACCAGACTCCACATCGACGCTGTGAGTGTCCAGGGTGGCTCACCAGCCTTCCAAGGAGGAGTCCGTGGTGATGGTAACCTGCGGGGCTGGTTGTCTGAAACGTCTCCCTATCCTCAGGTTGCAGTCAGTGCTCCACCAGACCAGGTCCTTGTGGAGACAAGGAAGAATGCTGACGAGTTCTGCCTGGGAACCCCGTTCCTGACTCCACGAGGCTGCGAAGTGCAATTGCAATCATCTCATATTGAGCCTTGTGTATGGCACTGCCACCAGACATGCTGCCATGATACCCAAGAGGTGTTGGTACCACCATACCAGGTCACCACTCTGCTGAGAAAATGACCTGAGGCCCTCTTGATGGCTGTGATCTTGTCCTCTGAGGGAAACACTCTCTCGGTCCTGTAATCCCAGAAGAGTCCCAGGAACGTTTCGATTCTGCATAGGCTCCAGCTGTGACTTCTTGAGATTGATGGAAAATTCCAATTCGTGTAGTAGTATTCATGAGGGCGGAGGAGGTGTGATAGACCGCCTCCAGTGAACTTGCTCTGACGAGCCAGTTGTCTAGGTATGGATAGACATGGTGACCCTGGGTCCTGAAAAGGGCTGCCACCGCATAAGTCTGGTAAAGACCCTGGGGGCTGAATTGAGGCCAAAGGGTAGAACCTTGTATTGGAAATGAAATCCCATGATCCTGAACCTCAAAAAGGACCGATGAGGCTGCCAAATCGGGACGTGTAGGTACGCGTCCTTCAGATCCAGGTAGAACATCCAGTCTCCTATGCACAGTGTCTCTGCAATAACTGCTGGCGTAACCTTCTTGAACTTTTGGAGAGGGAGAGGTTCAAGGTGGACAGACCCAACACAACTTTCAGGCCAGCCTGGTTCTTCTTGTGTATGGGGAAAATCCTGGAGTATTTATTTATTTAATTTGTCACACGCCCAGACCTTTGGATATTATGGCGAGGTTACAGACACCTTGAAAAATTCTTATACAATGTTACAGAAAACAGATAGGACAGTATTAATGCGGGTGGCTCATCAAAACGGTACATTGATAGTGGTTAAACAAGGAAGATGATTCTGTGTTAGACGTATGAGGGTGGGACGGCGTAGTCAGTCAGAATTTATTGAATAACCATGTTTTCAGTGATTTTTTTAATCTAGTAATGGTTTCCGCATTTCTGATTCTGAGTAGAAGCCCATACCCTGCTGGTAGGCTGGGACTTCCTCCACTGCCTAGCTCTCTACGAGTGACCGAATTTCCGCCAGCAGAGTTGTGCCAATCGGCGGTAGTGGAGGAGAGGAAGGAACCGGTAGGCGGTAGCCCGTGGAAACCAATGATAGTATCCAGGGGTCCGTGAACCTTGCGTGCCAAAACTGTACATGAAGGGCTATCCTGCCCCCCACAGGAGACACGTCGACCCGAAGGGGCGTGTCATGCCTGCTTTCCCGCTGAAGCTGAGGAGGGGGACTGAAAGAAGCCCTTGTTCCCCGCCTTGTGCTGTTTATGCCAGTGCTGGCTAGGAGAACGGTCTGGCTGTCTCGACCTCCGTTCCTGGAAGCCCCCGAACCTGCCGATGGACCGCCGCTTGTCGGAACGCTGATGCGTCTGGCTGTACGTCTTGGGCATGGATTTCGTGAGGATAGATAAGAAGAACAATTCCCAGACTGCAAAATCCTTATCAAGCTCCTCATCGGTGTGGAATGAAAAAGGTCGCCACCCTCCAATATGCGTTCCTGTATGTCTGGGTTGAACTTGGTAGCCCGTGGCCAGGCAGTCCTTCCCAAGTCCATGGCAATGCAGATTGCATGGCCGGAGGTGTCTATGTGTGCAAGGGTGGATTCCATGATGTCCTGAGCCACCATTTTAGTTTCTGCCAGCCCCACCTTGAAATGTGCCTGACTGTGCACCAGAAGTTATGAAAGGAAGTCGGCTATTTCCCACCAAAGCCTCTGATTAACGGCTGAGAGCATGGCGTCTGCATTAGACTGACGCAGTTGCAGTGAGGTGCTGGAATAGACCTTCTTTCCATAAGCCTCCAAGATCTTCTCCTCCTTGCCTATAAGACGAGGTAGCCGAGGACGACTTAGGCTTGGAGTAGAGTGAGGCCGCGGCAATCACCAAAGAGTGTGGTTGAGGGTGCGCCAACAGCAAGAGTGGATCCCCCTCCCATTGTCTGTACTTGGCATCGAGGCACCGATTGGTAGGCTGGGCGAATGGGGTTTAAGCCACCCCTTTTTGGCCAAGAGTGAGGATCTCAGCCAGGACCCCCGCCTCCAGTTGTTCAATATCGGGCTGTGGAAGCCCCAAGTATTCGCTCATGGAAGGCCTTGGCTGAAGATGGCGTGTCGGAGTCCTCCTCCTCATCCGTGTCCACTAGGGTGTCCGGCTGGTCCGGAGCAGGTGGAGGAGTGCTGGACGCTGAAGGCTGAGGTGTGGATACCATAGCTGGAGGCTGCTGTGTAACCGCCTGAAGCTGGAATCAAAGGACCCGGTGTGGGCAGCTGGGGCTGCGCAGGGGCCTGAGGCGTTGGAGCCATGGGAGGAATGACTATAGGTGCTGGAGGCGGGCATGGAGGCAGATGCCCCTGATCACATCCTGACGGATGGCACCCATCTGAGGAAACCTCATAAGTGAGAGGAACTTCTAAAAAAAACCTATCCCCTCAGGTTGGTGGGTTGGTAGGTGGTACTGACGGAGTAGCGGGCGGCTGCTGGGGCCTCTGCATACTCTGCCTTGCTGGTTGCAGGGTGCATCTGCCCTGCAACGCTCAAGGATAAGCTGCAGGCCATGTATCTGGTGAAGACCAGTCCCAAATGGACACTCATACTCTTACCTGCTCCCCCAACAGGGTAGGTGTTGGACAAGCGCCATTTTATTTGGCGCGGCGGCCATTTGGTCAGGCTGCATGCCACATGCCTGCGTCGTGGTGCTTGCTGTACTGGGCCCGGCCTCCTCCAGAACTCTTGGCGGTGGAGCTTGAGGCCTACCCTGCACCTCAGGCCTGGTAGGCGTAGTGCCCTCGGCTGCTTTGCTGGCAGTGCCGCGTACAGACGCCCCTCAGACATTTGTCCGGTAGCAAGGTGTAGCCCCTTGGGTGGACACCCAGTAAAAGAGCCTTGCGGTCCCCTCAGCACTGTCTCCGGAAGAATCTAGCGATCCCTCGGCCTGGCGGCCGGTAGCTGAATCTGCCTCAGTACCTGTGCTGGTGTGAGAACCTGAACGGTTGCTCCTGCTCAGACGTTTCCTGGGAAAGGAGTCGCCCTTGTAGGTGTGATAAAAAAAAGTGGCCTTACCTTGTGCCTTGACTCTTGAAGAGCTCCCTCCACCTTGCTAACCTGTTCTTCAGAGCATGCGGTGTAAGCGCATCACACTTGGTACAACCTTCGCAGTCGTGTTTGGGGCCAAGGCAGTGGAGGCAAAGAGCGTGAGGGTCGGATTTAGGGAAGAGCCCCTCGCAGGCTGGTCACCTGCTGAAGCCCGATGACGTCGACATGCGCCAGGGAGGAGCGTGACGCCAGAGGTCCGAGTAGTACCCAATTAAAACCAAAAGACAGAAGCCAAAAGACAGTATCCGGGGAAGAGTGCACGGAATTACAAGGCCGAAGCCAAACCCAGGAGAGCTGGTGAAAGTGGTCTGTTGCCGTTGATGCGGAAAAGAGGAATGGGGAGTGGTGCCAATGGGCGGAGTCAGGGGAGAACATGCTGCCAGGGCTGCACCCCAGTACGCCTCTAAATTTAAAGGGGAAGAAGATTATTTCTGGTGAAAAAGGTTCTGTCTCCCGTCCCTAGCGAGGGACGCCCCATACAGTATGGAGGAAAGGGGAAGGGAGGTAGGAGTATGAGCATGGAATACATCCGGGCCTGGGATTTTATTTGCTGGTAGTCGTTACCGCCCATTCCACCTCTTCCTTAGTTATGGGAAGTTCCAGGGCTTCTCTGTTTGGGCTTGATAATATGGGAGATGCGCCTGTCATACATAATCCCTTTGTGCCTCCCTGTTCCCAGGCCGGCCTGTCATGAGGTCCACAGTAAAAATATTTCTCTCCCTCCCCGTAATTTGGGTTTGATTGGCCCCTGTTAGCGCTGTGAGTCTACTCCTTACCCTGAGGTTTTTCAATTTGTAGTATCCTATTGGCCTTGTCCCCTTGTAATATGATAGTCTGGTTGCTAAGATTGAATGTGCTGTGTGGTCCGCGAGGTGGGCTTCTAGTTTAGCTTGCGACTTGCGTAGATTCCTTAGCGCTTATAGGGAGTTGGTCGTTTTGTGAGCTCTCTCCAGCTCCTTCACCTCTCTGGCCTTTACAAATGTGGAAGCCCTGGCTATGCATTCCCCCACTTACAACCGTCTTGAAGGCATCCCAGATGGAGTTCCATGCCGTACCCAGGGTTACATTGGTTTTGAAATATTGGTCAAATTGGTCCGACCTATCGATCGGGTCCTTCAAGACAGCCTCACGTAGGTGCCATGGGGCTTTGGGCTAATCAAGCCAGTCAAGTGGCACAGCAAGTAGAGCAAGTAGAGCGCTCGCTTTGACACCCGTGCAGAGCTTGCTAACGCAGGTTCGAACCCCGGCAAGGCCAAACTCAGCCTTTCATCCTTCCGAGGCCGATAAATGAGCACCACACACCGTGGGTAATAATAAGCAGCGCTCAGATACCTGAGGGTTTGTAGCGCTATATAAATGCCAAATTATTATTTATTATTATTAATTGAGTGGTCTGACAGGTGCTGAACCCCTATCTCGAATTTGAGCAGACAGGACTAGTACCAGCAATGTGAGCACGAGATCCAGATGAGAGTGCCCTCTTTGAATGTGTGAGAAAAATGTATAATCAGCTTCCCCAGCGTGTGGCACCCTTCATGAATCCACTACCTCCAGTTTTCAGAATAAATGCATTAGAGGCAGGGCATTACGGAAGTCTGTTTGTGTCGTTGGTCGTGTTTTGTCTAGTTGTGGGTCTGGCACCATATTAAAGCCCTCCCCTTCCGTGAAGCCCAACAGGTTGTGGCTAAGAGTCCCGAGGAACGTGTCTTTTTTCTCATTGGGAGCGTATTTCAACACCAGGTTGCCCCCACTATACCCCAAACAGACGGTTTAGGAAAAGGAAGCGTCCCTCCAGGACTCACTGAATGGCCCTGATCATGAATGGGATCTCCCTGGCGATAAGTATGGCCACCCCTCTTTTTTTGGAATTGTGAGAGGCAAAGAATTGGGTTGGGAATAAGGGGTGCTCGAGACGTTTCTCGTCTGCCCTCACCAGGTGCGTTCCCTGAAGGAAAATTAGGCCAAATTAGGTGTTGTAAATGTTGGAGAATTTATTTTCTCTTCATAGAGGAATTCAATCCCTGGGTGTTGAGTGTGAGGATTGTGGTAACGGACGGTGGGCCCTAGATTATCGTGTCCGATATTGACAGATTAGGTCTAGTGCCCGTAATGCTTGTGTGTAGCCTCCACAGTCTCTGTAATTAAAAGCCTGTGTCCCCTGGCATCCCCCCGCTCAAAAAAACAAACTGAACATGCCCAGCCAAGGTGCATGCAATCGTGATAAGTAACTTGTCTAATAGATGTGGCTCTACATAGTTGCCTAAAGTCCACATCTCCATGGTAATGGGTGTGTTCTTTGGGCCTGCCTAATCATTGAGTTCGTAAATAGTATTGGAGCCGTTGTGGCCAAATATCAAGGGTGTGGCGGCAGCCGGGCAACCCGTGGTGGCAGGTCGAGAAATACAGACCATGGCCTTGTCTCCCTTTAAAACGACCGGTGAGCAAGCCAATTCAACTCAGTCATGTCCCTTGGTGCTCAGGCTGAGGGAATGCTGGCCCTCTCCCCCACAAGGGCCGAGTGCTTGCTAGGTTTGGGCCACTAACACTTTTCAGGGGCCTTGCATGGTGTCCTGCTACAAGGGTCCAGTTCATCCCCCGAGCCAGGTTGAACCCGATCTTCTGAGGACGCAGGGTGGAGCAGGGGGTCTGTGTCCATTGGCAAAATGAGGGCTCAGCTTTCCCCCTCCAGAGTCAACAGCAGCGTGCAGGGGAACCCCCATCAATAGTTGATCTTTTTCTCGCACGGCCATGTGGTCACTTGTTATGTTATGTTATTTTGCATTTGTATAGCGCCTTATCTACCATTGGAATGATCTCAAGGCGCTGGTAGGTTGAACGCCCTTGGGAACCGCAGTTCAAGTCAGTTGAGAGAGAGAGAGAGAGTCGTAAAGTGCGTGGGCGCAACAGGTATGTGTGCAGCTGGTGTGGTTGTTGCACGATAGCTGCTTCCTAGCAGTAAGTGTGGTGCTGAGGAGGTCAGTCGAATGTGTTCAGTCTAGCGGGTGGACATCCAGACTGAGTTCTGGCTGCGTTAGGCCTGAGTAGACGCCTAAGCTAGCCGGTATGTGCTAGCTAGCAGTGTTTTATTAGGATGATGGGTAGTTTGATGAGTCATGTTAGTATGAGAACAGCTTTACCGAATGTGTCATAGTACTGCTGTGTTCTAGTTGAATGGTGGTGTATAGGAGAGAGTAAGCGTAGTAGTGTGATATTGTGGTAATCCGTAAAGTGTGTGCGATTAGGCACAATCAATGATGTTGGGAATACCTTCTAAATTCATCTTTTAACACAGTGGCGCTACTACGGCAGACTCAATGATGTTGGAATATCTTCTACAGTTACGCTTTTAGGACACACTTTCCAAGTTCAACTTTAACACAGTAAAGCTATTAGGGCACACTTTCTAAGTTCAACTCTAACACAGTGACACTATTTAGGGATAGGATCGGGGTTGGCTCTAGGTGTGGAAACAGCCTGTGCTAGGCTCCGCTGTTGTCCGAGACTAATAAGTTGTTCTGGCTTTGCAAGATCACAGGAGCTGTTGGGGTTTAGCCAGTACCCCAAGTTGTTAAGTAGATATAGGAAGTTTTTCTCCTGGCTATCTTGCTTCAGTGGTTGAAATAATAGTTTTAACACTGTAGTTGATGTGATACAGGATTCACTTTTATTAGTGATTGTCTTGGATTGTTTTTCACATTACATTGATAAGCGTCATATACACTTAAAGGCAATTGTGCACCTTGTTTGTCAACCAACACGTGTTTCGACCCGTGGGTCTTTATCAAGGCTGATGAATATTCAAAAATCATGTTGTTTGTGACATTTGTGACATAGATTATATAGGTGCATGAATGGTGGTGTTTGAGTTATGTGAATTGGTTGTCGCACGTGATTCAAAATTACATAGCACATACATTTGATGTAATGAAGTGATCATTCAAGGTAGAAGGAAAAAGGAGAGAGAACAGAGTAAGGTTAGCAAGGAAGTGGTAAGGGTTAAGTATTCATGGTTGGGAATTGCGAGGATTAGAAGCCTCTTACCTATTGTCAAAAGTCTTGAGCCCCCTGTGGGGTCCTGGTCCTGGTGCTGTCCTGTAGACAGGTGTGGCTCCTGTTGGGCCCTGAAATGCAATTGGATTGCTGTTAGGGTGCATACTCTTATTGTCTGTGAAATGAGGTTGCCTCTTACCCATATGGGCATTAGATAACGTACTTATGAGTGGGGTGGCTGGGGTTGGGAGATCCCAGGTTGCTGGGGATGCTGATCCCCTTGGAGGAGTGAGGCCGTGGCGGTGCCTCAAGGATATGAGATCCGGCTTGGTTGTGCGTGGCATAGAATGCCAGGAAGAGGCGTGATGCCACATGTGGATAGGCTGGCTGGCCGTGTTGTGTAGACACAGTGGTCCGGTCCAGGCATGGCACATAAGTGTGTGAACAGGCAGGATATGCTTCTTTGGAAAGGAGTGGTCGAAGCCCTGCTGCCCTGTTGAGGGTGCTTGGCACGTATGAGATTGCGCAGTGGCTAGAGAGGCCGAGCTGCGCTCGTGAAAAGGGAGTGAAGGACACATTAATGGTCAGCCTGGCCATCCGTGGCAGAGTGGTGGCTGGGTCCATTTGGAATAGTGAAGGGCTGGCGCGAGGGTGGGGGGGGGTCAAGGACTTACCTTATATGCGGCTGTAATCCTAGGTCCATTGCGGCTCCTGGATGGTACCTGTGTGACGGCCCTTTTGAATCAACCGCGCATGTGTGCCGAGTCACGTAGTGTGACTACGGCGCATGCGTGGGGGAACTTTGTCCCTGTATGCACGCGTGCGCATGACAGGGGAGAAGTGGCAAGAGATTGCACATGCGCAGTGCACTGCATGTAGTATTTCGAGGGATTAGATCCCTTGCGCGTGCACGAGGGGAAGAGTGTCCTCTTTAGCACAAAGTGCCCAGGGTTTTGGGGATGGGCGGAGTTGGCTCCGGGGAGGGGTCCGCGAGCTGGGAATGGGCGATGTCCTTGGGGGGTGGCGGTTGACCTGTTGATTATCCCTCATTTAGACATGAGACATTTGCACATGGATAAGAAAAGAGCATGTGAAAAGTGGTCTTGGTGTTGGTGTAAGGCCTCTGTGAGCCTAGGCTGGAGTGATGCCATGGTTTAAGGATGTAGTCTGGCATGGATGTGGTTTGAGCAGTGTCATGCTTTGGGTAAATGATGGTTATATATTGGATGCCAGGTGGCAGTGGTCATGTCTTTCTGGGCTTCCTTGAGGTCAGTCGGTCCTTGTTGGTCCTGAAAACATTGTGTACATGCATAGAAGATGCCCTGCCTGTCAGTAGGGCTGGTGTGTCAAGGTCATGGATGAGAAAGGAACTTCCCTGATCCATGAAGGTCCTTAGATTGGTAAAGGCCACTGAGGCCGTGATTGTCCTGGAGCTGGCCGTGGGTGATGGTTTGGTCTAGAAGAACTGGAGCTGGTTGGTTAGACAAGGAGGGGATAGTTACAGAAAGACATTGAAATCATGATCCTTGTGGAGGCCATTTTTAACACATCTAAAATGGCAGATCAATCGTGCTTCCTCTTGTCTGAGACTTTTTATTCTGTCCTCCTCTGGTTCCCAGCCGTACGGTTTTCAGTCCAATGAATCTTATCTGGCTCTTGTCTTCCATCTGGTGATTCTTCTGCCAATGGTTGGCCAGTGGTAGTTTTGGATCCTGCAAGTGTATGCTGTTCATGTGTTCCCTTATCCGGGTACGTACTTCCTGGATGGTGCTTCCTATGTAGATCTTACCACACACACAGATTAATGCATACATTACAAATTTGCTTCTACAATTTAGGTGCTCCATGATTTTGAATGTTGGGCAGCCTATGAATTTAGCATATTTTGTTTGGGTGGCATATTTGCACATTGAGCAGGTTCCACATTTGGTGAAGCCAATTGGCGTTTGTTTGCTGAGCCAGTCCTGTGCGGAGATATTTCTCTCAGAAAGGAAGGATGGGCTGAGTAAGTTTCTTAGTATCGGTGCTCTGCTGAATGACATACTGGGGTATGCTTCCAATTGAGGTTTGATATGCTCATCCATGAGGAGCAGGTCCCAATGTTTGGTTAGGAGTTTTTGGATAGCATGACTGTCCTTGTTGTATCTGGTTACAAATCGGGTTGTGGGGTTTGCATCTTGCTTCTTGGGTTTGGGCGAGAGCAAAGTTTCTCTTTCAATGTTTAGGGCTTGATTCCTGGCTAGCGTGAGGTTTTCGGTGGAGTAACCTCGACATTTGAATCTTAGGTCCAGCAAGTCGCATTCACCTATGAAGAGTTTTTCAGTGTTGCAGTTTCTTCTGGCACAAATATATTCCCCTTTAGGGATATTCTGAATAACACTTTTTCTGTGAGAGCTTTTCGCATGGAGGGTTGAGTTTACCTCAGTTGGTTTGCAAAAGGTCTTAGTTGTTATTTTGTTGTCCTCAATTGCGACCCTTAGATCCAGAAAGTCAATTTGGTCTGTGCCGATGTGACTGGTTAACTCAATACCATAGTTGTTTACATTCAGTTATTCCACGTATTGGTTTAGTTCTTCTTCGGTTCCTTTCCATATGAGGATGATGTCGTCTATAAAACGTGCCCAGTTGACAATATGGGTGGTGAACTTGTCTTCTCGCATTGCATGTTCCTGTTCATACGAGTGCATGAAGCAATTGGCTAGAGCTGGAGCTCATTTCATATGGAAAGGAACCGAAGAAGACCTAAAGCTGTCACAGAAAAAGTGTTATTCAGAATATCCCTAAAGGGGAATACATTTGTGCCAGAAGAAACTACAACACTGAAAAACTCTCCATAGATGAATGCGACTTGCTGGACCTAAGATTCAAATGTCGAGGCTACGCCACCGAAAACCTCACGCTAGCCAAGAATCAAGCCCTAAACATTGAAAGAGAAACTTTGCTCTCGCCCAAACCCAAGAAGAAAGATGCAAACCCCACAATCCAATTTGTAACCAGATACAACAAGGACAGTCATGCTATCCAAAAAATAATAACCAAACATTGGGACCTGCTCCTCAGGGATGAGCATATCAAACCTCAATTGGAAGCATACCCCAGTATGTCATTCAGCAAAGCACCGACACTAAGAAACTTACTCAGCCCATCCTTCCTTTCTGAGAGAAATATCTCCGCACAGGACTGGCTCAGCAGACATACGCCAATTAGCTTCACCAAATGTGGAACCTGCTCAATGTGCCAATATGCCACCCAAACAAAATGTGCTAAATTCATAGGCTGCCCAACATTCAAAATCATGGAGCACCTTAATTGTAGAAGCAAATTTGTAATTTATGCATTCATCTGTGTGTGTCGTAAGATCTACTATATAGGAAGCACCATCCAGGAAGTACGTACCCGGATAAGGGAACACATGAACAGCATACACTCGCAGGATCCAAAACTACCACTGGCCAACCATTGGCAGAAGAATCATCAGATGGAAGACAAGAGCCAGATAAGATTCATTGGACTGAAAACCGTACGGCTGGGAACCAGAGGAGGACAGAATAAAAAGACTCAGACAAGAGGAAGCACAATTGATCTGCCATTTTAGATGTGTTAAAAATGGCCTCCACCAGGATCATGATTTCAATGTCTTTCTGTAACTATCCACTCCTTGTCCAAACAACCAGCTCCAGTTCTGCTAGACCAAACCATCACCCACGGCCAACTCCAGGACAATCACCCAGACTAATTCAATGCGCTATCTAGCTTATCACTTTGCCTTCTCATATTCATTGGGAGGGTGGAAGGTCCTTCTAAATGCTAAATCTAAGTCCCTTACTTCTCAGATGAAGATTATTTTTCACAGACTGGGTACATTTTCATTGCTCCCGGTTTTACAGTTCTACCTCTTAAAAATAGAAGCAGTATTATTGTATATGCTTGACGTCTGCATAGGCGAAATGGAAGATTTTCTCGATTTCATTCAGGGTAGAATGTGGAAGGTAGTATTGGGATTGGCATTATCTACACCCAATACGATCATCTGTTATGAGTTGGGACTATTGCCTTTGTCGGCTAAATGGCATTGTCGTCTGTTGTTAAATTATGGGAAAATGCTGGCGCCACCCAAACATTCTCTTTATGAGGATTTGGCTGAGATGATAATAGAGGGGCGGCCTTTATCTATTCTCAATTACAGAAATAAAATGGACAGAATATTAGATGCAGTAATGATTTCAAAAGAAGATTTGGTGAAGGGATTACCAGAGTGTAAGTGTAAATTTCAACATTACTACTGGTGTTTGTTATCTGATAAAATCGGGGAAAGTAAAGCATATTGCGAATATGCCAAATTCAGGAGACAGTGGGGTTGTCGGTCCAGATACTTAAGAGATTTTCCCATGTAACAAAGCCAGAAAAGCTTATTTACGTTTTTTTGTTTAAATCAACTTCTGACCAATGAAAAATTAAATGACTGGGATTGGACCAACAGTAATTTGAGTACTGGTTTATGTAGATTCTGTGACTCATGCGGGGAACGTGAATCCCTGAAACATCTAACAGTCCATTGTGCTTTTTTTTTTTAACTTTGTTTATTTTAAATCAAGGCAGGATGACAATTACATAAGCACAATCATTTAAGCATGTTAACCCCCAGACATTTTCTTACTCTCTTCCCCTCCTCCCCGCTGCTCCCAGGCCCGGATTCCTCCTTCTAGAGCCGTCTGCCTCGCGCCCTGCCATCTATGTGTCCCTTTCGGGGTTTTCTTGATCCCTCAGGGTCCAGCGTGCATTAGTGGGTTTATGGGTCAGGGCTGGGAATCGCTGGTCGTATTCCAGTACTGGGGCCCAAATGTTCTGGAATCTGTGGAGCGCACCTGCCTTTGCCGCTGTTACCTTTTCCGCAATCAGTATGTCCCAGAGTTTCGTCCACCACTGGGCCATGAGGGGGCCTTCTGGGTACTTCCCGGCGCGGGCCAGCACCGTTTTCCCGGCTAGTAGGCATTGGGTCAGCAGTTTTGTTCTATTTCCGGCACGTGGGTAGATCGTGGGGACTGGCGCTCCCAACAGGACGGGCTCCGATTCTAGCGGGATCGCTGACCCGGTGATTTGTCTGATGGTTCCCAGGCATGCCTTCCAGAATTGCTGGATCTTTGGACAAGTCCACCACATGTGGAAAAAGGAGCCTGGGTGGCCGCACCCTCTCCAGCAGAAGTAGTCCACTTGGGGGTTCATGTGATGAAGTCTCAGAGGCGGGTAATACCACCGTAGCATGATTTCGTATGCACTTTCCCTGTTGGTGATGCAGGTGGATGAGGCGTGCGTCCGGGTCCAGATGTCTACCCAGGTCTGGTCTTCTATCAGGTGACCCAGGTCTGCTTGACATTAGGCCATGCAGCGCGTTCTCGTGCTCAGGAAGTCGCCCAAAAATCGCCTGTAGAGGGTGGATACCCTCCCACGGGCCGGGCGGTCCCTGAGTGTTAGTTCCAGGGCGGTGGGAGGATGCGTTGCTGCCTGCCGAGTTTGGGGGTGAGCACACCAGTGACGCAATTGGATATAAGTGTACCTGTCCCTTTCCTGGAGTTGGAACTTTTCTTTACATTGCTCAAATGTGAGGGGTGCCTCTCCCACGTACAGCTGGTCTACGGTTTCAAGGCCGCCATTTATCCAATTTTGGAACTTGTGGAGGTTTGCTCTGGGCGAAAAAGCCGGGTTATGGAAGATCGGGGATTGTGGGCTCAGTCCTCTCGGAACCCCCTTTCGTTTCAGTGCCCAATCCCAGGAATTTAGAGTGTGTCCGGTTGCCAGACGAAGGTCTCCCAGTGCGTTCTGGGGGGTGGGGGTGGGATGTGTGGCAAGAATCGCAAGTGTAGGGGCATTCATGACTGCTCCAGCTCCACCCATCTGGGCGGTTTGTAATTGTTTGCCACGCGTGCACCTGTGCTAATGTGGGCCCTGATTCACCCTGTAGGCCTGTAGGTCCAGGACTCCCAGTCCTCCCAGTTTGGAGCCCCCCATTAGCGTCTTTAGGGGGATTCTCGCCTTCTTACCTCTCCAGATAAACTTCAGCATCTTCCTCTGTAGGTCTCGGAGGGCTGGAGTGGGGATCACCACCAGGAGAGAAGCACAGGCATAAAGGAACATCGGGAGGAGGTTCATCTTGCACACTGTTATGTGTACCAGCAACAAAATCCCTTGGGCCGCCCAGCGTTTCAGGTCTCCTTCCAGTTCTCCGAATAACCGGGGAAAGTTTGCTTTGTATGTGTCTTTCGGGTCTGCTGGGATGTAGACCCCCAAGTAGGGGATCGCCCTTTTTTCCTACGTGATTGGGCACATTTTAGCCAGTAGTTCCCGGTCTCCTGGGGTGAGGCCGATGTTTAGGGCCGCTGATTTGGCGAAGTTTACTGAAAAGCCGGATACCTCTCCATAGCTGGTTATTTCGTCTAGCGCGTGTCGCAGGGAGGAGCTGGCTTCTGAGAGCATGAGTAGGACGTCATCGGCATATAAGGCAATTTTATGTTGCGAAGGGCCAACCTGCAGGCCTTTGATCTGGTTGTTTTGCCTAATTCTTTGGGCGAAAGACTCCATGGTCAGGACGAAGAGCAGTGGTGACAGCGGACAGCCCTGTCTAGTCCTGCAATTCAGGGGGATCGGGGCCAAGTTATGTCCGTTGATCCTCAGGAGTGTCTTTGGGGCTGTATAATTAGCCAGGACCATAGTTTTGAATGCTGTCCCAAAGCCGAAGGCCCCCAAGGTGTATTTCATAAATGTCCAATCCACCCTGTCGAATGCCTTGGTCGCATCGAGGGCCATTAAGACCAGTTTCTCTGAGTTCCGGGTAGCAAGGTCCACTAGGTTTAGGGTCCTCCAGATGTTATCTCCTGCCGCCCAGTGCAGAATGAAACCTGCCTGGTCTGGTTGAATGATCTCTGGTAAGACGTGACCAAAGTGGTTTGCCAGAATTTTAGAGTATAGATTTGTGTCAATGTTCAATAGTGTAATCGGCCTGTATGAGGCCAGGTCCCTCGGGTCTTTCCCAGGTTTGGGCAGGAGGATGGTGGTCGATTCCTGCATCGAGGGGGTTACCGACCCTGTTTCCCTGAAGGAGTTGAAAAGTGTCACCAGGGGGGGGAATCGGCTGTGGTCTAAATAATTTATAGAACCTGACCGAGAATCCGTCTGGGCCCGGGGGTCGTGTTTTGAGTGATTTAATGGCATCCCCAATCTCCTCCTCTGTGATGGGCACCTCTAGCTCCTCTCTTGTTGTGTCGGGAAGTCGAGGCAGTGCAGCATTTACGCAAGTATTCCATTTGCTGCGGTTGGTTTCGCAGGGTGGCTGTCATGACCTTGGTGAGGTGGTCCACCGCTAGTTGTTGTTTTTTAGGTTCCGAATATTGGACAACTCCTTTGGGGTCACGCAGGCCTGCTATCATATTGGTTTGTCTTAGTTTGGCCACCAGGATTTTATTGGCCTTATTGTTCTTCGCGTAATATGATTGTTTGGCCTTGGACATAAGTAGGGCGGTTTGTTCCGCATAGTGGGCTTCCAATTTCTTCCTGGCTGTACGCATAGCTCTCTGTGTCCTAGGGGACCAGCCTTTTTTCTTATGGGCTTCCTCTGCGGCCCCTAGTTCTTCCTCCAAGGCTATCCGGGTCTGTCGCCTGTTCCTATGGTAGGCCGCTCCTTGGGCGATCAGGGTGCCTCTGATTACTGCTTTCATAGCATCCCAATTGTTTGCCACAGAGGTATCGGAAGCTGGGTTTTCTTCAAAGAAGTTCTTGATGGATTTCACGATCTTGTCCCTTGTTGCCATATCATTGAGGATAGGGTTGTATAAAGTCCATCTTCGCGGGCTGTCGGATTTAGGGTTCTGTGCCCGGATCTCCAGGATCACTGGGGCATGGTCAGATAGGGCTCTCGTGCCGATGGATACCTCCTTGATGAAAGCCAGAGTTTGGGGGGAGGTTAGGAGGAGGTCGATCCTCGAGAAGGTCCGGTGGACATATGAAAAGAAGGAGAAGTCTTTTTCGGTGGGGTGGAGCACCCGCCATGCGTCCACCACCTCTAAAGATCGGAACATCTGGAGGAGGCTCAGCGCCTGGGTGAAGTCGCTCAGAGTCGGGGGGTGCGATTTGTCTCTTGTGGGGTCTGGAACGCTGTTGAAGTCTCCTCCGATTATCGTTTGGCCTTCTATAAAGCGTGAGAGGGAGGAACCCAGTAAGTCGTAAAAATTTGATTGTCTGACGTTGGGGGTGTATACCGAGATGAAAGTGTATAGATCTCCCAGCAGAAGGCATTTGACCGCTACGAATCGGCCTTCCGAACTTGTTTTTGTTTCCAATATCTGTGGGTTTAGGTCCTTCCTGAAGAGGATCGCGGTGCCCCCTTTTTTAGTTCCTCCTGGGGCGAAGAATTGGAGGGGGTACCATTGGGAACGGACCCGGCTAACATCTGTCTGTAGCAGGTGTGTCTCTTGGAGCATGGCTACTGCCGCCTCTTCATCCCGAAGTTTTAGTAGGATTGCTTTTCGCTTAGAGTTCAGCCCATTGACGTTTAGGGAGAGGAGCCTTAGGGTTTGGTGGTCTGCCATCAGGTCCCTCTCTGTAAATTGGGTTGGGCGGGTTGAGTGGGGGTGGATCAACTGCCGTTACTGTTCAGAGTTAGAAGTGTATCATCCTGCACTTGGGGTTTTAACACGCGCCCACAACGGGGGGGCGTAACTTTAACCAGCGGGTGGGCCGACATTGTGTGTGCGGACGCACCCTTGGCCAACTGGGCCAATGAACAAATCAAGGTGTAGAGTACTGTGGGTTTCCAAGGATTCAACGTTGGAACTTTCCTTGGAGTGGGTATGAACCATGGGTGTGGCCCGCTGCCACCGTCGAAGAGATCTATTTATTTGGGAGTGAGCTGGTGGTTCCATAGTAGGTGAGGGCTGTCGAGCCGAGGCCCATTGTGCTTTTTTTTTTTTAAACTGAGAGGGCTCGTATCCTTGGCGCTTTTCTGATTTGTACCTCTTGGTTGAGTAGAGAGAATCTCTGGGAAAGATGCATGTGGGGTTTGAGTCAAAAACTTGTGCTTACATTAACGTCATTTCTAAACATTGTGGAAGAACAATTACTAATGAAAAGATCTTCAGAGATCAGCTCGATTTCCTAAATGAAAGATGTGATATTTGGGCGAATAAGTGCTTTTTGAGAATGTGCTGTTAAATCTTTGTATTTTGTCAAAGGTTACATATGTTGATTTTGAATTGCTGAAATGTATTATCAAAAGCAATATGTTAAGAGAGATTCTTATTACCAATTGATAATTATTTGTTATTGAACTGTGTAAAACTATTTTTGTAAAGGTTTTTTTACCATAAACAATAAAAAATAAAAAAATTAAAATACCGCCCAATAGCCCTACTGGATGTGCCAGGCAAACTGTTTGCTCGATTACTGCTTAGAGATCTTAATAAATGGATCCTAACCAACCACCTGTAGGGCCCCTGTCAGACAGGTTTTGTGGCTGGACTTGTCATGATGCCTACCCCCGGAGCACCAGGCCAGGCCCAGCACCCCCGGGAGCAGGCATCATGCCCCCGGGTAAAAGCCCAGCGGCCCCTTATAGGGGCTCTTTGGACTCTATCCTGGCGCCGTTGGCGCCAGGCTCATGTTGGACATCAGCCCTGGCGCCATAGACTGCAGACTGTTAATCCCCTTTCTCATCTGCAGAAGGATATTCCTACGGGCCAGACAAGCAAGATTTGAGGGTCCTGTTCAGTCGGTGTTCCGAGTTCTGCGTATCACGCTCGAAGAGGCCACAGCAACCCAGACTAGACCAGCGCCTCCGTGGGAGTCAGGTGAGCGTTACAGAACGCGAAGCCTTCCTACAAATTCCCACCCAGGCGCAATGGAAACTTCTGAGACTGATCAGTTGGCCCAACTACTGGGCGAATTACGGGCCGAAGTACACGCCGCTCGTCAAGAGACTAATGCTCTCAGGAGGGAAGTGATTGTACCAAAGGAAAGAAATGATGACCTGGCTAGACAGTTTTTGCAAGGTCAAACTGGACACACTCCTCTACCCGGTTCCGGGGGGAACCCCGCTCCTGTGGTTCCCAGTAACCCTGTGCAGATTAATCTACCTGGAGACATGCCGCTGGCCCCACCCGAACGCTTTGCTGGGGACCCCAAACGATTTGCCGTATTCATGAATCAGTGTCGTTTGCACTTCCTATGCAGACCTGGGGCCTTCCCTAATGACCGGACCAAGGTAGCCTTTGTATTGTCATATCTCAGCGGTTGTGCTGCCGATTGGTCAGTTCCACTGGTTACTCAAGGATTTCAAGCAAGCATGGAAAGGATATTTGCTCGACACTCTCAGGGGCAGGCTCTGGATGACGAACTCCTATCCCTGCGACAGGGCAATCAGGACCTCCTATCCTACATTGCAACCTTTAATAGACTAATTGTGGAAACTGGGTGGCCAGAGGATAAAAGAATCACATTTTATCGAGGTCTACGCAGAGAACTTAAAGATGTCCTGGCCCAAGTTGTAAATCCGCCCCATGAATGCACAGAATATATAGACTTAGTGGTCCAATTGGATCACAGACTTCAAAATAGAAAAGCAGATCGGTCCAAGTTTGAGACCCGGGTGTTGGTCAAGACCCACGCTAACCCCAAGGGTGCTGATGTCTCTGAGCCTATGCAAATTGGAGGGGTTAAAGGTCCTTTAACTCAAAAAGAATGTGAAAGAAGACGGCAGATGCAATTATGTCTTTATTGTGGGTCCTCTGGACACTTTCTACGAGATTGCCCGGCAAAACCGCCCAAGAAGGTGGTAGGAGCCGCTGATAAAAACCATGAAGACTCTGTTTCGGGAAACGACCACGCCCGACAAGCGTAGGGGTCCGCTTGCCGAGCTTGAAAACTAACTCTCAGACCTCGCATTTCATTGTGCCAATGGTCCTCGTAGATCCCGAACAGCCTAAGCGGTTGCATGCAATAAAGGCATACATTGATAGTGGGGCAATAGGAAATTATGTGGATCGTGAATTGGTCTCTAGGATTAACCTCACTCTGCGTCCTAAAACCAGCAAAGATGTCATCACCACTGTCGATGGAACCGAAATTGCCTTTGTACCGGTAACATTCCACTGCTGAGGTGACACTTATAGGTCCGGACGGCCATCGGGAGGCAGTTGTGTTTGATGTAATCAAGGCTCCACAGTTTCAGGTTATTCTCGGAATCCCTTGGTTAGAGACACATAATCCTCGAATTGATTGGCGAGCGCAGAGAATAACCTTCCCGGATTGTGCACAAACCTGCTACCCAGAAAATCGGAAAATTAGTCTAGCATCTGTAACCTCTGTCTCCATGCAACTACCTCCGGAATACCAAGTCTATCAGGACGTCTTCCAAAAGGAACAGGCCAACACGTTACCTCCCCGCAGATCGTACGATTGCCAAATCGATCTGGTGCCCGGTGCACAACCCCCTTGTAGCAGGATTTATGCCCTTACTGAACCTGAGAAACTGCATTTGAGACAATATTTAGATCAATGCCTAGCCAATGGTTTCATTCGCCGTCAAAGTCTCTGGCATCATCTGCTTTGTTCTTCGTGCCCAAAAAAGAAGGCGACCTTAGAACTTGTATCGACTACCATGCATTGAACCAGATAACTGTTAAAAACCGTTATCCTCTGCCTCTGATCCCTGAACGCCTTGACCAGGTGAAGGACGCTTGCGTATACACCAAGTTAGATCTCCGGGGGGCTTATCATCTGGTGCGAGTAAAAGAAGGCGACGAATGGAAAACGGCCTTCCGTACAAAATATGGATTATTCGAATACCAGGTGATGCCTTTCGGGTTGTGCAACGCGCCTGCTGCCTTCCAATTCTTCATGAACGATGTCCTTCGGGAACTCATCGATGTTTGTGTTGTCGTATATATCGATGACATTCTTGTGTACTCCTCTTCGGAATTTGATCACAGAAAGCATGTCAGGGCCGTCCTTGAGAAATTGCACCAGCACAAACTATTTGCAAAGCTGGAAAAGTGCGTTTTCCATACCACCGAGGTTGAGTTTCTTGGATTCATCCTGACACGTAAAGGGGTCCGAATGGACTCACGAAAAAGTGGATGCCATCCTCAAATGGCCATCACCTAGTTCGGTGAAAGGTGTCCAAAGCATGCTTGGTTTTGCTAATTTTTATCGCAGATTTATCCCGGAATTTTCACGTGTGGTACAACCCATCACTGCACTCTTGCGAAAAAATAAGCGCTTCGAATGGACCGAGAAAGCCGAACAGGCCTTTCAGGAATTGAAAGCTAAATTCACGTCCGCACCTATTTTGAAGCACCCGCGTCCCGATCTCCCTTATATAGTCGAAACCGACACGTCCAGCTTAGCCATGGGAGCTGTCCTGTCTCAGAGAGACCCTGAAACCAACCAACTGAACCCCGTAGCATTGTGGTCCAGAAAGTTCTAGGCCCCAGAGCTAAATTATGCAATCACTGACAAGGAATTATTAACCATTAAGTCCGCCTTTAAGGCTTGGCGGCATTATCTTCTTGGCGCCAGGCATCCCATCAACGTGATCACTGATCACCGAAACTTACAATATTTAAAAACTGCCAAGCCTCAATCGTCACGTCAGCTCCGATGGGCTTTGTTCTTTGCTGAGTTCGATTTTGTAATCACTTACCGCCCCGGCTGTAAGAATGGCAAAGCGGACGCGCTATCTCGAATAGGAATGGGAGAAATAGACACAAACTCAGAACCTGTGCCGATAATTCCCGAACAAAGAATTTTGGGGATAACCTCTTTACAAACCCTTGAAGACATTCAAGCATGGGTAAAACAACTCCTGGACTCTACAGCCTTGCAGGATTGGATCCAAAGGGGGTCTTACTTTTCGGTCAATGATGGCCTACCTTACTTCCAAGGACGCTTATTTCTGCCAGAAAAGGAATTGCAAGAACTGGTTATTTCCCGTCATCATGATACCCTGATGGAAGGACATCCTGGCATTGCCAAAACGGAGGAAAAAATTAAACGACAATTGTGGTGGCCTTCCTGGCGAAAGGATATTAAATCTTTCGTGATGTCCTGTGGAGTTTGCGCCCAAAACAAAGGCCAAAAGACAAAACCCGCCGGTCTTCTTCAGCCTTTAGACATTCCACCAGCACCTTGGCACACCTTGTCACTAGATTTTATCACAGACCTGCCCCCTTGTAATGGATACAATACTATTCTGGTTGTGGTGGATTTATTTTCCAAGATGGCCCATTTTATTCCGTTGAAAGGATTACCTTAAGCTTCTGTCCTAGCCAAGGAATTCCTTGAAAATATCATCCGTTTGCATGGATTCCCGTCCATACTAGTCTCCGACTGAGGAATCCAGTTTATTTCTCATTTTTGGAGAAAGTGTTGTCAACTGGCACAAATCGACGTAAGACTCAACCAGCGACCACCCACAGACCGGTGCTCAGACGGAGAGAACGAACCAGACCCTTGAACAATACCTACGATGTATGTTGCACCAATCGGAGGGTAATTAGAAGGATATTTTATGGGTGGCTGAATATGCATACAATAACTCTGTACACTCTGGAACCGGACAAAGCCCCTTTTATACCCTATATGGACATCACCCTCGTACTTCAGACCTGGACTCACCTCTGAGCCTTGAAATGGCCGCAGTGGACCATTTGCATTCCACGATAACTCAAGCCTTCAAGGATGCAACTGCACATTTGCAACAAGCGAAAGGGAAATACAAAAAGAATGCGGATCTGCATCGGAGTGAGGCGTCTCCATACCAAATAGGGGATCAAGTATGGTTGGCTACCAAACATTATTGCTCAAGGGACCTCGAACTTTTAATCCAAGGTATTTGGGCCCTTACTCGATCAAAGCTATAATTAACCCAGTGGCAGTCAAGCTCGATCTACCAGCTAAAATGCAAATTCACCCCGTTTTTCATGTGTCACTTTTGAAACCAGTGCAACCAGGAACCAGATTAATAAAGCCACCAGAACCAATCCAGATAGATGGGGAGCCTGAATTCGAGGTGAAGAACATTTTGGATTCTAAAATCTCAAAATCAAAACTTTTCTATCTAATTGATTGGAAAGGGTACGGGCCTCAGGAAAGGTCTTGGGAACCCAGCGACCACGTACATGCACCTCGGCTGGTAAAAAGGTTCCATCGGAATTTCCCAAACAAACCGAAACCTCCAGAGGGAACGACCTTGGGAGGGGCCTTGAGGGGGAGTGCTGTCATGCCTACCCCCGGAGCACCAGGCCAGGCCCCGCACCCCGGGGAGCAGGCATCATGCCCCCGGGTAAAAGCCCAGCGGCCCCTTATAGGGGCTCTTTAGACTCTGTCCTGGCACCATTGGCGCCAGGCTCATAAAGGAAGGTGTTTTGTGCACTTACCTGATGCAGACCATGGTGCAAGATTCAGGCCTCCCTGAGACCTGAAAGGGACTATTTTTTCATTGGGACTATTTTGCCACTCGGGCGTGGCCAGGGAAGGATACTTACCTGGAACTACTTTGGGGGCTATTTAAGCCACGCCCAGACAGTAGCTCATGCTTCGCGTTGTTCTGCATCCAAGCAGCTGAACGCTCACCGTGTCTGCTCCTGCATCTGGTCTCCAGCCACGCCCGCCTCGATCCTGGAACACCTGTAAGGAAAGAAGAGAAGAGAAAGGTGAAGACCAAGAATTTTATCAAACTTCTTACCTGCATCCGGAACCTTCAGGCCAGCGTTCCTGAGAAAAGACTTTCATTTAAAAGCACTGCCTTGCTCGCTGCAGCGCCGCGCTTCACTCACCTGTCCTCGGGAGTTCTTCTGGCTCCACCGCGACTGTCTGCTCTGGTCGCCACATCTCTGCGCCTAGGTGAGAGAAGAAGAGACAAAAGGTGAGCAGAAGGAACATATGAGGAAAGCCTAATTTTCCGCCATAACACTTACCAGTCTTCTGTTGGTGGACCATTCCTCATTTCGGGTCGGAGCCGCTTCGTTGGCAGGTACCGCACCCTGGCCCCTATGGGGAAAGGACAAAAGACATTACTGGAGGAATATAAAGACATTAAGAGGGGTCGCCCCCATCGCTAACTCACCTGAGTTTACCATCGGCAATTCAATCCCTCAACGCATCGCCTTCATTCTGCACCTGAAATAAAGGACAGATCACAGGTTAGGAAGGCAACAGAAAAGGAGGCTCAACACTTGAACTTTTGTAATCTTCATACTTACGGCGTTCCGCTCAGAAAAGTCAAGTGGATTTTGCCAGCGTCATTCTGAAAACCAGTGAAGTAACTGGACAAACACGCGCCCCTGCACCAGAAGCAGGATGGAGAGTTCATCCTTTCAAACCATAAGGTGAGCTTCAACCGGGGATTTCGGAGGAAGTTAGAGAAGAACGAAGGGGGAAGGGGGGAGCAAGCACACTATTCTGCAGACTGTTAATCCCCTTTCTCATCTGCAGAAGGATATTCCTACGGGCCAGACAAGCAAGATTTGAGGGTCCTGTTCAGTCGGTGTTCCGAGTTCTGCGTATCACGCTCAAAGAGGCCACAGCAACCCAGACTAGACCAGCGCCTCCGTGGGAGTCAGGTGAGCGTTACAGGACTCGACACAACCGTCAACTTGACAACAATATCTGCCATCAAGATGCAGTCCATCCAAACCAAACAACCACTCTACATAGCCTATATAGACTTCAGAACTGCATTCGACTCAGTATCATGTCATCTTCTCATTAGTAAACTCATCAAAGCAGGTTTCCCCGATTCTATCGTAGCTTTAATTCAGCAACTACACACCAACATTTCAATTCAAGTCAGACTAACATCACAAGGCAAATTATCAACACCCATCAACACCTATTATTAGCATTATACAAGGATATGTATTAGCCTCAGCACTTTTCATCTATTTTATATCAGTCATGAAAAGCAAGTTTACTGGTGTAGTCTCCGATCCTCCAAGGCTGGGCAGAGAACCCATTGCGTGGTTACTTTACGCTGACGATCTTGTCCTTTTGTCAAAAACACCCAAGGGTCTTCAGAACCTTCTGATAGCCCTTGAAGAATATGCAACTATCAATGATTTGGCTATAAATATAGATAAAACAAAAATAATTAAATGTGGCCCTCGTCAAGCACTCAAAATATCCCAAAAATGGCTCTTAAATGGAAAAGCCATTGAGATAGTTAAATAATATAAATATCTGAGAATTAATATCAACAACCACATTTCTGATCAACCCTACTTAAAAGACCTCAAAACCAAAACTGTAACAGCAATATCCCAGGCGAAAGTTATCCACGCAAAGTATGGGAAATTCTCATGCTCACCCTTGTTAACCTTTTACACTCAGAAGGTCACTCCAGTCATCTTGTATGGGTCGGAGACCAAAACCTTTAAACCAAAATTATATTGGCTAAAACTTGAGGGTGCATTTTGGAAACAAGTACTAGCTCTACCAAAATCACAACCAAAGTGCATCCTCAGATAAGAACTGGGCCTACCATTGCTTTCTAGTATGTACAACTGGAAACTATTATGCTTGTACAGAAAATGTTGTCTTAGCGAGAAAACAGGCTCAGTGCTCCATACACCTTCGAACTATCGAGGCTGTTCAAACAATGCTTTTGCAACAGAATGGAGGAAGTAAATTGGAATCATCATGGACAGCGCAGACATCTCACAAGATCTATTGTCAACAGACCCAAATCGTGCGAAGCGTAAATTATGGGAACATGATTGGGTATGTACAATTGAACATTGTTGACAATACAAGTCATTTAATAATAATTCATTAATTGTGAAGAAGCTGCAAAATCTCTTGTTGTAGGATGGTGAAATTGAGTGGTCTCTTCAAATGACTATTTTATCATTGTTTTTAAAATGTTTAATCACCATGAATATTAATTTCATTGCAAATACTATTTTGTTTTATATACGCTTGAATATATCATTTAATTGTTAAAATGTTAAAGATTTATGTTAACTATTGAACGGTTGTTGTCAACCATAAAAATAAAAAATTCAAAATTCTGTATTTTTTGATTGTTGACATGTTTTGTGGTGTTTGTATATATTTTGTGTTGTGTAAGGTTTGTTGTAAACCAAAATCACAATGAAAAAAATAAAAAAGGTTCTTTGTGCTGAGAAACCAGTTCTGACTGGGAGGCTGGCTGTCCCCATTGGTCAGCCATCCCCAAATTTCAAATGCTGCCTGGGACACGATTGGTGGACTCAGCCAGTGTTCCTGCATAAATTCAGACGTCCTGGAAGTGTAACTCAGAGTCGACCACTGGAACAGAAGAATCAGAAGAAGATGCCAGCCACTTCCAGCGACCGCCAGAGCCCGCTGAGTAACCGCTGCTGTCACGACCTCCACTTCTGAGCAACATGGACGATCCGAATGAGACGGTTTCCTCCCTTGGACTGGTGGGCCTAAACAGTCCCAAGACAAACTGCATTTTACGCCATCCGTGGAAGAACTGCAACCTCCATGGCCTGCAATTCACCAATAGCCTGTGCCACTGTGCTGTGCATTGTTGCCCGAAGAACGAATCCGCCTGGAACTTTGTGGGCATCTTTCTTGACCTGTAAAGATTCAAACCAACCCAAAGTTCACAAAGTTCTGCACTGTTTTGTAAAAAGTTAGGAGAGGGTTCCTGGAGATGTGGAGATGGGTCTAAAAGTTAGATAAGATAGTATTCTAGTGAATAAAACTATCCCCAGCTTTCGGAATGCTTGCGTGAACAAGCTATGGCAAAGCCAAACTAATGTAAAAGATTGAAAGTTAGGAAAACCTTTAAAAGGGGAGAGAGGGGTTGAGGTACTCACCCCCTGTGCTCCTGTTTCTCTTGGGACTTGGCAAGTCTACAGAGGGTTTGTCAGAGGTTGTGCTTCCCACAGTTTCTTTTGGACCTCGGTGCACAGGAGTTGCAGGTTTTGTGCAAGTCCCTGGTCAGCCACAGATAATGGTACAATGTGTTCCAGTTGAAGAATGCAGCTCACTCGGGTGCAGGCCTACTCTCCGCAAACGACTGAATACGTGAAAGTGGTTTCTGTTGACAGTCACAATTGCAGGGCGACAGTAGAAGAGAGAGTTGTCGCGGTCAAAATCAGCATTGGAGCACCAGAAGACGTCTGGAACAGTTGTTCCCACCGGTCCAGAGGGTCGAAGCTCTGAAAAGGGCCTTCCGCGATCAGCTGCTCCACAGAGCATCACCGGGACTTTAGTAAGAGTTGGTCACCAGCCTCATCAGCGATCATTTTAGGGTCTTCCTTTCATCTTCACAGTCCCTCCCACTCTGCTGCATGCTGCTGGAGCAGCGCGCCTTTCTTCAAATTGCGAGGCAAGCCTGCTGACTTTTAAAACCTTTACTTCGATCATCTGGATATTCCCCCCAACATCTGCGCAATGTTGAAAACGTTCTTTATTATAATCTATTTGGGGAAATTTTGCATTCCGGATCACCTTTCCTCAATAGATTAAGTTCCCAACTGCTCGTCTCACCTGAGAATCAACGATGCTCGACAAGTAAACTACCGCACCACCATCTTCAAAGATGGCCGCCGCCTGATCTTGTTGTTTAAGCTACACTCCAGTCTTGCTGATGGAATCTGATTGGGTGCCCACTTCCTCATCTACCTATCTGGAACGCCGGCAGGCGGAAGCCGGCCCTCCCATCAAAGGCCTGACAAATACTAAGGCTCCTGTCTGAGCCCACCAAAAGATGGAGACCTTTACCCATCTAGCTGGATTTAACACCCCCCAGCCCAAACATTCACGCCCACTGCAAATGGCGCAGGTGCTGACCAACTCACATGCCATTCCACCCTCCCTGTTCCTTCCCAATGTGCGTCCTTTCCCCTTTCCCACAAACTCAACCACTATACACGACTACATCACCTCTGAAAACTCTTGACCCCTTGGAGCACAAGAGCGAGCTGTCTCAACCCCACCCATCCACCCACACAATATATACCGTCATTACTACCTGTAGTTTAGACCATACGCTTTCTCCAAAAAACCATGCTCACTAGAACACAGAAACAAATGCCCAGCTTCCCACCTCACTACGTCTAAAAACAAAAACTAACCATCACTCCACCCATCACACCGAGAAATTAACTACTTAATACCAGATCGAAAACCTTCCCATCGACCAGAAGTCAACATTCAGCTAAGCGCATCAGCCTGCCTTCTACCTGTGTCACTCATGTGAGCCTACATGAGGCCACCAACCCACACTCAGAACTAAACAAAGCCTTAAAACGCAATTCATATGCGAAGAAAAAAACACAAAAGCCCAACTACCTGAAAACTACCACAATGAACAACCCAAAGGCAGATACCACAATTTACATTAAGGGAGCCCTAATCAATGCCAGATCTCTCCTGGCACACGCCCTGGACATTGCAGACCTTATCACTATCAACGACTTAGACATCCCTGCAATCACAGAAACATGGCTGCAGCTGGCACTGCTCTCTCAATGGCCATCCCTGACAGATACACCATCCTCAGAAAAGACAGAACGGTCTCCAAAGGAGGCGAAGTAGCGTTCATTGGCAAAAATAACACTAGACTAAGAAACCACCAACCAAGCCTCCCCATCGGAAGAACTGATCTCTGTCAAAATAAACCCTCTCTGCCACATCCACCATTACTCTCCACCTTATTTACAGACCCCCAAGCCCGTGACATTTTTTGAGGAAGACATAGCGTTACTCCTGGCATCCAACACCAAGCCTCTGTCAAAAATCATCATATTGGGTGACTTCAATTTAGGTCTCAATGACCCACTAGACACCCATGCTCTCGCTAACACGAATGAAGCGCATGATTTCATCCACTGAAACTCCAACCCTACGCATGATAAAGGACGTATACTGGACTGGCTAGCAGACCTCAATTGCCCGACCAACATAATAGCTAACAACCCTTGCCTGTGGTCAGACCATAATGTCATACTATTCTCCATCAGCGCTGCAACCCAACCTAACACTCCCCCGCAACTCACCCCGGCGGCTCTCTCCAGAAATCTTTGGAACATCACCCCATGCTACTACCGATAACTACTTTCCCAAACACCACTACCGATCCCACCTCAATGTTGACACCCCACAACCAAACCCTTCAGGTTGCCATTAACAAAGTTGCTCATTTGGGCAATTGCAAAGCCAAACCTATAGCTTACACAAATGCGTGGTACACCGCCAGCCTAAAAGACCTACGCACCAAAAAAATAACTGCTGAGTACGCTTGGAAAAAAACACCTACCTGTGTAAACAAACTGCAATTTAGCACTTTTGCCTCGGAATACAAGGAAGCCACCATCCAAGCGGAGGGCAACTCATACAATACAAGAATCGAAAAAAAGCTAACTCTAGCACAAGAGAGCTCTTCACTATACTTTGGGAGCTTGAGTCACTGGCCCCATCCCAAGACCATTGCATCAAGTGTCTACCTTGGTGTACAAACATTCAAAAAGCCCTCTTTAAAACAATTAATAAATTCACACTACTCCAAAACACAATCCAAGCTAAAAAATGTAAACTCGATCCTGTTGCACAGCCTCCAGACCCACCTCCCAAGCCACCTACATCCACTCCTAGATTCTAATACACCCCCGTTACCTCTGCCGAAACTATACAAATCATCAAAGGACTGAAGCCTTCTACATGCCAAAGAGGCATTTGCCCAGCCTTTTTGATCAAAGAATACGCTGACAAGCTTGCTCCGTTCATCACAACTCTGATTAACAACTCCTCCTCTTCTAGCAATGTCCCAGAAAATCTGAAAGAAACCTGGGTACTCCCACTGCTCAAAAAACCTACACTGGACCCAAATGTCCATCACTAATTATAGACCTACCATAATGGTACTGCCTCCTCTTGAAAATACTTGAGTAGCATATGTGCAAATTCAAAAATACCTAGAAACCCACAACCTTCTAGGTCTCAGCCAATCTGGCTTCCGCCCGGGTCACGGAACAGAAACTGCCCCCCTGGACCTCAAAATTGAAATGGACCAAATGAAAGACAAGGGGGACCAGGCCATTCTCTTCCTACTCGACCTCTCTGCAGCATCAACCCAGTCAACCATAACATACTCTGCCAACACCTTGCCCTAGCTGCCCACTTCTTGACCAACGCAATAAAATGGATTGAATTCTTCCTGGAGTTTTCTCCACCTTTGGGCAGCCCCCCATGCACCAGTCACCTGTGGAGTTCCTCAAGGCTCATGTGTCTCCCCAACACTGTATAATGTGTTTACTAAACCACTTTTCGACCTCCTAGATACATTGGGAGTCACATATACTAACTATGCAGACGACACACAAATACTTCTACCTATCACTGGAAACAACGACACCGACTCCAAATCTTTGAACACAGTTTACCTCACCATTCAAGCTTGGATGGCGCAACATGAGCTATGTCTTAATGACAAAAGAACAGAACTTCTCATTATTGGCAGTCAACATAGGTTAAACAACCTACCTCAAGCTTATAAAGCCTTCACCATTGATGGTAACATCATCACGGCAGCAAAAGAGTTAAAAACACTAGGAGTTTACCTGGACTCATCACTCTCCTTACAAGGCATATGTCAATGCCATTGCTATGGCAGCGGCTTACACCGCCAAACTTATCACCGCCTGCAGACTTTTCTTAACTTCTGACAATTGCATCACCCTCGCCAGAGCACTCATTCAGTCTAGAATTGATTACTGCAACACTCTCTTTGGAGGCTCCAACACTAGAAACATCAAAAAGCTACAAATAATCCAGAATAATGCAGTTAGAGCCGCCCTTAATATCCTTAAAAAAGAACATATCTCCTCAGCCAGACGGAATATCCACTGGCTGCCGGTTTGGGATCAAATCAAATTCAAAACCTTATCTTTAAGTCACAAATGCTTCTCGAACAGTGCACCAATCTATCTAGCTAGACAAATTGCCAAAACCCAATCCACCAGACCTACACCTGCCACCTTGCCACCCCCAAGGGTAAAACGGCAAAAAGCCAGAGGCTGCAGCTTCCCTGTGATTGCAGCCAAACAATGGAACTCCAGGCCCCTGGCCTTCAGATCAGACCACTCCCTCTGTTCCTTCCATAAAGGTCTCAAAATGTGGTTTTTTTTTCCCAAGACACCTTAATGCACCTAGCACAACCCTCCTGCCCCCACCATCCCCCAACAACCATATCCCATCCCGCCTTCTGCTCACAAGATTACTGAAAAGCAATGTATCAACTGTATCCAGGATGTTTTCTATATAATCACGATAACCCAATAATGATGCATTTAACGTAACCAATGTCTGTAACCTATGCAAGTAAGCTCGGTTACCTAAGACCTATGCAAGCAACGAATGTAACCATCTTTCTTAAGCAAAAAAGCGCCTAGATGCCACCGGGTTAGGTGCGCTATACAAATGTCAAAATAAATAAATACAGTTGCACAGGATACTTGTCTCCTCTTCTGATCTGCTGAAATGGGTGCAGGACACCTCTTTGTATGAAATAGTCAGGTGAGTGGTCAGAGTCAGCCCGCCAATAGCAAGATATGCCCCACACATGCACACCAGCAGTGGCCCAATCAGGGACCACTGTGGGTCTCATGCAAGTATGCACTCCAGACATGCAGGCACCAGTATGTGGATTGGGACCAGGCCAGTCTCCACCCATTTCCTGGGACCCCACACCCAAGCCCTGCACTAGCCCGTGAAAATCCAGGCTTTTCCCAGGCAGTGCATGACAATAAAAGGTTTTACTGACCTGGCAGGTCAGGAAGAAGGCTGAAAGGCAAAATGGCCAAGGAACCAACGTAAAACCTCACGCCACAGCCATGTTTGGACAGTTCGTAGCCAAATGCAGTAAATACAGTAGGGCTAATAATAATACAGTAAAAAGTAAGAAAAAGTAACTGCTGCCCCTAGTTGGTCCTTTGGCACATGTTAGGTAACCAGAAAATCCCTTCGAGTGTATTCTAGGGTCATACCAATTAAACCGCATTGCACTGCATTGTAAGATTTCTTTGACATTTATATAGCGCTCACAAACCATAGGTATCTAGGTGCTTAATCTTAAAGAAATTGCTTACATGAACACAATTCAGCTTCTTAATCATTGATTGGTTTACAGCCATAAATATGCATTGCACAATTGAAGGTAGCCATCTTATCTAATGTTCAGGTTCATGCAGCAGTTAATAATAGCAATCATTTTACATACATTTCCAAGTCCAAATTTGTTACCTGTGGGAGATTGTTTAATTCTACCTTTGGGGTCTTGTGATAGATGTGGTTACCTGGACTCAGTGTGTGTTAGTGGGAGTCTTGATAGAACAGCAGAGTTTTGAGACCTTTGCGGATGCATTGCGCAATGATGAAGTTACCAAAATCGTCAAAAGACTACGGGAAACAGTTTCACAGTACTGACAGCCTGAATGACTAGTCAGTTTCCCCATTGCATGTGCGCAAAAGCCCTGTGGAGTGAAGCTCAAGGATTCACTTTACTGAAAAAGTCAGTGTGAAAAACAAAAGCAACATGTTTGAGGGGGGTCCGTAGAATATGGAGGGAAAGTTACTAAAAGATTAATCTTTCCTAACACTTGCTGATCCTGTATTCCTGGGGGCTGCAGATAGCTGTATCTCATATCCCTCCTGAGGTCCCATACAGATACATTGGGGGATACATTGGGGCTGAACAACCCATTGTACTCTCTCCTGCCTTAGGACACTGGTCCTTGAAGCAAATCCACAAGGAAACACCTAGGCCTCCTTGACTTCAAAAACCTAACTTATCTACCTGCAAACACAAAAGAGATCCTGCTGAACTCTGTTGCTTACAAACCTTGGACACTGTATCCTGCTCAACTCCCAATCTCTGGTGGCCTTGTGCCGCTCTAAACATTGTGAGACTCTTGTAAGAAAGGGTTGTACTCTTTAAGACAGGTTGGAACAAAGTTATAAAAGGTTATCATAAGTTAAGTTTGCACATATGTTTCAGATTGTTTTACTAGATTTCTTACTGTATACGTTATTCTAAAAGTTATTACACCTATGGTCTATTACTTAAGCAACTTGCAATTGTGTTCTACATATATTACTGTGTTTAGTACTTACGTACCTTGCAAATATTTAGCAGTGTGCCTTATAAATATAATACATTAATATTTTTATATAACTAAGTGTATCAGTATTTCTCTAAATGAGTGTATGTTCAGAGTTCTTTGTACCATCCTACAGCCCTCCTCCCCTTCTAGACTAAGCCTAGCTGCTCAGCCATTCTATCAAACCGTTGTGTGGTTCCGGCCAAACCTAATATTTGGAACCCTGTACATCCAAGGGGAGCTTTTCTAAGTTCTGTCATATGCAGTAACTTTTGTAAAACTCCCAACCAGGGCTCCTCCTCAGTTACTCCCAAGATGTTCATGAGGTCTTGGATGTAGCCTTCCTGCTCTGAGTCCCAGGTATGGGTAGGGATTCCTCTAATCCGGACGTTGTTGAGACAGGACGCAATTTTCTGTCTTCCTGCTTGGCCTGGAGATGGCCTGTAGCTGCTTCTAGGTTGTCCACCTGGGTAGTAGGCTCTTCTAGATCATAGGAATATTCCAAATTCGAGTTTTCCCGGTAATTGATCCTACCTTCCAGACCCAGGATCCGTTTGTCCATGGTCGCCAATTTTTGAGCAAGTTGTGCTATGCCTGAATGGATGTCATTTTTCAGCTCCAAGAGCATCAACTGCACATCATGCTTGGTTGCTGGGGAGTCCATAATGAGGTCTAGCGCCACCTGTGCATAGACCTGAACTTCGGCTCCGATTTCTTGTTTTCTCCCTCCCTTTTCGGAGGTGCCACCCATCATTGTAAGACTATTTGACACTTTGCCTCCTTTATTGTTATACTTGGCCACTTTTGTTGCTGTTGCCAGGCATGCCAGAACCTAAGCAGCTCTGAGCAACTGTTTTTCCCCCCGTGTTCCCACCCTCCTTGAGCACTTGGAAACACTTGCCTGTGTATAGGCGCTATATAAATAAACAATACAATCTGGAAGCCTTAATATGGAGAAGGGCGCTATTACTCCCGAGCACTGTGCCTATCCATGCTGTTAGGTATGAGCTTGGCGTGGTCTCTTTGAAAGCAAGAGGACAGTGCAAGATTCTGCTGCACGAAAGATGCTCTGCCCCACTAACAGTAGCCTGTATGATGATATGGGGGTAATTCTAAACTCTAAATCTTGCATATGTGTCAATGAAATGTCATTTATATTGTCAAGCTCTCTTGAGAGAATTGAGCCTATCCCTTCAAGACCTTAGGGGAAATCCTTTATGTGTAAAGAAGTTGTTATATGAATATTACTGGATCCAGACAGTAGAAATGATGCATGCTTATCCACCCTTGGTGCAATTACAATTTGATCACAAGAGGTTGTGCACCTTGGCCCTTTATCTAGCTATCTATCCGGCCAAGTATGTTAGGTTTATTTCTTTGCGCTTCAGGTGGTATATGCTGACAACTAAAACCTTGCTGGTAAGGTATGGCCTGCTGGGTCCCCCGCTAGCAAACTGTAGATTTGGTAATGCAGTGGGGGAGATTGAAACCCTGAGACATATTTTATTGGAATGTTCCGCTGTTCATTGGCAGAGATGTAAATACTTGGGGACATTTCTTGGACAAAGGAGTGTGGGGGATAGCAATCAGTTGTGGACGGTGTGCCTTGCTGGACACATGACCTCTACCGTGTTAGCAGTTGTGAATTTCTTCAAATGTTTGGGTTTGGATGCTTTTCAGAAAGAATCCTAGATGTTTTTTTCTTCGCAAACTCTGAAATGATAGTATGTAGATATTGTGATTCTATATGTGGAATTTGTCTAACGTATCACAGTATATTGTATGAAATAATGTTTAATATTGTGTTTGGGGATTTGTTTCTTTTTCTTTTATCCTGGTCTTACTCCTGATCATAGCTGGTTTTATTGTTTTATCATTATTACTTGTGCTTTTTTCTTTGTTATTGTGTTTTTGTATTTTTTTGTTAAAGGTTAAGGTTTCTTAGCCATATGACAATGAAAATAAAATCTAAGGGTAGACATCGGTGGCACAGTGGTAGGTTGTGAGGGTTTGCAAGCAGTTCAATACAATAATTGTTAAGCAAGATTTAGTGCAGTACCCTTTGGGAGACTACAACAACCTTGACCTCTCGGCAATAGGAATCCAACCTTTGGTATAAGTCTGTACTACACAGGTTGGTAGTGTGGCTGAGCAGCCAGGCTTATCTAAAGAGGGGGCAATGTGAGCAGTAGTGTTGTTACAGTGACAAGTATTCAAACAAACTCTTACACACAAGGTTTCTTGATTAAACAATTGTACATTTAACAGTCAGTTCAATAAGCCTTCTTCAGAAGGGGCAATATAATAGTAACACAAATACACTCCAAAATACACACTCAGTTTCTATAAATCAGCAATTACCCATTTGGGATGGCACACAGACACTTCCTACACCCTCAGGTGACAAATAACTAGGACACTGTGGACATTAATATATCACTGGTACATTTACAGCAATACTGAATTTGGTGTTAAAGAAAAGGGTTTGGGAATAAAACAAAGGTTAAACAAATATTCTGAAGCAGGTAAGTACTTTTTAACCCCCAATGCAAAGTAAATTAACCCTGTCCCAGCAACACAAGTGATCTAATGTGTGACTTTTGTGAGGGATAGTTAAAGCACATGTCAGAGGTAAGAAGAGTCTTTCAGGCAGCCAGGACAGCCAATGTCAGTTCAGCAATGTCCAGGGGAGCTGGAATCTTCTTGAAGGTAGGTAAAAGTCTTGCACAATGTTTTAGAAGTCTTTGTAGAAAAAGTAGAATCAATGTAGGGCCACAACCTGTTAGGCTTGTGTAGGGCAAAGCTGTAAGCAACCCTGCAAAGGCAACCAAGACTAGTCTCAACTGCGAATAAGTAAGGCTACACAACAAGAGGCAAGTCCTCTTAGGTTTACAGTACCTTTAGTTAGAAGAAACGGTTCCAACTGGCTTCTGTTCCAATACAGCTCTGCAGATACTGTTGTTCCTGGGCCTCAGTCGTAGGGACAAGAGGGAGGACGTCTGGGGTCTCCTGCACTGCAAGGGGAAGGTCAGCGGCAGCAATGGGCAAACTTCAATTCAGCGGCACTTCAGTGTTTCAGCTCCTCGCGTCTCATCAAATAGCACCACCTCAGTTTTTGGCTATCACTCTGGACTTTCCTCGCATCTGGGGTCCAGCACTCTGTTGAAGTGGCTCAGGCTTGGTTAGTCCTGCTTCTTGGGAGTCCGGAGGATCTTCCAAAAGCTTGGGTCCGACTTAAAAGCGATGCACTCAATATGGTGTTCCCTGCAAGGACGACTAAAAACTACATGAGAGAGTGGGAAAAAGGTCTCGCTCTCTCCACGTTAAAAATTAAAAGTCCTAGAGTCCAGCAAAAGAGCTGGGGATCTCTAAGGTAGAGAGGAATTAGCAAATTTCTGAGAATTCTCCCTAACTGCGTTTCCGCTTGCCTGTAGTCTTCTTCTCCAGTGCGTGGGTAACTGAGATGATCTTTCGCCCTACTGAGGTCACATAGGAGGTGGACCTGAACCGTGTTGAAGAGGCGGATGCCTTAGTGGGTATTACTCTGCCTCTTGCCCTTCTACGGTGTTGTGCCCTATAGTGACTGGTATGAGGTTTGCACTCCCAATTACACGGTGGCCCCCACTGCCAGAGGTTTACTGCAAGAATTGTGCTATGCAGTATGAGTGCGCTTGCTAGCCATGAAATAATCTGCAAACTGAAACCAGACCCCAGCATTTAAAGTGTTGCCCTGAAATCTGCAATAGCGTTTTCAGTGTCTAATTTTCCTTTATGGCCCTTCATCTATCAATTTGGAAGAAAGGAGAGTGTCTTCTAGAGGTTTATCAGTGAAAGTCCCCTGGGTTACTGGTCAAAGGTCTGTACCCCTTAGCCAAGCATGCCTCTTAATTACTGTTGCCCCGACAACCTTGTCTCCTGCTGTCTCTGTGGCATCTAGAGCATTTGTAATAATGGCATTTGCTGTTAGCTGTCCCTTGTGTACAATGGCCTGAGCCCTTTTTTCTTGTATGGAGGGTGGCATGTCTTTGACAAGTACACCAAGTTCATCCCCAAGGTGTCTGATAATTGCAGGTAATTAAAAATGTGGCTTTAACCACATGTACAATGTAGGCAGATGAGGTTGCAATTTAGTAGCCCAAAATATAAATCTTACTATACTGTCTCTGTAGGGTACTCTGAAGAGGAAAGCAGGGCAGCACCTATTTTCCTTCTTGTCATGACAACAAGAGAATATGGAGTGGGATGGCCCTAAACGTAACCTGGTCCTGACAGTGCATATTTGCACTTCCTCTCAATTTGGATATTAACTGGCTTTGTTGAGACAATTTAGGAGGATGCTGACATCTATTTTTCCACAGAATATAGAAGAGCAATGCAGTGATAAATTGGCTTCTGCACCTTTAAGGTGTCCTCTATAAACTCAATTTGCTCTTCAGATTCATGGATCCTAACAATGAACCTGGTAGAAGATCTTTTTATCCGGGCCTTCAATCTGCACTGATCTTCAGTTGGAGAATTGGTGATAGAAATCTGAGATTCTATGGACGATTCATAGAATAATCCATTGGATTATTGAAATACTCTTCCTCTTGAGTTATGCCACCTTTTGTGTCCTCTTCTAGTTCATCGGGAATCATTTCAAGGTATTTTTGCTGGGTTCTCAGTTGGTCCCCATGCCGAAAGCTGTTGCTTCCTCTCTGGTCAAAGCGGTCTCTGTTGCAGGAAAAGTGCCATTTTGGACATTTTGTCCACCAACTCTCTTCCTCCTTTTTCATTTCTTCTTTTGAGTTACGACCTTAATCTTTCTCCGAGGAAGAAAACTCCTGCATACCTTTAACTTGTAGAGCTGAAGAAAGATTTTGGCATGGCTGAGAAAAAGGCGATGTTATGATCATATGATATGGTATTTATAACGCGCCTATACACAGGTGTTTCAAGGCGCTCCGAGGCAGGGTGGGGGAACGAAGGGAGGACAGACAACGATCCTACTAGGTCAGGTATCATTCAGATCGCGCAAGTGCATGGGAAGGGGCAGAGGAACAGTGCGTACAAGGTAATAGATAATAACAATAAGCAAAGGTAAGGACCAGAAGTGGCAAGTGCTGGGGTAAGTGCAGACATCAGGTGTCAAGTGCTGGTAGGGGGAACTATAGGGATACAGAAACGGTCCCCAAGTGCGGGGGTTGCCGGCAGGCAGAGCAGTGTGTGGCGGGGGAGAGACCTGGCCCCGAGATCAGAGGGTGTCCAGGTAACCAGTGCAGTTCAGGTTACAGCCAGGAGGTCAGCAGGGGGGAAGAGGAGAAAAATGTAAGCAAAGAGAAAGGTTTTGAGGTGCTTCCGGTACCAGAAATGGTTCTCCTCAAGTTTAAGGGAGGGAGGGAGGCTGTTCCAGAGGGAGGCCCCAGCTGAAGAAAGGGATCTACCACTAACTCTTTGCTTGGAGAAGCGACTGACCCTGAGGGAGTTGGAGGCGGATGAGCGGAGAGCTCGAGAAGGAAGATATTTAGGAAGAGAGTTGATGGTATTGGGGCCTCATGCCCCAGAAGGCCTTGTGGACAATGCATAGGGTTTTGAACTTAATCCTCGCAGCTACTGGGATCCAGTGCAGAGATTTCAGTTCTGGGGAGATATGATCCCTGGGCTTGAGGCCAAGGACAAGTCTCGCAGTCCTGTTCTGGATGAGTTGCAAGGGGCGGAGTGTAGAGGCAGGAAGATTTAGAAGGAGACTGTTGCAATAATCCATTCTAGAGAGAACCAGAGCTCTGGAGACAGTGAGCTTCTGGGGGTAGGAGAGGAAAGGAAGAATACCTCTGAGGAGGTGCAGTTGGTAGTGTGACTTCTTAGAGACATCAGAGATGTGAGGAGAGATGGAAAGCGTGGAATCAAAGATTAACACGAGGTTCTTGGCCTCGCAGGTGGGGGTAGGAGGGCCAAGGGAGGCTGGCCAGAGAGCGACAGGAAAGGAGTGTGAAGGTGTGCCGATGAGGAGGATCTCAGTCTTGCTGGCATTCAGGCGGCACAACAATCATGTATGGCATATAGGCAATCGGAGATGAGAGAAGGAGAGGAGGTGGCTGAGGGAAGCCTGAAAATGTGTTGAGTGTCGTCGGCATAGCACTGACAAATTGGGCAGAAAATGGCAATGCAGTGGGCGAAGGTTGCCAGGTATTGGTTAAAGAGCCAGGGTGAGAGGTCGGACCCCTGCAGAACACTGCATGTAGAGAGGGAGATAGAGGAAAGGAAGGACCCAAGTTGGACCTGCGAGGGTTGATCAGAGAGGAAAGAGGTCAGCCAGTCGAAGATGACCCTGAGGTTTTTAGCCTTGCAGGTGGGAGCAAGAAGAGGGCCAACGGAGGCCGGCCAGAGAGCTACAGGAAAGGAGGAAGCGGGTGTGCCTATGAGGAGAATCTCAGTCTTACAAACATTAAGGCAGAGGTCGTTGGCGGCACACCACTCCTGGATAGCAGACAAGACAGTCAGAGATGAGGGAGGTGGAAGAGGTGGCCGAAGGTAGCCTGAAAATGAGCTGGGTCTCATCTGCATAGCACTGGAAGTTTGGGCAGAGAGCAGCAATGCGGTGGGCAAGGAGTGCCAAGTATTGGTTGAACAGCCAGGGCGAGAGGTTAGACCCCTGGGGGACACCACAGGTAGAGAAAAGGATAGCGGAGAGGAAGGACCCAAGTTGGGCCTGGGGGGGTCGGTTAGAGAGGAAAGAAGGCATCCACGCCAGTGATACCCAGGTTATCACAGAGACGGTTGAGCAGGATGGCATGGTTGACAGTGTCAGAGGCAGAAGAGAGATCAAGCAGGATGAGGACACAGGGGGTGTTAGAGTCAAGGTTGGAGATCAGGACTTCACGGATGTTCAGGAGAGGAGTTTCCGTGCTTCTGGCAGCTCTGAAGCCAGACAGATGGTCATGAAGACAACCAACAGATTCAGTGTGGAGATTAAGCTGGGAGATGGCCAGTTTCTCCAGGCGCTTGCCCAGGAAGGGAGTGATGGAGATTGGGCGAAAGTCGGACAGGAGGGGTCGGCAGAGGGTTTCTTAAGAAGAGGGTGTACAAGGGAGTACTTCAGGGGGGATGGGAAGACTCCAGTTGGAGGAACATCCAGTCGAAAGAACGTTACCAGTTGGTAAGTAACTTGTTCTTCGATTGGATTGTGTCCTCCAACGTATTCCACATCTTTGACAGACTCGCAAAGCAGTATCAGTGAACGGAGGAGGGAGAAGAATTTAGAAATACCCAATCAGGTGGCAGAATAAAGCACTGCTTTCCCAAAGGCCACATCTAGACCATGTAAAGTATCCAGGGAGTAATGCTTGACCAAAGTGTGGATGGAAGACCACTTGGCAGCATCACAAATGTTCTTAATAGGAATTCCCCGTTGTAGGGCTGTGGAAGTAGCCACGTCCCTGGTGGAATGAGCTTGCAAACCCTCAGGAGGGTCCTTGCCAACCAATCTGCAACATTCAATAATGGTGAGGATACTCCACCTGGACAAGGTCTGTTTGGTAACAGCCTGGCCCAAACAGTGTCCAGTGTACCCCACAAAAAGATGGTTGTCCACCCTGACCCTTGACTTCCTAGAAATATAAAAGCTCAAAGCTCTTCTAGGGTCCTACCTATGGAGTCTTTCCTCTTCCTTACCAGGATGAGGAGGAGGATAGAAAGCAGGAAGTACCACCTTCTGACTCAAATGAAACTCAGACACTACCTTAGGTAGGAAGGAGGGACGTACTCGCAGTACAACCCTATCTATGTGGAACACAGTAAAGGGTGGCTTAGATGACATTGCCTGCAACTCGCTCACTCTGCGAGCAGATGTAACTGCAATCAAGAAAACCGTATTAAAGGTCAACAGTCTCAAGGGACAAGAGTGCAAAGGTTCAAACGGAGCACCCATCAGGAATTTTAAGACTAAAGTCAGTTCCCAAACCGGCACCTGAAAAGGAGACAGTGGGAACACATTAGTTAGTCCCTTTAGAAACTGGGAAATTGAAGGAATCTTAAAGTAAGAACATTCTTCCGACAAGCGCTTGAAAATAGTGCTGCCAGGTAACCTTTAATGGTACCCACTTGAGGACCCTTGTTGGCTAAAGAAAGCAAGAAAGAACGAACCATGGGAATGGAACGCTGAAAAGGATCGACATTGCGTCTTCTGCACCAGTCGCAAAATTTACACTAACGGCAACCGTACAGGGATTTGGTTGCCGCCTGCCTGACTGAAAGCAACACCTCCATTACGTCATCCGGGAGGTCCCAATCCTTCTATCTCAACCTTTCGGAAACCAAGTGTGAAGGTTGAGAGTCTTGACCTCTGGATGGAGAACCCCGATCCCCTTCGCGCTAGAGAAGATACTCTGTGTGGGGAAGATGGCGTGGAGGACAGATGGACATTTCCAGAAGGTCCAGGTCCCACGCTCTCCTGGCCCAATCGGGAGCAATTAGGATCATGTGGGACCCGAACCTCAGCAAACCGTCTTAGAACCTGAGGAATGACGGGGACCGGAGGAAACGCATACAGAAGTGGGAATGACCAATCCACGATGAATGCGTCCCCTAAAGCGCCTCTCGGAGGAAATTCCCTTGAGCAAATCTCTCGCATTTTCGGTTGGCAGTGGTTGCAAAATGATCCACTTGAGGGGTTCCCCAAAGGGCGAAGATCTCGAGAAGGACTTCCTGAGCCAACTCCCACTTGTGTGTCATGGTCTCTGCTTCCAAAAGGTCAGGGTTTTCCCAACTCCCTTGGAAGCAGATCCATAACCCAGGTTCCGAGTGCCAACCAGTCCCAATTGGGACCTTTTGGACCCAGTCCTGGCGCCAGTGGCACCAGGCTCATAAATATGCCCAGTCCCAGCGCTGGAAGCGCCGGGCTCATAATGCTTGGGTGGACTTACCTGCAGCAGACCATGCTGCTTACTTGCCTGCCAGTTGAGTCTCTGATCCTCTTCTGTTTGGAACTACTTTTCCTGTTGGGTGGGGCTGGAGCCACTCCCTAGATTCAGAACACTGGAACTCTTCTGGAAGGCAGGAACTCTTTTCTTACCAGGAACTCTTTTCTTACTTAGGCGTGGCTGTGGAAGAAGACATCTAAGCACTACAGGAGGCTATTTAAACCACACCCGGTGGATGAATCTTGCTTTGCGTTATTCTGCACCCTCTGCAGCAGAACGCTCATCGTGTCTTCTGCATCCGGTCCTGGGCCTAAGGAAAAAGGCTTACCATCCTGAATCCAGTCTTCAGCAACTCCTATAAAGACAAGAAAGAACAGGTTAGCATTCCGGCATCTGAAAGGCAAAGGCTTACCTACTCTTCGTGCGCTCCGGAGGTCTTCACACTGCATTCCGGCATCTGAAAGACAAAAGCTTACCAACTCTTCGCACGCTCCGGAGGCCGTCGGCGCTGCATCCCGCATCTGAAAGACAAAACAAGGTGCGTTTAAAGACATTGGGGAACTTTAATACTCACGTGCCATTACTCCTTTCCACATCTAACCCAGTGGGTATCCCGGCACCCTGCAGCCGCTCCAAACTTGTACCTGCAAAATAAAAGACAGTTAGAGTGCATCGTGAAGCTGGCAACAAGCGCTTACTTACGTGCTTCCAGGCGCTTCTATTCATCACACGGGCTCCATCTTCAACTCACTTCAGCCCGTCATCCGCCATCGCCGGAACCCTGCAAAACAAGAGACATCATTATTAAAGACTTTAAAGACATTTGAGTTACTCGAAACTTACCGTTCGTGCAGTAAACGACGGACAGCAGTCCTCTGAAGTCAAGAGGCCTGCGCTACCTATCCAGTGAAGGAACTGGTTACAGCACACTGCCCCGAGGCAGATGGAGAGCTCGGCATTCACTTACCTAAGGTGAGAGCGTTAACCTGTGGGGGTCTACAGGAGAGGAGAAGAGGAAAGAGATAGGGACACCCCAATAACCCCAGTTCATTAACCCCGTATTTTCTATCTGCAGACATCCTCTCTGCACGTCAGGCATACAGGGCACAGAGGTCCAGCCCAAAGAGCCAACCGGGTGCTGCACATCACCTTTGAAGATACGGTAGTCGCCCAGTCAAGACCGGCGCCTCTGCGAGAATCAGGTGAGCGTTACAGAACGCAAAGCCTACCGCAAAACTCTCGCCCAGGCGCTATGGAAACCTCAGATACTGACCACTTAGCCCGGTTACTTGGGGAACTAAGGGCAGAAGTGCATGCAGCTCGTCAGGAAACGAACGCTCTAAGAAGGGAACTAATTATTTCCAAGGAGAGAACAGATGATCTTGCTAGACAATTGCTACAGTCACAAGCCGGACAGACCCCGTTACCCGCATCAGGGGCAAATCTTCCTTCAACATCCTCTATGAATCCAGTGCAGATCAACCTACCTGGGAATGTACCTTTGGCTCCGCCCGAACGATTTTCTGGTGACCCAAAGAGGTTTGCGGTATTTATCAATCAGTGCCGGTTGCACTTCTTATGCCGGCCAGCAGCCTTTCCAACTGATCAAGCTAAAGTAGCTTTTGTACTTTCGTACCTTAGTGGCAATGCGGCAGACTGGTCGATCCCTCTAGTTAATCAAGATGATCCGGTTCTCCATGATTTTCAAGCCTTTCAGCTTAGTATGGAAAAACTGTTCGCAAGACATGCACAGGGGCAGGCCTTGGACAATGAGCTTCTTTCGTTGCGACAGGGTAATCAAGACCTTTTGGCTTATATTGCATCTTTCAATAGACTAATAGTGGAAACTCAATGGCCTGAGGACAAAAGGATTACGCTGTTTTATAGAGGACTACGTGGAGAGCTCAAAGACGTTTTAGCCCAAGTAGTGAATCCCCCACAAGACTGTTCGGAATATATAGACTTGGTCGTTCAAATAGATCACAGACTGCAGAACAGGAAGGCCGATCGTTCCAAGTTTGATGCTCGAGTATTTTCCAAACCGCCAACTCCATCCAAAGGAGTAGACTCCGGGGAACCCATGCAAATAGGGGGTCTGAAAGGTCCTCTAACACAAAGGGAGCGGGAAAGGAGAAAACAGTTGCAATTATGCCTATATTGCGGAAACTCAGGGCACTTTCTTCGAGACTGTCTGGTGAAACCTGCCAAGAAGGCAGTAGGAGCTGCAGTTACCACAGTTACAAACTCTGAGCAGGGAAACGACCGCGCCCGACAAGAATAGAGGTCCTCTTGCCGAGCGTGAAAACCAGTTCCGTGACCTCGCATTTCGTGATACCTATGGTCGTCATTAGCCCTGATAATCCGGATCGATTACATGCAATTGAAGCTTACGTCGACAGCGGTGCCATCGGCAATTATGTGGATCATGAAATGGTTTTGAGGATGAATCTAACTCTTTGTCCCAAGGCTGTAAAGGACGTCATTACTACGGTGGATGGTACGGAGATAGCCTCCGGGCCAGTAACGCATACCACTCAAGAGGTGACGCTAGTAAGTCAAGATGGACACCATGAGAAGATCGTGTTCGATGTGATCAAGGCCCCTCAGTTCCACATTATATTAGGAATACCTTGGTTAGAGAAACACAATCCTCTGATCGATTGGCGAGCAAGAACGGTCCAGTTTCCAGAATGTGTCTCTACTTGTCACCCTCCACCTGGTGTTGCACTGGCAGCAATTTCTTCAGAGACTCCCCAGTTACCTCCCGAATACCTAGAATACCAAGATGTTTTCCGGAAGAAGCAGGCTAACTCTCTACCTCCTCATAGGTCTTATGACTGCCAGATAGATCTGATACCTGGATCTACTCCTCCTTGTAGTAGAATTTATGCCCTCACCGAGCCTGAGAACCTTCACCTTCGACAATACCTGGATCAATACCTGGCAAATGGGTTTATTCGTCCTTCCAAGTCCCCTGCCTCTTCAGCTTTGTTCTTCGTTCCAAAAAAGGAAGGAGACCTTAGAACTTGTATCGATTATCGCTCCCTGAACCAGATCACCGTTAAGAATAGATATCCGTTACCTTTGATCCCTGAACTCCTGGACCAAGTCAGAAAAGCATGCATATATACAAAGCTGGATCTTAGAGGAGCTTACCACTTGGTACGAGTAAAAGAGGGCGATGAATGGAAGACGGCCTTCCGCACCAAGTATGGGCTATTTGAATATCAGGTCATGCCCTTCGGACTTTGCAATGCCCCAGCCGCCTTTCAATATTTTATGAACGATGTCCTCAGAGAGCTCATAGATGTGTGTGTTGTTGTTTACATCGACGACATTCTCGTTTATTCTTCATCGGAATCTGAACATCGGAAACACGTGAAAATGGTCCTCGAAAGATTGCGTCAACACAAACTTTTCGCTAAATTGGAAAAATGTGTTTTCAACGTGACTGAAGTTGAATTCTTGGGATTCATATTATCACCTGGCGGAGTGCGTATGGATTCAAAGAAGGTCGATGCAGTTCTCAAATGGCCATCACCATCCTCCGTAAAAGGTGTGCAAAGCATGTTAGGCTTCGCTAACTTTTACCGCAGGTTTATCCCCGAGTTCTCTCGAATAGTCCAGCCCATCACTGCCTTGTTAAAGAAAAACAAACGTTTTGAATGGTCTACCGAGGCGGAACAAGCTTTCCAGGATTTGAAGACTAAATTTATCTCTGCACCAATCTTAAAACACCCTCGCCCCGAACTCCCCTACATCGTGGAAACTGATGCTTCAAGCCTTGCCATGGGGGCAGTTCTATCACAAAAGGACCCGGTAACCAATCAGTTGCATCCCGTGGCATTTTGGTCCCGCAAATTCTCGCCTCCTGAAGTCAATTACACGATTACTGACAAGGAACTTCTGGCTATCAAGTCTGCCTTTAAGGCTTGGCGGCATTATCTGCTGGGGGCCCGACACACCGTTACTGTGATTACGGATCACCGAAACCTGCAATATTTGAAAACCGCAAAAGCCCAATCCTCTAGACAACTCCGTTGGGCATTATTCTTTGCCGAGTTTGACTTCATAATTACCTATCGACCTGGTACAAAGAACGGTAAAGCCGATGCCCTTTCTCGGATGGGAGTGGAAGAACACTTGATCAACCCTAAACCTGTACCAATCATTCCCGAACAAAGAATTCTGGGTGTAATCGCCACAGAATCCATAGAGGAAGTTAAGGATAAAGCCAGGCAACTGGTAACTCCAGCAGACATACAGAATTGGCATCTGCAGGGAAAGGACTTTGCAGTAAAGGACAACTTATTGTATTTCCAAGAACGATTATACCTACCCAGCACAGATTTACAGAAAAAAGTAATCTCTTGTTATCACGACTCTTTAATGGAAGGTCATCCCGGTATAGCCAAGACCTCAGAAAAGATCAAGCGCTACTTCTGGTGGCCGTCTTGGAAAAAAGATATCAGAGAATTTATAATGTCCTGTGGAGTATGCGCCCAAAGCAAGAGTCAAAAGGAAAGACCAGCAGGCCTCTTACGCCCTATTGACATCCCACCTCGCCCTTGGCATACGCTTTCTATGGACTTCATCACCGATCTACCTCCATGCTCCGGATACAATACGATTCTAGTAATCGTGGACTTATTCTCCAAGATGGCGCATTTCATTCCGCTCAAAGGCTTGCCAACAGCAGCAACTCTGGCCCGAGAATTTCTCGAAAACATCGTCCGACTGCACGGTTTTCCTTCGGTTCTAATTTCGGATCGAGGTAGTCAATTTATTTCTCATTTTTGGCGAAGTTGCTGTCGGTCGGCTCAAATTGATGTGAGACTATCGACCAGTCACCACCCTCAGACCGACGGACAAACCGAGAGGACCAATCAAACTCTGGAACAGTATTTACGCTGCATGCTGCAACAAACTGAAAAAACTTGGAAAGATATCCTTTGGATAGCCGAGTATGCCTACAATAACTCTGTCCATTCGGGAACTGGGAAAACCCCGTTTTTTCTTTTGTACGGCAGTCACCCTCGAACCTCGGAGTTGGATCCCCTCCAAGATCTTGAAACACCAGCAGTAGACTACCTGCATTCTACAATCACCCAAGCCTTTAAGGAAGCTGTTTCTCACCTTCAAAGGGCTAAAGAACAATACAAGAAAGGAGCAGATCAACATCGGAAGGAAGCCCCTCACTACCAAGTAGGGGATCAAGTCTGGTTATCCACCAAATATCTATCTCTAAAAGGGCCACGCACATTCAACCCAAGATACCTTGGTCCCTATTCCATCACTACCATAGTAAACCCAGTAGCGGTCAAGTTGGACTTGCCACCGCACATGAAGATACATCCGGTCTTCCACGTCTCTCTATTAAAACCCGTGCAACCTCAAACCCGACTAACCAAATCTCCAAAACCTATCCTAGTTGATGGAGAACTCGAGTTTGAAGTCAAAAGCATTCTGGACTCCAAGATCTCCAAATCTAAACTATTCTACCTAATTGACTGGAAAGGCTACGGCCCCCAAGAGAGATCCTGGGAACCTGCTGAATATGTCCACGCTCCTCGCCTAATCAAAAGATTTCACCGAACATTTCCTGACAAGCCAAAACCCCCGGAGAAGCCCGGTTTGGGAGGGGCCTTGAGGGGGGGTACTGCCATGGTCTCTGCTTCCAAAAGGTCAGGGTTTTCCCAACTCCCTTGGAAGCAGATCCATAACCCAGGTTCCGAGTGCCAACCAGTCCCAATTGGGACCTTTTGGACCCAGTCCTGGCGCCAGTGGCACCAGGCTCATAAATATGCCCAGTCCCAGCGCTGGAAGCGCCGGGCTCATAATGCTTGGGTGGACTTACCTGCAGCAGACCATGCTGCTTACTTGCCTGCCAGTTGAGTCTCTGATCCTCTTCTGTTTGGAACTACTTTTCCTGTTGGGTGGGGCTGGAGCCACTCCCTAGATTCAGAACACTGGAACTCTTCTGGAAGGCAGGAACTCTTTTCTTACCAGGAACTCTTTTCTTACTTAGGCGTGGCTGTGGAAGAAGACACCTAAGCACTACAGGAGGCTATTTAAACCACACCCGGTGGATGAATCTTGCTTTGCGTTATTCTGCACCCTCTGCAGCAGAACGCTCATCGTGTCTTCTGCATCCGGCCTGGGCCTAAGGAAAAAGGCTTACCATCCTGAATCCAGTCTTCAGCAACTCCTATAAAGACAAGAAAGAACAGGTTAACATTCCGGCATCTGAAAGGCAAAGGCTTACCTACTCTTCGTGCGCTCCGGAGGTCTTCACACTGCATTCCGGCATCTGAAAGACAAAAGCTTACCAACTCTTCGCACGCTCCGGAGGCCGTCGGCGCTGCATCCCGCATCTGAAAGACAAAACAAGGTGCGTTTAAAGACATTGGGGAACTTTAATACTCACGTGCCATTACTCCTTTCCACATCTAACCCAGTGGGTATCCCGGCACCCTGCAGCCGCTCCGAACTTGTACCTGCAAAATAAAAGACAGTTAGAGCGCATCGTGAAGCTGGCAACAAGCGCTTACTTACGTGCTTCCAGGCGCTTCTATTCATCACACGGGCTCCATCTTCAACTCACTTCAGGCCGTCATCCGCCATCGCCGGAACCCTGCAAAACAAGAGACATCATTATTAAAGACTTTAAAGACATTTGAGTTACTCGAAACTTACCGTTCGTGCAGTAAACGACGGACAGCAGTCCTCTGAAGTCAAGAGGCCTGCGCTACCTATCCAGTGAAGGAAATGGTTACAGCATCCTGCCCCGAGGCAGATGGAGAGCTCGGCATTCACTTACCTAAGGTGAGAGCGTTAACCTGTGGGGGTCTACAGGAGAGGAGAAGAGGAAAGAGATAGGGACACCCCAATAACCCCAGTTCATTAACCCCGTATTTTCTATCTGCAGACATCCTCTCTGCACGTCAGGCATACAGGGCACAGAGGTCCAGCCCAAAGAGCCAACCGGGTGCTGCACATCACCTTTGAAGATACGGTAGTCGCCCAGTCAAGACCGGCGCCTCTGCGAGAATCAGGTGAGCGTTACATTGTGGGAGACTGCGCTCTACCTGCTCACAGCGTCCGCCGCCGCATTCTCCTCTCCGGCTAGATGAACTGCCGAGAGTGAGATTCCCTGCTGTACTGCCCAGAACCAGAGCTGCATCGCCTCTCTGCACAGCAGGATTGACCCCTTACCCCTCCTTTTTTGTTGAGGTAATGCATGGCCACTGTGTTGTCCGGCATGATCAGGACACTCTTTCCTCGCGCAGACGGCAGAAAAGCCTTCAGGGCTAGACTGATGGCCCTCAGCTCCACAAGATTTATGTGGAGTCTGGACTCCGATGGAGACCAATGACCGCTGGGGGTCAGCTTGTTGGCGTTAGCTCCCCATCCTGTGAGGGAAGTGTCCATCACCACCATCACCTCCGGCCACGGTTGCCAAAAGGGTTCCCCCTTCATCAGATTCCCGTTGCTGGCCCACCATAGAAGATCCTGTGAGACCCTGGGCAGAATCTGAAGGGGATCCGACAGATTGCCAGAGCACTGCGACCACTGCGTCTTGAGAGCCCAATGAAGGGATCTCATCCGCAGTCTGGCCTCTGGCACCAGAAAAATGCAGGGTGCCATTAGGCTGAGCAACCTTAAGAATTCGAAAGCCGGAAGACTCTGGGCATGTTGAAATTTGTTGACCATCTGTATAATGTGGTGAGCCCTGACCTTGGGAGGCAAGCACTTCCCAAACAATGTGTCCAACACAGCGGCGATGTACTGGAGCTGTTGGGAAGGTGTCAAATGGGACTTCTTGAAATTGAGGGAGAAGCCCAGCTTGTGAAGGGAGCGGCAGGTGAGGCTGAGATGATCCAAGGCCTGTTTGGGAGAACACGCTTGGATCAGCCAGTCGTCCAGATAGGGGTAGACGGGAATCCCCCTCTCCTGAGATACGCTGCCACCACCACCACCATGAGCTTGGTGAATACCCTCAGGGCAGAGGTCAACCCGAACGGCAGAACCCAAAACTCAAAGTGCTAGTTGCCAACCGCAAACCTCAGGTATTTTCTGTGCTTTGGATGAATAGGCACATGAAAATAAGCATCCTGGTGGTCCAGAGAAACCAACCAATCCTGAAGTCATAGGGCCTGAAGAACCTGAGAAAGAGTGACCATCTTGAACTTGTCCTTCCTGAGGAACTCGTTCAAGCAACGCAAGTCCAAGATGGGTCTCAGTCCTCCGTCTTTCTTGGGAATCAAAAACTACAGGGAATACCAACCCTTGTTTCTCTCCGCCACAGGCACTAGTTCTATAGCAAAAACAAAGAGGCTGGAAGGTTTAGACTGAATCTTAACCACTGGCATTGCTCGGGGCAATCCTCCAGACCATCGTTCTTCGCCTGCCAAGCCATTAAGAAGGGGAAAGACCATATGCAAATCAGGCTTGGCCCCACCCCAAAAGGGGCAATCCAGCCTGAACTGCTAGGTCACATCCCTTCTGCACGAGACCACAAGCATCCCCAAACATGTTTCGCCCTTGTTGGGGCTCATCAGTGAGGAGTAGCTTGGGTCTCTAGGCCCAGCAGGCACGGGACCCACGGCTGGGCATACCCGTCCCACTCTGGGTGACAAAGCAAAAACAAAGAGGTGATGGCTGGAAGATTTAGACTGAATCTTAACCACTGGCATTGCTCGGGGCAACCCTCCAGACCATCGTTCCTCGCCTGTCAAGCCATTAAAGAAGGGGAAAGACCATATGTAAATCAGGCTTGGCCCCACCCCAAAAGGGGCAGTCCAGCCCGAAATGCTAGGTCACATCCCTTCTGCACGAGACCACAAGCATCCCCAAACATGTTTCACCCTTGTTGGGGCTCATCAGTGAGGAGTAGCTTGGGTCTCTAGGCCCAGCAGGCACGGGACCCACGTCTGGGCATACCCGTCCCACTCGGGGTGACAAAGCAAAAACAAAGAGGTGATGGCTGGAATGTTTAAACTGAATCTTAACCACTGGCATTGCTCGGGGCAACCCTCCAGACCATCGTTCTTCGCCTGCCAAGCCATTACAGAAGGGGAAAGACCATATGCAAATCAGGCTTGGCCCCACCCCAAAAGGGGCAGTCCAGCCCAAACTGCTAGGTCCCATCCCTTCTGCATGAGACTAGTTCTATAGCGTCTTTCTCCAGCAGGGTCAATATTTCCTGCGCAAGGAATGGATCCGGAATCTTCAAAGAGTTAGTTTCCCCAGTGGATTGTTGTGAGGCCAATTTAAGGAGGGTAGGCAGTAGCCGTGGGCTATTGTTTCCAGAACCCACACAACTGAAGTAATAGCTCGCCACTCTTCGAGATGCTGAGACAGTCTGCCCCGAACCGGCGAACAATGGGACCTGGCCTCAAAGCTGTTTTAGAGTGGCTGAGGCAGCGCCTGAAGGCAAAGAGGAAGCTGCATGAGCGGCTTTGGCACCTCTTCCCCGTCCACCACGGGTACTTTTACGGTGTCCCCTCTGACCGGTGGCTCCTCTCGCTCTACTAAAAGAGGAGTAGTAACGAAAGGAACCATCCCCCCCTCCACTGCTGTCCCCTAGGACGAAAAGGCGGAGGTTGACAAACAGCTGTGGCCAAAGATTTAGCAGCCACTTTGGAGGTCTGCAACCTTTCAAGGCTCTCGTCAGCCTTGCTGCCAAACAAATGAGAATGGTTAAAGGGTATGTTGAGAAGACGGGCCTGCACATCCGGAGAAAAACCCGACTTCCCCAACCACGCAAACCTGCCTATCATGGTGCTCGCAGCCATGGACCGGCTAACACCATCAGCCATGTCCAACCCCGACTGAAGGGATTCACACATGGCATCCTTGCCATCCTGTAAAATAGCAAGAAAACCATCCCTTTCTTCCCCTTCAGGAATATACTCAGCCGCTAGAGAGAGGCAATTCCACAGAATGTGTGAAAATGTTGCCATGGCACAGGTGGAGGTGGCTGATTTCAGTGCCATACTCCCCGCCGAAAATACCTAGCGTGCCCAACTATTGAAGCGCTTGTCATCCATATCAGGAGGGATGGTACGGTATGCAGCCTGCCTCGAGGCCGCCTGAACCACCAAACTCTCTGGAGTGGGGTGAGTGGATAGGTAGCTGGGGTCGCTACTGGATAGGCAATATTTCTTAGTCAATGACTTGTTGACTGCAGGAAGAGACTCCAGGGTCTGCCAAGTAGCAGCCACCCTTTTCTGTAACGCCATGTGAAAAGGCAACACTGGATCAGTGGACGGACGCTGATCTAAAATGTCAGTCAGGTCATCCTGATCAAATTCAACTGGAGGGCTGGACCACGCTAGGTACTCCGTAACCCTCGACATCAACCTCCTATAGGAGGATTCTGCATGAGCCCCAGGCTCTTGCCTACCAAACTTCATCTCAGGAGATGTGTCAAGGCCACTGGCATCATGTAGAGATTGACGCAGATCCTCCAACTGATTGTCCTCAGAAAAGACCATGTCAGGAGCCTCAGGTGTTACCCCAGGATTATCGAAGGGCTCCAACTCCACCTCAGACCTCTCCTCATCCTCATAAATGTCCTGCAGAGAATGAAAGAACTCTTTCCTAGGGACAGGAGTGGTCCTGGATTCAAGAACAGGTCTAAGTCTTAGAGCCTTTCTCGGAAGATCCACAGTCACAGGAGCTTCCAATGGCAAATTCCGGCGATTTTGGCCCGATGGCGTCGAAGGCGCCGATGGTCTCGGCATTGATGTCGACAATGGCGCCGAAGGCTCCGAGGGCCGGCCCGAAGGCAAAGCTCCGACAGCCTCACTCGATGGACACGGCGCGGACTGTGTCGATGCGGTCCTCAAGCCCTTTCCAGATTTCTGCAGTTTCGTTGGGGACGATGTAAGTCACTTCAATCCAGCACTCCAACTAAGTCAATGCTTAGTGTGGGATGCCCAATGGAAGCCCATATTTATATATTTTTATGTCAAAGTTCTTTAAATGATGATGAACCCTTATATAACGCCCCTCTCTTTGAATCTCCCTGACCTCACTGAGCCAAGAAGTAGGTTTGTTTTGCAAATTAAAAGGTTTATTTGAAGAATTGAACAATATATACATCACACTTTTATGAATAGGAATAATATCTGAATAGCACACTTATGAATATGAACGGTGATCAGCAATGGGTAATATTACAATATCAACAATCTCTTTAATCAGTTAGGAGTAGGAATAGGAGAATAAGGTAGCAGAGAATACTTTGTATGGGTTCAAGGAAATGCAAGACAGGAAAAATGCAACACAGAAATAAAACTAGATATGATTTCCACAAAAGACAATAGGATCACTCTTTCCCCTGTGACTACTCACTCCCCCCACCATGTAATATAATATGAAGAGATGGAAATAAGGGCACACAGGTTTCAGGAATACAATCAACGATGCAGTTCAATCCCAGTTCCCCCAGAAAGCTTAGCGAGAACAGGTATGATTTAAAACAGGCAAAAATGCTTTTGAATGTGATTGGCAATGAAAGGGAAAAATGCTAAAAATGACTAAATTCACTAATGGTACTGCCTCCTCTTGAAAATACTTGACAGAGTAGCATATGTGCAAATTCAAAAATACCTAGAAACCCACAACCTTCTAGGTCTCAGCCAATCTGGCTTCCGCCCGGGTCACGGAACAGAAACTGCCCTCCTGGACCTCAAAATTGAAATGGACCAAATGAAAGACAAGGGGGACCAGGCCATTCTCTTCCTACTCAACCTCTCTGCAGCATTCGACCCAGTCAACCATAACATACTCTGCCAACACCTTGCCCTAGCTGCCCACTTCTTGACCAACGCAATAAAATGGATTGAATTCTTCCTGGAGTTTTCTCCACCTTTGGGCAGCCCACCATGCACCAGTCACCTGTGGAGTTCCTCAAGGCTCATGTGTCTCCCCAACACTGTATAATGTGTTTACTAAACCACTTTTCGACCTCCTAGATACATTGGGAGTCACATATACTAACTATGCAGACGATACACAAATACTTCTACCTATCACTGGAAACAACGACACCGACTCCAAATCTTTGAACACAGTTTACCTCACCATTCAAGCTTGGATGACGCAACATGAGCTATGTCTTAATGACAAAAGAACAGAACTTCTCATTATTGGCAGTCAACATAGGTTAAACAACCTACCTCAAGCTTATAAAGCCTTCACCATTGATGGTAACATCATCACGGCAGCAAAAGAGTTAAAAACACTAGGAGTTTACCTGGACTCATCACTCTCCTTACAAGGCATATGTCAATGCCATTGCTATGGCAGCGGCTTACACCGCCAAACTTATCACCGCCTGCAGACTTTTCTTAACTTCTGACAATTGCACCACCCTCGCCAGAGCACTCATTCAGTCTAGAATTGATTACTGCAACACTCTCTTTGCAGGCTCCAACACTAGAAACATCAAAAAGCTACAAATAATCCAGAATAATGCAGTTAGAGCCGCCCTTAATATCCTTAAAAAAGAACATATCTCCTCAGCCAGACGGAATATCCACTGGCTGCCGGTTTGGGATCAAATTCAAAACCTTATCTTTAAGTCACAAATGCTTCTCGAACAGTGCACCAATCTACCTAGCTAGACAAATTGCCAAAACCCAATCCACCAGACCTACACCTGCCACCTTGCCACCCCCAAGGGTAAAACGGCAAAAAGCCGGAGGCTGCAGCTTCCCTGTGATTGCAGCCAAACAATGGAACTCCAGGCCCCTGGCCTTCGGATCAGACCACTCCCTCTGGTCCTTCCATAAAGGACTCAAAATGTGGGTTTTCTCCCAAGACACCTTAATGCACCTAGCACAACCCTCCTGACCCCACCATCCTCCAACAACCATATCCCATCCCGCCTTCTGCTCACAAGATTACTGAAAAGCAATGTATCAACTGTATCCAGGATGTTTTCTATATAATCACGATAACCCAATGATGATGCATTTAACGTAACCAATGTCTGTAACCTATGCAAGTAAGCTCGGTTACCTAAGACCTATGCAAGCAACGAATGTAACCATCTTTCTTAAGCAAAAAAGCGCCTACATGTTAGGTAACCAGAAAATCCCTTTGAGTGTATTCTAGGATCATACCAATTAAACCGCATTGCACTGCATTGTAAGATTTCTTTGACATTTATATAGCGCTCACAAACCATAGGTATCTAGGTGCTTAATCTTAAAGAAATTGCTTACATGCATACAATTCAGCTTCTTAATCATTGATTGGTTTACAGCCATAAATATGCATTGCACAATTGAAGGTAGCCATCTTATGTAACGTTCAGGTTCATGCAGCAGTTAACAATAGCAATAATTTTACATACATTTCCAAGTCCAAATTTGTTACCTGTGTGAGATCGTTTAATTCTACCTTTGGGGTCTTGTGATAGATGTGGTTACCTGGACTCAGTGTGTGTTAGTGGGAGTCTTGATAGAACAGCAGAGTTTTGAGACCTTTGCGGATGCATTGCGCAATGATGAAGTTACCAAAATCGTCAAAAGACTACGGGAAACAGTTTCACAGTACTGAAAGCCTGAATGACTAGTCAGTTTCCCCATTGCATGTGCGCAAAAGCCCAGTGGAGTGAAGCTCAATGATTCACTTCACTGAAAAAGTCAGTGTGAAAAACAAAAGCAACATGTTTGAGGGGGGGTCCGTAGAATATGGAGGGAAAGTTACTAAAAGATTAATCTTTCCTAACACTTGCTGATCCTGTATCCCTGGGGGCTGCAGATAGCTGTATCTCATACCCCTCCTGAGGTCCCATACAGATACATTGGGGGATACATTGGGGCTGAACAACCCATTGTACTCTCTCCTGCCTTAGGACACTGGTCCTTGAAGCAAATCCACAAGGAAACACCTAGGCCTCCTTGACTTCAAAAACCTAACTTATCTACCTGCAAACACAAAAGAGATCCTGCTGAACTCTGTTGCTTCCAAACCTTGGACACTGTATCCTGCTCAACTCCCAATCTCTGGTGGCCTCGTGCCGCTCTAAACATTGTGAGACTCTCATAAGAAAGGGTTGTACTCTTTAAGACAGGTTGGAACAAAGTTATAAAAGGTTATCATAAGTTAACTTTGCACATATGTTTCAGATTGTTTTACTAGATTTCTTACTGTATACGTTATTCTAAAAGTTATTACACCTATGGTCTATTACTTAAGCAACTTGCAATTGTGTTCTACATATATTACTGTGTTTAGTACTTACGTACCTTGCAAATATTTAGCAGTGTGCCTTATAAATATAATACATTAATATTTTTTATATAACTAAGGCCCTCATTATGACCCAAGCGGTAAGTTACCGCCTGGGTCGTACCCTTACCACCATGGCGTAAACTATGTTTACGCCATGGTGGTTGGCGGATTTACCGCCCCATTCCAAGGTGAGTGGGGCGGTAAATCCCCATTTCCCATTTTACCCTTCCCCATTCCCATTTTTGCCCCATAGGGCATAATGGGAATGGGGAAAGGCGCTAATTACGCCACTGTAAATTACGGTGGCGTAATTAGCACCAAGGTCCCTTTGCGGCATGGGTTTTAACGCCTGCAAAAAGCAGGCGTTAAAATCACCATCCCGCAAAGGGACCTTGGAATCAGGCGTTAAGAGTCGGCGCCGTTTACGGCGCCGTAAACCCCTTAACGCCTGGGTCCTAATGAGGGCCTAAGTGTATCAGTATTTCTCTAAATGAGTGTATGTTCAGAGTTCTTTGTACCATCCTACAGCCCTCCTCCCCTTCTAGACTAAGCCTAGCTGCTCAGCCATTCTATCAAACCGTTGTGTGGTTCCGGCCAAACCTAATATTTGGAACCCTGTACATCCAAGGGGAGCTTTTCTAAGTTCTGTCATACGCAGTAACTTTTGTAAAACTCCCAACCAGGGCTCCTCCTCAGTTACTCCCAAGATGTTCTTGAGGTCTTGGATGTAGCCTTCCTGCTCTGAGTCCCAGATATGGGTAGGGATTCCTCTAATCCGGACGTTGTTGAGACAGGACCCAATTTTCTGTCTTCCTGCTTGGCCTGGAGATGGCCAGTAGCTGCTTCTAGGTTGTCCACCTGGGTAGTAGGTTCTTCTAGATCATAGGAATATTCCAAATTCGAGTTTTCCCGGTAATTGATCCTACCTTCCAGACCCAGGATCCGTTTGTCCATGGTCGCCAATTTTTGAGCAAGTTCTGCTATGCCTGAATGGATGTCATTTTTCAGCTCCAAGAGCATTAACTGCACATCATGCTTGGTTGCTGGGGAGTCCATAATGAGGTCTAGCGCCACCTGTGCATAGACCTGAACTTCGGCTCCGATTTCTTGTTTTCTCCCTCCCTTTTCGGAGGTGCCACCCATCATTGTAAGACTATTTGACACTTTGCCTCCTTTATTGTTATACTTGGCCACTTTTGTTGCTGTTGCCAGGCATGCCAGAACCTAAGCAGCTCTGAGCAACTGTTTTTCCCCCTGTGTTCCCACCCTCCTTGAGCACTTGGAAACACGTGCCTGTGTATAGGCGCTATATAAATAAACAATATAATCTGGAAGCCTTAATATGGAGAAGGGCGCTATTACTCCCGAGCACTGTGCCTATCCATGCTGTTAGGTATGAGCTTGGCGTGGTCTCTTTGAAAGCAAGAGGACAGTGCAAGATTCTGCTGCGCGAAAGATCCTCTGCCCCACTAACAGTAGCCTGTATGATGATATGGGGGTAATTCTAAACTCTAAATCCGGCCAAGTATGTTAGGTTTATTTCTTTGAGCTTCAGGTGGTATATGCTGACAACTAAAACCTTGCTGGTAAGGTATGGCCTGCTGGGTCCCCCGCTAGCAAACTGTAGATTTGGTAATGCAGTGGGGGGGGTTGTAAACCCTGAGACATATTTTATTGGAATGTTCCGCTGTTCATTGGCAGAGATGTAAATACTTGGGGACATTTCTTGGACAAAGGAGTGTGGGGGATAGCAATCAGTTGTGGACGGTGTGCCTTGCTGGACACATGACCTCTACCGTGTTAGCAGTTGTGAATTTCTTCAAATGTTTGGGTTTGGATGCTTTTCAGAAAGAATCCTTGATGTTTTTTTCTTCGCAAACTCTGAAATGATAGTATGTAGATATTGTGATTCTATATGTGGAATTTGTCTAACGTATCACAGTATATTGTATGAAATAATGTTTAATATTGTGTTTGGGGATTTGTTTCTTTTTCTTTTATCCTGGTCTTACTCCTGATCATAGCTGGTTTTATTGTTTTATCATTATTACTTGTGCTTTTTTCTTTGTTATTGTGTTTTTGTATTTTTTTGTTAAAGGTTAAGGTTTCTTAGCCATATGACAATGAAAATAAAATCTAAGGGTAGACATCGGTGGCACAGTGGTAGGTTGTGAGGGTTTGCAAGCAGTTCAATACAATAGCTGTTAGGCAAGATTTAGTGCAGTACCCTTTGGGAGACTACAACAACCTTGACCTCTCGGCAATAGGAATCCAACCTTTGGTATAAGTCTGTACTACACAGGTTGGTAGTGTGGCTGAGCAGCCAGGCTTATCTAAAGAGGGGGCAATGTGAGCAGTAGTGTTGTTACAGTGACAAGTATTCAAACAAACTCTTACACACAAGGTTTCTTGATTAAACAATTGTACATTTAACAGTCAGTTCAATAAGCCTTCTTCAGAAGGGGCAATATAATAGTAACACACAAATACACTCCAAAATACACACTCAGTTTCTCTAAATCAGCAATTACCCATTTGGGATGGCACACAGACACTTCCTACACCCTCAGGTGACAAATAACTAGGACACTGTGGACATTAATATATCACTGGTACATTTACAGCAATACTGAATTTGGTGTTAAAGAAAAGGGTTTGGGAATAAAACAAAGGTTAAACAAATATTCTGAAGCAGGTAAGTACTTTTTAACCCCCAATGCAAAGTAAATTAACCCTGTCCCAGCAACACAAGTGATCTAATGTGTGACTTTTGTGAGGGATAGTTAAAGCACATGTCAGAGGTAAGAAGAGTCTTTCAGGCAGCCAGGACAGCCAATGTCAGTTCAGCAATGTCCAGGGGAGCTGGAATCTTCTTGAAGGTAGGTAAAAGTCTTGCACAATGTTTTAGAAGTCTTTGTAGAAAAAGTAGAATCAATGTAGGGCCACAACCTGTTAGGCTTGTGTAGGGCAAAGCTGTAAGCAACCCTGCAAAGGCAACCAAGACTAGTCTCAACTGCGAATAAGTAAGGCTACACAACAAGAGGCAAGTCCTCTTAGGTTTACAGTACCTTTAGTTAGAAGAAACGGTTCCACCTGGCTTCTGTTCCAATACAGCTCTGCAGTTCCTGGGCCTCAGTCGTAGGGTCAAGAGGGAGGACGTCTGGGGTCTCCTGCACTGCAAGGGGAAGGTCAGGGGCAGCAATGGGCAAACTTCAATTCAGCGGCACTTCAATGTATCAGCTCCTCGCGTCTCATCAAATAGCACCACCTCAGTTCTCGGCTATCACTCTGGACTTTCCTCGCATCTGGGGTCCAGCACTCTGTTGAAGTGGCTCAGGCTAGGTTAGTCCTGCTTCTTGGGAGTCCGGAGGATCTTCCAAAAGCTTGGGTCCGACTTAAAAGCGATGCACTCAATATGGTGTTCCCTGCAAGGACGACTAAAAACTACATGAGTGGGAAAAAGGTCTCACTCTCTCCACGTTAAAAATTAAATGTCCTAGAGTCCAGCAAAAGAGCTGGGGATCTCTAAGGTAGAGAGGAATTAGCAAATTTCTGAGAATTCTCCCTAACTGCGTTTCCGCTTGCCTGTAGTCTTCTTCTCCAGTGCGTGGGTAACTGAGATGATCTTTCGCCCTACTGAGGTCACATAGGAGGTGGACCTGAACCGTGTTGAAGAGGCGGATGCCTTAGTGGGTTTTACTCTGCCTCTTGCCCTTCTACGGTGTTGTGCCCTATAGTGACTGGTATGAGGTTTGCACTCCCAATTACACGGTGGCCCCCACTGCCAGAGGTTTACTGCAAGAATTGTGCTATGCAGTATGAGTGCGCTTGCTAGCCATGAAATAATCTGCAAACTGAAACCAGACCCCAGCATTTAAAGTGTTGCCCTGAAATCTGCAATAGCGTTTTCAGTGTCTAATTTTCCTTTATGGCCCTTCATCTATCAATTTGGAAGAAAGGAGAGTGTCTTCTAGAGGTTTATCAGTGAAAGTCCCCTGGGTTACTGGTCAAAGGTCTGTACCCCTTAGCCAAGCATGCCTCTTAATTACTGTTGCCCCGACAACCTTGTCTCCTGCTGTCTCTGTGGCATCTAGAGCATTTGTAATAATGGCATTTGCTGTTAGCTGTCCCTTGTGTACAATGGCCTGAGCCCTTTTTTCTTGTATGGAGGGTGGCATGTCTTTGACAAGTACACCAAGTTCATCCCCAAGGTGTCTGATAATTGCAGGTAATTAAAAATGTGGCTTTAACCACATGTACAATGTAGGCAGATGAGGTTGCAATTTAGTAGCCCAAAATATAAATCTTACTATACTGTCTCTGTAGGGTACTCTGAAGAGGAAAGCAGGGCAGCACCTATTTTCCTTCTTGTCATGACAAGAGAATATGGAGTGGGATGGCCCTAAACGTAACCTGGTCCTGACAGTGCATATTTGCACTTCCTCTCAATTTGGATATTAACTGGCTTTGTTGAGACAATTTAGGAGGATGCTGACATCCATTTTTCCACAGAATATAGAAGAGCAATGCAGTGATAAATTGGCTTCTGCATCTTTAAGGTGTCCTCTATAAACTCAATTTGCTCTTCAGATTCATGGATCCTAACAATGAACCTGGTAGAAGATCTTTTTATCCGGGCCTTCAATCTGCACTGATCTTCAGTTGGAGAATTGGTGATAGAAATCTGAGATTCTATGGACGATTCATAGAAAAATCCATTGGATTATTGAAATACTCTTCCTCTTGAGTTATGCCACCTTTTGTGTCCTCTTCTAGTTCATCGGGAATCATTTCAAGGTATTTTTGCTGGGTTCTCAGTTGTTCCCCATGCCGAAAGCTGTTGCTTCCTCTCTGGTCAATGCGGTCTCTGTTGCAGGAAAAGTGCCATTTTGGACATTTTGTCCACCAACTCTCTTCCTCCTTTTTCATTTCTTCTTTTGAGTTACAACCTTAATCTTTCTCCGAGGAAGAAAACTCCTGCATACCTTTAACCTGTAGAGCTGAAGAAAGATTTTGGCATGGCTGAGAAAAAGGCGATGTTATGATGATATGATATGGTATTTATAACGCGCCTATACACAGGTGTTTCAAGGCGCTCCGAGGCAGGGTGGGGGAACGAAGGGAGGACAGACAATGATCCTACTAGGTCAGGTATCATTCAGATCGCGCAAGTGCATGGGAAGGGGCAGAGGAACAGTGCAGTACAAGGTAATAGATAATAACAATAAGCAAAGGTAAGGACCAGAAGTGGCAAGTGCTGGGGTAAGTGCAGACATCAGGTGTCAAGTGCTGGTAGGGGGAACTATAGGGATACAGAAACGGTCCCCAAGTGCGGGGGTTGCCGGCAGGCAGAGCAGTGTGTGGCGGGGGAGAGACCTGGCCCCGAGATCAGAGGGTGTCCAGGTAACCAGTGCAGTTCAGGTTACAGCCAGGAGGTCAGCAGGGGGGAAGAGGAGAAAAATGTAAGCAAAGAGAAAGGTTTTGAGGTGCTTCCGGTACCAGAAATGGTTCTCCTCAAGTTTAAGGGAGGGAGGGAGGCTGTTCCAGAGGGAGGCCCCAGCTGAAGAAAGGGATCTACCACTAACTCTTTGCTTGGAGAAGCGACTGACCCTGAGGGAGTTGGAGGCGGATGAGCGGAGAGCTCGAGAAGGAAGATATTTAGGAAGAGAGTTGATGGTATTGGGGCCTCATGCCCCAGAAGGCCTTGTGGACAATGCATAGGGTTTTGAACTTAATCCTCGCAGCTACTGGGATCCAGTGCATAGATTTCAGGTCTGGGGAGATATGATCCCTAGGCTTGAGGCCAAGGACAAGTCTCGCAGTCCTGTTCTTGATGAGTTGCAAGGGGCGGAGTGTAGAGGCAGGAAGATTTAGAAGGAGACTGTTGCAATAATCCATTCTAGAGAGAACCAGAGCTCTGGAGACAGTGAGCTTCTGGGGGTAGGAGAGGAAAGGAAGAATACCTCTGAGGAGGTGCAGTTGGTAGTGTGACTTCTTAGAGACATCAGAGATGTGAGGAGAGATGGAAAGCGTGGAATCAAAGATTAACACGAGGTTCTTGGCCTCGCAGGTGGGGGTAGGAGGAGGGCCAAGGGAGGCTGGCCAGAGAGCGACAGGAAAGGAGGGTGAAGGTGTGCCGATGAGGAGGATCTCAGTCTTGCTGGCATTCAGGTGGCACAACAATCCTGTATGGCATATAGGCAATCAGAGATGAGAGAAGGAGAGGAGGTGGCTGAGGGAAGCCTGAAAATGTGTTGAGTGTCGTTGGCATAGCACTGACAAATTGGGCAGAAAATGGCAATGCAGTGGGCGAAGGTTGCCAGGTATTGGTTAAAGAGCCAGGGTGAGAGGTCGGACCCCTGCAGAACACTGCATGTAGAGAGGGAGATAGAGGAAAGGAAGTACCCAAGTTGGACCTGCGAGGGTCGATCAGAGAGGAAAGAGGTCAGCCAGTCGAAGATGACCCTGAGGTTTTTAGCCTTGCAGGTGGGAGCAAGAAGAGGGCCAACGGAGGCCGGCCAGAGAGCTACAGGAAAGGAGGAAGCGGGTGTGCCTATGAGGAGAATCTCAGTCTTACAAACATTAAGGCAGAGGTCGTTGGCGGCACACCACTCCTGGATAGCAGACAAGACGGTCAGAGATGAGGGAGGTGGAAGAGGTGGCCGAAGGTAGCCTGAAAATGAGCTGGGTCTCATCTGCATAGCAGTGGAAGTTTGGGCAGAGAGCAGCAATGCGGTGGGCAAGGAGTGCCAAGTATTGGTTGAACAGCCAGGGCGAGAGGTTAGACCCCTGGGGGACACCACAGGTAGAGAAAAGGATAGCGGAGAGGAAGGACCCAAGTTGGGCCTGGGGGGGTCGGTTAGAGAGGAAAGAAGGCATCCACGCCAGTGATACCCAGGTTATCACAGAGACGGTTGAGCAGGATGGCATGGTTGACAGTGTCAGAGGCAGAAGAGAGATCAAGCAGGATGAGGACACAGGGGGTGTTAGAGTCAAGGTTGGAGATCAGGACTTCACAGATGTTCAGGAGAGGAGTTTCCGTGCTTCTGGCAGCTCTGAAGCCAGACAGATGGTCATGAAGACAACCAACAGATTCAGTGTGGAGATTAAGCTGGGAGATGGCCAGTTTCTCCAGGCGCTTGCCCAGGAAGGGAGTGATGGAGATTGGGCGATAGTCGGACAGGAGGGGTCGGCAGAGGGTTTCTTAAGAAGAGGGTGTACGAGGGAATACTTCAGGGGGGATGGGAAGACTCCAGTTGGAGGAACATCCAGTCGAAAGAACGTTACCAGTTGGTAAGTAACTTGTTCTTCGAATGGATTGTGTCCTCCAACGTATTCCACATCTTTGACAGACTCGCAAAGCAGTATCAGTGAACGGAGGAGGGAGAAGAATTTAGAAATACCCAATCAGGTGGCAGAATAAAGCACTGCTTTCCCAAAGGCCACATCTAGACCATGTAAAGTATCCAGGGAGTAATGCTTGACCAAAGTGTGGATGGAAGACCAGTTGGCAGCATCACAAATGTTCTTAATAGGAATTCCCCGTTGTAGGGTTGCCAGTCAATTCGTCGAAAAAAATTGGTCGACCAGACAAATGGTCGAAGCAAATTGGTCGAAAACCATTTCGTCGAAATTTTTTTTTTTCTATTTTAACCCTTTTTTTTTTTTTTTTTGGGGGGGTCCCCCCCCACCCCCCCTTTTTTGCCTTAAAAAACCTTTTTTTGCCTAAACGAACACCCAAAAAAATATATATAATTTTAAAAAAAATTCGACGAAATGGTTTTCGACAAAATTGCGTCGACCAAATGTCATTCGACCAATTTGAGGTCGACGAATTGACTGGACACCCCGTTGTAGGGCTGTGGAAGTAGCCACGCCCCTGGTGGAATGAGCTCGCAAACCCTCAGGAGGGTCCTTGCCAGCCAATCTGCAACATTCAATAATGGTGAGGTTACTCCACCTGGACAAGGTCTGTTTGGTAACAGCCTGGCCCAAACAGTGTCCATTGTACCCCACAAAAAGATGGTTGTCCACCCTGACCCTTGACTTCCTAGAAATATAAAAGCTCAAAGCTCTTCTAGGGTCCTACCTATGGAGTCTTTCCTCTTCCTTACCAGGATGAGGAGGAGGATAGAAAGCAGGAAGTACCACCTTCTGACTCAAATGAAACTCAGACACTACCTTAGGTAGGAAGGAGGGACGTACTCGCAGTACAACCCTATCTATGTGGAACACAGTAAAGGGTGGCTTAGATGACATTGCCTGCAACTCGCTCACTCTGCGAGCAGATGTAACTGCAATCAAGAAAACCGTATTAAAGGTCAACAGTCTCAAGGGACAAGAGTGCAAAGGTTCAAACGGAGCACCCATCAGGAATTTTAAGACTAAAGTCAGTTCCCAAACCGGCACCTGAAAAGGAGACAGTGGGAACACATTAGTTAGTCCCTTTAGAAACTGGGAAATTGAAGGAATCTTAAAGTAAGAACATTCTTCCGACAAGCGCTTGAAAATAGTGCTGCCAGGTAACCTTTAATGGTACCCACTTGAGGACCCTTGTTGGCTAAAGAAAGCAAGAAAGAACGAACCATGGGAATGGAACGCTGAAAAGGATCGACATTGCGTCTTCTGCACCAGTCGCAAAATTTACACTAACGGCAACCGTACAGGGATTTGGTTGCCGCCTGCCTGACTGAAAGCAACACCTCCATTACGTCATCCGGGAGGTCCCAATCCTTCTATCTCAACCTTTCGGAAACCAAGTGTGAAGGTTGAGAGTCTTGACCTCTGGATGGAGAACCCCGATCCCCCTCGCGCTAGAGAAGATACTCTGTGTGGGGAAGATGGCGTGGAGGACAGATGGACATTTCCAGAAGGTCCAGGTCTCACGCTCTCCTGGCCCAATCGGGAGCAATTAGGATCATGTGGGACCCGAACCTCAGCAAACCGTCTTAGAACCTGAGGAATGACGGGGACCGGAGGAAACGCATACAGAAGTGGGAATGACCAATCCACGATGAATGCGTCCCCTAAAGCGCCTCTCGGAGGAAATTCCCTTGAGCAAATCTCTCGCATTTTCGGTTGGCAGTGGTTGCAAAATGATCCACTTGAGGGGTTCCCCAAAGGGCGAAGATCTCGAGAAGGACTTCCTGAGCCAACTCCCACTTGTGGGAGACTGCGCTCTACCTGCTCACAGCGTCCGCCGCCGCATTCTCCTCTCCGGCTAGATGAACTGCCGAGAGTGAGATTCCCTGCTGTACTGCCCAGAACCAGAGCTGCATCGCCTCTCTGCACAGCAGGATTGACCCCTTACCCCTCCTTTTTTGTTGAGGTAATGCATGGCCACTGTGTTGTCCGGCATGATCAGGACACTCTTTCCTCGCGCAGACGGCAGAAAAGCCTTCAGGGCTAGACTGATGGCCCTCAGCTCCACAAGATTTATGTGGAGTCTGGACTCCGATGGCGACCAATGACCGCTGGGGGTCAGCTTGTTGGCGTTAGCTCCCCATCCTGTGAGGGAAGTGTCCATCACCACCATCACCTCCGGCCACGGTTGCCAAAAGGGTTCCCCCTTCATCAGATTCCCGTTGCTGGCCCACCATAGAAGATCCTGTGAGACCCTGGGCAGAATCTGAAGGGGATCCGACAGATTGTCAGAGCACTGCGACCACTGCGTCTTGAGAGCCCAATGAAGGGATCTCATCCGCAGTCTGGCCTCTGGCACCAGAAAAATGCAGGATGCCATTAGGCTGAGCAACCTTAAGAATTCGAAAGCCGGAAGACTCTGGGCATGTTGAAATTTGTTGACCATCTGTATAATGTGGTGAGCCCTGACCTTGGGAGGCAAGCACTTCCCAAACGATGTGTCCAACACAGCGGCGATGTACTGGAGCTGTTGGGAAGGTGTCAAATGGGACTTCTTGAAATTGAGGGAGAAGCCCAGCTTGTGAAGGGAGCGGCAGGTGAGGCTGAGATGATCCAAGGCCTGTTTGGGAGAACACGCTTGGATCAGCCAGTGGTCCAGATAGGGGTAGACGGGAATCCCCCTCTCCTGAGATACGCTGCCACCACCACCACCATGAGCTTGGTGAATACCCTCAGGGCAGAGGTCAACCCGAACGGCAGAACCCAAAACTCAAAGTGCTAGTTGCCAACCGCAAACCTCAGGTATTTTCTGTGCTTTGGATGAATAGGCACATGAAAATAAGCATCCTGGTGGTCCAGAGAAACCAACCAATCCTGAAGTCGAAGGGCCTGAAGAACCTGAGAAAGAGTGACCATCTTGAACTTGTCCTTCCTGAGGAACTCGTTCAAGCAACGCAAGTCCAAGATGGGTCTCAGTCCTCCGTCTTTCTTGGGAATCAAAAACTACAGGGAATACCAACCCTTGTTTCTCTCCGCCACAGGCACTAGTTCTATAGCAAAAACAAAGAGGCTGGAAGGTTTAGACTGAATCTTAACCACTGGCATTGCTCGGGGCAACCCTCCAGACCATCGTTCTTCGCCTGCCAAGCCATTAAGAAGGGGAAAGACCATATGCAAATCAGGCTTGGCCCCACCCCAAAAGGGGCAATTCAGCCTGAACTGCTAGGTCACATCCCTTCTGCACGAGACCACAAGCATCCCCAAACATGTTTCGCCCTTGTTGGGGCTCATCAGTGAGGAGTAGCTTGGGTCTCTAGGCCCAGCAGGCACGGGACCCACGGCTGGGCATACCCGTCCCACTCGGGGTGACAAAGCAAAAACAAAGAGGTGATGGCTGGAAGATTTAGACTGAATCTTAACCACTGGCATTGCTCGGGGCAACCCTCCAGACCATCGTTCCTCGCCTGTCAATCCATTAAAGAAGGGGAAAGACCATATGTAAATCAGGCTTGGCCCCACCCCAAAAGGGGCAGTCCAGCCCAAAATGCTAGGTCACATCCCTTCTGCACGAGACCACACGCATCCCCAAACATGTTTCGCCCTTGTTGGGGCTCATCAGTGAGGAGTAGCTTGGGTCTCTAGGCCCAGCAGGCACGGGACCCACGTCTGGGCATACCCGTCCCACTCGGGGTGACAAAGCAAAAACAAAGAGGTGATGGCTGGAAGGTTTAGACTGAATCTTAACCACTGGCATTGCTCGGGGCAACCCTCCAGACCATCGTTCTTCGCCTGCCAAGCCATTACAGAAGGGGAAAGACCATATGCAAATCAGGCTTGGCCCCACCCCAAAAGGGGCAGTCCAGCCCAAACTGCTAGGTCCCATCCCTTCTGCATGAGACTAGTTCTATAGCGTCTTTCTCCAGCAGGGTCAATATTTCCTGCGCGAGGAATGGATCCGGAATCTTCAAAGAGTTAGTTTCCCCAGTGGATTGTTGTGAGGCCAATTTAAGAAGGGTAGGCAGTAGCCGTGGGCTATTGTTTCCAGAACCCACACAACTGAAGTAATGGCTCGCCACTCTTCGAGATGCTGAGACAGTCTGCCCCGAACCGGCGAACAATGGAACCTGGCCTCAAAGCTGTTTTGGAGTGGCTGAGGCAGCGCCTGAAGGCAAAGAGGAAGCTGCATGAGCGGCTTTGGCACCTCTTCCCCGTCCACCACGGGTACTTTTACGGTGTCCCCTCTGACCGGTGGCTCCTCTCGCTCTACTAAAAGAGGAGTAGTAACGAAAGGAACCATCCCCCCCTCCACTGCTGTCCCCTAGGACGAAAAGGCGGAGGTTAACAAACAGCTGTGGCCAAAGATTTAGCAGCCACTTTGGAGGTCTGCAACCTTTCAAGGCTCTCGTCAGCCTTGCTGCCAAACAAATGAGAACGGTTAAAGGGTATGTTGAGAAGACGGGCCTGCACATCCGGAGAAAAACCCGACTTCCCCAACCACGCAAACCTGCCTATCATGGTGCTCGCAGCCATGGACCGGCTAACACCATCAGCCATGTCCAACCCCGACTGAAGGGATTCACACATGGCATCCTTGCCATCCTGTACGATAGCAAGAAAACCATCCCTTTCTTCCCCTTCAGGAATATGCTCAGCCGCTAGAGAGAGGCAATTCCACAGAATGTGCGAAAATGTTGCCATGGCACAGGTGGAGGTGGCAGATTTCAGTGCCATACTCCCCGCCGAAAATACCTAGCATGCCCAACTATTGAAGCGCTTGTCATCCATATCAGGAGGGATGGTACGGTACGCAGCCTGCCTCGAGGCCGCCTGAACCACCAAACTCTCTGGAGTGGGGTGAGTGGATAGGTAGCTGGGGTCGCTACTGGATGGGCAATATTTCTTAGTCAATGACTTTTTGACTGCAGGAAGAGACTCCAGGGTCTGCCAAGTAGCAGCCACCCTTTTCTGTAACGCCATGTGAAAAGGCAACACTGGATCAGTGGACGGACGCTGATCTAAAATGTCAGTCAGGTCATCCTGATCAAATTCAACTGGAGGGCTGGACCACGCTAGGTACTCCGTAACCCTCGACATCAACCTCCTACAGGAGGATTCTGCATGAGCCCCAGGCTCTTGCCTACCAAACTTCATCTCAGGGGATGTGTCAAGGCCACTGGCATCATGTAGAGATTGACGCAGATCCTCCAACTGATTGTCCTCAGAAAAGACCATGTCAGGAGCCTCAGGTGTTACCCCAGGATTATCGAAGGGCTCCAACTCCACCTCAGACCTCTCCTCATCCTCATAAATGTCCTGCAGAGAATGAAAGAACTCTTTCCTAGGGACAGGAGTGGTCCTGGATTCAAGAACAGGTCTAAGTCTTAGAGCCTTTCTCGGAAGATCCACAGTCACAGGAGCTTCCAATGGCAAATTCCGGCGATTTTGGCCCGATGGCGTCGAAGGCGCCGATGGTCTCGGCATTGATGTCGACAATGGCGCCGAAGGCTCCGAGGGCCGGCCCGAAGGCAAAGCTCCGACAGCCTCACTCGATGGACACGGCGCGGACTGTGTCGATGCGGTCCTCAAGCCCTTTCCAGATTTCTGCAGTTTCGTTGGGAACGATGTAAGTCACTTCAATCCAGCACTCCAACTAAGTCAATGCTTAGTATGGGATGCCCAATGGAAGCCCATATTTATATATTTTTATGTCAAAGTTCTTTAAATCTGGATGATGAACCCTTATAAAACGCCCCTCTCTTTGAATCTCCCTGACCTCACTGAGCCAAGAAGTAGGTTTGTTTTGCAAATTAAAAGGTTTATTTGAAGAATTGAACAATATATACATCACACTTTTATGAATAGGAATAATATCTGAATAGCACACTTATGAATATGAACGGTGATCAGCAATGGGTAATATTACAATATCAACAATCTCTTTAATCAGTTAGGAGTAGGAATAGGAGAATAAGGTAGCAGAGAATACTTTGTATGGGTTCAAGGAAATGCAAGACAGGAAAAATGCAACACAGAAATAAAACTAGATATGATTTCCACAAAAGACAATAGGATCACTCTTTCCCCTGTGACTACTCACTCCCCCCACCATGTAATATAATATGAAGAGATGGAAATGAGGGCACACAGGTTTCAGGAATACAATCAACGATGCAGTTCAATCCCAGTTCCCCCAGCAAGCTTAGCGAGAACAGGTATGATTTAAAACAGGCAAAAATGCTTTTGAATGTGATTGGCAATGAAAGGGAAAAATGCTAAAAATGACTAATTCACTAAAGGAGATTCAGGATAAGTGATAGTTACTTTGGATTGGTTCAGGTCAACACTAGCAATGATTCATGAATGACTATCAGATTGAAAACGAAATTCAGCAGTTGAAAACAAGCAACAGCTATTTTGGCATGTGGTGAAATGGAGCTAAATTGCAATTCGCGGCAACTTTTCGGGAAATGCGATTTCGGAAAACCTATAAGGAAGTGGAATGTTTTAGGTTTGTTAGAAAGCTTGCGATCTTAGCTTCAAAATGACAGTTAAATTTTGGTTCTAGGACGCGCGGTTCAAAAGTTAGAGGTTTTTGTGAAGGTAGATTTTTCAGAAACAAAGTCAAGATTCAAAATGACAGATTGCGCTTTACGGATTAGGAATCAATATGGACTTATACTAAGGGCTATGAAACTAAAAGATACCCAACGGGACAACCACCAGAAGCAGGGCGCATTCCGCTCTGATTGTTGTGCGTCAAGAAACTTGAAAAAATATCAGCGCATAGATGATTATTGCTACAATTTATCAAGAATTATGTGGAGGAGAGAATAATTTAGGATAGACAACAGAGGTTCAATAATGCAGTTCTGGGCAGATTGAAATGGATGGAATGGGATTACTTAAACTAAGATTGGTATGTACCGTTCTAGACTGGATACTCACTCCTACGACTTGAGAATGGAGTGGCCCCGTCAAAGATCTGGTCAAGGGTTTGGCTGGGATTCTCTCTCGCCACCAGACAGGTCTCAGGCACTTTGGTCTCAGCATGGCACTGCGGTCTGCACGGCCTCTTGGACTGGATCTGACAGGTTCTGGGTTACAGCTCTGCTCTGCAGGTCTGGATCTTGGTTCTAGCACAGGGTTCTTAGCTAGAACAGCAAAACAGATCAGCCAGGCTGCTAGATTTTGAGATGCCCCTTGGAAGTTTAGGGGTTAGAATCAGGTTGCTAGGTTCTGCAGGCCTGCTGAGAAAGGTTCAGCTTTTGGGTTAGGCCTGTCTGCTTCAAAGTTCTAGAGTTGGGTTCTAGAGTTTGGTTCTGGATCTATGTCTGGATCTTCTTGCAGGGTGCTTCGCCAAGAAATCGGTGAGTAGTGGAAAAGTGTGTGTCCTATCTGTCCTCAGCAGTCCCTATTTGTGTATTTCCATAGTGGGTGGGGAGGCTGATTCTACAATGCCCAACCCTCTAAGGATCTGATAGGTTAGAGGATTCCCTGTCCCCTGATTGGAGAAAGGATCAGCATGTCATCCTGCGTCATCTTTATGGCTTTGGGGAAAACACTCCCCTTTGTCTCTGTTCGGTATATCTTATTTTTCATAAAACACATATTTACAATATACACAACTTGTTAATATTACATAAATTACATAACAGATTGCCTAAGGTACATTTCTGTTCAACTCTCATCTTCCTAAGAGCTTTGGTTCAGAAATGACCACTTTTTGCGTTTTTGGTGGGTTTTTCAATATTATTTCTGCACCAATTTTTATCCATGCATTCACACCCCATCTGGGCACATTTCTGTATTTTTTTTATGTTCATAGCATAAACACAGTGGCTACAATATGAATAATTCCGGGGTTTGGTCTCAGAACATCACACGGAGTCCAGCTTAGTCTTAAACTGTGAGCAAATTTTTCCTTTTAACAATCTCAAAGTTTCCCATTTTTGTCAGTTCAGTGCAATTTGTTATAAGCATTTTTCTAAAACATACATTTGATGTGCTTTCTGAATCCACATAATGGTTTGTCTCCGCCTCCAAGGTCTGGGCTGACTCAGAGGTCACATGTCTCTCCTTCCTGCCAGCAGTTTGTTCTCAGTCACACCCAAATTTTCTATTCAGGCCAAGGCTGTGTCTGCACTGAGAGCAACAGGCCAGGTGCCACTCCCAGTTCCTTTTGACACCAGCCTGTCAATCTCTTAGCCAAGGGCAGGGGGAAGTCTCCTTTGTCCGGGGAGAAGGTGTGGAATTCGTTTGAACACAGTGTGGGAAACTTTTAACTCTGAAACCCAATGTCTACAAATTGTCTTTTCTTATAACTCACATTTTTAACACATACATTAAACAATTTCTTGCTTCAAGCCTTTTCAGAATATAGTTTTAAATTATATCCACCTCTTAGGCTTCTGATAGCAAGTCTTTCTTTGGCATAGTTTGGGCTCAATGTACAATTTTACACAAAATGGTTTTAAAACGCCGGCTTCTGGTAGAGGTGAGTAATGGTATTACACCCATTTTTGACAGGTTTCTTCCAGCAAGCAATCCTCAAAAGTGAACTTTGTTCAGATATAGATACACTTCTGTGGACCTTATATTTATGTAGATTCTTTCAGGAGAATGATGTTGACCACCCAACAAAGAGGTTGGATCTTTTTGAGTGGTTTGTGAGCCATGATTTCTACAAATTTGACACCAAATAAAAACAGATTTTTTAAAACCGCTTTGTTTCTTTTGCAATGATTTTGCTCTGTGAGCAGCCAAATGATGGGTTTTGGCAGTGGTCTCCTGTGTTACCACGGACATAGGCAAAAGTAGATGGTGGCCTATTTTTCAGGTTTTCATTGCGCACTTTTTGGTTATTTCTGGAGAGCCGCATACTTTCCGGGGGCATTATGATGTTTCTGCTGCCAGCAATGCACAGTGATGTTGCAGGGCTTGGATCAGTGGGTTAAGACATCCCACAAGCCCCCCTCTTGCGATGGCCGTTGATCTTCCATCAATGGAAATTCGCAAGACTGGGATGTCAGCCTCATCTCTCCGGATTCCACAAATGGCAAAGTTCAGCATCTCTTCCTCCATCAGGGGTGGATCGATCGGTTCTCCTCGCCAGTCCTGATGGGAGTATTGAGCGATACTCCGGGCCCCTGGGATCTTTGCTCCCGGTCCCCGGGTCGTCCTCCTTGGTCAGTCTCCATGGTTTATCTCTCGCTCTCTCCTAGGATGACAAAGCAAAAAACATTTGTAGATATTTCCCCACCACTATTAATGCAGTGGGGCGGACATATACATTTTATAAATCAGGAGACATTTGCATTATTGTATTTTATAGTCTATATGTGGAATATTTTAGGGTTGGAATTTTATGGATCTGGAGTGGCCCCCTTTGGGGTTCCAGAAGACTCCTGCAGTTGCTGCAGAGTGTGCCTAGGATGGCAACACTTTAGCTGATTAATATGGACCCACTTATCGTCCCCTTCTGCCAAACTGCCTTTGGGGAGGCGGATCTTGTAGGCGACTGGTGAGATTTTGTCTACAATTTCAAAAGGTCCCTTCCAGGTAGGCAGACATTTTCGCTGTTTGGCCTGGTTCCTTTGGAAATTGTATAGATAAACCCGGTCCACTACATTGTATTCTTTCCTGGTAGTCTTTAAGTCATAGTGGGTCTTCATGCTGTCAGCTGATCTTTCTAGATTTCGCTGAGCATAGGCAAAAGCATGTTGAAGGTGTTTTCTTAAATTTTCAACATACTCATGAGTTGTGGAGGCATTGATCAATGTCTGCTCTTGGGTCCTGTAAAGCAGATGCTGGGGAAGCACCATCCTGCGTCCAGTCATCAGCTCGAACTGTGACATTTTAGTTGAAGATGAAGGGGTAGATCTGATGGCCATTAGGACAAGAGGTAATCGAATATCCGAACTTGGCCCAGAATCTGCCACAATTTCTTTTAATATGCTCACAATGGTTTTGTTGTATCGTTCTACTGCACCACTAGAGGCTGGCCGGTAAGCACCATGTAGCTTCCTTTTAACCCCAAGTATCTCCCACATCTTTGTCATTACCTCGCTGGTGAAATGGCTACCTCTATCTGACTCGATCCTTTGGGGTAGTCCAAAACACGAAAAGATGTGATTGATCATCAGGGCAGCTGCTGTTTCTGCCTTGCAGTCTGGGGCCGGGAGAAAGCATGTTACGGTCAACATGTACTTGTTCCTCCTAGAGGAACGAAACACAGGCACGATAAAATCTATTTGCAAATCTGACCATGGCAGTGTCATCCCCCTCTTTTGGAGAGGCGCACAGTGTGTGAGGGATGTTGGCTGAAATTGTGCACACACAAGACACCCCATTAAGTATTGGTCGAGGTCCTGATCCATGTGTGGCCAGTATGCAACCTCCCTTAAGATTTCAAGTGTTGTATGAAACCCCCTATGACCGGCGGTGGCCGCATCATGGGCGTGACTTAACATCAGGCTTCGGAATGAGGTAGGGACCACCCACTGATCAAGGCCAGCTAGGGATCTCCTTACCAACAAACCGTCTTGGATTCAGAACATTTTTGGACATTTCATCAACACTCTGAGGTCCTCTTTCTCAATGTGTTGATAAAACTTACCAATTATTGGATCCCCCTTCTGAGCCGTAATCAAATCAGCAACTGGGGTCTCCTTACTCCATTGTGCAGTTGAAAGATCATTGTGAGCATTTGTCTGGGACCTAGTGATAGCAGTCACCTGGATTAACCCCCACCAGGGGCTCGATCTCTATTAGATCCCCTTGGATTGCCCCGGTTTTGGCCAGCTGATCAGCTAAGTCATTTCCAGTTTTGTCTGGTCCCTCTATTTTGGAATGACCCTTTATCTTTTCCCAGTAGATGGTCATCCCATTCGAGGTGACCAGATTATCATTATTTTGAATTAACTTCCCACTTGACTACTTCGGGGACCAATCTTGTACCCAGCGGAGGGTTCTGGGGACTCATTCACCCATGCATTCCCTACGCCGGCCACAAGTTCTTTTTCCCCGTTGTTGTCAACATGGTAAGAGCATCCATCCACATAGACAGTGGGCATTCCCTCACACTTATCTTCTTCAAAGACTTTGTGGGGGGAATTGAAGTATGTCTCCATGTTGTCCTTGATTTTTAGACTTTCGTCCTCGAGACAGTTTTCTCTGGCACAATCATGCAAGTCAGCCAGACCTTGCGCGAGGGGACTCTTCTTGTTTTGGCCATATCTGACCTCCACAAGAAAGCCTTGCATTGACAGAATCCAGGAAGTAATTCGGGAATTACTCACATTTCCGGCCTGGATTCTGTCACTTTGGACATATTGCAGAGGCTGGTGTGGAGTCTCCACTATGATGTGTTCCCCCTGGATAAAAGGGCGGTAATTCTTCAATGCCCACACCTCTGCCAGGAGTGCCTTTTCACAATCGTTGAATTTTTCCTCCACAGAGGATAAAGTTTTACTCGCATAGGAGATTACTTTATTGACCTTGTCATGCTTTTGGTATAATACTGCAGTCAAGCATGTATTACAGAACCCTGTCTCCAAGAAGAACTCCTTGTTTCTGACAGGGTAAGCGAGGCAAGGTGCTTGTGAGAGGCTTCTTTTGAGTTGTCTTACTGCCTCGGCTTGTTCTGGATCCCATTCCCACTTGACCCCCCCCTTTAAAAGATGAATCGGGGGTCTGGTGATCTCTGCAAAGCCCTCAATGAATTTTCTACTGTAATTAGTCAGTCCAAGGAGGCTCCTTAGTTCCCGCAGAGTTGTGAGGTCCGTCAGTTTCTGGAGTGCTTTCACTTTCTTTTCCTGGGGACAGAGACCCTGAGGAGTAAACTCATGCCCCAAGAAATTAACACGGGTTCTACACCACTGTGCTTTCTGAAAGGAAAGTTTTGCGTCGGCGCAGAGTCCCCACTGGCTGTTTGGCTTCAATATCCCCAGCACTGGATTATTGAAGGTGCTGTGGACTGGACAGATTATCCCACGGGACTCAAGGTTCTTAATGATTTCAGTAAGGGACTCCATTGATGCGAGAGGCAAGCAATATTGCTTCACAAACACTGGAGTCATACCAGTGTCCGTGGGAATTGTTGTTGTGTGGATGTCGGTGCAACCACAGTCATATGAGTCCACGCAAAGAGATCTTGACAATCCAAGAAAACTTGTTTCAACTTTTGCTTCTGCTCCAGAGTCTCACAGGCATCAGCTAGGTTGACTCTCTCTTCAACCATCTGCCTGAAGCCTGGAAAGACTTCTGGTTTTGCTATCTCAGCGGCCTCTTCGAGCTGGGTGGAGAAGTCCCTGGTCAGAGTGCTGATTTGGACTGGTGGCTTCAGGTGGGGAAGGCAGTCCTCATGGACCTGGAAAATCACCTCATCCCTCCTGAAGTCACATCTTCCTTACCATAAGGGCAGGAAGTGTACATCAGGAAGTTTCCCCCATGCCGGGTAAAGATCCTGTCTGGTGTGTGTTGTCATCACTGTCAAAACAGTCCTTGGGGATTGGTACTAACAGTTCATTTCCTAAATGAAGGGAAAAATGTCGGTCATCAACTGAAATTCCAATAATGGTGCCTGCGGCTAGAGTGATACTTTAAGTCGCTGTTATCCACCTCTATTGGAATGGTGTCATGTTCTATTTGACTAGTGGTGTCGGGTTTACCCCCAACCCTTGCTGTTGAAGAGAAGCATTTTGATGAATATAGGCATCATGGTTTTTCAATTTCTGTCCTCTTTTAACCTTCACTTCCAGGGAGAATTGTCGTGTCCTTTCTGGGATGGTGACTTCCTCTCCAATCTGAATTTCAACTGCATAAGGCAGCAGTTGAGCTGACCTAAATGCTTTCTCTGGATCATCAAAGCCCATGGGTTTAGCCGCTAATCGGGACCAACCTTTGAAGTTTATTAGGTCCAAACTAATGGCAAAGCGATTGAGAATATCACTGCCTAAGTAAAAGGCGCCAGTGACGACTCGCACGACCCTACAATTATGGACTATGCTCTTGTTGCCTATGGAGATTTAGAGCATACACCTGCTTGGCAGGAGATGTTTGGAACTGGGTGCTTCCAGATCCATTTCCCATTCGTCTATCAGTCTAAATGTGGGAATGGCTGGATCTTTTGGGAGTTGGCGGAACATGGCTTCGCTGATGAAGCTCTTACCGTTGTTCACACACACTCGGCCGAGAACAGAGTCCTTCCCTTCATTTAACTGAATTGGGATGAACAACTGCTCTCCAATTTGCTGAATATCAGCCAGGCTCTGAGCTGATTTCACATCTTTCTGGACTATAGGAGTGGGAATGTCTGATTGTGGATTGGTAAAGAATTTCAGTGTTTCCTTCCAGTGTGGAATACCACCTTAAACTGGAAGGAAGGTTGATTTTCAGAAATAGAGAGGACCCCCCATCACCAGTCTGTTGTCCTACTGCTATTACTGTCACGTCTGGAATTTGGTTGTTCTGGAAGTGAAATTCTGCTTGGTCAGATTTTTGTTCAACCATGTGGCATGTGCCGTTTAAACTAACATGGTTCACACTCTGTTTCAATTTTATGGGTCGGCTAGTCTGGGTCCAGAGGACCTTGTTTACACAGTCTATTAGGGGTGACACCTTCGCAGCAGGTCATTCGCTAGTAAACAATGGGTGCCCTCTGGAGTTACAACTATGTCTGGGTGTTTCACCTTGTGTCGCCCAATTTTAATGTCCAAATCCGCAGTCCCTTCGACAGGAATTTCCTTCCCGTCAAAGTTCTGAAGTTGTGCAGGAAGAGAGGTGAGAGGAATTTGGTATTCCTCCCCCCTTCCTGAATTCAGTTCATCAAAGGCCTTTTTGGACAGAAGGGTAGCTTGGGATCCAGTGTCAAAATTGTACCCTGATCCTGTACTTGAACCGGGGCATATTATCTTCCCTCCTTCTCCGCAAGGGGGCACAGTTAATGCACATTTTTGGACAACTGGTGGGCTATTTTTTTAGTTTTGGACATGGAGAGAGAAGAGATTTAGGCAGAATTCTGTGGAGAGTCTTGGGAATCTGAAAGAAAAAGTTGGCAACTGGAGCTAGGAGAAGTTTTTAGTTCCCCTGGTTCCAGGCCGCCCCCCCCCCCCCTTTTGGAGGCAGTCACCATGATGGGTTTGAACCAGGGGATTTTGATTTTGTTGGTTCAGGGATGGGATGATGGGCGGCGCTAGCTCAGTCCCCACATCTACCCAGTCTGGATGTGAATCCCTTGGGACCCATTTTTCTTTGGCAGGAGTTCCCCCCATCTCTGAAGGAGAAGATCCTTTCCCCAGGATCCTCTGAGGATCCCTCTCCTTCAAATGGGAAGATCTGTACCTCCTCCTCAAAATGGGTCTGTTTGGGTCCTTTGTTTCTCCTACCACCTCTCTGCTCCTTGGGTGGCAAACTTTCAGGGGTAGGAGATTTTGTTTCTGGTTCCTGGGTTTCCAGTGGCTGTTTACAAGTGGGGAAGGAAGCTTCCACCAAGGCTTTACACCCCCTTCCTCTTGTGCCTCCTCCCTGGGAACCGGTGAGTTATCCGGGTGCTGCCCCCGTCATTGTTCTGGAGCACCAGGTCCAGAATTTGGGGCATTCTGTGCCGACATGCTCATCTGAGGGTTTTGCTGAGCCCTCAGCATGCAACCCAGATCCTGTGCCATGTTTTGGACCTGGCGCTCTAACTGTGAAACCTGCTCAGGCTGATACAGGTTTCTGTTTTCTCCCCTGGGCTGATCCCGGGAAGGATAACTATCCCTTCTCGGGTAGTACCCCGGGTTGGGAAGATTTGGGTACCCCTCCACCCTTGGCCTCCCCTCTCCCGGATTAGGTTGTCTGGGCTCAGGAAAGTGGGGAAAGGAGGATGGATTATTTTGGGGTTGGAGGTTCTGTGGGTAACTGGGGAAAAAGTTTTGCCCAGGATTTGGGAAATTTCTGCCCTCCTGGGGGAAGTTAGGAGGGAATTTCCCTGGGTTAGGTGCTTGGTTGGATCCCCCCCTTGGGCTGGAGGAGTCCACACATAACCCAGGATGGGTCGGTTCCCTTGTAGTGGGGACTTATATAGTCAGGGGAGTGAGGGACCCCATTTGTGGGACTACCTCCTTGGCTCCCTGTCTGTGACTGGCCCGAGGGCCTTTTGGGCTTGGAATTATTCTGTGCAGGCAGGATTTAAGGCCCCCACCATCTCCAAATCTAACATGGGGGCAACCTTTACCTCTGCCACCTTAGCAGTGGCAGGGGTGCTGGTCGGTTTGGGACTTTTCTGAGCATTATATTTATTTTCTATGGGCTTCTGCACCTCATAGATTTGGGTGGCCTGTTCAATGACCCAGTCTACTGACCTTTTCTCATGAAAATCTCTCACTAGCTGGGTCATGATGTATTTTAGCAGCGCATGGAAAAATGTATTAACAAATTCTTTGCTGTCCGTGCGCACCCTTTTGGTAGTCTGCGCAAAGGCACGCTTCAACTCCTGCACAAATTCTTGTGGGGCCTGATCCTCCCCACATTGTAAATTGTAGGCTGCCTTGCAAGCTTCTTCGGGATTTCTGTGAACAGAAAAGTGCTTTAAGATGGCCGCCCTATATGTGGACGATCTTGAATGATTTTGGTCCTTAAGCCCCGCAAAGAAACTGGAGTATTCTGGGGAGAATGTCCATTTTACGTACTGGATGCAGCTACTGCTGTCTTTCAAATGGAAAGTCTCCATCACTTGCTCAAAGAGCTCTAAGTGTTCCCACACAGAATACTTGGCGTTCTTGTGATAATGCGTGATGACACTCCTTATTGCCTTCATCTGTTTTAAGGGGTCCTTAAGCAAGGCCCTTTTTGCCTTATTGGCCTTCTTGGTTCGGGTAACTCTGGTCCATTCATTCTCTGACTCAGAGGCACTGCTCCCAGAAGTGCCCGTCTGATCTTCCAGGTTTTCCCGGATTCTGCGAGCATGGGAATGGCTGGCAGAATGTGGGGACCCAGTCTCCTGTGTCCTGGACGCTCAGAGGAGTCTTCTGATTCCTCCTTGCTCCCAGGATTTGATGCCCCCCCCCCCCACTGACCTAACTGGGCAGAGGTTTTCAGGATGCCCTTAGTGGGCCTACTCTCCTGGGGTTCCCCACTAAACTTCACAGTACTTGGGTGCTCATACCCAGTTGCCCGCCCATCCATTCCTGGGAGGTACTGGCCTATGAGCCCCATACTTCTGACTGGATAGTAATCTGCCATCCCCGTGGCCCTGGGCTCATGTGCACCAGGGGACATGGGAGTGGCAGAGTCCCGGGACTGGGAGAGTTGAAGGCCTCTGGTACTAGGGCTCCGGAGGTTATGCTCAGGTGTTTCCCTTTCCCAGCGAACCTCTTCTCTATCAGCCCCTGCTCCCTGTTGCCATGCAAGAGCCTGCGCTTTCTGTTCCTCAATCAAGGCCTTACTAGACTCCATCAGTCTCTTGCATGGCTACCTGTCGCTGGACCCTATCATTGTGCTGACAGAGAGCCTCATTTTCTCTCTCTGCTTCCTGGTTTGTCCTGGAGTACTGGGCCAGTATTTGCTGCAGGAGGGTTACCTCCTGGGTCCCGTCCCGACTGGCCTGCTCTTTTCTTGCCAGAGCATCTTCCACCCTCCTGGTGTGCTCTAACAAGTTTTGATGCTCTTTTTGGAGGTCACCCAGTCCCTGGAGGGCCAGGTGATTTTCTTCAAGTTTCCCTTTTAAGTGACAGACTTCCTGGCCTAAGGTATCCCTTTCCTGAGCAAGAGACTTCCTCTGTGCAAAAAGGTCGTCCCTCTGTCTTTGAAGGGCACCAGCTTTCTGGCGCTCTTCCTCAAATTCAGCCTGGGTGTGCAGGTCTTTCAGAAATAATGTATTGCTCTCTGCCTTCCCCCTATCTAGGTGGCTTCGCAGGGTGACTACCTGCTCTGCGCATGCCCTATTGAAATCCAGTTGTTGCTCCAGCTTTTTCTGGCTCTGCAGTAGGAAGTCCAAACCTTCTTGATACTCCTTCTGCAAGCCCAGAATTCTGGTATCCTGGTCTGCCTTTTCCTGTTGCAGGATACCCATGTCCTCTTTTATTTTAATTAGATACTGCCTACTTTCATTTTCTGACTCCTGGCTCCTCTGCAGCCTGTGCTCAGAAGAGTCCAGATCAGATTCGGCCTTCTCTAATGCCAACAGTTTCCTACTTGCCAGATCTTGGCCTTCATCACATTTGTCCTGTATGGCTCCCATATATAAATATAAATATGCCGCTACCCTGGCAATCTTGTGCTCATCCTTGGCCTTAGGGGCCATATATAGTTCACTCAGGGCCACATCCAAGGGACCCTGATCTCTCCAGTTATCTAACCCAGTTGCAGTGACCTGTTGTGTGATCGCCTGCAACCACACATTCTGGTCCTGCTCAGTCCACTCACCTCTCACAAATAACTTATGTAAAAGGTGTTCTCTAGCTATCTTGATGTCTACCAATCTCGCCATTCTGGAAATTGATTTCCTTCCTGACTTACAGAAGTTTTTTATTCTATTTTGCAAAACAGACCGTTTCCTGAGAGTGTTTCCTTTTGAGGGGTGCTTTTACAGCATAACACAGCGCGGTAGCCCAACAGGATTTATGTATCCTATTAGCTAGCACACTGTATTAAGCGGCACAGGTGGTAGATCTAATCCAGAAGTCCCGCGACAAGCCCCCAATTTGTAAGTGACTTCAATCCGGCACTCCAACTAAGTCAATGCTTAGTATGGGATGCCCAATGGAAGCCCTTATTTATATATTTTTATGTCAAAGTTCTTTAAATCTGGATGATGAACCCTTATACAACGCCCCTCTCTTTGAATCTCCCCGACCTCACTGAGCCAAGAAGTAGGTTTGTTTTGCAAATTAAAAGGTTTATTTGAAGAATCGAACAATATATATATCACACTGTTATGAATAGGAATAATATCTGAATAGCACACTTATGAATATGAACGGTGATCAGCAATGGGTAATATTACAATATCCACAATCTCTTTAAATAGTTAGGAGTAGGAATAGGAGAATAAGGTAGCAGAGAATACTTTGCATGGGTTCAAGGAAATGCAAGACAGGAAAAATGCAACATAGAAACAAAACACACAGGTTTCAGGAATACAATCAACGATGCAGTTCAATCCCAGTTCCCCCAGCAAGCTTAGAGAGAACAGGTATGATTTAAAACGGGCAAAAATGCTTTTGAATGTGATTGGCAATGAAAGGGAAAAATGCTAAAAATGAATTTAATTCACTAAAGGAGATTCAGGATAAGCGATAGTTACTTTGGATTGGTTCAGGTCAACACTAGCAATGATTCATGAATGATTATCAGATTGAAAACGAAATTCAGCAGTTGAAAACAAGAAACAGCTATTTTGACATGTGGTGAAATGGAGCTAAATTGCAATTCGCTGCAACTTTTCTGAGTGCGGGAAACGCGATTTCGGAAAAACTATAAGGAAGTGGAATGTTACAGAGGTTTTTGTGAAGGTAGATTTTTCAGAAACAAAGTCAAGATTCAAAATGACAGACTGCGCTTTACAGATTATGAATCAATATGGACTTATACTAAGGGCTATGAAACTACAAGATACCCAACGGGACAACCACCAGAAACAGGGCGCCTTCCGCTCTGATTGTTGTGCGTCAAGACACTTGAAAAAATGTCAGCGCATAGATGATTATCGCTACAATTTATCAAGAATTATGTGGAGGAGAGAAGAATTTAGGATAGACAACAGAGGTTCTATAATGCAGTTCTGGGCAGATTGAAATGGATGGAATGGGATTACTTAAACTAAGAGATTGGTTATGTACAGTTCTAGACTGGATACTCAGTCCTATGACTTGGGAATGGAGTGGGCCCCGTCAAAGATCTGATCAGGGGTTTGGCTGGGATTCTCTCTCGCCACCGGACAGGTCTCAGGCACTCTGGTCTCAGCACGGCACTGCGGTCTGCGTGGCCTCTTGGACTGGATCTGACGGGTTCTGGGTTACAGCTCTGCTCTGCGGGTCTGGATCTTGGTTCTAGCACAGGGTTCTTAGCTAGAACAGCAAACAGCTCAGCAAGGCTGTTGGATTTTGGGAGGCCCCTTGGAAGTTTAGGGGTTAGAAACAGGTTGCTAGGTTCTGCAGGCCTGTTGAGAAAGGTTCAGCTTTTGGGTTAGGCCTAACTGCTTCAAAGTTCTAGAGTTGGGTTCTAGAGTTTGGTTCTGCATCTATGTCTGGAGCTTTGTCTGGATCTTCTTGCAGGGTGCTTCGCCAAGAAATCGGTGAGTAGTGGAAAAGTGTGTGTCCTATCTGTCCTCAGCAGTCCCTATTTATGTATTTCCAAAGTGGGTGGGGAGGCAGATTCTACAATGCCCAACCCTCTAAGGATCTGATAGGTTAGAGGATTCCCTGTCCCCTGATTGGAGAAAGGATCAGCATGTCATCCTGTGTCATCTTTATGGCTTGGGGGAAAAAACTCCCCTTTGTCTCTGTACAGTATATCTTATTTTTCATAAAACACATTTACAATATACACAACTTACATAAATTACATGACAGATTGCCTAAGGTACATTTCTGTTCAACTCTCATCTTCCTAAGAGCTTTGGTTCAGAAATGACCACTTTTTGCACTTTTGGTGGGTTTCTCAATATTATTTCTGCACCAATTTTTATCCATGCATTCACACCCCATCTGGGCACATTTCTGTATTTTTTATATGTTCATAGCATAAACACAGTGGCTACAATATGAATAATTCCGGGGTTTGGTCTCAGAACATTGCACGGAGTCCAGCTTAGTCTTAAACTGTGAGCACATTTTTCCTTTTAACAATCTCAAAGTTTCCCATTTTTTTCAGTTCAGTGCAATTTGTTATAAGCATTTTTCTAAAACATACATTTGCTGTGCTTTCTGAATCCACACAATGGTTTGTCTCCGCCTCCAAGGTCTGGGCTGACTCAGAGGTCACATGTCTCTCCTTCCTGCCAGCAGTTCGTTCTCAGTCACACCCCAATTAGCATTTTCTATTCAGCCCAAGGATTCCTTTGTCTGCACTGAGAGCAACAGGCCAGGGTGCCACTCCCAGTTCATTTTGACACCAGCCTGTCAATCTCTTTGGTAAGGGCAGGGGGAAGTCTCCTTTGTCCAGGGAGAAGGTGTGGAATTCGTTTGAACACAGTGTGGGAAACTTTTAACTATGAAACCCAATGTCTACAAATTGTCTTTTCTTATAATATAACTCACATTTTTAACACATATTAAACCATTTCTTGCTTCAAGCCTTTTCAGAATATAGTTTTAAATTATATCCACCTCTTAGGCTTCTGATAGCAAGTCTTTCTTTGGCATAGTTTGGGCTCAATGTACAACTTTACACAAAATGGTTTTAAAACGCCGGCTTCTGGTAGAGGTGAGTAATGGTATTACACCCATTTTTGACAGGTTTCTTCCAGCAAGCAATCCTCAAAAGTGAACTTTGTTCAGATATAGATACACTTCTGTGGACCTTATATTTATGTAGATTCTTTCAGGAGAATGATGTTGACCACCCAACAAAGAGGTTGGATCTTTTTGAGTGGTTTGTGAGCCATGATTTCTACAAATTTGACACCAAATAAAAACAGATTTTTGAAAACCGCTTTGTTTCTTTTGCAATGATTTTGCTCAGTGAGCAGCCAAATGATGGGTTTTGGCAGTGGTCTCCTGTGTTACCAGTGACATAGGCACAAGTAGATAGTGGCCTATTTTTCAGGTTTTCACTGCGCACTTTCGGATTATTTCTGGAGAGCAGCATACTTTCCGGGGGCATTATGATGTTTCTGCTGCCAGCAATGCACAGTGATGTTGCAGGGCTTGGATCAGTGGGTTAAGACATCCCACAACGAAGACAGTAATCTAGATCTAGCTCGTCTATGGCGATCCACCTGAGCCTTGTTGAAAGGGGACTGCAATGGTTCCCGATGTTTATCGCGCCCAATGCCCGCAGAGGCATCATCGAGGATGGGGAAGGCAACCGGTGATGTCACTTCTGGGAGTGCCTCGACGAGGACGAGTGGCGGGAACCACTCCGGGACCTAGATCCCCTGGATTCCTTCCGACGGGGAGAGTCACCCTCGAGTCGTCGGTGGAAAGACCTGTAGACATTTTGGTTTTAGGAGGTTTGGAAAGCCGACCTACCTGCAACTTCCCCTTACACTCCCGCAAGGCCTTGGCAGTCAACGACTGCCACTTGAAGCAGTCGTCGGTCTCATGGCTTTCGCCCAGACACCACAAGCAGATGGAACAAGCTACTTACCTGTAACTGTTGTTCTCAAGCATGGGTCTGGCATGGATTCACATGCTCATGAATATAAGAATACATAGCAGTACACATGCACAACCACGGGAGGTGGCAAGGCTCAACATTAAGCATGACATAAAACTCAACATTAAGCATCTCTTACCTCCCCCACCAGGCTCACCTTAAGCGAACAGGTTGCGCAGCACTGCCTGGCCGACTCTGGACTCCTCCCTGGAATCCCGGTCGATGCAGTAGAATCTCGTGAAGGTGTGCATCGACCTCCACGTAGCAGCCCTGCAGATGTCCAGCAGGGGCACACCAGACAAGAACGCTGTGGTAGCAGCGATCGCTCTGGTCGAATGGGCTCTTGGACGGCCAGGCAACGGTCGGTTTGCCAAACGATGACAATGCATGATGCAGCCGGAGAGCCATCTGGAAATGGAAGGCTTCGAGAGAGCCTTCCCTTGGTTCACAGGTCCAAAGTTCACAAACAGCTGTGATGTCTTCCGAAAACTCTTTGTTCGGTCCACGTAGAACTTCAGCGCTCTAGCCACATCCAGCGAGAACAGGTAGCACCAAGGGCTCGTTGAGGTGGAAGTCCGACGGCACCTTGGGCATACACGAGGGGTGCGTCCTTAGCGCCACCCTCGTGTCGTGAAAAGTCAAGTATGGAGGCTTGCAGGATCGGGCCTGGATCTCTCCCGCTCGCTGTGCGGAGGTGATGGCCACAAGAAACGCAGTCTTCCGCAACAGGAATTTCAGCGGCGCCGAATGCAGGGGCTCGAATGGCGCCCCCATGAGCCTGGTCAGCACCACGTTGAGTTCCCACGCCGGGGGAGGGGCCTTCACCGGCGGGAACGATCGGAACAGTCCCTTCATAAATTCCTTCACCAGGCGATGGGACCACAAGGATGCCCGTCCTGTGGTTCTGGTGTATCGGGAGATGGCAGCTAGATGTATCTTGATGGAGGCGTGAGCCAGTCCAGCCTTGGCCAGCAACAGTAGGTACGGCAGCACTTGGGGGCCGTAATCCGTAGAGGGTTAATCTTCTGTGCACGGCACCAGACAGAGAACCTCTTCCACTTATGTCCGTAGCACTTGAGAGTTGAGGACGCCCTGGCTTTTGCAAGGACCTCTCTGCAGTCAGCCGGGATAACATACCCTCCAAACTCTAGCGCTGCAGGAGCCAGGCCTGCAAGTTCAGCGACTCCGGGTCGTGATGAAGTATGGCGACTCCCTGTCTGGAGAGAAGATCCGCGTCTGCCGGCAGCTTGACTGGTGGGGACGCTGACAAGTCCAGAAGGTCCGGGAACCAGATCTGCCTCGGCCACGCGGGTTCGACCAGGATCATCCTGCACCGGGACCTCTTGAGCTGGTTGACGAGTCAGAGCAGCAACGGCAACGGAAGGGAACGCATAAAGGAACAAGCCTTCCCAGGGGAACGAGAAAGCATCGCCCATGCTCCTTGGCTGGGGGAACCTGCTGGCGAACCTCTGGCACTTGGAGTTCGTCGCTGTCGCGAACACGTCGATCTGGGGTTTTCCCCCATCGTCGGAAGAGTCGATCCACTTGATCCTGACGTAGTTCCCACTCGTGGCACGAGCGCAGCTCCCTGCTGAGTGAGTCGGCGATGGTGTTTTTTATCCCTGCCAGATGAAAGGGCACCAGAAACATCCCTTGGGCGACGGCCCAATGCCACAGATCCTGGGCTTCCTTGGAGAGGGCTGGAAATCTGGTTCCTCCCAGCTTCCGGATGTAGAACATCGTGGGGGTGTTGTCGGTGAAGATTCTCACCACCTTGCCCTTGAGGGACGGGAGAAAGGACCAGAGGGCCCAGAACACTGTACAGTGCTCCAAGATGTTGATGTGGAGCGTCTTCTCCTCCGGGAGCCAAAGGCCTCTCGCGTGAAGTTCTCCGGTGTGCGCTCCCCACCCTTCCAGGGAGGCATCCGTCATCACCGTTATCTGGTGGGATGGGGTCTGAAAGTCTGTGCCCGCCGCCAGATGAGCGCGGGTGCCCCACCACCAGATCGCTCGTCGGAAGGTCTCGTTGAGTGGGATCCTGTCCTCGAAGCTGCCCGTCGCTTGGATCCAGTGGGAGTCGAGGAACTCTTGCAGAGGGCGCATCCGCAGCCTGCACAGGCGCACGAGATATATGCAGGAGGACATTATCCGTGGAGGGACTTGATGGACCTCACCCTGGCCACGTCTGTGGCCAGCAGGCGCTGCACCTTGCCCAGGATGGCCTTTGTCCTTTCTTCCGACGGTGAGGCCAGGTGCACCACTGTGTCGAGCTTTGCTCCCAGAAACAGTGCGACTTGCGACGGGACCAGGTGGGATTTGGGAAAGTTGATGGAGAATCCCAGGTCCGAGAGCAGCTGGACGGTCTCTGCTGTGTGATCTACGGCGAGCTCCCTTGTCACTGCTCGGATGAGCCAGTCGTCCAGGTAGGGGTAGACGTGGATCCCCTGCAGGCGCAGCTGCGCTGCCACCGGTGCAAGGCACTTGGTGAACACCCTGGGTGCCGACTTCAATCCGAACGGGAGTGCCGTCCTTGGACCACGAACCTGAGGAACTTTCGGTGACCTTTCAGAATGGGGATGTGGAAGTACGCATGCTCCAAATCCAACGACGACAGGAAATCGCCCTCCTCCAGCTGTCCCAGCACGTGCTGGTGGGTGACCATCTGGAATTTCTGTGCCTTGATGCATTTGTTCAGCCGTCGCAGGTCCAGGATGGGGCGCCATCCTCCTGTCTTCTTTTTTACTATTTAATACCTTGAGTATACTCCAGAGCCCCGGAGCTTCTTCGGGACGAGCTCGATGGCACCTTTTCTGAGCAACGCCCTCACCTCCAAGAGTAGTTGAGGGACGTGATTTTCCTTCCTGACCATGGGTGGAATGCGGGGGCACTTTTTTAGAAATTCGAGGGCATGCCCCTGGGCCAGGGCGTCCAGCACCCAACGGTCGGTGGAGATGGACTCCCACACGCTGACGAACTTCGCCAGCCGGCCTCCCACTGGGGTTCTTCGGTGGGGGCCCGACCCCGCTGTCGGTTCAATGTTGCTTGGCGGACACCTTGCTGCCTTGGCATCCCTGGCGACGACGGCAGGGTCCCCCCGACTTGCCTCGTCCTCTATAGGCTTCCTGCGACGAGGAGCGGGCCGCTTGGCGGTACGTAGAGGAGCCACTGCCGAATCCCTTGGAGGCACTCTGCTTGCCTACGGCGCTCCGAAAGGATGGCCTCTGTTGCCGGAGGACGCCTAGAGCCCTAGCAGTCTCTGTGTCCGCCTTGATGGCTTGGAGGGACTCATCCACCGTTTTCCCAAACAGGTTGTTCCTGTCGAACGGCATGTCCAGCACCTTGGCTTGCACATCCTGGCGGAAATCCGTCGCCTTGAGCCAACCTCGTCGTTAAAGGCAAACGCTGTTGCCTAGCTGGCGGAAACCGGTGTTGGCAATGTCCGTTGCCACCATAATGGCGTCGTCCGACGCCACTTCGCCTTCTTGCAAGATCTCCAGGGCCTCGCCCCTCTTGTCATCCGGTAGGAAGTCCAACAGGGGGGTGATCTTGAGCCATAACTCCCTGCCGTAGCGGGCCACGATCGCGAGGGCGTTGGCTGCCTTAATCGTTGTTGCCGCCGCCGACGAGATAACTTGTCGTCCCATTGCGTCCAGCTTCTTCCCTTCGCCGTCCAGCCGCTGAGACGACCGAGTCCGGGGTAGGTTGTGCCCAAAGGCGCAGAAGGGCCACGTTGGGGACCCGGTACTTCTTCTCGTACCGATCCTTCTTGGCAGGCATCGTCGAAGGGTTCTTGAGAAGGGTGACACCCTCGCACCAAATGTCATCCAGCAGAGGCACGGCGAGGAATGACTTCCTCCTGGCCTCGCGCCATTGGTAAAGGAAACCTTCCTTCTTCTTCTCCTCGGGACAGAGCTGAAAAAGCTCAGATGCCCTGGCGATCATTGCGTGGAAAGATCCAATCTCATCGTACGGGGAGGCCCGGGCTGGTGATGGGAGCTCTGTCCCATCGTCACCGCCGTCGTCGGTACCCGTCGTGGCCGTGTCTGTTCCCGTGTCATCCCCAGGGACGGGGGACGTGGGTAAAGGCCGAGCAGGCCGCGAGGGCTGAGAAGGCGGGGCTGGGTGGATCCGTCTTCTCTTTTTCGGGGGGCTTCCCAACGGGACCGGCTCTGGTTCCTCCGCCTGACCTGGTACTGGGTCCTCTGTCGGTGGTAAGGGCAATCTCGTCCTTATCTCTGAACATAAGGATTGTATCGCCAACAAAATGGCTGCCGAGTTATCCTGCGGCTCCGGAAACGACAGGAGCAACGGCTGACTAGGACCCTCGCCAGTGCCGCTGTCACTTTCATCGTCACCCTCGTCGGGATCCCTCCCGGGGCGACGGGCCTCCTCGACACCCTTGTCGAGGCCCTCTAGGACTTCTGCCAACTCCTCCTCGGATGTTGTGTCCGTGTCCACAATGGCCACGCCCCCCCTCTTTTTCCGCCGGGGTCTTCACGGGGGTCTTTTCGATAGGTCTAAAAGAGGCTTCCCTCTGCGGAGGCAGGGAGACTCTGGGCCCCGAGGTCGCCTCCACTGGTGTAGCCTCCACAGGCTGCGCCAGGGCCGCCGCGACTCCCTCGATAGAGGCCTTGGCCGGGTGAATCAAGGCCTTCACCGCCTTAGGCGCGTTTGAGGCCTTCACCTTGGGGGGAGGGTCACCGCCTCGCTCCTCCTCGGCCGAATCCTTCGAGATCGACTGGGGCCTCTCCAGAGGCTTACCCGGGTTCTCGGATTTCCTCTTCCCCGAAACAGAGCGTTGGCTCGTGGTTGATGGTGCCGGGGAAGGTGCGCCCTGCCTGGCAGCCGAAGAGCCCGACCGTTCGGTGCTCCTGGTGCCTGCGGACTCGCAGTGCTTTGCCTTCTGTTGGGCCCCCGTTGCCGGGGCGCCCTCACAGGACTTGGAAGACCGCTCGGATTTCTTCTTCTCACCTGACAGACTCCTTCCTTCCAGCCAGTTGGAGAGACGAAGATGTCGGTCCCCGATGGTCCATTCCGACATGTTCCTGCAAAACGCACAGTCCTTCTCCACGTGCACATTGTCCTCATGAAGGCAGTAGAGACATTTCGAATGCTCGTCCTCCTTGAACACATTCTGTAGCTGGTATCCAGGGCAGACTCTGAACAGCTTTCCGGGTGTCGAGCGTCCTTTCTCCTGGGCCATGTTCGGGTAGGCCGCAGAAACTTCTGGAATCCTCCAAAAAGCGGAACTTGACAAAATCTTCACCCTTGAGGGGCCTAGAAAAATCCGACATGGATCCCCGTTAATCGGATGTAGAGACGGTGGAGCTTGAGGCTCTATTTGACCGAAAAATTAGAAATTCTCTTTGAAAAAGCGCAAAAGTGCAGCAAAAGCTCGAGAGCTAAGCACGAGGACTCCCAACACTTGAGCGTGCGGTAAAAATCTGGAGATGGCTGCCAGAGGCGGGGCTTAGGGAGAGGGAAGTCATTGGCTGGGGGCAGTATGACCCAGAGACCAGTGATTGGTTACTACTGAGAAAGACAGATCAGAAACTAAACTGATACTGATTTTTTCTTTACCGAGGATTCCCAGCCTGACGATGGGGAATATTCATGAGCATGTGAATCCATGCCAGACCCCATGCTGGAGAAACAAGCAGATACAGTGTGGGTCTGTGATGGACATTTTGGACTTACAGTCCCGGAACGTCTTAAAAGCAGACCGCAGAGTCGGTGGGGTAGAAGACGAAGACATTTTCTAGAAGAAGATAACACGAGGCACGCCTAGTTCTCGAAGCAAACACGTTTGAGGAAAAAACCGAACTGAGGCTATGGGCATAGTGCGTACTTCTTATAACCTCTGATGACGTCACCCTCGAGGGAGGCCTTCGAGTGACATTGACCCAATGCCATCAAGCGCAACAAGACAGAAACAACAAGTAACAGCTAGGCATAAGTAATATGCGAGGAGATAAGAGCCATTCATGCAAGTAGCTAAGCTCAAAAGTAGGTCTTGAGTTTCCCTTTGAAAATGTCAAGGGACTCAATACAGCGCATTTCTAGGGGCAGGTCATTACAGTCCTTCGGTGCAATAGCATAGAAGGCAGCATTGGCGACTTTCACCGTCCTACATCCTGGAATAGCCAGATAGTTCTGCTGGCTAGATCTAAGTAGTCTAGTTTGAGTTTTATTAGTAAGAAGTTCTTGCAGGTAAAGGGGCATTTTTCCCTGAAGACACTTCTGCATAATGGTGAGGATACGAAAGAGTATTCGTGATGGGATGGGTAAACAATGTAGGCTCTGACTAGCATCAGTGACATTTATTCTCCGGTCAAGCCTCTTTACCACTCTCACTGCACGATTTTGGACCACTTGCAGTTTATTGCATGTGGTTTTATCAATGCCTAGCAAAAGGCTAGAGCAATAGTCAATCGTTGCGCCTATAATTGCACATGCAATTGATTCTGCGCTCTTTTGCGATATGAATGGTCTGAGATGAGCAAGTAATTTTATATAGTAGGCACAAGATGATATCAGACTGCTTACATGTGGTTTCATGGTCAGATGTTGGTCAAACACTACTCCCAAAGTTTTTACTTTTTTCAAAGGGGCGATTATTGTAGCTCCTAGTGCAAAGTTCTCATAGTTGGGGCCGTGTTTCTGTATAGTATGAGGTGAGCCGATGACCAATAATTCGGTCTTCTCTCTATTAAGCGCTAGCTTATTAGTGATCATCCAAGACTCCACTAGGGAGTAGATCTTATTGATCAGGAGAATGTCTGCATCATAGTTGCCAGTTAATGGCATGACACATTGTGGGTCATCCGCATAGTTCGTAAATATCACTCCCTCATGAGTCAACATAGCAAATAAAGGAGCAGTAAATATGTTGTATAAGCACGGTGATGTACAAGCACCCTGTGGTACTCCCATGGCAGCTGATTCAGCTTCCTTAAAGAATACCCTGCTTTCTCGATTGCTAAGAAAAGAGGAGATCCAGTTGACCGCTACAGGTGAAAAGTGCGCTACTTCCCTCAGCCTGGTGGACATGATGCTACGGTCCACCAGTTCGAAGGCAGCCGGGAGATCGAGTAGCATCAGCAGGGAGGCTTCTTGTTTATCCAAGCGCACAAGGAGCTTGGATTTAAATTCTAAAAGAGCTGTCTCTGTGCCAAAGCCCACTCGAAAGCCTGACTGATGGTAATGCAGGACTGAGTATTTATCCAGATGTATAGCTATTTGCTCATAGGCTACACGATCCAAAATTTTCAAAAGAAAACTGGTGTTAGTAATTGGTCTATAATTTTTTGTGAGGTTCACATCATGGCCAGGTTTTTTTATGATCGGCATGACCCAGGCATCTTTCAATTCCTGAGGGACGCTCTCAGTATTCAGTGAGGCGTTAATAAACATACATATTGCATTAAGCAGAGTGGGTGGGCATGTTTTAATCATCATGGCTCTGTGAATATCATTTTTACATTTCGTAGTTTTGAGATGATTAATTATTCTAGCCAATTCAGTTATGGTAATTGGTGTGAAATCAAAAACGGGAATATCAGGACATCTTATGTAGGACTCCTGAATTCCTGAGGTCTTATCGTAGAGGTTGAGTTTTTTCATATTTATGTCTTTAAGGATGTTATCAAGTTTATCTTGCATGGCTTTTTGCATAGTGTTACACCAGGCGCTGTCCTTGTTGACCAAGTCTTCATCCATACCGCCAGTGCATTCCTGCTCCTTCAATATTTTAAAAAGTTCTTTAGAATCTGATTGGGCCTGTGTAATTCTATTATTAAATGAATCTTTTTTTGCCTCAATGATGGCTGTTCTGTACTTTTTAGCTGCTGTTTTATAGACTATTAGAGATTCTGGAGTTCAAGTAGATTTCCATATATGAAAGCTTTTGAGAGTATATGATTTTAGGCTTTGGAGTTCAGGGGAAAACCTTAAGTTACATTTGGTGCCTTTCTACTGTTTTTTTTAATTTTTGATGTTACTAAGATATCGGCGGCTGTGCACAAAGTGTCTAATATAGTTTTAGCCGATGCCTCCGGCATATGCCTTTTAGAAAGTTTGTTTAGCGATGTAATTAGAGTATCCAGCTTAGTTGCTGTAATATTTTTAAGGTTGCGTGCAGATAAATCTTTATCCTTATTAGGTTTCTTTTTCTCAGTGAAGCTAGAAGTAATGTTAAATTCCACAAAAAAAAAATATGCCTGAAGACCTTGTTAATGGCCCGAGTGAAGCGAGGTCCTTCAACGAGGTATGAGGGACCATAACGCCCAGTATGGCCAGAGCTGCAGAACACTATAAGAACACCCTCAGTGTTTAAAGTACAATAAATAAAACCTGTTCAATTGAAGTGCAAAAAATGTCAAAATGGTCAATAAAGGTTGCAGACATGTATTTACCATTTTGCAAATTTTTGTACTTCAGTTAAACAGGTCTAATCTTTTTTTATAGGGTGGTGTAAGGTGATTGGGCGGGAGGAGTATGATATTAAACAGAGATCAGGTTTGTATGCCTGGCCAGTGTTTGAATTAAGGAAATTTCAGGTGTTTTTTTCCCTTACATAAACATATGCTTCAAATTAATGCACAGTAAAACACAGTACCTCTGCATATAAATTACCTTAGTGTGCTACTTGTTTGTTTGTTTATTATTTATAGGGCGCCCAAAACCCGTAGGTAGCTGGGCACACAGCTTATCAACAATACTTAGAGCTTGGTTACAGTTTGCTTAGTTACAGTTGCTTAGTTACATACATTATATGCAGTATATCCATTATATACATTCATTACATACAATGTAGACAAGTACATAGGAAATTAGTAGGCATCGCTACACAGTAACAGTAGTTAATAGTCAAGATGAGGGCAGGACATAAGGGGGGGTTGTGCGTTTAGAGGTCATTGTGACGTAGCCAGGTGCGGGTATTGCGTATAAAGCTGTTGTACGTCTTGTCCCTTCTTAGCTCAACTGGTAATGCATTCCAATGCTTAGCTGCTTGTACAGGGAAACTGTTGCCTCCTGTTTTTATTAGATGGAATCTGGGTATTTGGAGGCAATAGGAGTTGGCAGTCTTGGTGGGCCGAGCAGATGATTTTCTTGTTATTCTTTCCTTAAGGTAAGGAGGGGCTGCATTGTTTAGGCATTTGAAAGTTAGTGTAACGATTTTGAGGAGGATCCTATCTCTCATTTTTAGCCAATTATGGTTTCTCCTAGCGTTTGAGATATGCTCTCTAGTAGGGAGTTTCAGGGCTGTTCTGAGCGCATTATTTTGCAGGGTTTGTAATTTGTTGATCATTTATTTATTTGGTCATGCGTATAATGCGTTGCAGTAATCCAATTTTGATAGGATGTGGGCATTGCCTAGGGTGATGCAGCTTGCTAGAGATAGGAAGGGTCTGCATGCTTTGATAATTTTGCCAGTGTAGGTGGTGGATGAGGCCAGGGAGTTTGGGATAGCGTGGAATCCAGGTAGAAGCCAAGTGTCTTCACTTCTTTGGCGAATGAGATTATATTGAAATCGATGTTGAAGGCGCTGTAGTTAGTGTCCAGTTTTTTAAAGTTGTTAGGGGAGCCAAGGATGAGGATCTCGTTTTTTTCGTTGTTCAGGCAGAGGCCGTGGGTTGCCATCTATGCCTGAATGAGGATGTAAATCTTGTTTACTAAGGCTGTGTCCGCAGAGAAATTGCAGATAGGGGAATGAGGGTCTGGGTGTCATCTGCATAATTTGTGTGGGTGACACCCAGTCTGACCAATTTGTTGAATAAAGGCTTAGTAAAGATATTATGCATAGTTGGCGAGACACATGAGCCCTGGGAGACTCCACATGTTGTTTGAATTGGGTCAGCTGAAGTTAGGGTGGAAAAGACTTGCATGCTTCTGTTGTCGAGAAATTTGTCTGCTGTGGTTTACCATTATCCTTCCCATATTATGCTGCTCCAAACAACGTGAGGTGAGGGCAAGGTTCCCAGTCTTCTCACTGCAGTGAAATGCCACGTTCCATGAGAAAGAAAACAGAAGCTTTTCTTTATCGCTGCTTTTACAATCATTGAAACGCTTTCCATATGCAGCCAAAGGGGAAAGCGTTTCTTGGCTTGCAATCAGTCGGTGGGGCTTGTAATCAGTCGGTGGGGCTGTGTTGCACACATTGGTCTTGCAAAGTGTAATTTAGATCAGAAAGATTACACGGAGACCAACGCGGCAGCGGGAACAGGTCAGCAATTACACTAGTAATTGCGGGCTGTATTAAATCTGAGGACTATACCAGTTTGTATAGCCCGCAGATGGACCAAACACAACCCTCAAACACCCTCTAGGGTGTTCTAATACAGTGTGTCCGTGTGTGTGAGACTCAAAGAGCAATGTTCTTTTTAACAGAACGGAAGTATCCTAGTTTTCCTTGTGAGGTCCGGTCCCACTTGGATGTACGGTTCCCATAGCCTTTATATTGGCAATTTTGAACTTAACAGTGCATAAGAAAAGTAAATGGTGTGCAGCTATCCACGAACCAAATCCCAAAGTTACCCGTAAATCACTTCTTCCTTTGCCTTAGTTTACTTATCTGCCAAGCATGGAAGCGCTTGGAAGCGAGATACCTCTGCTGGTGTTTTTTCTGTTTTGCTGCAGCCCTCCATGCAGGCATACTTTGTTATTTGCTGGGGCCACCTGTGCCTTACTTGCAGTGCTCCCAATGCCTGCCTGTTAATGGCCATGCTGGCAAATCTCTGCTGTATACAAAAACTGAAAAGGCTGTTATGCACTGAATTCAAATACAATCTTTTGTCCAAGTGTTTTATCTCAGCTTCTTAATATAAACCTATATTAAACTACCACAACTTCTTTCCAAGCATATACCTTCTTTTACCTGCCATTGTATTATAGTGATAAATCCCACATTAGCGAGGCAGGGGGGCACCTTTACTAAGGGGTTGGGGACATTTACGACCTGCATTATGTCACTCCCGTACAAAGGGATGAGTGCAATTAGTACCCTGGGGCCTCAATTCTGGATGCCAATAGTGTATTTTTACAAAAATGAAACTAGTCCCTTTACTAAGCTCTCAATTCACACGCTTTTGGCAGGTGCCATCTGCCAACACCCCTATACGCCTATTCACTTCAATGGGCTCTCAACTGCACCCCCCACCCCCAAAAATCGGCTATGGTCACCCACCTTGGAGACAGAAAAGGTTGAGAGCTATGGGTAAAAGAGGTCAGGCGATGTGGGCTCTGTGGGGCACTCGGGGAAGAGGTTGGGGGATTTCAGAGAGTTTGGGGGGCATGAGAGATAACAGGCCCAGGGCTCTGGCTGAAGTGGAACATGGCAGACAGGGAAGGAGAGGCAGAGGTGTCGAGGAGAGAATGCGTCTGGTGCCAGATACTGCCTGCACTCCTGGCCACCTGAAAGGCTGGCACCTCTCACCCAGGCGCTAATAGCAATAGAAAACCTGCAGATGCAGGGAATGCAGGGTTAAATGCTAGCTTCCCTTTTCAAACAGGGCTGCACGTCATTATTCAGCATTATTTATTTAGATTAAAAGCAGTGTGGCATACATAACAAAATAATAATTATACAAAATAAGGTGGGAAAAGCGAAGAGGAAGACAAATGTGATTCAGTGGGATAAAAATGCATTAATTTTCGCATACACTTCCTTTTACATGGCATAAAAGTGGTACTACCCAGGTGCTGTACCTCAGTGTGTCCCAGTGCCCACCCTCAGGTAAATCCAAGTCTGTACATACAAGAAAGATGGCACATCAAAACCCAGTTAAGTTTTGCAAGCAAATGGTACTCTTCATAATTAAAGCGGAAATTCCATCCTTCAGGTTAACAGTGCTGTTTAGGAAATACCAAAGTTTATGATTTAAGCAGAACTTTGTTAATCCCTGTTAATCATAAAATAGAAGATTCAGACAACCGCCAATGTTTTCCCATAAACCCATTTGGGTCTGGTATGGTTGGCTGATATGCAATCTGTGACCTTTAACAAAGGTAGGGTCTAAACTTCGAGCTGGTGTGTGAGAAGATGCATGACTTCACATTTGCAAACTTCGTGAAATTTGTGAAATTGTCCAGTAACCTTCACATAGTTGCAATGTTCCTTTTATTAAAAAAAACAAATTTTAAGATGCAGTTCTATGAGGTGAATCGCCCATACCACAGAACATCGCAAAACTATTTATATACCTTTGCGATTAAAAATCTCGCATTTTCTTAAACCATAAAATTGTTGTAACAGTAAAAAGGCCCACATCACACAAGGATTCCTTGATTTGTGCCATTGTTTTTTCCTTAGGAAATTCCAAGCAGTACTGAGATTCTCCTGCGTGGGGAAAAGTGCTATTTTAGATTAAACCTTTCACCTCCCCCAGCTTGTGGTTTCTTCCTACGTTGCAATGAGAGGGAGCATGAGCAGTTGGACATGGTTGGACTAAGGCATAAAATTGTCTCGGGCACCAATGAAAAAGTGGCCCACAATTGCAAATGGCAATTCATTCCTTTTGTGACAGACTGTTTGAATAGTTTTTTGATTAAATGTGATGCAAATTGTCCATTTTTTTAGCAACACTGGTCAAAACTACTAGCTGCTTCGTGAAGTAACTCATTAAACTAGCCCACAGTGGCATTTTATGTTTTTGGGTCGGCATTGCCCTTTAGGCCATGCCAAGCCTGCTGCGGGAATTTAAGGTTCCGCATGAAAAGTTCTATGTAATTTGTAAGGCAATGGAACATCTCATAGCCACACGCTGCCTTGGGCATGAGACGGCCATCGATATTTTACACAGGACAGTAAGTCTTGCATGAACTGGATCCTACTTGTAGGACAAGGAATTCTAAGATTATACCACTTTTGTTTCCCCCTTATATGAATTACCGGTTTTCACAATTTAAGAAACTGGCACAAAGAAAGCTAATTTGCAGATAGTACTCGCAATAGTTCGTCTCTGCATGTAAAAGTGATTTTCATTAAAAACAGCCAATCCAATTTTATGAGGACGTCAAGGCAAAAGGACTAGTGAATACAATTAAGTGTCTTGCAGAAAACAGGAAAAGCTCATTCAAAAATCTGCTTGCCCTCCACATCATGGCAGAGGATATGCTCTTATGACGATCTAAAATATTAGCTAAAATGGCATTTGCTAGCCTCTTGGCATCATAGGAATCTTAAAATGCGTAAATATTTCACAAGGCTAATACAAGTTAATAGTTGTGAGATTGCCCTGTCCCCATTACAACAAATGATTATTCTACAAATGGGGCAATGCTGAAGGCAGTTATTATGGTATTAATTCATGTTTGGTCGTTTTACCCCTCCTAATTGCCCCTGAATGTTAAGAGTCCAGCAATCGGAGGAGCTAGATATTTCAGAGTAAGTCTGGAGTGAGCAGGCTTCATGGTGGGTAAGCGACCTGGCTGCCACAGTGGTTTGCTTCATGTCCGAATACTATAACGCACCCACCCCCATCAGAGCAGTATGTCTTCCATTAAGTGCATTTTAATTATTTAAGCTGCTTCAAATACTTTTGCCTTGAATAATCCTCACAGCGTGAACAACAAAGGGCCATTTCTTTATTCCATTTGGCTGGACTTCACCCCTTAGATTTACAATTGTTGCACCAAAATAAAGGAACGGGTGACGACGATGGTCTGCAGCACCTGTTGCCCTAGCTACTTCACATGCCTTCTAGTCCGGTGATGAGAAGTAACCAATCACAGCACAGAGCAGGATATCCCTCGAGCTGATTCAGTGTTCTCCGTGAGTGGAGGCATCGTTGCCACGTGGTTTACATTCTTGATAAGAGCAACTTTGATTTTAATTCATTGTAAAACTCGGGCATGTTTTGCCAATCCCTTTCTTTACAGCTTTTCATCAGAGCGTTGAACAACTGTCCTGCAGGGGAAGAGAACAACATCCGGTTAAGCATGGCTCTGCATTTGGCTCATCCTTCAGGGGTCAAGTCCTAAAAATTAAAGTGGGGGTTGGGTTGGGGGGAGGGGACTCATCAGCAAGCGCAATGTGATGTGACGTCGCCAGAAATTAGCATGTCAAGGTGAAATATGCACATTTCATTAAACTGGCTTTGCATAACTACCGGAATTGAACAGGAGGAATGGCACTTGCCTTTCATAAAATCAACACACACACACAACCAAGAGAGGATATTTTCTTCTAATAGTACTTCTTTAAACGTGTGCATGTTTTAAACTCCAAGAACCAATACGAATGTTTTCCTTGGGACTTGCAGTACCGAAATGGGACATTACAACTTTAATTTGTTATTTTTCATCAGGTTATACAGTGCAATGGTGAAGTCTCCAGCTGACTGCAGTTTGATCCCCGAGGTCGGCTTTAATTCATAAATTCAAAAGAGGACATTCAATGTTGCTCATTTTAGCTGGGGGGACTGAGCTCCACCCTCTGAATAAAGTGGGTGGACTCCATGCCCCGCGTGTACCATCGACTTGAGCCTTGCCTCACTCTCAAATTGCGAACGAAGCCCATCGCCCAGGACAGGTACGATAACCTCATAAGAGAGGCGGAAAGCCCACCCTTCAACCTGAGCACCATGATGTGTTGACCCCGATTCCCTCCGGTGGCGTTTGAGCCTCGTCCCTCTGCTCTTGGTCAACAGCACCGAATAAGAGAGCCCCCCACCCCACCCCCAGCCAGAATGCATAAGAGATTTTTGGCAAGCTTGATTTTGCCAATATTACACACCTTACATATCTCAACTCAAAACAGTTTGTCTTTTAATAGGTTGGACTAAAACCATGGTGTGCTAATCTCTGTTAACAAAATATAAATGTTTATTTACATTGGAAAAATTAATAGAATGATCAAACTATAACGGTGGCGTAGCAAGAACACAGTCGACGATAAAGAATACTCTGGAATGATGAGCAATAGAAACACTTTTGTTGCAGGGCCAGGCACAGAAGAACGACCAGGAGAGAAATGGTGCCGGCATTGCTTTTATAAGCCTTTCCCCCAGGAGTGATTGTTGAAGCTTCTTGAATTTTAGCTAACAAAAAAGCCCCTGCACATAAAACACAGCAATGCATACCAGGCAGGATCTGCATCACCCCGCATGCGTCCCTCCCCTGGCTCTAGCAAGAAGGCTGCCTCCCACTGTGCTGGCTGTGCACACGCGATTTTCATCTAAAGGGCCACCACCCCCTTTCCTACCGAGATTTGTTTTGAAGTACGCTTTGAGGGAGAGGTACCATCCAACCGTTAACAAGGAACGAACAGGCCTTGTCAAATGAACGGGGATGGACACAATGCACGGCCCCTAGCCGTGCAACATCGCTGTGACCTGTTTCACCACTTTCTGAAGCCTCAACGGCCATTTCTCACATGGAAAGTTGAGGGCAAACAAGGCCTCATAACACTAAGCAAAGGCGGGAATGGATGTGTGGTGTAAAGAAGAGTGCTCTGACTAGCCTTACCTGCCCAGGATGTACATTTAGGGTTTTCCTTTGTCGAAACTGAAGTTGCTCAGAATGGACAACGAATCCCTGGACAAAGAACATGGACGCTTGGAGGCTATGTTCATTACCAAACCTTAAGGAGAGAAACTCCTATCCTGGGCTACATATTTTTTTATTTCAAAAACGGTAATACTAAGTTACTTACTCCTGTTCTCCAGCATTGGTATCTGTCATTGAATATTCACTGTTGTCAGGCTGGGAATCCTCAGTAACCTTCAGCAATCCTCAGTAACATTCACAACTAAGAGCCACATGTTGAGTAGGCGCGAGGGTCGCATGTGAATACCAATGCTGAAGAGCAGGAGTCACAGGTAAGTCACTTATTCCTTCTCTAGCATTGGATCTTTCATAGATTCAATGATGCTTGAATAGATTAGAAAGCAGTAAAAATGCATTAACATGCACATACATGAGGCTAATGGCTCACCTTAGGCAAACAGGCTTCGAAGGACTGCTTGCCCAACTCTGGACTCCACAGATTCCTTTCAATGCATTAGAACTTGGTGAAGGAGTGTGTACATTGCCATTCTTCTAGTTGAGTGGCGGTAGACGGGACTGCTCTCAAAGAATGTGCTGAGGGCTAACCAGGAAGCAGCCTGTTGGCAAGTTGATGACAGAAAGCAATACAAGCAGAGAGCCATCTGGAAATGGAAGTATTAGAAAGGCCCCTGACAGTATCCGCAGGTCCAAAGGCAACAGTTGCAACGATTTTCAAAAAGACCTGGTACGGTCAAAATAGTGCGTGAGGCCATCATGACATCTAGGGAGCAAATAGAGTGTTCAACAGGTGTCATCAGAAAGCTTACGAAAACAGAAGGACCCTGAGGTGAAAAAGAGGATGGTACCTTGGCATAAATGTAGGATTGGTCCAAAGGAGCACCTTGTCTTTGAGGAAAATAAGGTAAGGCAGTTGTGAGGAGAGTGCCATGATCTCAGCTACTCTCCTGGCTGAGGTGATAGTGCCTAGAAACGCTGTCTTCCAGGACACAAACTTAATACTGGCTTTATGCATCAGCTTGAACAGGGCCCCATCTATCTGGAGAGAAGGACATTCAGCTCCCAAGAAGGGGGGGAGGGCTATTGCACAGGGAGGAAAAGTCCAAAACAGTGCTTCATAAAATCCTTGACTAGCTTATGCAATCACAGCGTAGGTGCCACTGATGTGCGTGTGAAGCGGGAAATTGCACCCAAGTGAGCTTAGGTGGAAGAATGTGCATGGCCACTGGTACCCAAGGAGAGCAAGTATGGCAGGATTTGCTGTGGCTAGAAGTTAAGGGCATCCACCCTGTGACTGGAACACCAAACTGTGAACTGTTCCCACTTTTTATTGGAGCAGGAGGCAGCAGAAGGAGCCTGAGCCTTGGAGATGACAACCCTGCAATTCTGGGGCATGTTGATGTGTTTAAATTCTATAGATATAGAAGCCAGGCAGTGAGGTTGAGCTGGGATGGAGTCATGGTGGTCTGTTAGGAAAAATGTTCTTTTTGCTGCTTTCCTCCCATATACTTCTATGGGACACTTTCTTTTTGCGTTGTTTTGACTTCAGACAAGACTTTCTGGAGGCAAGTTAAGCCTTCTGCTTTACTTCCCTTGTTTTGTGCGCATTTCTATAGGGAATCTGATCAGTCCATAAGACTATCATTACCAAGGGACTATGTCTCTCTTTATGGATTTTTTGTATTTTTAAAGCGGCACACATAACCATACAGTGTAGCGTGGTTAGGAAACTTTGTATCCTTATAATTCTTTCCTTTGTAATGTTGTGGTTACAAACAGAATGTTTCCAGGATGGGCTGGTTGCAGCGCATGTTTTTCTACCGTGTTCTGAACTTGTGCACTTCAGCAATTACAACCGAAGTCGCAAAGTCCTGCTGTCAGCTGCTGATTGATTCATGCGGTGTGCGTGCCTGGACTCTAGACCCTCTCACCTGCCGGCCTGTCATCTGCTGTGCACAAAATGTGTTGGCAGCACCTTCCAGCGCCGTGGACTTCATCTGCAGCATCAGCCTGGTCGGGCTCTGCCTACCTGCCGCCTCCCATCCAGCCACACTGTTAGGGAGAATTCTCAGAAATGTGCTAATTCCCTTCTACCTTAGAGACCCCCAACTCTTTTTTGCTGGAATACTGGATTTTTAATTTGATCCTGGAGTGAGTGAAACCTTTTTCTCACTCTCTCATGTATTTGTCTATGATTTGGACTCTGTGTTTCTTGTGGTTTTGGAGTCTGACAAACTCAATAGGCAGCATCTTTTTACATTGTGTCACACAGCACCTTCAGTGCAGTGGCACAGGGAAGTCTTCCAGATTTCCCAAAGGTTTAAATACCTTCCCTTGGTTAAACGACTGTTTCCAAGGGCAGTGAAGTGAAATTGACTTCACTTACATTTGTAACTTTCTAGACCCAGCACACACTATCTTGCAATAGGGTGTTGGAGGGGTTACTTTGTATCCCCTTTGTCTAGTTTCTCATGTAACATTTTTATGTTACCCTTTCTACAGTTAATGGCTGGTGGCAGTGGTTTACCTTTTGCTACCATTGAGTGTTTGTACCGCAGGCTGCGATTGCAACTGTAGTAAAGCACCCAGGGGTGCCCATTTTGTCAAAATGGCCCGGTCATCTTTTTTCACCATTTCTTGTTGGAAAGGTCCTTCTTGATATTTACTCTGCGTGCCAAACCAGGTTTGGTCCCTTTCTTCGTTTTGTCTTTGGTGGTATTCACTGGTGAAGCCCGCCTCTTTCTTCCAGCGTGTCTGGCAGAGGCAGGAAGCGAAGGAGGTGCCCGAAACTCCCTGTGCTTAATCCCCTTGGTTACAGGAATGCACCCAAAGGTGATTGGCTGGCTGGTTGTCCTTGGAGGACAGCCACCCTGTTGTGTGATTGACAGCTAGGTTGCAAATGAATGGAAGAAACCTGCATTAAAGGCGAGGGCTTTTGCTTGGAAGGCAGAGTCGACCACTGGACGAAGGAATCCGAAGAAGAATTTAGAAGAGACGCCTGCTGCAACTCTTGGACCATTGGTTTGCCCAGTGAAGCCCTGCTGCAGTGCTGAAGCTCCAAATTCGCCTCAACTAGAGTATCCCTGCAAAAGACGACTCCTCCCCTTGAGTTGGTGAGACCAATCGACCCCAAGACAAACTCATCTGGAAATCCTCTCGGGGGTTGGCTGTACTTCCACTGCTGCTGCAGGAACCGATTGCCAGGTAGGGGAACACCAGAATCGAGTGAGTGTCGGACCCGAGCTCCAGGAAGATCCTCCGGACACCCATGAAGCAGGACTGACTAAGCCTGAGCCACCTCAACAGAGTGCTGGACCCAGATGCGAGAAAACTCCACCAAGTGTCCATGAAGCACAGTGGTGCTATTCGCAAGAAGCTGAAACCGCGAAGTGCTGCTGATCTGAAGTTTGCCCATTGCTGCCGCCGAACTTCAAGACGTAGTGCAGGAGTCCCCAGACGTCCTCCCTTTTGTCCCCACGACTGAGGCCCAGGAAACTAAGGGGTACCAACTCTTGTTGTGTAGCCTTGCTAGTTCTCAGTTGAGACTTGTCTTGGTTGCTTTTGCAGAGTTGCATGCAGCTTTGCCCCTCACAAGCCTCCCAGCTTGTGGCCCTATGGTGATTTCATTTTTCTACAAAGACTTCTATAACATTGTGCAAGACATTTTACTTATTTTCAAGAAGTACTTCAGTCCCCCTAAACCTTGCTCAATTCACACTGGCTGTCCTGGCTCCCTGAAAGAGACTTCTATCCTCTGTCTACGTGCTTTAACTATCCCTCACCAAAAGTCACATTCTATAACTTGTGTAGCTGGGAAAGGGTTAATTTATTTTGCATTGGGGGTTTAAAAGTACTTTCCTGTTTAAGATTATTTGTTAACCATTGTTTTATTCCCTAAACCTTTCTTTTTGAAACCAAACTCACTATTGCTCTAAATGTGCCAGTGATATATCAATGTCCACAGTGTCCTAGTTATTTAAGTCACTTCAGGGTGTAGGAAGTGTGTGTGCCATCCCAAATGGATATCTACTGATTTATTGAAAACAGAGTGTGTATTTTTTAAGTATATTTTTGTGTTACATATATTGCTCCCTTCTAAAGAAGGCTTATTCAAACTGACTGTTAAATAAATAAATAACTGTTTAATCAAGAAACCATGTGTGTAAGTGTTTATTCGGATAATTGTCACTGAATCTTTATGTTATAACCCTACAGCTCACATTGACCCCTCTTGAGATAAGCCTGGCTGCTCAGTCACTCTACCAATTTGTGTAGTACATGCATATACTGACTGTTGGGTTAACTATTGCCAAGAGGACAAGGCTGGCGCTGTCTCCCATAGGGTACTGCATACAATCTTGACTAACACACACCACATCCCTTGCGCCACACCCGGAAGTGTTTATATAACTGCCTTCGAGGTCAAACCCCTGGCAAATCTTGCTGTCAGCTGCTGTGTGCTGAGGGGAGCTCTGTTCTCTTTATGATATTTTCACTATGCTGCTGTCTTGTTTATTTCTTTTTTCGCTCCCTACTGGCCCCATTCATACCTCTTCTTCTGTGCCCTGATTTCTACCCACCTTCATACCCCCTTTCCACTCCAGGTGAAGGTCCCGGTAATTTGTTTCCATTATGGCATCTTAACTCTTCTCCTTTTCGTAATATTTCAAGTGTTATCTCTGCTACCTTGTCTATCCTTTGGTTGACTATGTCAGCCAACTCTCAGTCCAGTTGCTCTTTCACCTCTCCTACTCGTCCTTTCATAATTATGATAATCTCATTTACCCTCCGTCTGCTGACCTGTGTCTGTGTCTCAATGTGGCTCTTTGGAAGTCCTGTTCAATTAACAAAGCGCAATCAGTTCTTGATCTTTTTCTGGCTTCCATTTGTTATACCTCACTGAAACCAGCTTTCTCCCCCCAACACTGTTATGCCAGCTTTTCTGTCATCCGCTTGTTCCTTTTTCTCCAATACACCCTGCAACTCTAGTCACAGAGGTGGAGTGGACTTCTCGTTTCGGTCCCATCTGTTCCTCCTTCTGCCTCCTTAGACCTCCCTTCCTTTTCTACCTTCGAATTTCAGTACTCTCTCTTCTCTTCCCCATCATTTTTGGCTGTTCTCTCACTCGTCCTCCGGGACCAGTTACTAGTTTCTGTGAGGATCTTGACTTGCTAATATTTTGTTCCCTCAAAATTTACCTCTGCTTCTTCTAGGCGACTTTAATCTTCACCTTTCCTCTCCCTCTGTTCCCCTTTTTTCAATTATCGATTCCTATCACCTCTCACAAATGACCACCCCTCCCTCCCATAACTCCGGTTCTTCACTGGATCTTATTTTCTCCACGATTCCTCTCACGTCCTCTGTGACTGCACTTCTGCCTCAGTATTCTGATCAACATCTGTTCCCTTTTACTTTTTCTCTCTCCCGTCCCCCCTCCTCCTACCCCTTCTTCCACACTTTTCTCTAGCTGTAATATTCGCTCATTTAATATTACTTCCTTGATGTGTGCTCTTAATTCAGTTCTGCCTTCTTTTGACCTCTTCTCGTCTCTATCTGTTGATTCTGTTTATCACCTTCATTCTGATAGCTTGACCAACACTCTTGATATCCTATATCCCTGCGCTCCTTTCTTGCCGACACAAACTATCTCATCCTTGGCCGATCCCTCCCCTAAGGGCGGCTCGGCAGGCTTTACGGCGTGATGAGCGACCTTGGTTTAAGACCCGGGCCGACCCTGATCTAGCCTACATGTCCTCTCTTTTTACATTCTATGATGCTTCAAACCTCTCTAAGCAACTTTACTTTCATTTCCTCTTTGACTCTCTCATCCCACACGTCCTCTTTCTAAATATAAAGTGTGTCCTCTCACCTTACCCCTCTGACCCTGCCTCTTCCCTGCTCTCTGTCTCTCCTTCGGTCTTCAGTTTCTTCTTCCTTGTCACCCACATCCTCATCATCCTCAGATGTCTGCACTTCTGGCGCTACTGTGTCTTCCTTTCACTTTCTGATTCTAACACTGCTACTTGCCTTGTTCGTGCCCACCCTACTGCTGCTCCAGACGACCCTCTCCCTTCATCCTTGATCCCTACTGTGTATCCCCCACCTTGTGGGCTCTTACTTCTCTTTTCAATGTTTCACTGCTTCAATCTTTTCAATCTTCTATCGTTTTCCCTTCTTTCAAACATGCTTCTATTCTTCCGATTCTTAAGAAACCCTCGTTTGACCCATCTCTCTGTTCTAATTTTCACTGTATCTCTCTCCTACTTTCCTCTGTAAGCTGCTGGAGCGCATTGTTTCTCCAGCATGGGTTCTGGCATGGATTCACATGCTCATGAATTTTCCCCGTCGGGCTGGGAATCCTCGATAAAAGAAAAAAATCAGTTTCAGTTTCGTTTCTGAACTGTCTTTCTCCTAATAACCAATCACTGGTCTCTGGGTCATATTGCCCCCAGCCAATGACTGCCCTCTACCAAAGCCCCTCCTCAGGCAGCCATCTTCAGATTTTTACCGCACGTTCAAGTGTTGGAAGTCCTCGTGCTTAGCTCTCAAGCTTTTACGGTGTGTTGTGTTTTTTCAAAGAGTTTACTCTAATTTGTCGGTCAAACGCGAGCCTCAAGCTCCACCAATTCATTTTCCGATTAACAGAGACCCATTGTGGAATTTTCTACGCCCCTCAAGGGCTATTTTCTGTTGAATCTCACTTCTTGGAGGATTCCGGAAGATCTTTGAGGCCTACCCCACGTGGTCATGGCTCAGGACAAAGGAGACTTGACGCCCGTTGGATCCAAACTGTTCAGGAACTGCCCAGGATGTGTACTACAGAACGTCTTCAAGCAGGATAAGCACTCTCTGTGTCTCTACTGCCTGCACTCCGACAAGGCGCACATGGAGGAGAACTGTGTGTTCTGCAAGAACATGTCCGTCCGGACCATGAAGGACTGTCATACACGACTCGCTAACTGGCTGGAGGCGAAGAGCCCTGCAGAAGGTGAGAAGAAGAAGTCAGAGCGGTCTTCTAAGACCTTTGAGGGCGCTCCGGCGACGGGGGCCCAACAGAAGGCAAAGCACTGCGAGTCTGCGGGTACCGGGAGCGCCGTTGGTACGGGTTCCTCGGCTGCCAGGCCGGGTGCAATGTCACCCACGCCGTCAACCACGAGCCAACGCTCCGGCTCGGTGAAAAGGAAGTCGGAGAACCCGGGTAAGCTTCGGTAGAAGCCCCGGTCGATCCCGGCGGAGAAAGCCAAGGGGGAGCAAGGCAGTGACGCACCTAAGGTCGTGAAGGCCCAGATTCACCCGGCTAAGGCCTCGATTGAGGGAGTCGTGGCGTCCCTGGCGAAGCACGCAGAGGTGACCCCTGTGGCGACGGCCTCCAGGCCTAGAGTTTCCCTGCCATCCCGGAGGGAATCGTCTTTCCAAACGATCGAAAAGACCATTGTGAAGCCACAGACCCAGAAGGGGGGGGGGGGGTGAGGTAGTCCTAGTGGACTCAGATACCTCCTCCAAGGACGAGCTATCTCATCAAGGCTTCCCTGGACAAGAAGTTCGAGGAGGCCAGAGCCTGCGGGAGGGATCCCGACGAGGCGGACCTAGGGAGGGAGCATGGAGCCAACGAGGAGCAGCAGGTTGAAGAGGAACCGGAGGAGCCTCCACCGACACTCCCCTCTCAACAGAGGCCTACACCGCCCGACAGGTCGGAAGACATCTGGCTGGCACTGCGCACCTTGTGCACGGAGATAAGGACAAGGCTGCCCTTACTGCCGGCGGACGATCCAGCGGCGCTTGGACCGTTGGGGAGCCCGCCAGGCAAGCCGAGACGAGTACATCCTCCCCCAACTTTCCATCCTTCACCCCATCCCATCCTCTGAGGGATGAGATGGAGACGGCGATGACGGGGACTGTCGACGGCGGAGACGACGGAACTGATCTCCCATCGCCCCCTGCCCGGGCTTCCCCTCGTGACGAAATTGGCTCGTTTCACGCCATGATCGCCAGGCCCTCAGAGCTCTTCCAACTATGTCCCGAAGAGCAGAAGAAGGAGGGATTCCTGTATCAACGAAGGGAGGCCAAGAGGAGGACCGTACTCTCAGTCCCGCTGTTGGACGACATCTGGGATGAGGGACTGTCCCTTCTGAAGAACCTGTCCATGGCCACTCAGTAGTCTCCGTGGCGGCCAAGAAGAAGTCGGCTGGGGGGACGACATCGTCTTCCACTTCCCCGCCGAGGGCGAGGGGAAGAAGATGGACGATGTGTGCACGGGAAGTGTACGGCTGTTTGGCTGGGTACTCTGCAGCTGCACCTGCTCCTGTGACTCGCTGTATGGGCAAGAGGAAGGTTGGACTGGCCTTTGCAGTGAAACAAATTCTGAACTTTGAAAGTACATTTTCATGGGACTCTGGTTCCAAATTGATACTGTGACTTTTGGATGTCTTGGGTGTTTGCCGCTACGTACAGCTACTAAAGTAGTAATTTTTTTTCTTTTCTTCCTGTGCTGGTGCATCTCCATTGGAGCGCCTCCCCTACTCCATGCAATAATTCCCAGCAGTCTTCAATTACACTTTCCCAGCACACCTGCACGGGAAGTGTACGGCTCTTTGGCTGTGTAGGTAGTGTGGAAGCTACCGTGGTGGGTGCCTTTAAATTGCTACTCGCGTCTATAGAGTAGCCGTGGTAGGCAATTTTCAAGTAAAGCGGCTCAATGCTTAATGTTTAATGATCACGGGTACATTACCAATGGATGTGTTTAAGTGCTGTTGATTATACTTCCTGCATTTAGCTTGACATTTATTCGCAGCAATTTGTATTTATTTTGGGAGTTGATGTTTACGTATGCAAGGTAGTTTATTTTCAACCTGAGTGCATAAAAAACACTAAAATGGCCTGTAGCCTTCGTAGTGGCCGCATTGTAAGTATGCCTGTGCCTAAAAATGCTCTTCCAGGTAGGCCCTACAAAGAAGAGGGGGCGTATGTCAGCAATAATACCGGAACTACCGCTGTGGCCCTTACAAACAGCGACTTAAAATTGTCTGCACAGCCAAGCCCAATGATATAATTTGTCATGAAGTAGCTTTTTCCTATGCTCGTGCTCAAAGAGAAAAAGCCCAGCTTGCATCTCTTGCCTCTGTCGCCCTGCCGCTTATGCCTCTCAATGCTCAATTACCTTTAGTAGGAAAAGGTTTTCTGGGCATGAGAGCGGATGGGCCACTCATGACCGAGGATGTTAGCAGTGATGCCCATAGCTCCTCTCCATCTGACACCTCAATTCTTGCCCCGGTTGTTTTGGCAGGATTAGAAAAACAGATACGATTATCAGTTGGCCCATCTACCCCTGTCACCCTGCCAGCTGGCAGGATGGCTAATGTACACCTACATTGCAAAGAGGGGAGCTCGCCAAGCGACTTAAATAATTCCCATCTAAACGAGCCCTACAAGCAACAATCCCCAAATCCATCGTTTCCTAGCTCATTCTTGAATCCACTCTCCATTGGCGACAAGATTCCTCCAGTTTCTCCTGTAGGCTCCCCGCCGTCCTATCCTAAAAGGGATGGCTTACCCCCCCGCTCCCCCGGGCTTTGATTTACTCGATCCATCTGAGGATATGCAGTCCCTTGAAGCCTCATACCCAGTTTTGTCAAGGGTACTTAACCTAATAGAAAGAGAGCACGATTACATGCGTTACGAATTAAGGGACTTCAAAGCCACGCTTACCCAGATATTAACTAAAATTAACAAGCTCGAAGGGTATATTTTTGCGGATTCCTACAGACGAGAAGGCGGTTGTTATGCTCCTCTGAATAGGGGTGTGCCTAGTCTTGTCACAACTGCAACTCAGACTGTTCTCTTGGAAGTTAAGGAGCAGCCTTCCTTGCACCAAGAGGTGCTACCCACATCTTTTTAATTTGTGCAATCTTTTGCTAAAACACTTGCAGCTCCACAAGACGGACCTCCGTTGCAAATTCTCAAACATGCTCAACTGTGTCAAAAGGTCATTTACAACACAGAAAAAATAGAGCAATTACTATTCTTTCTTCAGGCTAAACCTGATGAGCAGTCTGGGGTGCAATTATCCCCAACTGATGACAATGAAATATGCGAAGTCTCTCATCCGGATAGTCCTTCAGCCCTTAAGGTGCTGATCGATGAAGCCCAAAGCGCCATTGCCCGCGTAGAAGAAAATGATGGCGAGAGTAATGCTCACTCTTCTAGCTCAGGGCGGTTCTTTGCCTCCTGGAAGGAGAAACATCTCTTTCTGCGTGCCCTGAAAAGAAAAGCTGATAGGCAGGCTGCACAGGCTGCCTTCAAAGTGTCAGCACAAAAAAAAGTTAAAAACATCAAATAAAAGCCCCCAACAAAAAATCGTTGGAAATAGTGTCCAAGATTTTCATCCTAGCTCTGATGGAGAACAAGGAATCAACCCTGAAGAACTCTCTGTGGAGAGTAAAAATGCCTTGCAACATCATAGCATTAATGATAAACAGAAAACCATGGGGAGTTTAGTGCATCAGTCAAATGGCAACAAAGGGATGAAGCCAACAGCACTCCCCATCAAACTTGGGGTTGTGGCTAACCCTTCCAGAAGGCCATTGATTGCTCTAAAGGACTCAGAGGCCAAATTACCTCCTTCCCAACAAACGCACCTATCCTCCTTTTACAAACAAATAGAAAATAAAGTGACACAGGTGGGGAAAACTACTGGTGAGAAAAGTGAAGTTGGGCGTCAATACAGTCTGCCACACCAGCAAAATCATCCCCCCAAAAAAGCTGGAGAATTTAGGAAAATCCCCAAAGGCAGTAGTTCATGAACTCCCCTCCAACTATAATCCAGAGGGATTGCGGGAGGCGGCTAGGTCCTTAAAGGAGCCTCATCATGTACCACCCCCCTCCCTTCAATCTCTTTAGGGGATGGTTCCGCAGCAAATGAAAAACCTCCATCAATCTCCTCAACCATAATGGGTGGGTGAGTACTCCTAATATAAATGGTGACAAGCGACTCAACCGCTCTTGTCTCTTACAGGCAATTAATAAAATCCCTGCGCTGAGAACCTTAAATACAGCTGATATTGAATGGATTACCCTTTCTACTATAAATAATCATTGAATGGTGTGCAAAGTTCAATTGGCTATTATTGCAGACTTGGTGTGTCAGTACAAAAGAGAACTGCAAATGATTGGTTTGTCTCCATACCTCTTTGACTCCATTGATGATGCCATCAGCTTTAATGAAAAACCGGTGGAAATCAATCCTCCCTTGTACATGATAACAGCTTAGCAGTCCAGGGAGAGGCGAAGGCTGTAGTAATTGCTCAGCTTGTTGCCTTGTCAAACATCAGCAAAGACTGGTCTTGGCTGACATTGTTAGCCACCACACTAAATCCCGCCATGGACAATATCCCCACGTAGAAAGCCTTATCCTTTGACGATCTTGTCCTGGAATTCTTGTGGGTTTACTCATTTGAATACTTGGGCAAAAAATAACTCTCCTGGAACTGAAATTGGCATCTTATTGTGTCAAGAAATTATGTGTGAGCATAAGCTCCTGTTGCAAGGATTTATTGCTCACCAAGTGATGGCTCAGCCAGGACCTAGTGGGAGGCCTTTTGGTGGATTTGCCGTATTTGTGAATATCAATCTAAAAATGAGAATACAGGAAGTCCAAAAAACAGCGGCAATATTGGCATTGGTGGTCTTCTTTAATGAGGCATCTTCTGATCCCTATCTTATCATTACTCTTTAACACAATCCGGCTTTATCAAAGGTACTGAGTGTGTTTCATGAGCTTCATGGCTTATTTGATGAAGTAATGTCCCAGTATCCGGCTTGTCGAATAGTGATAGGGGGGGATTTTAATGCTCTTTTCTCTAAATCGTATGACTCATTAACTGCATCTTCATTTGAAATAAGTTACTCACTAGTCGCAAATAGAGGGCAATTATGGAGGGAGTATTTTGCGAATTGGGAAATATCCTGTGTTCCCTTTGACTGAATGGCAACTCCCCACACATGGAGGAGGGTCTCTAAAATCTCTTATATTGACCATTATGCCATTTCGGCAAATCTCCAGGACAAGTGCAGTAAAATTATGACACTTGAGCCTGGCTTTTGTGATCATTTGATGATACAATTGCACTTAAATGTGACTGTTGGGAGAATAAAAAATGATTCAAATCAGATATTTCTGGAAGGGGACCGCCCAGGCATATCCATACGGTGGAGCACTAGCCTTTGTGACAAGCTAAATGCTATGATTGATGTCCATCCTAGTTAGGTAAGATTTCCACAGAGCCGGTAAATCTTCCTTTCCTGGTTCATCACCAGAACCTTTTGCTTTTCTAGTGGGATATTTTTCATGAATACCTCAGTGAGTGGGAACCTTTTTCCACACTCACCTGTCTTTAACTCTTTTTATGGGTGTCATTTTTAAGACTCTCCATAGTGCCTTTTTAAAGTTATCATGTCTAACAAACTTATTGGCAATAAGTGCCTGTTGTTGCTGGGTTGCCCTAGGGGCTCCCCATTTAACTTTCTTGTGCTAACCTTGAGTGAACTACAGTTCCCAAGGGTAGAAAGGATCTTTGGATCCCTTTTACATTGTATTCTGTGAAACCAGCACACCCCACCTTATGTGGAGTGCTGGGGAGATACAATGTATCCCCTTTCACATTTAAACTGTAACAATTATGTTACAGTGACAAGCTTACCTTTAATGGCTGGTGGCAGTGATACTTTTTACTAATTTGGTGCACCTTTACCGCGGGCTGTAATCACAGCTGCAGTAAAGGCACCTAAGGGTGCTCATTTTACCAAAATGGCCCCTGTCTTCTTTTTCTGTCATTTTAGTGTTTCTTGTAATTTCTTGTTCCTTGCCCTGACATCGAGGGTGGGAAATTCCTTTGTTTGAGTTTTGTCTTCGGCAGGAGTCCCCTGGACACCCCGCCCAGGCTCCAGTCAATCTGTGAGCACAGGAAGTGGGGGAGGAGTCCAAAACTTCCCCCTCCTTTGTCTTAGGCCTTCCTTCAACTGGGCCAAATCCCAGTGGGGGGTTGGCTGTCCTGATTGGACAGCCAAACGTCCCTTTCTTGTAAAATGCGGGGAGAGAATGCAGAGGTTGTGTTGCAGTTCCTGATAAATACTGGAAACCTGGAAGCTGAAGTCATGTCGACCACTGGAACAGAAAACCGAAGAGGATGACGAAGGAAAAGCGGTGGGAATGATTTCCAGCGGCCGGAGAGCCTGCTGTGTAACCGGAGCTTGCTGCAGCCCTTCCTTCCGATCGACCTGGGGTCTCTGAAAACGACGACCCAAATCCAGAGCCTGGTGAGACCCACTAGACTCAAGACGACCTGCATTTTGAGCCATCCCACGGGTTGCTGCGACCTTGCGCTCTTGCAATACCCCAATACCCTGGGACCTCCAGCCACTGTGCGGTGCATGGTCTTCCGAATTTCGAATCTCGCTGAAACTTCGTGGGCATCCTGGTCTATCTCCAGAGACACGAATCGAGTCCAAAAAGTCCCCTCACAAGAGTGCTGGACCTTTTAAACGACGAGAATTCAACCGCGCTTTTCTGTCTTCTTCTGTGCTCCTTGAAAAGGCACCAAACCCGCAGAACCGCATTCAGTCACAAGAGAAATCTTGCCTAGAGCCTCCTTCATCGATCCCTGCTGCAAAGTCCCTTCTGAGGTCTTGTGTTCAGTCTCCAAGACAAGGAATCCAGTGACCGGGTATTTGGCTGCAGTCCCTGAAGTTCTCCTGCTGCAATCTCTTCTTCATTCCTGAGGTACTGTGTTGTCTTGGTTATATACTTACCTCAAGCCTCTTGGGATTTCTGTGTAGTCCGGGGGTGTTTTCTGTGATTGGGAGGTCCCTCGTCCAGTACACCCAGTCCCACTGCTAGAATCCTGCTGGCGTGTCTTCTGTGAAGCCCCTGGACCCTCTTCTAACCCTAGAAGTAAAGTATTCACCTGTTTGCCCAGTTTTCCTGAGGAACTCTGACTTTTGCTACTAAAGAACTTATTGTAACTCTGCCTGTTGGTCACTAGTCTTAGTGACCCCCCTTCTGCCACTGAGAACACTCATGCTCTAAGGGAAAGACTTTGAAGGGATTGGGACTTCTGCCTAGAAAAGAAATCAAGTGTTTTACTTATTTGTAAAGAGTTGGTGGGTAACTGTAATTCTCAGAGTGTACAGTTACAAAAGTTCTTACTGATCTTGAATGAGTGATGCACTGTTCTTAAAAGTATGGTTAACATCTTTCCTTCCCTAGCCACTGTTTTACCAGTCTAAAAGAAAGTAGATGTGAAGGTATTTTACTCTCCTGTGATTAGGTTGTGCCTCTTTACAAAAGTAATGTGTTGGTTTCACCAGATTATTCCTGTAGGGTAATTGTATGAGTGTACTCCAACTGTTGGTATCACCAGGTTAGTTCTGCTAGGATAACTGTATGAGTTTCCCCCAACTGGGTCTTGCTTCCCCTGACTTGCTGCTAGCCTGTCCTTAATAAGTCTACATTAGGTTGTTGCCTACCTAGAATAACTATTCAGTAAAGTGTGACATTGGGTTTTACTTTCCCCTTCATTGTGAAGTTAAAGTAAGTGGGTTTTATTTACCTTGTGTTAGCTGTGTGCCGTCCAAAACAAGTTACCAGAGTTATTGCTTACCTCAATCTGGGGTTCCCTGATTCCCAGAGCATCTGTAATGGTATATTACATCCTTAGGTTTTACTCACCTGGTATAACTGTGTGTTATGACAAAAGTAGTTATAGGTTTTTACTGCACCTAGAATAAGTGTTTCACTATTCACCAAAAGTACATTGTCCAGTTCACTGTTTATGTGATTTGTTCCAAGAGTCACTGTACAACTGGAAGGGCCTACTGTCCTTGTATTACCAAAAGTAATCTAAAAGTAACCATTGGTCTTTTACTCCCAAAGAATAGGCTTGACCTATACTAAATGTGTATAACAAGGTTTTGACCTCCCTAGAACTACTGTTAGGTGTTCCAAATAAGGTTTATACTTGGGCCTGTGTGCTTTCAAATATAGTGTTGTGTTTTATATTGTGATTTCATATAATGTGTTAGTACTTACTTAACCCCTAGATTTATCTGGGCCTACCTGTATTTAAATAAATCCTTTATTTTTACAATACATAGTGTTTCAGTGTTTCTTTGGATCACTTGTATTACAATGTTCACTTGTACTGTATCTACTGCCCTCTCTCCCTCCTAAAATAAGCCTGGCTGCTCTGTCTACGCTACCCCTTATACTAAGAGTGGAGTCTTGTACTGCCTCAGTAGAATGGTTTTGCTAGGCCCTTAACTGGACTTCAGAAAAACTGTCCTAACAATCCTCTTTTGGATTAAGGCAATTCTAATCTCATTACATCCTCACACTCGAAGGTTAGTTGGTATTCAAGTGTTATAGAAAGAGCCATAGCCAAACTGTGTATTACGGACAAGGATTCCAAGACTTACAAGCCTAATTAAGCTAGTAAGACAATCCAATTGGCCAAACGCTCGAAAAATGCAGCCATACGCAAATTAAAGAGAGCCTTCCTCTCGATAGAGGAGTATAACAGGGAAAAAAAGGCCATCAGCAATACGTATCGCAATAAATGTTTGAATCACAAGCGTTATTTACATAATTTGACAAACCAGAGGATGATTGCAGACTTACGTCGTAATGACAGAAGCTCCATGTGAGCTATGCTTAGGGTGGATTCCAACATCCTTAACACCGACCAGGCCTCCATGATATCTGCTGATACCTGGTAGTTGCTTTTTAAGCACAAATTTTGTTTGCCTGGCATGTTTAACAATGTTAGTATGAAGAGGCCGTGTAAACCATCTTCACCGCTATCACTATGGCCATCTGAAGATATAGAGTGTGCAATTCATGCTCTGAATTACTCCAAAGCTGCTGGGCCTGATGGCATTCCGCCATGTGTAATTAAGCGAAACCCACGGCTCTGGGCACGGATACTAAAGAGCCAATTCGATAACATCTTAGTAACTCTCACTGTTCCTCCTTCTTGGTTATGTTCTATAATCGTACCATTACATAAAAAGGGTCCAAGAACTGACCCAACCAATTTTCGGCCCATTGCCCTAATAGATGCGGCGGCCAAAGTCTTTGCAATACTACTTCTACGAGACTTGCATGCCTTCCTGAAACACCACAACATTCTATCCCGATTTCAAATTGGTTTTCGGGCTCAGATGGCCACCGCATTAAATGCAACATTAATGGCCCACCTCCTTGCCAAAGCAAAGGTTCCTAATACTGGTCCTCTGTATATGGCATCTATCAATTTGACAGTTGCTTTTGACTGTGTGGTGAGGGGCTGCTATGGGAGAAAATGGCACAGATGGGAATTCCCACTCATCTTATATTCCTAATTGCCAAATTACATCAAAACACTTCTTACTTAGTAAGGGTAAACCAAACGGGTGCAACTACCAACCCTATTCCCATCGGGGTCGGGGTAAAGCAGGGTTGCAATGTCGCGGCAACCCTGTTTAACTTATACCTCTGTGGCATCAATGAAATCTGGGCAAATGCGATTAGTTACCCCGCAAGGTTGGCTCATTTGAAGATCCATTGGCTTGTCTTTGCGGACGACATTGTGATTTTTGATCGCACTCCGTTTGGCTTGCAATCTAAACTAAGCTTGTTTGCTTCATACTGTAGTGCTCACAATTTACAAATCAAAGCAGAAAAGTCCCATATTTTCATCTTCAGAAATCTAAAGAGGAATCCCTGTACTTGGAAATGGACCATCGATAATATTCCAATGTATGGGCAACCACCATTAAGTATCTAGGGTACCTAATAACTGACACAAATTCGATCAAAATTTGGAAAGAAGAACTGAACAAAAAGGTAAAATTTCTCGGCACTCAAATGCACATGGTTTATAGAAAGAAAGAAAAAAAAAAGAAGCTGAACGCCATGGGACGTCGGGTCATCGCGTCGGCAGCGAAGACCATTAAGGCGGCCAACGTGCTCACTATCGTGGCCCGCTACGATAGGGAGCTGTGGTTTAAAATCGCCCCCCTCCTGGACTTGCTCCTGGACGATAAGAGAGCGGAGGACCTCGAAATCCTGCAGGAGGGCGAGCTGGCTTCGGATCACACCATCACGGTAGCCACGGACATCGCCGACACCGGGTTTCGCCAGATGGGCAACAGCGTTTGCCTTCGCCAGCGCGGATGGCTCAGGGCCACCGACTTCCGTCAGGATGTGCTGCGTACTGGACATGCCCTTTGACGGGAACAATCTGTTCGGCAAGGCAGTGGACGAATCACTGCAGGCCATCAAAGTTGACACCAAGACTGCCCGTGCGCTGGGCACACTACATCAGCGACGGCCGTCCTTTCGGACCTCCAGAGGCAAGTCCCAAGGTGCCTCCAAAGGATTCGGCAGCAGCTCTTCATCATACCGCCAGGTGGCCTGTTCCTCGTCGTCGCCAAGGGGCCCAAGGGGGCAAGGCCTCGGCGAAGCAGGACTGAACGGCTGTGAAGTCAGGCCCCCACCCGAGCACCCCGGTGGGAGGCCGGCTGGCGAAATTTGAAAGCGTGTGGGAATCCATCTCCACCAACTTTTGGATGCTGAAAAGTTCCGGATGGTCACCATTCAGCACATGCTGGTACAGCTGGAAGAAGGGGACTTCCTGTCGTCGCTTACCTGGAGGATGCATACTTCCACATCCCCATACACAAAGACATGGAAGGTTTCTACGCTTCGTGGTCCAGGGGCAGGGGCAGCACTACCAGTTCAAGGCACTGCCCATCGGTTTGAAGTCGGCGCCAAGGGGCTTCACCAAGTGCCTGGTGCCGGTGGCGCCGGCTGCGCCTGCGGTGGATCCACGTCTAACCCTATCTGGACGATTGCGAAGTCAAGGGAGCTCGCCGTCGACCACACAGCGAGGACCGTCTGCCTGCTCACGGGACTGGGGTTCTCGATCAACTTTGCGAAGTCCTGTTTGGTGCCATCGCAAGATGCCTTATTCCTAGGGGCCAGGCTCAACAAGGTGGCGCGGCTAGCTGCACCATCGGAGGAGAGGATAAAGGCAATCCTGGGCAAGGTACAACAGCTGTTGGCCATAGAAGTAGCCTGGGTGAGGTCCATCAAGTCCCTACTCGGCAGGATGTCGTCATGCATCTACCTCGTGCGTCTCTGCAGGTTGCGGATGTGGCCACTGCAGGAGTTCCTCGACGCCCGTTGGATGCAAGTGGTGGGAAGCTTCGAAGACAAGATCTCCCTCAATGAGACTTTTCGTCAACCGATCCGGTGGGGGGGGCACCCGCGCGCATCTCATGGCGGGCACAGACGCCAGCGCATCAGGAAACGGTGATGACAGACGCCTCCCTGGAGGGATGGGGCGCGCACACCGGAGATCTCCACGCAAGAGGCCTTTGGCTCCCGGAGGAGAGATCACTGCACATCAACATCCTGGAGCTCCGGGCCATGTTCTGGGCCCTCAGGTCCTTCCTTCAGTCCCTCAAGGGCAAGGTGGTACGGGTCTTCACCGACAACACCACCACAATGTTCTACATCTGGAAGCAGGGGGGCACCAGATGTCCAGCTCTATCCAAGGAAGCACAAGATCTGTGGCGCTGGGCTGTCACCCAGGGGATGTTCCTGGTACTCTTTCACTTGGCAGGAGTTAAGAACACTGTCGCCGACTCACTCAGCAGGGAGCTGCGCTCTTGCCACGAGTGGCAGCTTCGGCAGCATCAAGTAGATCTCCTTTTCCGACGGTGGGGCAGTCCCCAGATCAATCTGTTCGCGACGGTGACGAACACCAAGTGCCGGAGGTCACCAGCGGGTTTCCCCAGCCGGGGAGCATGGGGGATGCATTCTCCTTCCCCTGGGATGGACTGTTCCTCTATGCATTCTAACCGTAGCCACTTCTACTGCGACTCATCAGTCAACTCAGATGGTCCCGGTGCAGGATGATCCTCGTCGCACCGGCGTGGCCGGGGCAGATATGGTTCGCGGACGTACTGGACATGTCAACGTCCCCTCCAGTCAAGCATCCAGCAGACGTGAATCTTCTGCATCACGACCCAGGATCGACGAACCTGCAGGCCTGGCTCCTGCAGCACTAGAGTTCGGAGGCTACGATATCCCGGCAGACTGCAAGGAGGTACTTGCCAAAGCCAGAGCATCGTCGACTCTTAAGTGCTATGGAAATAAGTGGAAGAGGTTCTCTGTCTGGTGCTGCGCACAGAAGATCAACCCTCTACGGATTACGGCCCCTCAAGTGCTGCCGTACTTGCTGTCGCTGGCCAAGGCAGGGCTGGCACATGTCTTCATCAAAATTCATCTGGCGGCCATTTCCCGCTACACCACAACTCCGGGGCAGTCATCGTTGCGGTCCCACCGCCTGTTGAAGGAGTTCACGAAAGGGCTGTTCTGCTCGTTCACACCGGTGAAGGCTCCGGCCCAGGCGTGGGAGCTCAACGTAGTGCTGACCAGGCTCATGGGTCCGCCATTTGAGCCTTTGCATTCGGCACCCCTGAAATTCCTATCGTGGAAGACAGCATTTCTTGTGGCCATCACCTCTGCATGACGAGTGGGAGAGATACAGACCCTCTCCTGTAAACCGCCGTACCCGACTTTCCACCAGACGAGGGTAGTGCTGAGGACGCACCCCTCCTTCATCCCCAAGGTGCGGTCGGACTTCCATCTCAACGAGCCCTTGGTGCTACCTGTTTTCTACCTGTCGCCTTCGTCGCCGGCTGAGAGGACTTTGCACTCACTGGATGTGGCTAGAGCGCTGAAGTTCTACGTGGACTGCACAAAGAGTTTTCGGAAGACATCACAGCTGTTTGTGAACTTTGGCCCTGTGAATCAGGGGAAGGCCCTCTCCAAGGCCTCCATTTCCAGGTGGCTCTCCGGCTGCATCACACACTGTCACCGGTTGGCAAACCGACCGTTGCCTGGCTGTCCAAGAGCCCATTCGACCAGAGGGATCGCTGCAACTATGGTGTTCTTGTCTGGCGTGCCCCTGCTGGACATCTGCAGGGCTGCTACGTGGAGGTTCTACTGCATCGGACGGGATTCCAGGGAGGAGTCCAGAGTCGGCCAAGCAGTTCTGCGCAACCTGTTCGCTTGAAGGTAAGCCTGCTGAGGAGGTAAGAGATGCTTAATGTTGAGTTGTTGAGATGCTTAATGTTGAGCCTTGCCACCTACCGTGGTTGTGCATGTGTGTACTGCTATTTAATCTTGTATTCATGAGCATGTGAATCCATGCCAGACCCCATGCTGGAGAAGGAACAAGTTACTTACCTGTAACTGTTGTTCTCCAGCATGGGTCTGGCATGGATTCACATGCAAACCCTCCCGACTACCCCTAAGCGGCTCTTATCTTGGTCCTACTACCACTTTACCTGCTACCAAATCTGAAGATGACTGCCTGAGGAGGGGCTTAGGTAGAGCGCCGTTATTGGCTGGTGGCAGTATGACCCAGAGACCAGTGATTGGTTATTAGGAGAAAGACAGTTCAGAAACTAAACAAACTGATTTTTTCTTTTACCGAGGATTCCCAGCCTGACGACGGGTAATATTCATGAGCATGTGAATCCATGCCAGACCCATGCTGGAGAGCAACAGTTACAGGTAAGTAACTTGTTCCTTATACTCCAGTTTCGTCCTTTGTTAATTTATACTCACTCCTTCTTTCCAATCTGCATTCCGACCGTCTCACTCTACTGAGACTGCACTCCTGGCTGCAACTCAATCCCTTCTTTCTGCACGCTATCAGAAGATTTCTTCGATTCTTGTTCTGCTTGACTTTTCATTTTTTATAAACTTTGTTTATTAAGCACTTGGTGAACAGTTCCATGGATCACAGAATATCAGTCACAGAGAAGTACAATACAGTGAAGTCTCAATTAACACATACTCTAAAGTGGAGTACTACTGCTTATACTCACAGTGATTCAAATAACAGGAAGAGGGAAAAACAAAAAAGAAACACCGCAGACAGCAGATTTAGCGAGATAGAAACTAAAGTCATGCGAAATGTCTTTAGGACGACACGTATCCGGCACTTATGTCACAAAGTTCTTCATTGGTATTTACCTAGGATATTTCCTGAAGCCAGTTCCATAGCGTTGGTGGAGCCTTCCAAGACCAACGCATCAAGATTGCCCTTTAGGCCAGCAACAGAGCCAAATTTAAAAAACTTCACTGAACATTAGCCATTTTCCCAGTATACCCTAACATACATTCCATAGATGTTAAATGCAGTTGCTGCTCTAGTATTCCATCCCATGTTCGACAAACCTCACCCCAGTATCCAGACAGCCTGGGGCAATCCCATGGCATATTCAAAAGGTGGGCATCTAATCTCTGGCATCTGGGGCACGCCCGAACATCATTGGGTTGAAACCTTGTTAGCTTAGCAGGTGTGTAGGATAATCTATTAATGACCTTGAAATTAATGAGGCAATACCTAGAATTCACGTACACACCTTTCGTCAACAAACAAATGCGCTTCCACTGCAATTCTGTAAATGTGGTATTCAAGTCTCCCTCCCATTTCGCCTTGTTATTTAGGCCATGTTTAACATCCAGCGTCTGCGCCAGCTTGCAAAGTGTAGAGATGGATTTCTTGGCCCGTGAGTTCGACAGAATATATGACAAGCATGGATGTGAGGCTGGCTCGGACGGGAATACCGCGCAGCGGCAGCGGTCTAAAGGCAATAATAATGTAGCAATTGAAGTGGTGAGTCACCAATATGCCCCTTAATATCGTCCCATTCAATAAATCGCCCAGCCACAAAAACATCACTCATCGTCCGTAAACCTGCCCCGCCACAGACTTTCTCCACTGACCTATTTGTAGTGGGCTTCACTGAAGTCATTCCTCTGAGGGGCAAACTTTTCTCATAGCGAGCCAGAATCTCCACCTGTCTGTTCAACCTATCACAAGCATCCTGTGTCACCCCCACCGGATCCAGACTGTGTATGCAGCGATACGCGTTACCAGCAAGTAGCAGCAACGCGGAAGAGGAGCCGACCTGTAGTCGCTCCAAGCGTGCGTGAGGGGTCTCAGTGTGGTCCATACTCCAGCAAATAGCATAGTGTACCTGCGCCATCAGATAATACAATTCAAAATCTGGGGTGGATAATACTCCTCTCTCGTAGGGATGGGCAAGGTGACCTTCAGACCACAGAAAGGATGAACACACACCTACGACTTCCGAGAAAGACGCACTTCTCGGCCACATCAGAATGTTACGAAAGAAATAAAGAAGTTTAGGCAAAACAATCATCTTAATCAATGCCAATCTCCCTGCAAGGGAGAACGGAATCTGGCCCCATTTCCGAAACGTTATCCCCAAGCCTGCCAAGTAACTTGCATAGTTCAGATCAAACGTTAGGGAGGCTGAACGCGCCACTCTAATCCCTAACTAATGAAAATCGTTCACAGCCCATGTATGGCCCAACATGTCCACCGGACTTACTATTATTCAGACGAAGACCAGAGTATTTGCAGATTTCTACTACTGCTACAAGCACACAAGCTAAGTGGGCCCCAGGTCCCTTATATACAGCAAAATGTTGTCGGCATACAATGAAATTATTTCAGGTTTCGCTCCTAGTCGTATGCCAGCCCCGCTTAATCTGTCCCGGATCAGGTCTTCTAGAGGCTCAATTACCAACGCAAACAATAAGGGGGACAGGGGGAACCCCTGTCTCGTGCCACCTCCCAGCCTAAGGTTCGGAGACCGCATAGCATTTGTATACACCCGGGCGAACGAGTGCGAGTACAACAAACGCACCCATGAGATGAAGTTGGGGGCCAAACCCATAATTAGCCATCACTTGGAAAAGGAAAGGCCAGAAGACTGTATCAAAAGCCTTCTAAATATCCAGGGATACCGCCAATGCCGGACACTCGTTTGGAACCTGCGACTTGCACGTTGTAAAACAGTTATATATTAGATGCTGTCGAGTGACATGGTATAAAACTTGACTGATCCAGGTGTATATTACTAGTTACTCACTGTAGTGACTAACTTACTCTTAGCCCCCTTTCCTCCATACTGCATAGGCGTCCCTTCCTAGGGACAGGAGACACAACCTTTTTCACCAGAAAAACCTTCTTCCCCTTTAAATTTAGAGGCGCGTGGCCCTGGGAGCATGCGCTCGCCTGATCCGCCCACCCGCACCACTCCTCAGTCCCCATTGACGCGTCGACAATATTTAACATTGCGAAATGACACCAGTATTATTAGGGGGGGGGTGGGGGGGGGTGGTGGGACGTATGGAGGAAAGGGGACCAAGGACTAAGAGTACATTAGTCACTATGGTGAGTAACTAGTAATTACTCTTACGTTCCGTTCCCTTTTCTCCATACTGCATGGACGATTATAACTGAATGTAGCCCCAGGATGGAGAGGAGACCCTTCTTAAGCAAATAGGTTCCTTAGAACCGCCTGTCCGAATGCCGCATCTGACTTAAAGCTGGCGTACAACAGTAATGCTTACAGAAAGCCGAAGGGGTGGCCCAGATTGCTGCCCTGCTGATGACCTGAGATGTAACCTGCCGTTGGAATGCAATGGCCGTGGCCTTGGCTCTGAGAGCGTGAGCGTGCATGTTAGCTGGCAGTGGCTCGTGCTGCCCCTCATAGGCCTCCTTGATGGCCGCAACCATCCATTTTGCAATAGAAGCCTTACCTGGACCTGGATCCCCCGAAGGTGACAAAAAGAGCGTCCGACTTGCGGAAACCCTTGGTCCTGTCCAGATAGAATTTCAGAGCGCGTCTGACATCCAGACAGTGCAAAACTCTCTGAGCCTCGTCCTTGGGGTCAGCTGAAAATGTAGGTAAGACTATTTGCTCGTTTAGATTGAAAGCAGAGAGTACCTTAGGTAGGAACACTGGGTGTGTCCGAAGGACCACCTTATCCCTGTGAAAAGTGGTATAGGGTTCTGAGGCCAGCAAAGCCTGGATCTCGCTGACTGCGAGCAGAAGTGAGGCCCACTAAAAAGGCTGTTTTAATGGTGACTAGCCTGATGTCCGTGGACGCCACTGGCTCGAAGGGTATGTGCGCCAAGGCGCCCAACACCACATTGAGGTCCCACACAGGGTGTGGCTTCTTGATGGGCGGGTAGAGCCTGGACAAGCCTGCCAAATGTTTTTTGACTATCGGGTTGGAGGAGGAGAAGACCTCCTCCTCTGAATTTCTCTAGGCCCCTATGGCTGCCAGATAGGTGCGACATGTGTTCACCTGTACGCCTGAGAGTGCAAGGTATGCCGAGAAGGAGAGCACATCATCCAGCGTGCATCTCCTTAGAGTCCGCCCAATGACAGAACCTAGTCCATTTACTCTTGTATAGGCTCCTGGTAGCCTTGCTTCTGGCGCCCTGAATGATTTCCAGGTTAGCCTGTGATAGGCTCAGGTGCCTGAGGGTGACCTGCTCAGGAACCACGCTGCGAGGGCTAACTTCTACGGAGCGGGGTGGATGACCCTGTCTCCCTGCTGGTACAGGAGATGAGCTGGCCTTAGTGGAAGGTGAATGGGTGGTCTATCTGCGGGGCTGAGTAGCTCGGAGAACCACAGTCTCGCCGGCCACCAGGGAGCTATCAGAATGATGCCGAGGTGACAAGCTTCTTTTATCTTGTGGATTACCCTGTGGACGAGGGGTGTGAGAGGGGAAGAGGCATAAGCTGTCATGCCGTCCCACCGTATCTGTAATGCATCGCCCAGGGAGCCGGAGGGCTGCCCCTGCCAGGACGCAAACTGATGGCACTTCCTGTTCTTCCAGGAGGCAAACAGTTCCACCAGAGGATGACCCCATCTGCCGAAGACCTTTAGCAACACCTGGTCGTTCAATTGCCATTCATAATTGTCTGCTCCCAGTCTGCTGAGCCTGTCTGCTCCCAAGTTTGCCTCCCCCGGGAGGTGGACGGCCGTGAGGTAGATGTTCTCCAGGGCCCATTCCCACATACTGAGCGCTAGGCTGCACAACGGAGGGGACGTGGTACCCACTTGCTTGTTGACATAGTACATGCTGGTGGAGTTGTCGGTCTGGACAAGAACGGTCTTGCCCCCAATGAGCAGAAGGAAAGCTCTGAGAGCTAGCCAGAAGGCCCTGAGCTCCAGCCAGTTGATATGGGACTCCCGCTCCTGCCAGGTCCAGACTCCATGGACGCTGTGGCAGTCCCGAGTTGCCCCCCCCAGCCTTCGAGGCAGCAGTACGTAGTGATGGTGACCTGCGGGGTCGGCTGCCGGAAGGGCTTGCCCGTCCGCAGGTTGCAGTCCCTGGACCACCATGTGAGGTCCGAGTGGAGAGAGGGAGGTATGCTGACCAGCTCCGCTTGGGGGCCTCTCTCCTGAGTCCATGAGTCTGCGAAGTGCAGCTGTAACCTCCTCATCCTGAGTCTTGTGTGTGGCACGGCCAGTAGGACCGCTGCTGTGATACCCAACAGGTATTAGTACCACCAGGCCGAGGTCAATGCTCTGGTAAGGAAGTGAGTAGTGGCTCTTCTGATGGCTGTAATATTGTCCTCCAAGGGAAAGACCTTCTCAGAGCTTGTATCCCAGATGAGACCCAGGAAGGTTAGGCTCTGCATGGTCTGCAGCAGAGACTTCTTGAGGTTGATGGTGAACCGCAGGTGGTGGAGTGTGTCCATGAGTGTGGATAACCCTCGACGGGATCTCGCCCTGACAAGCCAGTCGTCCAGGTACAGGTAGACGTCGTGACCCTGCGCCCTGAGGAGGGCCGTCACAGCATTCATCAGTCTGGTAAATACTCTGGGGGCATAGTTGAGGCCAAAGGGTAGCACCTTGTATTGGAAGGAAGGCGCGATGCGACTGCCAAATCGGGACGTGTAGATAAGTGTCCTTCAGATCCAGGGAGCAGATCCAGCCTCCCTTGTCTAGTGTCTCTGCAATGAGTGCTGGCGTAACCATCCTGAATTTCTGAAGAGGGAGGGAGAGGTTGAGTGTGTATAGGTCCAGCACAACTTTCGGGCAGCCTGGTTCTAATTTTGTATCGCAAAAATCCTGGAATAGAAGCCCAATATCTGGAAGGCTGGGTCTTCTTCCACTGCCTGGCTCTCGACCGGATCTCTGCCAACGGAGTTGCCGTCGCAATTTGTGGGAGGGGGGAGGAAGGAGGAGAGGTAGGGACCGCTAGGCAGAACCCTGAGGATACTACAGAGAGGATCCAGGGGTCCGATAAAAATTCTGGCACCAAAATTCCACGTGAAAGCCAAGCCTGCCCCCCACCGGAGACATGTAGACCCGAAGGGACGCGTCATGCTTGCTTTCCTCTGAGGCTGCTGCTGAGGAGGGGGTCTGGAAAGAGCTCCTGCCCCACCCTTTTGTTGTTTGCGCCGGTGCTGACTCTGCAAGTGGTCAGGCTGCCTCGACCTCCGTTCCTGGAAGCCACGGAACCCGCCGAACGACCGGAGCGCCTTCGTCAGGATACAGACTTCGCAGTTTGGAAGCTGTTCTTTTTATCTAATTCCTCGTCGGTGGTAGAGTGCAAGAGGTCACTACCCTCAAACGGAAGGTCCAATATGTGTTCCTGGACAACAGGGTTAAACTTATCAGCCCGAAGCCAGGCCGTCCTTCTCATGTCTGTGGCGATGCAGATGGCCCAGCCAGAGGTATCGATGTGGGCCACAGTGGACTCCATGATGTCCTGCGCTACCAGCTTGGCTTTTCCTAGGCCCGCCTTGAAGGAAGGAAGTCCGTTATTTCCCGCCAAAGCCTCTGGTTAACTGCTGCCAGCATGGCATCAGCGTTAGCCTGACGCAGGTACAGGGAGGTGTTGGAGTACAGCTTCATGTACGCCTCCAAGATCTTCTCCTCCTTGCCTAGCAGCGCTGAGGACGAGGTGGCTGAGGATGACTGAGGCTTAGAGTAAAGTGACGCTGCAGCGATCACCGAAGAGTGTGGTTGAGGGTGCGCCGACAGCAAGAGTGGATCCCCCTCCATCTCTCTATACTTGGCATCGATATTGATATTTTATTAATATCGCGCTCGTACACAAGTGTTTCAGAGCGCAACCAGACAAGGGAGGGGAAACAGGGAGAACAAAAACAGCGATCTTACTAGGCCCAGTGACATTGAGAACGCGCAAGTGCATGGGAGAGGAGAAAAGTGCATGGGGGTGGGGGGAGGGAGAAGTGGAAAGAAGTGGAAAGAGCGGATCAAGGGAGAAAACAAATGAAAGGAACAAGTTACTTACCTGTAACTGTTGTTCTCCAGCATGGGTCTGGCATGGATTCACATGCTCATGAATATTCCCCGTCATCAGGCTGGGAATCCTCGGTATAGAAAAAATCAGTATCAGTTTCGTTTCTGATCTGTCTTTCTCAGTAGTAACCAATCACTGGTCTCTGGGTCATACTGCCCCCAGCCAATGACTGCCCTCTCCCTAAGCCCCTCCCCTGGCAGCCATCTTCAGATTTGGTAGCACGTGAAGTGGCAGTATGACCAAGTGAAGAGCCGCAGAGGGGTAGGCGGGAGGATTCGCATGTGAATCCATGCCAGACCCATGCTGGAGAACAACAGTTACAGGTAAGTAACTTGTTCCTTCTCCAGCATGGGGTCTGGCATGGATTCACATGCTCATAAATATAAGAATACATAGCAGTATACACATGCACAACCACGGGAGGTGGCACAAGGCTCAATATCAAGCAATACAACAACTCAACATTAAGCAACTCTTACCTCCTCACCAGGCTCACCTTAGGCGAACAGGTTGCGCAGCACTGCCTGGCCAACTCTGGACTCCTCCCTGGAATCCCTGTCGACGCAGTAGAATCTCGTGAAGGTGTGCGTCGACCTCCACGTAGCAGCCCTGCAGATGTCGAGCAGGGGCACACCAGACAGGAACGCCGTAGTAGCAGCGAGCGCTCTGGTCCAATGGGCTCTCGGACGGCCGGGCAGCGGTCGGTTTGCCAACCGGTGACAGTGCATGATGCAGCCGGAGAGCCATCTGGAAATGGAAGTCTTCGAGAGAGCCTTCCCTCGATTCACAGGTCCAAAGTTCACAAACAGCTGTGATGTCTTCCGGAAACTCTTTGTGCGGTCCACGTAGAACTTCAGCGCTCTAGCCACATTTAGCGAGTGCAGAGTCCTCTCAGCCGGCGACAAAGGCGACGGGAAGAAAACTGGCAACACCAAGGGCTCGTTGAGGTGGAAGTCCGACGGCACCTTGGGCATGAAGGAGGGGTGCGTCCTCAGCACCACCCTCGTGTCGTGAAAAGTCAAGTATGGAGGCTTGCAAGACAGGGCCTGGATCTCTCCCACTCGTCGTGCAGAGGTGATGGCCATGAGGAATGCTGTCTTCCACGACAGAAACTTCAACGGCACTAAATGCATAGGCTCAAATGGGGCCCCCATGAGCCTAGTTAGTACAACGTTGAGCTCCCACGCCGGGGCAGGGGCCTTCACCGGCGGGAATAATCGGAACAGTCCTTTCATAAATTCCTTCACCAGACGATGAGACCACAAGGACGCCCGTCCTGTAGTTCTGGTGTAACGTGAGACGGCAGCCAGATGTACCTTGATGGAGGCGTGAGATAGGCCAGCCTTGGCCAAAGACAGTAGGTACGGCAATACTTGAGGCGCCGTAATCCGCAGAGGGTTAATCTTCTGTGCTCGGCACCAGACAGAGAACCTCTTCCATGTGTGTCCATAGCACTTGAGAGTTGAGGATGCCCTGGCCTTTGCAAGAACCTCTCTGCAGTCGGCCGGGATGTCGTATCCTCCAAACTCTAGTGCTGCAGGAGCCAGGCCTGCAAGTTCAGCGACTCTGGTTCGTGATGAAGAATGGCGCCTCCTTCTCTGGAGAGAAGATCCGCGTCCGTCGGTAGCTTGACTGGTGTGGACGCTGACAAGTCCAGAAGGTCCGGAAACCAGATCTGCCTCGGCCACGCCAGTGCGACGAGGATCATCCTGCACCGGGACCTCTTGAGCTGGTTGACGAGCCGGAGTAGCAACGGCAACGGCGGGAATGCATAAAGGAACAGGCCGTCCCAGGGGAAAGAGAAAGCATCGCCCATGCTCCTCGGTTGGGGAAACCTGCTGGCGAACCTCCGGCACTTGGAGTTCGCCGCCGTCGCAAAGAGATCGATCTGGGGTTCGCCCCATCGTCGGAAGAGTCGGTCCACTTGATCCTGGCGCAGTTCCCACTCGTGGCACGAGCGCAGCTCCCTGCTGAGTGAGTCGGCGATGGTGTTTTTTATCCTTGCCAGATGAAAGAGTACCAGAAACATCCCTTGTGCGATGGCTCAATGCCACAGATCCTGGGCTTCCTTGGACAGGGCAGGGGATCTGGTTCCGCCCTGCTTCCGAATGTAAAACATTGTGGTGGTGTTGTCAGTGAAGATCCTCACCACCTTGCCCTTGAGGGACGGAAGGAAGGACCTGAGGGCCCAGAACACTGCGCGGAGCTCCAAGATGTTGATGTGGAGAGTCTTCTCCTCCGAGCACCAAAGGCCTCTCGCGTGGAGGCCCCCGGTGTGCGCTCCCCAACCTTCCAGGGAGGCCTCCGTTGTCACCGTCACCTGGTGGGCCGGGGCTAGGAAGCCTGTTCCCGCTGTCAGATGAGCGCGGACACCCCACCATCGTATCGCCTGACGGAACGTTTCGTCGAGCGAGATCCTGTCCTCGAAGCTGCCCGTCGTCTGTATCCAGTGGGCTTCGAGGAATTCTTGCAAGGGCCGCATCCGAAGTCTGCAATGGGGCACCAGATAAATGCAGGAGGACATCATTCCGAGGAGGGACTTGATAGACCTCACTTTGGCCACGTCCGTGGCCAGTAGACGTTGCACCTTTCCTAGGATGGTCCTAATCCTTTCCTCCGACGATGAGGCCCGCCGCGCCACTGTGTCGAGCTGTGCTCCCAGAAACAGGGCGACTTGCGACGGGACCAGGTGGGATTTTGGAAAGTTGATGGAGAACCCCAGGTCCGTGAGCAGCTGTACGGACTTCGCAGTTTGTTCCACGGCGAGCTCCCTTGTCCTTGCCCGAATGTGCCAGTCGTCCAGTTGCGCCGATTTTAATCCGAACGGGAGGGCCTTGAACTGGTAGTGCCGCCCTTTGACCATGAACCTGAGGAACTTTCAGTGCCTCTTTAGAATAGGGATGTGGAAGTAAGCATCCTCCAAATCCAACGACGACAGGAAATCGCCCTCCTCCAGCTGTCCCAGCACGTGCTGGAGGGTGACAATCCGGAACTTCTGTGCCTTGATGTATTTGTTTAGTCGTCGCAGGTCCAGGATGGGACGCCATCCTCCTGTCTTCTTCCTCACGAGGAAGTATCTTGAGTAAACTCCGGAGCCCCGAAGCCTCTTCGGGACGAGTTCGATGGCACCTTTCCTGAGCATCGCCCGTACTTCCAACAGCAGTTGAGGGACGTGATTTTCCTTCCTGGCCACGGGAGGAATGCGGGGGCACCTCTTCTGGAACTCGAGGACGTGCCCCAGGGCCAAGGCGCCCAGCACCCAACGGTCGGTGGAGATGGACTCCCACACGCCGACGAACTTCGTCAGCCGGCCTCCCACCGGGGTGCTTCGGCGGGGGCCCGACCCAACGGACGGTTCAATCCTGCTTGGAGGCCGCTTTGCCTCCTTGACCACCTTGGTGACGACGGCGGGATCCACCTGACTTGCCGCGTCCCCTGTAGGCCTCCTGCGACGAAGACCTTGCCGCTTGACGGTAAGTAGAGGAGCTGCTGCCGGCTAACTTGGAGGCACCGTGTCTGCCTCCGGAGCTCTGAAAGGACGGCTGTCGCTGTTAGAGCACCCCCAGTGCACGGGCCGTCTCCGTGTCCGTCATGATCGCCTGAAGGGATTCAGCAACCGCCTTGCCAAAAAGGTTGTTCCCATCGAAGGGCATGTCCAAAACCTTGGTCTGAACGTCCTGGCGGAAATCCGTCGCCCTGAGCCATCCTCGTCGTCTCAGGCAAACGCTGTTGCCCAACTGACGGAAACCGGTGTCGGCGATGTCCGTAGCCACCGTAATGGCGTGGTCCGAGGCAATCTCACCTTCCTGCAAGATTTCCAGGGCCTCAGCCCTCTTGGCATCCGGAAGGAAGTCCAACAGAGGGGCGATCTTAAACCACAACTCCCTGTCGTAGTGGGCTACGATGGCCAGGGCGTTGGCCGCCTTAATGGTCGTCGCTGCAGATGAGATAACCCGTCGTCCCATCGCATCCAGTTTCCAACCCTCGCCGTCCGGAGGGGAGGTTGAAGTCGAGGCCGATCCCCCCCCCCCGCTTTCTTCTTGGTCGCCGCCGAGACGACCGAGTCCGGGGTAGGTTGCGCTCTAAGGCACAAGGGGACAGCGTCGGGGACCCGGTACTTCTTCTCGTACCGGTCCCTCTTCGCAGGAGCCGTGGCAGGGTTCTTGAGGAGTGCAAGCCCCTCATCCCAGATGTCATCAAGAAGCAGTACGGTAAGGACCGTCTTCCTTTTAGCCTTGCGCCGCTGGTAAAGGAACCCCTCCTTCTTCTTTTCCTCGGGGCAGAGCTGGAAGAGCTCGGATGCCCTGGAGATCATTGCATGGAAGCATCCAATATCGTCGGGCGGGGACGCCCGGGCAGGGGGCGACGGGGGACACGTCCCGTCGTCACCTCCGTCGTCATCCGTACCCGTCGTGGTCGTGTCCATGCCTGTATCATCCCCGTGGGTAGTGGACCGGGGGGAAGGCAGAGAAGGCCGCAGAGGCGGGAGAGGAGGCCTAGGATGCGTCCTTCTCCGCTTAGGCGGTGGGCTCCCCGAAGGTCCTGGCTCCGGATCCTCCATCGGGTCTGGCTCAGGCTCCTCCGTCGGGGGAAGGGGGCAACCTAGTCCTTATCTCCGAGCATAAGGACTGGATGGCTGACAAAATGGCCGCCGAGGTGTCCTGCGGCGCCGGAAACGATGGGCGCGGGGGCTCTTGAGGAGCCTCGTCTGCGTCACTGTCGCCCTCGTCGTCGCCCTCGTCGGGATCCCTCCCGATGGGCTGTGCCTCCTCCACGACTTGGATGAGCTCCTCTTCAGAGGTCGTGTCCGTATCCACAACGGCCACCACCCCTTCCCCCCCTTTTTCCAACGAGGACTTCGTGGGGGTCTTCTCGATGGGCCTGAAAGACGACTCCCTCCGCGGTGGCAGGGAGACTCTGGTACCTGAGGGCGCCTCCACTGGTGTAGCCTCCACAGGCTGAGCCAGGGCCGCGGCGACATCCTCAATCGAGGTCCTAGCAGGGTGAATCACGGCCAACGTCACCTTCTGTACGCCCGGGTCCTTCACCTTCGGGGGAGGGTCCGAGCCTCGCTCCCCCTCTGCCGGAGTCTTCGAGATCGACCGGGGCCTCTCCAGAAGGTTCGCCGTGTTCTCGGACTTCCTCTTACCCGAGCCAGAGCGTTGGCTCGTGGTCGATGGCGCCGGGGAGGGTGCGCCCTGCCTGGCAGCCAAGGAGCCCGACCTTTTGGCGCTCCCGGTGCCCGCGGACTCGCGGTGCTTAGCCTTTTGTTGGGCCCCCGTCGCCGGAGCACCCTCACAGGACTTAAAAGACCGCTCGGACTTCTTCTTCTTCTTCTCGCCTGGCGGGCTCTTACCTTCCAGCCAGTTGGCGAGACGGAGGTGGCGATCCTTCATGGTCCGCTCCGACATGTTTCCACAAAACGCGCAGTCCTTTTCCTTGTGCTTCTTGTCCTCATGGAGACAGTAGAGGAATAACGAATGCTCGTCCTCCTTGAAAACGTTCTGAAGCTGGCATCCAGGGCAGGTCCTGAATAGCTTCCTGGGCGTCGAGCTCCCTTTCTCGTGGGCCATGTCCAGGGTAGGCCTCGGAACTTCTGGAATCCTCCAAAAGCGTAACTCGATGAAATCTTCACCCTTGAGGGGCGTAGAAAACTCCGAAACGGATCCCCGTTGATCGGAAGTAGAAAACAGTGGAGCTTGAGGCTCTTTTAACCGAAAAAATGAGAAAATCTGAAAAAAGCGCGAAAACACAGCAAAAGCTCGAGAGCTAAGCACGAGGACTCCCAACACTTGAACGTGCGGTAAAAATCTGAAGATGGCTGCCAGGGGATGGGCTTAGGGAGAGGGCAGTCATTGGCTGGGGGCAGTATGACCCAGAGACCAGTGATTGGTTACTACTGAGAAAGACAGATCAGAAACGAAACTGATACTGATTTTTTCTATACCGAGGATTCCCGGCCTGACGACGGGGAATATTCATGAGCAGGTGAATCCATGCCAGACCCCATGCTGGAGAAAAATAAATACATAAAAGACAAAAATAGTGGAAGTGCAGCCAGCAAGCAGCAAGTTAGGTTTAAGGCAGCAGACAGGGTAGATCTGATAAGTACAGGAAGAAAAAGGGGGGGGGCTGTATGGGTACAGATACAGACCACAGTGCAAGGGGTGGCCCGGAGGCAGTGCGGGAGGGTGACAGGGTGAGCAGGTACCTGGGGGTGGAAGACAGAGGGTAGGCCAGGTGCACAGTGCTGAGAGAGAAAGATCAGCGGGGGAGAGGTGGGCGAAGGCAGAAGCAAAGAGGAAGGTCTTGAGATGGTTCCGTAACTCAAGTTTCAGAGTGGCAGGGAGGCTGTTCCAGAGGGAGGCCCCATCCGAAGACAGAGCTACCCCCAGCTCATTTCTTTGAAAAACGACAGACTCTGAGGGAGTTAGAGGTAGAGGAGCAAAGAGCTCGAGAGGAGAGGTATTTGCATAGGGATAGCTGAAGGTATTTTGGATCCAGGCCCCAGAAAGCCTCATTGAGGCGCTGATTGACAGGTTGGGACGAGTGTGGCTTGAGCCACACCTTCTTGGCCAAAGCCACGTCGTCTTTCTGCATCGGTATACCCGTTTTGGTAGGGGGTCGTAGGGCGAGGACTTCTGCCACGACCCCCTCCTCGGGCTGCTCTACCTCAGGTTGAGGAAGGCCCAAATATTCTGCCAAACCTGCAACCCTGTCGTGGAAGCCCTTCGCTGACGACGGCATGTCAGGGTCCTCCTCGTCTGTGTCCACCAGAGTGTCCGGCTGGTCTGGAGCGGGTGGAAGAGTGCTGGGCGTCGTGGGTTGCGGTGTGGAGCCGGGAGCCGGAGGCTGCAGCGGAGGCTAGTGTGGAAGGAACAAGTTACTTACCTGTAACTGTTGTTCTCCAGCATGGGTCTGGCATGGATTCACATGCTCATGAATATTCCCCGTCGTCAGGCTGGGAATCCTCGGTAAAGAAAAAACCAGTATCAGTTTCGTTTCTGATCTGTCTTTCGTAGTATTAACCAATCACTGGTCTCTGCGTCATACTGACCACAGCCAATGACTGCCCTCTACCTAAGCACCGCCTCTGGCAGCCATCTTCAGATTTGGAAGCACGTGAAGTGGCAGTATGACCAAGTGAAGAGCCGCAGAGGGGTAGGCGGGAGGGTTCGCATGTGAATCCATGCCAGACCCATGCTGGAGAACAACAGTTACAGGTAAGTAACTTGTTCCTTCTCCAGCATGGGGTCTGGCATGGATTCACATGCTCATGAATAAAGAATACATAGCAGTACACACATGCACAACCACGGGAGGTGGCAAAGGCTCAACATTAAGCATCACATCAAACTTAACATTAGCATCTTACCTCCACACCAGGCTCACCTCAGGCGAACAGGTTGCGCAGCACTGCTTGGCCGACCCTGGACTCCTCCCTGGAATCCCGGTCGACGCAGTAGAATTTCGTGAAGGTGTGCGTCGACCTCCACGTAGCAGCCCTGCATATGTCCAGCAGGGGCACACCAGATAGGAACGCCGTGGTAGCTGCGATCGCTCTGGTGGAATGGGCTCTCGGACGGCCAGGCAGCGGTCGGTTTGCCAACCGGTGACAGTACATGATACAGCCGGAGAGCCATCTGGAGATGGAAGCCTTCGAGAGAGCCTTCCCCTGATTGACAGGTCCAAAGTTCACAAAGAGTTGTGACGTCTTCCGAAAACCCTTCGTGCGGTCCACGTAGAACTTCAGCGCTCTAGCTACATCCAGCGAGTGCAAAGTCCTCTCAGCCGGCGACGAAGGCGACGGGAAGAACACAGGTAACACCAAGGGTTCGTTGAGATGGAAGTCCGACGGTACCTTGGGCATGAAGGAGGGGTGCGTCCTGAGCACCACCCTCGTGTCGTGGAAAGTCAAGTACGGGGCCTTGCAGGAAAGGGCCTGGATCTCTCCCACTCGTCGTGCGGAGGTGATGGCCACAAGAAAAGCTGTTTTCCACGATAGAAACTTCAACGGGGCCGAGTGCAGAGGCTCGAACGGAGGTCCCATGAGCTTGGTCAGCACCACATTGAGCTCCCACGCCGGGGCCGGAGCCTTCACCGGCGGGAACGATCTGAACAGTCCCTTCATGAACTCTTTCACCAGACGATGAGACCACAAGGACGTCCGCCCCGTGGTTCTGGTGTATCGGGAGATCGCAGCAAGATGAATCTTGATGGACGCGTGTGCCAGCCCCGCTTTGGCCAGCGTCAGCAGGTACGGCAGTACTTGGGGGGCCGTAATCCGTAGAGGGTTAATCTTCTGTGCGTGGCACCAGACAGAGAACCTCTTCCATTTGTGTCCGTAGCATTTAAGAGTCGAGGACGCCCTGGCCTTTGCAAGAACCTCTCTGCAGTCGGCCGGTATGTCGTATCCTCCAAACTCTAGCGCTGCAGGATCCATGCCTGCAAGTTCAGCGACTTCGGGTCGTGGTGGAGGATGGCGCCTCCTTCCCTGGAGAGTAGATCCGCGTCCGCCGGCAGCTTGATCGGCGGGGACGCTGACAAGTCCAGAAGGTCCGGGAACCATATCTGCCTCGGCCACGCAGGTGCGACGAGGATCATCCTGCACCGTGACCTCTTGAGCTGGTTGACGAGCCGGATTAGCAGAGGCAAGGGAGGGAACGCGTAGAGGAACAGGCCCTCCCAGGGGAACGAGAAAGCATCGCCCATGCTCCTCGTCTGGGGAAACCTGCTGGCGAACCTCCGGCACTTGGTGTTCGTCGCCGTCGCGAACAGGTCGATCTGGGGTGTGCCCCACCGCCGGAAGAGGCGATCCACCAGATCCTGCCGTAGTTCCCACTCGTGGCACGAGCGCAGCTCCCTGCTGAGTGAGTCGGCGATGGTGTTTTTTATCCCTGCCAGATGAAACGGCACCAGAAAAATCCCTTGGGCGACGGCCCAATGCCACAGATCCTGCGCCTCCTTGGACAGCGCTGGGGACCTGGTTCCGCCTTGTTTCCTGATGTAAAACATGGTGGTGGTGTTGTCGGTGAAGATCCTCACCACCTTGCCCTTGAGGGACGGAAGGAAGGACCTGAGGGCCCAAAACACTGCACGGAGCTCCAGGACGTTGATATGCAGGGACTTCTCCGTCGGGAGCCAGAGTCCCCTTGCGTGCAGATTTTCGGTGTGCGCTCCCCACCCTTCCAGGGAGGCATCCGTGGTCACGGTCTCTTGGTGGGCTGGGGTCTGGAAGTCCATGCCCGCCGTCAGATGCGCGCGGGTGCCCCACCACCGTATCGCTCGTCGGAAGGTCTCGTCGAGCTTGATCCTTTCCTCGAAGCTGCCCGTCGTCTGGATCCAGCGCGCATCCAGGAATTCTTGCAACGGGCGCATCCGGAGCCTGCACATGGGAATGAGGTAGATGCATGAAGACATCATCCCGAGGAGGGACTTGATGGACCTCACTTTGGCCGCGTCGGCCACCAACATCCGTTGCACCTTGCCCAAGATGGTCCTGGTCCTCTCCTCCGACGGGGAGGCCAGAAGGGACACTGTGTCGAGCCTCGCCCCCAGAAACAGTGCGTCTTGCGCGGGCACCAGGTGGGATTTGGCGTAGTTCACGGAGAATCCCAGGTCCGTGAGGAGTTGGACGGTCCTTGCCGTGTGGACCACGGCGAGCTCCCTCGTCTTGGCGCGGATGAGCCAGTCGTCCAGGTAGGGGTAGACGTGGATCCCCTCGCGGCGCAGCTGCGCCGCCACCGGTGCGAGGCACTTGGTGAATACCCTGGGTGCCGACCGCAGTCCGAAGGGGAGGGCTTTGAACTGGTAATGACGCCCTTGGACCACGAACCTGAGGAATTTCCGGTGCCCCTTTAGGATGGGAATGTGGAAGTAGGCATCCTCCAAATCCAACGACGATAGGAAGTCCCCTTCCTCCAGCTGACCCAGGACGTGCTGGAGGGTGACCATCCGGAACTTCTGCGCCTTGATGAACTTGTTCAGACGCCGCAGGTCTAGGATGGGGCGCCATCCTCCCGTCTTCTTCTTCACGAGGAAGTATCTCGAGTAGACTCCGGAGCCCCGAAGCCTCTTTGGGACGAGTTCGATGGCGCCCTTCCTGAGCATTGCTTTTACCTCCAGAAGAAGTTGAGGGACGTGAAGTTCTTTCCTGGCCACGGGGGGGACGCGCGGGCACCTTCTCTGAAACTCGAGCGCGTGGCCCCGGGCCAGGGCGTCCAGCACCCAACGGTCGGTGGAGATGGACTCCCACACGCTGACGAAGCTCGCCAGCCGGCCTCCCACCGGGGTGCTTCGGTGGGGGCCCGACCCCACGGCCGGTTCAATCCTGCTTGGAAGTGGCCTTGCCGCCCTGACCTCCTTGGCGACGACGGCGGGGTCCGCTAGACTTGCCTCGTCCTCTGTAGGCCTCTTGCGACGACGAGCGGGCCGCTTGACGGTAGGAAGCGAAACCGCCGCCGGAACCTTTGGAGGCGCCCTTGCCTCCGCTGCTCCGAAAGGGCGTCCGTCGTTGCTGCAGAACTCCAAGGGCCCGGGCCGTCTCAGTATCCGCCTTGATGGCCTGCAGGGAATCGTCCACAGTCTTCCCAAACAGGTTGTTCCCGTCGAAGGGCATGTCCAGGACTCTGGTCTGGACGTCCTGCCGGAAATCCGTAGCTTTGAGCCATCCACGACGTCTAAGGCAAACGCTGTTGCCCAACTGGCGGAACCCAGTGTCGGCGATGTCCGTCGCCACGGTGATAGCGTGGTCGGAGGCCACCTCACCTTCCTGCAGGATCTCCAGGGCCTCCGCCCTCTTGTCGTCCGGCAGAAAATCCAGCAGGGGAGCTATCTTGTACCAGAGCTCCCTGTCGTAGCGAGCCACGATAGCCAAGGCGTTGGCCGCTTTAATCGTCGTCGCTGCCGACGAGATGACTCTACGTCCCATCGCATCTAGTTTCTTTCCCTCGCCGTCCGGCGGGGAAGTCGATGTGGAGGCCGCACCCCCCCCCGCTTTCTTCCTGGCCGCCGCGGAGACGACGGAATCCGGGGTAGGCTGCGCCCGGAGGCACAGGGGGGCCGTGTCCGGGACCCGGTACTTTTTCTCGTACCGGTCTCTTCTAGCTGGCGTCGTGGAAGGGTTCTTGAGGAGGGAAAGGCCCTCATCCCAAATGTCGTCCAGAAGAGGCACCGCGAGGACCGTCTTCCTCTTGGCCTCGCGCCGTTGATAAAGGAATCCTTCCTTTTTCTTCTCCTCAGGGCAAAGTTGGAAAAGCTCGGAAGCCCTGGAGATCATGGAGTGGAAAGATCCGATCTCGTCGGGCGGAGAAGCCCTGGTGGGAGGCGACGACGGAAAATCCTCGTCGTATGCCTCGTCGTCCGTACCCGTCGCTGCCGTGTCAGTCCCCGTATCATCCCCTCGGGTGGACGGGGAGGAGGGCTGCACGGGGCGCGACGGTTGAAAAGGAGGTGGTGGATGGATCCTTCTTTTCTTGGTAGGGGGAACACCAGAAGGCCCCGGTTCTGGATCCCCCGACGGGAGAGGTTCCTCCGTCGGTAACGGTAGCCTCGTCCTTATCTCGGTGCATAAGGACTGAATGGCCAACAAAATGGCCGCCGAGTTGTCTTGCGGCGCTGGCAGAGGGGAATCCGACGGGCGAGCAGGGGCCCCGTCGGTATCCTCGACGATGTCGTCGTCGCCACCTGCGTCGCCACCGACGGGCTGGCTTTCTTCCACGCCTAGGCCGTGGCTTAAGACCTCGATAAGCTCCTCTTCTGAGGTTGAGGCCGAATCTGCGACGACGCCCTGCCCCCCCTTCTTCTTCCCCACGGGGGGTTTCACGGGGGTCCTCTCGATGGGCACAAAAGAAGACTCCCTCCGAGGAGGCAGGGAGATTCTGGGCCCTGAGGTCGCCACCACTGGTGTAGCCTCCACAGGCTGAGCCAGGGCCGCCGCGACCGTTTCGATAGAGGGCTTGGTCGGATGGATCAAGGCCTTCACCACCTTAGGTGCGCTCACCGCCTTATCCTTGAGGGAGGGGGCACTGCCACGCTCCTCCTCTGCCTTAGAGCTCGACCGGGGCCTCTCCAGGAGCTTCGCCGGGTGCTCGGCCTTCCTCTTACCCGACCCAGAGCGTTGGCTCGTGGTTGATGGTGCCGGGGAGGGTGCGCCCTGCCTGACGCCCGTAGAGCCCGACCGTTCGGCGCTCCCGGTGCCAGCGGACTCGCGGTGCTTGGCCTTATGTTGGGCCCCCGTCGCCGGGGCGCCCTCAAAGGTCTTAGAAGACCGCTCGGATTTCTTTTTCTTTTCGCCAGACGGGCTCTTACCCTCCAGCCAGTTGGCGAGACGTTGATGACGGTCCTTCATGGTCCGTTCCGACATGTTGCCGCAAAACGCGCAGTCCTTCTCCACGTGCGTTTTGTCCTCATGAAGGCAGTAAAGGCAGAAAGAGTGTTCGTCCTCCTTAAAGACGTTCTGCAGCTGGCATCCAGGGCAGACCCTGAACAGCTTTCCGGGCGTCGAGCTTCCCTTCTCCTGGGCCATCTCCGAGACCGGGCCTGAGAAGCTTCTGGAGTCCTCCGAAGCGTAGCTCGACGAAATCTTCACCCTTGAGGGGCGCAGACGAATCCGACACGGGTCCCCGTTGATCGGATGTAGGATCGGTGGAGCTTGAGGCTCTTTTGACAGAAAATATCGAAGTTTTTGTGAAAAAGCGCGAAAAAATAGCACTAACGCTCGAGAGCAATAGCACGAGGATCCCAACACATGAACGTGCGGTAAAAATCTGAAGATGGCTGCCAGAGGCGGTGCTTAGGTAGAGGGCAGTCATTGGCTGTGGTCAGTATGACGCAGAGACCAGTGATTGGTTAATACTACGAAAGACAGATCAGAAACGAAACTGATACTGGTTTTTTCTTTACCGAGGATTCCCAGCCTGACGACGGGGAATATTCATGAGCATGTGAATCCATGCCAGACCCCATGCTGGAGAACCGCCTGTACTGTGGGAGGCAGGGGAGCCGGAATCGAAGGAGCTGCGCTGGGGCCAGTGGTGCAGTAGCCATGGGAGGAATTACTATATGTACCGGTGGAGAGACCGGGGGGACTAAGTCCCTGACTGCATCCCGTAGGATGGCCCCCATCTGGGTGGTTCGCATCAGCGCTAGGAACCTTCGAACAAACTGTCTTAGGAGGCTGAAGAGGTGGCAAGAGATATTGACGGAGTGGCTGGGGGATGCGGGGGCCAAAGCGCACGGCAGCCTTTTTGTCGAGCTGCCCACCACGTGCCAAGGTCATGGTGCTTGGCACCCTGGGCACAGCCTCCTCCTAGACTCTTGGTGGTGGAGCATGAGGCCTACCCTGAACCTCAGGCGAAGGCCTGGAAGGCGTATCGCCCTCGGCAGTGTCGCTGGTAGTGTTGCATGCAGGCGCCCCCTCGGACATTAGGCTGGTACTAGGGCGTTTTCCCTCAGGTGTATACCAGGTAAAAGAACCTTGCGGTCCCTCAGCACTGTTTCCGGAAGGATCTGATGACCCCCCTCGGCCGTGAGGTTGGTAGCTGGACTGGTCTCTGTATGTGTGCTGGTGCGAGAACCCGAGGGGTTCCTCCCGCTCTGGCGTTTCCTTGGGAAGGAGTCGCCCTTGCAATGTGATGGACAATAGCGGCCCTGTCTTGGGCCTTGATCTGTCTGCCGAAGTCCTTCAAGTCCTCTGGAGGCAACCTTTTGAAGAGCTCCCTCCACCTAGCTAGCCTGTTCTTCAGTGCGCGTGGAGTCAGTGCGTCGCACGCGGTACAACCTTCCCAGCTGTGGTCGGGGCCAAGGCAGCGGAGGCAAAGAGCATGAGTGTCGGACGTATGGAAGAGCCCCTCACAGCTGGACACCTGCTGAAGCCCGCTGAAGTCGACATGCACTGGGGAGGAGCGCGACACCGAAGGACCAAGTACCTGAATGACAAAAAGAAAACTAAAAGATAGAAGAATCCAGGGAAGCACGTGAAATTACATTGCAGAGCCAAACCCAGGAGCGCTGGTGAAATCGGCCCGTTCCCATCGACGCAGAAAAGGGGACTGAGGAGTGGCGCCAGTGGGCAGAGTCAGGCAAGCGCATGCTTCCAGGGTAGCGCCTCTAAATTTAAAGGGGAAGAAGGTTTTTCTGGTGAAAAATGTTCTGTCTCCCGTCCCTAGGAAGGGACGCCCATGCAGTATGGAGGAAAGGGGACGGGACGTAAGAGTACATATGTGCCATTAATGGAAACAGGCGCATTGCAAGGACTTTAGCATAAATCTTAGCATCTACATTTATAAGTAATAGGGTCTATATGACCCACACTCACTCGCTGCTGTATCTGGTTTGAGACCAAGGATAATGGCTTCACGTACCGTTTTGGTGGTAGGATCCCGTCCGACAGTGCCTCCGTCCAAACCCGCAACATGTGGGTAGCCAGCACCTCCCGGAATTCCTAGAAAAATTCTGGCGCTAAAACCATCTGACCCCAGCGCATTCCCATTAGGAAGATCCGTGATAGCTAGTTTTATCTTCTCAATTGTGATCAGGACTTCGAGCGCAGCGCTGGCCGCACGAGACAGCAAAATCGTTGGTAGCCCACCCAGGTAACCTTCTATATCTGAGACAGTTACTGTTCCCTTAAGTGTGTAAAGAGATGAGTAAAAGGTATGAAATACAGCATTAATATCCTCGTCCTATGTGCCGTAGATCCGCCATGGCGCGCAATACATGGAATATGCATGCTCCCCAACTCAATCCTAGTGGTATGGGCGAGCAGTCTTCCTGGCCTATCTGCCTCCCGATACCTCCTCGCCACCATTGGCCTGTACAGGTATTGCAGCTCCCTGTCAGCTGCTTCTCGAAAAACGCACGTAGCCTAACCTTTATATCGTGTCTCAGAGCGGGAGAGGAGTTCTGAGCATACTGTTGTTGCAGTGAAGATAACTCAGTTTCGTGGAGCCTCATTTTCTTCCTAATACCCCTAAGGGCTCCAAATTCAGTTGATAGCACTATCCCCCATAAGCCTACCACAAGGTGGCAGCAGAGGTGACTGAGCCTATAGTCGTCTCAAAATAAATTGCGATGTGTTTGTGCAAATTCATGGAAAAAACTGGGTCTCACAGCGCTGCATTTTTAAAATACCAAGGTGCTCACCCTCTACCCCTCTTAGCCAAATTCAGAGACAACAAGACAGGGGAATGGTCTGATAATGTGCAGGGAAGAATTGAGCACCCTTTTACCCCCCGTTAGCAACCAGCTAGACACCAACCATAGGTCTATTCGAGAATGCATGTCGTGGACGGTTAAATAGTATGTGTATTCCATCCCCGCAGTATTCAATGACCGCCAGACAGCCAGCAAATCCAGGTCAGCCATGTGGGCAAGAATGGTATGGGCTGCACTTGTAAGTCCCCTTGGAGTGTCCGAGGTGCGATCAAGCACCATACATAATATTGTGTTCAAATCACCCCCACATATCACTGAAGCCCTCGGGTATCGTGAACATCGTCAGGAAAACCTTTCAATAAAAATCAGGGTCATCCACGTTAGGCCCATAAACATTTGCCTTAAGAACCTCCCTCCCACATACAATACAGTGAACAAGCACATTTCACCCGTTTAAGTCTAACCTGCTGTCCAGGTGTACAAATTGTAGAGTGATGCACCAGGATCATAACGCCCCCTGGCTCTTGTTGAGTAGGACGTAAAATATCTGTTCTTCCCCCAGCCCAGGACAAAGTGCGCCGCCAATATAGGCCCCTTTCCTAATCGCATAAGCAACAATCTTTCATGCCGTTATGGGGCTCCCCAAGCTCTGGACATTCCAGCTGACCAAGCTAACTGCTGGGGTCAACCCCCCCTCCGCCCCTGTGCCATAGGTATATAACTGTGCCAATGCTGCTCCTTGTCACGCAAACTCACTCCACCCATCCTCTGCAACCAAGTGCCTTTTCCTAATTTTTGTCTCAACATACGAACATACCCAGCTTCCCTCCCTCATAGCCACCCAAACATTGCCTGTGAAATTCTCCCCTCCTCCCCGAACCCCAACTCAAAACCAACCAAACGCACATGCATAGGGGACAACTGTTACCACACAGAGTGGGCTATTAGGAGTGACCGGATCGGGCTCTAGGATGTGCAAGTGTCCTCTCCGGCCCACAACAGAGAGTGATACCATCAACACGTGTATAGAAAATGAACTGACCACAACGAGTATCAACATTAGGTTTCTAAAGGGAGCCACCCAGCTGAGAAACAGGTATCGGGATCTGTGCCTCAATAAAAGACACTGGGCCTCATTACGGGTCTGCCCCTCATGGACCATGGTAAGAAAGAAATTACACTTCATAATGGTTTTGTGACAAAACGGAAGATTCATCAACTACAACACAAAATATGTTGTATATGGAATTATGTGCAATTGTCTGAAAATGTATATTGGCAGTAACAAGAGGACTTTGAAAATAAGAATATTTGAACATTTGAGGGCAATAACAAATAAGGACCTCTGATACCCTATTTCACAACATGTCTTGATGGAACATCGAATTTCAAAGAAGAAAATCTTAAAATATTCGGACTAGAGAATGTCAAAAAACACCCAAGAGGAGGTAATAGAGAGACTCTCTTACGGAAATCAGAAGCACAAAGGATTTGTGTTATGAACACGGTCACCAATGGTCTTAACTCGCATACAGAGATGTCTCATTGGTTATGAACAACATTTTTCATTCTATTTTAGGGTGTACAAAGTGATATAGAATCTTGTGAAAATGACTTTGTAAGAATGCAAGATACTAACGTTAAGATGAGCATTGCCATATTTTGATATTGTTCTTTTTTCTCTTTTCTACTCTAGTTCTAAACACTACATTTGTCTTATTTTGCCCTTAGAATCTAGAATTTGCTCCCAATAAAATACAAACAGTAATTTGTCTATCTAACAAATGACCTTTAAGACCACTACACTTTGGTCTTTCCGCTTTAGCAACCTTGTTCTACCTCTAACATAAATGAATATCATTGTCATACTCGTCATCCAACAATGAATGTAACTAAATATTCCAATTTACTAACGTAGCTTAGAGCAATTTAAAAATGATAGTTTCTCTAAACTACAATTTGCAATCCTAAATATACTTATAGCTCCTCTTTCAATCAGAAATAAATAGCATAAATATAATTAATAAATTAATAAATTAATTCTTTAAAAATAACAAAGAATATCGTTGTATTAATATCAGAGCGTTTGCCAGACTTTTTTCAGCATGAGGACGTCATCGCGCACACGCAATGACATCATCACGCCAGCACGCAAAAGTGCGGCGACATGAAACGTCATCGCGCTTCCTTTAAGGCACATATACAGAGCTATCACATTAACCATGCGTCCTACAGGAAGCATTGTGGACCTTATCAGGCGTACCCAAAGCCATAAAACTACAATCCTCAACCAAGGCGGATCCTAATTCTTTTTTATTAAAAGATCTTTCATCTTTAGGTAAAACCCTAACTTAGAATTATCTCCTTACCTTTAAATAGCTCAAATGGATATAATAATTATCTTAAAGCATTTTTCAACATTTAGCCTTTACCTTAATGTCACCACATGTTTTTATTCACCAACTGGTTCCAACCCCTAATCTTTCCCTCTCACCTTTGCTTTTTTCCTTTTTTCTTTTCTATCTGTTATTTCTGTCTACTTTAGACAATAAAGCAATCCAAAACTGGCAAAACAACCTTTCAAGGTTCCATACTGGGAAGAAACAGTTTTTTCAGTAAACCAAGTGTGAATTTGATCATCATATGAACACTTTTCCTAAACTTAAGGAGTAACCCTTCTAAATAAGGGTAAGCGTTAATTACTGTACAAAAGTATTTTCCTTTGTTTGTGTAACACATTGAATTAAGCAGTTATCGTTATGTAAATTAACACTATGGAGGTCATTACGACCTTGGAGGTAGGGGGTTAATGGGGCCGGTAGAGCTGCCGGCCCCGTTAACCCCCTACCGCTTCATTACGAGTCCCGCGAGCGGGGCCAACTAAGGACGCCTAGTTTTACCAGGCGTCCTTAGCGGGTCCCGCGAGCGGTCCAGCATGCTTACAACGGGCCTGTTATTAACGGGCCCGTTGTTAGCATGCTCCCCATTCCCATTGAGCCCTATGCGGGCTCGAATGGGGATTGGTTCCTGGAATGGTGATCCATTCTAAACAATCCAAATGGTGAAACACGTGTAGAGAGACAATTTTGAAAATAAAAATGACAATAAATGTATGATGTAAGCAAGAAACTGCACTATTTCATTTCTTTTCAAAACTGCCATTGTACAAACAAGGGAGTCAAAAAATCTAAGTTGGCGCAAAAACAATTTATCCCAACTCTGTGTTTCTCATTACAGGTCTGGCTGTAACTGTGCCGATGATACTGGCGGGTTGCCGCCAGTCCCAAAATAAATTACTGGCGCCTGACTTTCCGGTAACACCGGGGTATTACAACCCCGGCGGCCGGGAAGTCAGGCGCCAGTAAGTCTGTTAATCTCCATTCCCATAAAGTCCAACAGGACTCTATGGGAATGGGGAACACGGAAGCACCAGCACCGTTAATAACGGGGCCGGTGCTTCCGTTACGGTCTGCTTACTATGGTCATGTGCCAGTCCGGTAACACCGGTGCCGGTAGGCTTACCGGCACCGTTGTTACCGGACCGGCACACTTGTAATGATGCCCACTGCCTCTTCCGACACAGTAAAAAAGAAGGATTCATCATTAAACTGGATCTTGAGGCAGGCCAGGAATAACATAGCATAGGGCGTGTTCCTCTCCCTAAGCAACATCTTCACCCCCAAAAGGGTATGTCGCTCCTGCTGCACCGCCACTGTGTAGTCCGGATAAATGTGCACAGTATTGGAGCCTAGCCCAACCTCCTTTTTTTCCCCTTGCCGCACGCAATATTAAGGGGGTAATTCATGGATTATTTGCGCCGAAAAAAACGGGATTTTTGTGCCATTCTGCCCGCAAATCCCCATTTGTTAACCAGGGATTTGCGGGCAGAATGGCGCACAAATCCCGTTTTTTTTCCGGCGCAAATAGTCCATGAATTACCCCCAATGTCTCTATCGCGGTAGATCATGATACGTGCTATGATTGCTCGGGGATAATCTCCAGGTTTGGGCTCCGTAGCTAACGCTCTATCATTGCGCGCTACCGTAAAGTGTGGTGACCAGCCTGGGTTATCCAACAATTCACTGAGCACATTTTCCACTGCTGTTCCCATTTTGCCCCGAATCGCGTCCTCTGGTACACCGATGATGCAGACATTATTTCTGCGGGATCTGGACTCCAATTCCTTGCATTTCGCCTTAACTTGTCTCATGTCTCTGGAGAAACCGGAGACAGCTGCTTGTAATTCCGTCACATTGTCCACCGTGGTGCTTATTCGACCGTCAGCGTCAGTTATGCACTGAATCTCCTTTTCAAGCCGAGCATGTATGGACGTTTGCAGTGATGCTGGCCAGTTTTACATTCACGGAGTCAAAGCCCTGCTGCATCGTTTCCAGCATGCAGTGGAGATCAACAGGGCTGTCCGCTGCTGGGCTCTCAGTGGGCTCTGGCGGTTAAGTATCAACAACCTTTGTCGATGGTCTTGAGGCAGGCTTAGCAAAACGATCCATGCCCCTCCTCCCCCGACCCCAGTTTTGCAACAGAGCCCTTTGTCATCACGGCCACACAAAGCACAGTAGAACTCAATAAAATATAACTGAGGTTGCTCCAAAGAAGGGTCACAAAGCTTCACTCCAGTGCAGATATCCCACCACCACCGGCAGGCCCCAGTACATGAGAACAGTGCCGCTGATAACTAGGGCACAGGTCTTATCCCAGATGACATGGTAGGCGGCCAATTGAGCACCACAGTCCATAAGGCAGTCCCTGCTTCCAAGTGCAGTCTTAATGTGAGGACCCCAGCGTAGCCCGTTCCTTCAGCGCAATGCCTCAGCTCCAACCAGCCAGGGAACCCACCCTCGCATTGTGCCTCGCGTCTGCGGATTCTCTGGCAATCCAGTTGAGTCCCAGGGCTCGCTTGCTCGTGGCAGTCCACTTTCACACATACCTCAGGAGGGGAGGGGACAGGACACCACCTCTATCCAAGTCTGTCCTCCATTCAAGTTAATGCAGAGGGGTTGCCCCGCCAACATCGATCACACAGAGGGCCTCCTCTCTTCCTGCCACCACAGCGTTGCACTGTTAATCTGTGTTGCAAACGCGCTGGTTGCTGCTAGTCTCACCATCGCTGCAGCCTCTCTGCTCCGCACTCCTTGTCAGACAGCAGGTGAGCCTGCCCCTCCTCGCCGCAAGGCTCATGTGGAGCAGGAAGGCACACCACACACCTGCCCTGCTCGGGCCAGTTGCAGCAACGCACCGGGTCTCACCCTGGACCCCCTGTGTTGGCGATAAGTGCCCTGGGCGAGGTACTCTGCAATGCAGATCAGGCATCACCATACACACTGTGCCGAGTCCCTGCAGGCCGCTTCACCCTCACAGTGCCTCAGGGGCAGCTCCGAGCAGTACAGCATGGAAGGCCTCCAACGTGAGGTCCCGGTGATCCGTGCACTCAGGCACCGAAGCAGCCCGTTGTTAGAGCTGATGACACACGCTGCAAGTATCTTCCCGAACATCAATGGAAAACAGTTGTGAACAGTCGAAGGCCAGAGAGAGTGACTAGCTTTCACTCACTCTGTACAGAGCTTAAGTGCAGTCCACCATCTTGGATCGCTGCTTAACAGAGCCCCCTTGTTCTCCTTGACTTGCCATCTGCCTTCGATACGATCAACCACTCTGTTCTTCTTCCCTCTCTTTCACGTCTTGGTTTTCGGGATTCTGTACTCGACTTGTTTCAGCCTTATTTTACGGATTGTACTTTTTCTGTTTCTTGGTCTGGTCAGTCCCTCTACTACTTTTCCTCTCTCAATGTGTCCCCCAAGGTACAGTACTCGGTCTACTTCTCTTTTCTCTATACACCTCTCCCCTAGAGGCTGTCATCTCTGCACATGGATCTTCATGCCATTTCTATGCAGATGACTCCCAAATCTTCCTCTCCTTACATTCTTCTCTCTCGGCCTGTCTTCCTTCTATGACCAAATCACACTCAGATCTCTTATCATCCACAAGTGCCTTTCTAATGACGCCCCCAAACACGTGGCAGATAAATTTAGCAAACACGTTTCAGCCCGACCAACGAGAACGCTGTACTCTCATTGCCTATCCATCCCCAAATTCTCCCTAAAAAAAGCGGCCGGCTCCAGCTTCCCGGTCCTAGCTGCCATACCGGCAAAACTTAGAGCAGAACCCTCTTTTTGGACCTTCAGAGCCTTAACCAAGTCCTGGCTGGCCAACAAGTACTCCTCCACTGCCTGACTCACCCATTGCCTCATCACTGTATCATCTTATGTTTTTTTCATTCTGACCACCATGTAACCCGGTCACATGCACTTACTGTCATTATCTTGTATGTATATGTGTAACTTGTTGTAAATTGCTCTAAGGCTATGGTGCCTAGTTACCTCAGGGTTCGGGGCGCGGTACAAATAAATAAATTAAACTAACTAACCAGTATTGGATGTCTTCACATTTTTTTTATACCTCAACCCTTCAATAAACTGAGGTTTTCTTTTCTTCTACTTTTTCCCCCTTTAACCCTCCCTTACATTTTGACTCTGCACTGTCCTTTTCCTTTCATATATACTTATTTTCTAGCTCCAGTCGTTTTCAACTCTCAGAAAGCCCACAACTTCTAATTTTCTCATCACTTCTTGAGTCATTTCTCACAATTTTTACTGTTCTTTAATTGTCATTGTTTATTTGTAAAGCGCGTATACACAAGTGAAGTGCTTCAAAGCGGGAAGGGAACAAGGGAATACAGTAGTCATTCTTAGGCCTTGAAGTTTCCGGATGATCTAACAAAAGTAACTAGCATACTAGGCCTGAAGCCTTTCTACTAGTGCAAGTGCATGACAGGAGGCAAGGAGAAAAGGGGGAGTGGGGTGAAGGAAAGGGCATATAATCAATAAGCTGCAGTACTAGGTGTTAGGCAGAAAACTGTGCAGTTCCCTCTGGGACCACTGCAAAAGATTTAAGACTACAGGTGTTTGGCAGTAAACCCACTTGGTAGCAGTCTGTACCACACAGATTCACTTGGTAGCTGTGGCTGAGCAGTCAGACTTCCCTCAAGAAGAGTTAGGCAGCATACAGAGTATTCACAATAGGTCAAGAGAACACAGTAGAACAAGTAAACACTGACCAGAGCTTGGTGTAAAAGAGATAGAATTATTTATTTAAAACCACATCTAGTAAAACACACAGGCACTAATGTTAAGCAGTTCAAAAACACGGTCACTAAAAGATATACACTCCCTTAAAAGAATATTAGACAATTCTTAAGTAAAGCCCCACTTATTTTCAGACAGCGGTGAGCGCTTAACGCAGATGGCACTCTAATAATTCGTTTTAAAAAGGGAGAGAAAAGCAGAGTATAATTTGAAACAGATCCCAACACTTTGACAAGAACACAACAAGAGAGGAAGGCAAAGTAAAACCGTGAAGTTAGAGTTCAGAAGGCCGGATCCACTTTAAGAGGATCAGAACGAAAAGTGTCCAAGGTCACACGGTTGAAGTGCACAAAAGTCTTGAAAAGGTTCAGAAAGAGTTGGACCAACGAAAGGGACCAGTTAGATGGTCAAGGAGGCCAGCCCAGTCCAGAAGCTTAAGGGATTATTATTACCTTGTAGCAATCTTTAGAAAGGGAGGTCTGGCGGACACAGTATCTTAAAGTGGTGCGAATACTCCAGCGGGGGCAGTTGTTCCTGGCAGCGGATGCAAGTCGGTGCTTCGTCCGGGGGAAGAGAGGATCTCGTTGGGGAGGAAGACAGGAGTCCGTTGCAATGCCAGGGAAGAAACCAGCCGCGGAGTTCTCAGGTAAAAGGAGCGCTCCTTTTATTCGCGGTCCAGTGGTAAGTGGCTATCCGGTTGCCGGGGTGCTTGGCAGGGGCAATTCGACCACAGAACGTCCTGGGATACGAGGAAAAAAAGGTAAACTGGTTGTGCCCACCAGTTAGGGGAAGAAGCCTCTCCAGCCGAGAGATCTTCTCTGTTGTCGGGAAGTGGTGAGTCGGTTCCGCAGGGCTCCACCGGTGGTGTCGTCGTGGTAGGCCAGCTCAGCTTCTCCCTCGTCGGATTCTCAGGTCCTGTGGCGACTTCTGAAGTTCCAGTCCCCAAAGCCCTGCTTTTATGCAGCACACCCCCATTCACTCAGCCTAGCTGTCAATCAAACATGCTAAGTGGTGAGCCGGCCGGCTCACCACTTGGGCCAATCACACAAAAGTGCGACTTGAGTTACCAAGGTAACTCAGTCCAGGGTGCCTAAACCCCTCCCACACCCCCTGTGGTACCCAGACAGAGTGGCACCACTTTTGGGGGCTTCTGTAGAGAAGCCCGCCAAAAAGTGGAACAAAGGGCTCGACTTCACAGTTGAGAGTCACAGAAGAGAACACAAACGCCATTTTAGAATCGAGTCCTGGCAAAAAATACCAACCGGCGAATTAATATTAAATAAATAAACCGGCGGTATGTTCGAGGCTATGAGAATTAAATAATTAAAGTTGGTAGGCTCGAACAATGGTAAAATCCCATAGGGATATATTCGCGGTCGAATATAAAAAGTAGTATCCACTGCCACCAGCCAAAACTCGATCAGGGGGGACGGAGACGTGCCCCCTCGACTAACAGACCCCGGGGCAATCAAATTGCCCTGACCAGTACGTCCACAATATGATGGTTTGTACTGGTTTCTGTTCATAATTTGGGACTAGTAAAGCCAATGGTGACTTTACATGCCCTGGGAGACAGTAGTCAGTCCCAGGGTATGGAGTCTATGGTAGGGTGTCACTATGATACCCCTGTGTCACTGCACGGAGGGTGCTGTGTAACACACATAGTAAAAACACATGAGGCCCTGTGGGGTAAAGGACCCCATAGCCCATAAAACACAAACAGTCAAAGGAACACCATAAATCATGTCCAAGAGTGGGAGAAAAAGAGTCTCACTCTTGGCAGGAGAAAAAACAAACTCCAGAAATCCATCAAATCTGCTGGGGGACTCACTACGTTAGGAAATTCAGCCTAAAGAGAGAATTCTCCCTAACACTAGGCCAAACGACTTGTCAGATAGTATAAGTGCATGACAAGGAGTGTGGAGTGAAGGAGGGGGTGGGGAGGGGCTAGGGGGAAAAAGACATACGGAGCAATAAACTACCCTACTAGGCCTGGCGACATTCAGATTGATTGATGATAGGTCATCATCAATAATGTGCCTATGCACAAGTGTTTCAGGCGCAACCAAGCTAGGGAGGGGAGACAAAGGGAAGACAGGGCAAAATTCTGCTAGGCCTAGTGCATTCAAGGTCATGCAAGTGCGCAAGGAAGTGCAAGGGAGGGGGAACAAGTGTGCCCAGTCAATCAGGGGCCTGGGTTAAGTGCAGAGAGGTTGCCCCTCACATGGAACGTATTCCGAGTGCAGAAGTGCGAGGCAGAGTGCAGAGGCCCGGAGGCAAGTGTAGGACTGGCGGGGGAGCCAGTTTTGTTTACTCTTGGGTCTACCTGCCTATAGACCTTCTGCTCTTCGTTCCATATACTCCTATTCATATTCTTTGTTCTCCCCCACCCCCCGGGGACTATCTCCACTGCTCTAAATCATCTTCAGTGGTTATTGTTTGCTGCCCGACTTCGCTTCACCTTTCCAAGTCTTGTCTTTATTGTTTTACTCCTTCCTACCTCTCTTCACTTATTTCCTTCTATTCTCCACCCAAGCTTTTCATTCTCCATCGCTCTTCCTCCTTGATGTTCCTCAGCCTCCCTGTGCTCCATGCCGTTTCTGCTCTTTTTCCCTTTTAGTTACTAAGCTCAGAAGCGCGTTGTCTTTCCGTTATTTGTCCAGTCTCCCTCTTTTTAAATCTAAACTTAAAGATCACCTACTTTCTCTGTAATTCCTTTATTGAGGCACCCATTTGTACCGATTGTTTATGTAGAGCGCTTAGGCGCAATATAAATATAATAAATAAGAGTAGCTAGCAGCGCACGATGAATGTGCCACAAGATCTTTGCCTGTCCTTTGGCTTCCTTACCCTCTCGGGACTAGAATTGCCATTTATGGGAAGCCCTTTCTTAGGGAAAGCTCCTGCATTCCCGGGCAAAGTGGCGGTCTTTGCGTATGCCCCGGATGTGGGGGATGGGGCTGTCTGGTGCCAGTCCACATCCAAGTGCTTGAATGTCTATTGCTGGAATGACTGTGTAACCAGTGGCTAGCCATGATTGAATAGCCATTGCCAGTTTGAATGGTGCAGTTCATTAGAATTGGTTGACCAGTTGTAGGAAGAATTCCCCGAAATGTGCAAAACCCCTCTACCTTAGAGACCCCAAACACTTTTGCTGGACTATAGGACTTTTTCATTTTTTACCTGGAGAGAGTGAGACCTTTTTCCCCCTCTCTCATGTATTCTAATGTGATTTTAACTCTGTTTCTTTTGGTTTTTGGGAGTCTGACAAACTCCATAGGCATCTTTTTAAATTGTGTCACACAGCACCTTCAATGCAGTGGCACAGGGAAGTCTTTCAGATTTCCCTAAAAGGTTTAATATAAGCAATGTCTGTCGAATCGAGTACCCAGACCCCTCAGTCTTGGTCAACCATCAAATCAAAGGGTCCTACTGAAAAGTCTACTCCTGGGCCAAAGGGTCAGGGCCTGTCAGCAACAAGAGCAAGACAGGCGGAAATAGCATCAATGGTGCTATCAATAATGAGGTGATCCTCATTCTTCCCGACCTCGAACGTCCTGGAACCTGAATGGACGCCTAAGGCCTCCTCAAATAAAGAATTCACAATTTTCGACAGTCTGAAAACGAATGAACATTCAGTCACCACACAACCCTGGTCGCGCGTCGTGGCCATTCCAAACAAAGAGGGAGGACCCTCCATCTGTAATGCGAACCCTGCGAGCGAAGGAAACGTTACAAGTACCAACACTACCACAACCAGAGGCCGGCAGATGAATCCTAACTTGGCTTGCGGGGTGAGCTCTTCAGCCTGCTCTTCCCAACCCAAGGTGGGAGAACCTGATGACGACAACGATTTACTAAATCTAAGTGTGTACTCGTCGCCTGAGACCCAAGAGGAAAGCGCCTCGCATACAAATGTGGAAGCCGAAGACCCACATTTTCAGACTCTGGAAAATCATTGTAAGAAGATCATTAGGCTGCCTACTTGGGGCCCGGCGGACAGTAGGAGCACTTCATATGAGCGCTCAAGGCATTCTCGAAAATCGGCTGGTGGAGGTCAATTATGTCATGTCCACTCAGCCAACAGAAAGGAGGAGGAGAGAGCTTACTCACCCTGCCTGGCTCGCAATTCCTCCAAAAACCGATGGGTTCAAGCCACTTGGGCCCGCCTGCCATCTGTTGCATCGAGTTATCCTAAAGCCTCTCGTTTTGAGAAAACAACCTCCCGCCGCCAAAGACCAAGCCCAAAGTCGGCTCATTGTTACGCTTCCACTAGAGCCAAATCAGAGCGCACATTCAAGTTGGAACAACTTCTGGACAATAAAAAATACGTAGTCCTGAATCGGGGTTTCGTGCTCAATCTTTTTAAATGTATTCTGTAGCTCAGACGTCTGGGGACAGACGGCATCGCCTTGGTAGAGCCTTTTACTGAGGGGAAAATTGCGACTGCTTATGTAACTTCTAATTCAGTAAAAAATAGGATCTCTGAGGCTGCAGAAAATCTTTTGAAATTGGGGTTTGACTTGTTCGAATTAGCAGATAATGATCTATCAGCCCCACAAGGAGACCGGCCAGAGGTGGCCAGGCCTCTAAAATCTCACGATGCCCTTAAGTTAACCTGTCAAGACCCGTCATCTCGGGCGACAAATGAGATCAACCATCAAGGCACTGGACTGAAAGAAACAAGACTCAACCATCCAGCAAGCCCTACGTGGAGCCTCACCCGGAGTTCACGCACGGTGACAGCTAACCAACCATGTCTGCAGGGCAAGCCGATCGGTGAATGTGTCTACAAAGATCCTCTAGGAATAGGGCCAACATCCAACAAACTATTACCCAAATTCCAACACTGAAGGAACCTGAGCCGCAACAAATCACCAAGCAAGCCCCTCTAGCCCAACTATGGTCCTGGATACCGAAGGCCCTCACCATCAACAGGAAGCAATAGCAATGCCCTATGCGCTCTCCTGCTCCCCTCACCATAAGATCTACCTCAAGGAAGGAGGAGCTGTTGCTGGGGTCCTGGAACACTAGGGGCTTCCTGCATTTGACCAAGGAGGGGGACATAAATTAAGGGCGATTCGACATAGTCTGTATTCAAGAGTCCTGGTTGGTGGAGAAACCATCAATGGGTGGATATGTAATAGCTTTTGCTCCAGCAAAAAAAGGGGCACAGGGCCGCCCTTTCTCCAGACTCATAAAGCCATTCACTCTGGCAGTGGGTTATACTTTAAGAAAACGCTGAAATCTTCTACTTACCTGCTTGCAATCGAGCTTTGTTGGGACAAGCAAACCGGAGAACATGGTCCACAAACACCCATGATGTTAATTATCATCAACGTCTATTGGAACCCTCTAGCTATGAACGATAACACCTTTCTCTCATCGATTGAGCAAGCCATCGCCGACGCCCTTGTGGAGTTTCCAGCCACCAATATGATAATATGTGGCGACCGCAAAGCCATATGCCACCCACATGATGCAATGAGTGCTGCTTTGTCACTCTCTTTCCCGAGAGAAGAGCGAGGTAACAAGTGGCTCACTCTGATGGCCTCTAGAGCCTTACTTAACGCTGGCGACCTCTTCCAAAGGAAAAACCGACTCCCAACTTGGGAGAGGGGGAAGTTCTTATGCCGATATTGACCACATTTTCGTGAGTAGCCATCTGGCGGCCCTTACAACCTCTTTTGAAGTAGTCAATTGCACGGCCAGCGATCACAACTTGCTGGCTCTGAAGTGGAACTCACGCTCAGCTAGAAAATTCCATATGCCAGCGCAAGTGGAGAGCAACAGCCAAAATAATCACCTCAGACTATCCGTGGAATCATTGGCGAAGATTACCCAATATTACCAAAAGGACGGAGACGAGAGTCGCCTCAAGAACATCCAACCACCCCGGACTATCAACCACTCCTGGTCCCATATACTTCATCTATTAACAAGGCCAGACGTAGCATTAGACCTCACAGCCATGCATATTGCGAGGAAAAGGTGGAGAAACATCGAAAATTGAGGAAATTGAAGCGGCTAGTGCGGGTACAACCCTCCTCAGAAAATCAAGACCGTTTCTATACTGCCCAAGCAACTTATAAGTCCTGGATCAGGCATCATCGCCTAAACCTATATCAACAGGACGCGGAATCCATGCTGAAGCTGGTGTATGGCCACCACCCGTGAGAATTTTTGGCACTTCTTAGATCTACGGCCACTTTCCTGGAAAAAAGTCCCCCTAAATAACATTGGCGAGGAAGTCTGGACAAACTTTTTCAAGACTCTCTTCCAGGCACCTTCGGTGTCTCCTACTATTGAGGAAAACATCCAATTGGGGCCTTGGATAGATCTGAGTAATGAAGTGGAGATAAGGAACAAGTTACTTACCTGTAACTGTTGTTCTCCAGCATGGGTCTGGCATGGATTCATATGCTCATGAATATTCCCCGTCATCAGGCTGGGAATCCTCGGTAAAGAAAAAATCAGTATCAGTTTCGTTTCTGATCTATTTTTCTTAGTAGTAACCAATCACTGATCTCTGGGTCATACTGCCCACAGCCAATGACTGTCCTCTCCCTAAACCCCTCCGCTGGCAGCCATCCACAGATTTGGTAGCACGTAAAGTGGCAGTATTGTCAGTCTAGAAATCTAATTCGAGACCGCAAACGTATTTTGGTGGCCGTGGGCCAACCGTCTCATGCACGATACGACAGAATATAGGTTTTCAAGTGCTCTAATGAACAGCCATTTTGATGTAACAAGAATCGCCATTTTGTTTTCTAACCATTGCTCATTGCTTTCTGTTCCTATTGCTTCACAGTATATTTTTCGCTGCTTACACTGCTTGACTGAGGAACAATGCTGTCTGTATATGAAAAGGACAAGGGCACAGGGCCGAGAGGATAACAAGAGTTTCGCTGAAACACAAACGTAGGCAGCGCCAGGAAGAATGCCCGGCTCCCTCCTTACTGTAGCCTTGAAGCAGAGCCGCAGGGCATTTAATCATTTCACAGCTGCCAGCCAGTCTCGTTATATGGTAGAATATGTTAGAATAATATCACTAAAGGCTTGAATTATGCTTTTCTAACGGCCCCCCTTTGCTGAGCCCGCTAAGAGCATGTCGGCTCCCAGGACGCAAATAGCACCTGATAGATAGCAAGGTCCGGAATGTAACCCCCTCTGCATGTAGCTCGCTTCCAAGAACAGAAGCGCCATGTTCTATTCAATAACCAAAAGATGCCTACGCACTCACAAATTGCAAATTGTTACTAGAATAGATGTTTGAAGGTGTCATAGTGGCCGGAGATGTCCATCGTCACACCAAGTTCAAAGAAACCCAATGAAGAGGGGTGTTAACCATGACATAGCTGATTGTTTGATATGCATTTTGTATATATATAACTGATGTACGTAATTCGCTCTTTTGCGTCCCACGAGGTCTAGAGATACACGTCGCGGGGCGTCGAGACCGAGTTGGCCAACTGAGACTTTTGCTTTGCAATAAAACCCTAGCTTTGGGAATACAACCTCGTGTCTGGCGTCTCTATCGTGTGTTGTGACTCGCCTTGTTTGCATAGACGTTAGGGTCCCCAAGGGCCCCTTTCAAGATGGCGCCCGAATAGGGACCCTCCCCCACTTGTTCCTTCGCGTAACGTTGCAATTGAGAAGGGCAGAGAACGGCGAGGACGGGACGATCGAGCCGGGATCAAGAGGTGTTCGGGGCACCCTGTAAAAGTGATGAGGCTCCTTTGCAGATCTGCACACATCTGATCCCTGATCGACGTGCCTGGCTAGAGAACAAGGAGGCGAGGGTCCCGAAACGAGGCGGAAGCCAAGAAACGCAGACACGACGTCCTTTGGTGCGTCAGTATACAGACGACTTGATTTATCAGGTGAGTCATTCCCCGATTCATAGCATCCTGATATTGGTTGAGAGTTGACTTTGCAAAATCAAACGCCCTAGGTAAGGTAGATTAACCAAGGGGAAGGTTGAAACATGCCTGGGGTATAGTCCACCTTAGCGGGGTTTTTCCACTGTGGTAGACAATCTTTGGAAGATGGCCAAATTGTACCACCTGGGGGAACGCCGGCGTATGAGATGTATGTGAAGTATGGAGTGGGTGCGATAATATTCTGTGAGACTTGGCATAGGCAAACCAGAAAGCAACAAGACCACCAGTGGCCAATTAATGGTAGTTTTGAGATAGTGAGGATAGATAACTTGGAAAGGGTGTTGATAAGAAAGAAAGTGCGCCCTGCGGCATTTGAAACTATTAAAGACTGGAGAAAGGAAGCAATGCTCCGATTTAAAAGCAGAGCAAAGCATGCGCGCAGGCATAAATCAAAAGGTGAGGTAGCGGAAGAAAAAGAAGAGGAGGAGTGGACTGAGAGTATAAGAAGGGCAGGCAGGTGTGACCAGTTGAATATAGAAAAGATATACCCACAACGAGAATTACACATGACAGATGAATTGATAGAAAATATATTGACTCATACAAAACAAGGCCCAAGATCAGAAGAAAGACCAGATACTTTAGTAACTATTGCCCAGACCCCGCCCGTAGCTCAAGCTCCCCCTCGGGTAGCTCAAGCCCTCCCACAGCCACAGACCGCGCACATAACACTTCCTACCAGCCAACCAGGCCCACAACAGACACTCGCTGTTCCCATTGTCACATCCGCACCTCCCGCCTTAGACACAGACTCGGTACTGTCCGTTCCTCCCGGGGTTGAAGTTCAAACCGCGGGGGCAAGAGGCGGGACTGACCAACGGCAGTGCACAATGGTAACCCGCAGCGCAATCAGCAAGGAGAGGAAGGTGGAATTGCAGGAACAGGCAGAGATGTATATAGACGGGAATGATGGGACGGCAACATTGGCTTCGATATATGACTTTCGTAGAAGCAACGAAAGACAGGTAGTGTTGGAATGCATGGGTGAATATTTGGTGGAGAGATGGAAACAGCTAATTGGAAAATTACCACCGCAGCGATTGTTAGGTCTGAATGCATTAGCACGCTGTAGGGAGAGGGATGAAGAAGTAAGAGAACATGTGTATAGACTTTTTGAGCTTAGAGATGAATTAGATAATGATTATGTCGAAACATTTACTGCACCTGTCAAAGTGTTTACTGCACCTGGGTACAGGAGTAGGGAAGTCGGGAGACCGGAGAAGAAGGAAAAGGGGTTGCATAATAAACGGCAGCAGTTACCATCACCGGGACAGAAGGAGATGCTGAACGAATTATCGTTGCTAAAACAGGTGGGGGCAGACTTAAAGGAATGTCTAATTAAGACACGGGTATTAATGCAGCAAGTAGTAGGACATAATAGAGAGCGAGGGAACGTACAAGTGAGGAGTAGTTTGAATATGTATGGGGGAACAGTGGGGCCGAAACAGTGTGCATATTGTAAAGAGGAAGGACATTGGCGAGCGCAAGGCCCGCATTTACAGAACAGAAATGGGTCTGGTCAAAGGAGACAGCATAGAGGACACCCAGGAGCGAATGGACCAAATAGGAATAGTATGCAGCAGCATCATAATAATGGAGGTAATCAAAACCAAGGCCAAAACGCCCCAAACCAGAGTCAGGGACAGCAAAATCAAGAATATGGAAATCAGAATGGGGGAAATAGAGGGAAGAGTGGAAATGTTTTCGATACACAGCCAAACACGTATTACAGTAATAGTAATGATTACACATCGGACAATGTGTTATTTCCCCAATAGGACAGCCCAGGAGAGGGATCGGAACCAGTGTCTATTCCCGTGAATCAGAGAGGACCCTACGTAGAAATTAGAGTCAGGAATGAGGAACACCGCTTTCTTGTAGATACAGGAGCACATAAGTGTTCAATAGACCATCACTTGGTTCCGAATATACCATTGTCAGGGCAAAATAATATTTCTGTAGGGTTCGCAGGTACACCAGTCATAAACCCAGTGTCCAAACCAGTCCCAGTTACCATAGGACCATTCACTGAACATTGTCCTTTCCTTCTAACATAAAATTGTGGAGTACATTTTTTGGGATTGAATTTGTTGAAAAAACTAGGTTCTGTTATACATTGCACGGCAGATGGAGTGTTTCTAACGATATGGCCACACGATGCCCCTGTGTCAGAATTCATGTCCGAAGCATTACCAGGGGAACTAAGTAAAGTAACAACCTGTATATGGGCAATGCATGACAACGATGTGGGATGTTTAAAGATAGAGCCAGTAAAGATTATTTTAAAAGAAGGTGTTACCCTACCACGAATACCCCAATACAAAATTTCGGTTGAAGGTTAGAGAGGATTGAAGATTATTGTTACCGATTTGATGAAATTAGGGGTAATAGAGGAAATCACAGGCAGTACATGTAACAGCCCGATCCTTCCGGTTTATAAAAAAGGAGGTAATGAGGTACCATACCGTTTCATAATTGATCTACGCGCACTAAACAAGGTAGTGCATCCGCAATTTCCTTTAGTGCCAGACCTCACTACAATATTGACAATGATACCTGTTTCAGCAGAATATTTTAGTGTAATAGATTTGAAGAACGCATTCTTTAGTATGCCAGTCAACAAGGACAGTAGATACTTGTTCGCGTTCACATTAGGAGGACGATCATTTTCATTTACACGGATTCCACAAGGTTACAAGGAAAGTCCAAGTATTTACAGTAGAGCATTAAAAGAGCAGCTAGACATGCTGGAATTACCCGTGGGTTGTGTACTTTTGCAATACATAGATGATTTATTACTAGCTGCAGACACAGAGGAGATTTGTAAAGAAAGCACTGTATTACTACTGTCACACCTAGCGGCACATGGCCATAAAGCTAGTTTGAAGAAATTTCAGTATAATCGAAAGGAGGTAGTTTATTTGGGCTACCTACTTTCGAAAGGAGGGAGAAGACTAACGCCAGAACGCATAGAAAGTATTTCTTGTATGCCTATTCCAAAGACACAAAAAGAAGTCAGAGCCATAATAGGCATGGCTTCATATTGCCGACAATGGATTGGTAATTTTGCGTTGATTGTGTAACCATTAGTGAATTTGACTAGAAAGGATGCGGTTATGCCTTTGCAGTGGGATGAGGAATGTCAGAGAGCATTTGATCGATTGAAAACTGCATTATGCTCGGCTCCAGTTTTGGGTACGCCGAACTATAAGAACATTTTCAGACTATTTGTGTGTGAAAGTGAAGGATGTGCATTGGCGGTTTTGACACAGGAACAAGGTGACAGAAATAGGCCGTGCGGCTATTTTTCATCTGCGCTGGACCCTGTAGCGCGCGCACTACCACAATGTTTGCGATCTGTCGCGGCGGCTGCTGCGTCAGTGAAACAAACAGAAGGGATGGTATTGGGGCAGACTTTAATTCTGATGGTGCCACATGCCATAGACGTTCTATTAAATAGGACACAGATGCAACACCTCACCTCTGCTAGACTGACAAGATATGAGATTATTTTGTTTGCGCCCCATATCCAAATTATGAGGTGTAGCGCTTTGAATCCTGCAGAATTAATGCCATTAACCATAACAGAAATTGGGAAGAATGAATCACCCCCCCACGTTTGCTTAATGGTCACTGAGGAAAAAACCAAGGGGAGAGTTGATTTAAGTGATATTCCACAGAAAGAGCCGGATGGAGAGTTATTTTGTGACGGCTCATGTTTTAAATTACCAGATGGCACGACAACTGCCGCATACGCTATCACTACCCTAGAGAGTGTTGTAGAAAGTAAAAGAATCCCCTATAATTCAGCACAAGCTGTGGAAATAATAGCAGTAACCAGAGCCTGCGAGATTTCTGAAAATTTGAACGTGAATATATATACTGACAGTCAGTACACGTTTGGAGTGGTTCATAACTTTGGACGACTCTGGGCTGAGAGAGGGTTTCTGACATCACATGGTGCCAGAATTCAACATGGCCCTTTGATTGTACGATTGCTGTCTGCACTCACGTTTCCAATGCGCCTAGCAATAGTGAAATGCGAGGCACATAAAAAAGTAACATGCAAAATGGGAGAGGGAAACGCGTTTGCAGACAGGATTGCGAAACAAACTGCCACTGATTTAAATACCAAGATGATGACGGTTCAGACAGAGGAAGTACCCTGTATGATAGAAGATGGAGTTGCGACTGTCAAAGAAATGCACGCCGAGGCTACGGCCAATGAAATACAAGGATGGGCAGAGGGATCTGCTGAGTTGGATTTGGAGGGTTGTTGGGTGGACAAGGGAACTAGAAACTGGATGTTGCCAAATTCATATGTGACTGCAATGGTCACAATGGTCCACAGTCCTACGCACATCTGTGCCAAAAAAATGATACAGCACCTTTCTACAGTATAGCAGAATGCAAACATAAAAAAGAATGCAGAAAGGGTGGGGCAGAACTGTATCACGTGTTACAACACAATGTAGGAAAAGGAACAGTGACACCAACAGGAAGTTTTGGCCCACCCTCCATGCCGTTTGAGGTAGTTCATTTTGATTTCATAGAGATGGAAAGGTGCCAAAACTTAAAATTCGTCTTGGTGGTAATCTGTGCATTCAGTAAGTGGGTGGAGGCATGTCCTTTAAAAGACTGCACAGCGATGAGTACGGCAAAAGTAATGTTGAAGGAGTATTTTTCGAGATTTGGCTTCTCCTGTGTCCTATGGTCCGATAATGGACCACATTTTGTGGGTGCAGTGGTGTTACAGATATGTGCAGGTCTCCAGATTGATAAGAGATTCCACAGTTCAAGGCATCCGAGTTCTGCCGGTCTTGTGCAGAGGCACAATGGGATAATTAAATCAAAGATTAGCAAGATTTGTGCGGGAAGCAAGTTGAGTTGGGTGGATGCATTACCAATAGCACTATTATGCATGCGTACGTCTGTACAGGCTAAAACTGGACTCTCCCCATACGAGATCATAATGGGGAGGCTGGCAAATGTATGGTGCGCACCTCAGCCAAAACGACTCAGTGAGATAGAACATCCTGTGCTTAGTACTTATTGTGGCCTTTTAATGCAGAAATTGCGTTTGATTCATCAGCAGGTGCAGGAGGCATTACCCGTGCGGTATACCGGTCCGGGGCAAGCGCTGGAGCCAGGAGACTGTGTGCTGCTAAAAAACTTTGAAAGAAAGTCATCATTAGCACCCAGGTGGCGCGGGCCCTATCAAGTACTTTTGGCGACGCAAACGGCAATCAGGGTGGATGGAAGGAAGTCGTGGATCCATGCCACCCATGCCAAGAAGATTCCAACTGCACTGAAAGTCTTGCCTGACACCGATGACTGGAAAGAGACAGCGGTCGCAGAGACAAAAGAAACTGTTGCCAGTGTGCAGCCACCTGATCTGCCAAAACATGAAGTGAAACTCGAAACAAAGCCTGAGACGATTGCCAAACAGGGGGAAGGGCAAAGAGTGCCCCAACGTTGCCCAGCAGGATCGACATCACTGCTGACCGACGTGAAATCTGACTTGCAAATACCAGCAGAAACAAATCGTATACCCCTTTGGCGCCCACCAGCACTTGCCAGCACGCCAAAGACCGAATCTGCATCATTGGCACGGCACATACCAGCACCTGCCAAAGCGCTACAGGCTGACTTCAAGCCTGAATCTGAAAGTGCACCGGCACTGTTCACGGATCATACGATACCAGGAGCAAGGCGATACAACCTGCGGCCTCGGAAGACAAAGTGATCCGCATTCTTTTTCTTTTGGTGTTTATGTCAACCTCTGGTTCAGCTCATGGACGGAGCAGGAACCAGGGGTGTTGAGGAGAGAAGCGTGAGAATTGTGCAAGTCAGGCAATTCAAGACTCGCGGCTCCTCGGTGCGATCATAAAAGTACATGTGTCCGGAACCAGAGCGGACAAACTGGGCGCACATGGTACTATGGCAAGTGAGATAATTGATTAACAGTACATGCGTCCGGAACCAGAGCGGACAAGCTGGGCGCGCATGATACTGAGGCGAAAACTGATCAAAGGTCCTCTGAGCAGTATAAGAAGGGACAAGTGATCTCGCCTAAAAATGAATAATCGAATCCAGGCTGAAAAAAAAAGGGACAGGCAAAACTGAACTGGGAGAATTTCATTGAACTTATAGACATCAGAGCAAACGCGACGAAGAGAGATATCCACAACGAACTGTGATAAGGAAGGAGGACAACGAGAAACATGCTGGGACCGGTTCCAGCCTCCTCCTGCACCAGCACTGCTGAAAATGAGTCAGTTATAAAGACTATAACTTTAAGAAAAACGCATGGTAAAACAAATTGTATGCTGACACTAACGATAATGATGTGCTTTATGAGCGTGGTAGCACCAATCTCAACAGCCCTAATATTATGGTGGGTAGAAACAATACACCCATTAGAAATGTTTTTACCACTAATTAATATATCCACTACTGAAAGCCCGGTTCAGGTGATCACTTATACCCTACCCCCAATGGAAGAAAAACATAGGGAAGGTTTTGGGAATAATACATTATTATTAATCATGAACATGACACATGCAATCCTGAAGAAAACAAACTGCTGGGTATGTGCCCATTTACCACAGCATGCTGCGAAAGGAATAGGGTGGTATGTGCAGCCATTACCATTAAGTTCTGCATGTAGTGTATCTTTAGGTGCAATGTTCTATGGGAAATGGGGTGAGAGTAGTACGGGTCAATTAGACAGAACCAACATGAATGAGTTTGAGGAGATAATAATGAAGCCTGTGGGTTGTTCCATTTTCCATAAAGCACAAGTAATAGCCCCAGAGCCCACGAGGAAAAGCACACATAAAATAACACAACAAAATAGACGAGATAGATTGTCCCCGCCAGAAAAATATCTGTAATGACGTTTCGTGTAAGAACAGAAGGGAACAAAGATGCGATTCCCCCATTTTACACGGTGAATTATAACCCAAGAACTGTCCCGTTTTGCCTGAAAAAGAAAGGATCTTTTTCGGTCGGAACATATACTGTTTGTATAAATACGGTGGTACTAAAATGGGAAATAGAACCAGTATACGTAGGTGATCCAGTTTATTTTATATGTGGAGAGAAAGCATACCCTTGATTGCCCAGAAACTGGGGAGGTACATGTTATCTGGGGCTATTGTTCCCAGCAGTATTCCTCTTGGAAACAGCAGCCATGGCCAAATTATCCAGAACTAGAGTCAAAAGGACTGACAACGGTGTTTTAATAGCAACTGATGTAGCAAAATCATTCGTTCCATTCTTAGGACAGATAGTGAACTCCAATAATATAAGGCAATTGTCCAGAATCCTAAAGAATACAATAAACACAACAACGGATATATTATTCAACATGACGTTGGAAGAAAGAGGAATCAGGTTAATGACGCTGCAAAATAGAATGGCTCTCGATGTAATCCTGGTTGATCGTGGGGTAATTTGCAAAATAGTGGGATCAGCATGTTGCGTTTATGTCGATGACTATTTCCCCACGATCTTTGAAGCAATAAAGAAAATGCACGTTCTAAGCTCTGAACTCCCCACGGGAGAAGGGAGCTGGGGAATAGGATCTTGGTTTTGGGGAGTACTACGATCTTGGGGATGGAAGCTGATCTCGATACTAGTAGTGGTGTTCGGAATATTCCTAACGTGTTGTTGTTGTATACATTGTTTACCCATAGTTTGTGCAGAGGTAACTGAGGGATGTACGGAAGGATGCATGCAAATGATAAAGAAAAAACAACCTCATGATCGAACTAGCCCGAACCCAAATGAGATGAGAGTAATGAAAGAGTTGATGGCAATAGATATTACTGAAGGCAATGATGACCACGATAGCATGCGAGATTCAGACATAAGTACTTCAGATTCATCATCACTAGAGGAGGTATCAATAAATAGATGAGATGTTTGGCATACGGCCAAAGGAGGGTTTGTCAGTCTAGAAATCTAATTCGAGACCGCAAACGTATTTTGGTGGCCGTGGGCCAACCGTCTCATGCACGATACGACAGAATATAGGTTTTCGAGTGTTCTAATGAACAGCCATTTTCATGTAACAAGAATCGCCATTTTGTTTTCTAACCATTGCTCGTTGCTTTCTGTTCCTATTGTTTCGCAGTATATTTTTTCGCTTACACTGCTTGACTGAGGAACAATGTTGTCTGTATATGAAAAGGACAAGATCACAGGGCCGAGAGGATAACTAGAGTTGCACTGAAACACAAACGTAGGCAACGTCAGGAAGAATGCCTGGCTCCCTCCTTAATGTAGCCATGAAGAAGAGCCGCAGGGCATTTAATCATTTCACAGCTGCCAGCCAGTCTCGTTATATGGTAGAATATGTTAGAATAATACCTCTAAAGGCTTGAATTATGCTTTTCTAACGGCCCCCCCTTTGCTGAGCCCGCTAAGAGCATGTCGCTCCCAGGACGCAAATAGCACCTGATAGAAAGGTCCGGAATGTAACCCCCTCTGCATGTAGCTCGCTTCCAAGAACAGAAGCGCCATGTTCTATTCAATAACCAAAAGATGCCTACGCACTCACAAATTGCAAATTGTTACTAGAATAGATGTTTGAAGGTGTCATAGTGGCCGGAGATGTCCATCCTCACACCAAGTTCAAAGAAACCCAATGAAGAAGGGTGTTAACCATGACATAGCTGATTGTTTGATATGCATTTTGTATATATGTAACTGATGGATGTAATTTGCTCTCTTGCGTCCCACGAGGTCTAGAGATACACGTTGCGGGGCGTCGAGACCGAGTTGGCCAACTGAGACTTTTGCTTTGCAATAAAACCCTAGCTTTGGGAATACAACCTCGTGTCTGGCGTCTCTATTGAGTGTGGTGACTCGCCTTGTTTCCATAGACGTCAGGGTCCCCTAGGGGCCCCTTTCAGTATGACCAAGTGAAGAGCCGCAGCGGGGAAGGAGCGGAGGGTTCGCATGTGAATCCATGCCAGACCGATGCTGGAGAACAACAGTTACAGGTAAGAAACTTGTTCCTTCTCTAGTATGGGGTCTGGCATGGATTCACATGCTCATGAGTATAAGAATACATAGCAGTACACACATGCACAACCACGGGTGGTGGCAAAAGGCTCAACATTAAGCATTACATAAACTCAACATTAAGCAACTCTTACCTCCCCACCAGGCCCACCTTCAGGTGAACAGGTTGTGCAGCACTGCTTGGCCGACTCTGGACTCCTCCCTGGAATCCTGGTCGATGCAGTAGAATCTCGTGAAGGTGTGCGTTGACTTCCACGTAGCAGCCCTGCAGATGTCCAGCAGGGGCACACCAGACAAGAACGCCGTAGAAGCAGCGATCGCTCTGGTCGAATGGGCTCTCGGACGGCCAGGCCACGATCGGTTTGCCAACCGGTGACTGTGCATGATGCAGCCGGAGAGCCATCTGGAAATGGAAGCCTTCAAGAGAGCCTTCCCCTGGTTCACAGGTCCAAAGTTCACAAACAGCTGTGATGTCTTCCGAAAACTCTTCGTTCGGTCCACGTAGAAGTGCTCTAGCTACATCCAGCGAGTGCAAAGTCCTCTTGGCCAGCGACGAAGGCGACGGGAGGAAAACTGGTAACACCAAGGGCTCGTTAAGATGGAAGTCCAACAGCACCTTGGGCATGAAGGAGGGGTGCATCCTCAGCACCACCCTCGTATCGTGAAAAGTCAAGTATGGGGGCTTGCAGGATAGGGCCTGAATCTCTCCCACTCGTCGTGCGAAGGTGATGGCCACCAGGAACGCTGTCTTCCACAACAGGAACTTCAAAGGAGCCGAATGCAAAGGCTCGAATGGCGGCCCCATGAGCCTGGTCAGCACCACGTTGAGCTCCCATGCCGGGGCTGGAGCCTTCACCGGCGGGAGCGATCGGAACATTCCTTTCATAAATTCCTTCACCAGTCGATGAGACCACAAGGACGGCCGTCCTGTACTTCTGGTGTATCGGGAGATCGCCGCCAGATGTATCTTGATGGAAGCGTGAGCTAGTCCAGCCTTGGCCAGCGAGAGTAGGTATGGTAGCACTTGAGGTGCCGTAATCCATGGAGGGTTGATCTTCTGTGCACGGCACCAGACAGAGAACCTCTTCCACTTGTGTCCGTAGCACTAAAGAGTTGAGGACGCCCTGGCCTTTGCAAGAACCTCTCTGCAGTCAGCCGGTATATCGTACCCTCCAAACTCTAGTGCTGCAGGAGCCAGGCCTGCAAGTTCAGCGACTGTGGGTCGTGATGAAGGATGGCGCCTCCTTCTCTGGAAAGAAGATCTGCGTCTGTCGGCAGCTTGACCGGTGGGGGCGCTGACAAGTCCAGAAGGTCCGGGAACCAGATCTGCCTCGGCCACGCGGGTGCGATGAGGATCATCTTGCACCGGGACCTCTTGAGCTGGTTGATGAGTTGGAGCAGCAACAGCAACGGAGGGAACGCATATAGGAACCAGCCGACCGAGGGGAACGAGAAGGCTTCACCAATGCTCCTCTGCTGGGGAAACCTGCTGGCGAACCTCTGGCATTTGGAGTTCGTCGCCGTCGCGAACAGGTCAATCTGGGGTTTGCCCCATCGCTGAAAGAGTCGATCCACTTGATCCTGCCGTAGTTCCCACTCGTGGCACGAGCACATCTCTCTGCTGAGTGAGTCGGCGATGGTGTTTTTTATCCCTGCCAGATGAAACGGCACCAGAAATATCCCTTGGGCAACTGCCCAGTGCCACAGATCCTGGGCTTCCTTGGATAGGGCAGGGGATCTGGTTCCGCCCTGCTTCCGAATGTAGAACATCGTGGTGGTGTTGTCGGTGAAGATCCTCACCACCTTGCCCTTGAGCGACGGGAGAAAGGACCTGAGGGCCCAGAACACTGCACAGAGCTCCAGGATGTTGATGTGAAGCGGCTTCTCCTCCGGGAGCCAGAGGCCTCTCGCATGAAGATCTCCGGTGTGCGCTCCCCACCCCTCTAGGGAGGCATCCGTCGTCACCGTTACCTGGTGGGCCGGGGTCTGAAAGTCTGTCCCTGCCGCCAGATGAGCATGGGTGCCCCACCACCGGATCGCTCGTCGGAAGGTCTCATTGAGAGGGATCCTGTCCTCGAAGCTGCCCGTCGCTTGGATCCAGCGGGCGTCGAGGAACTCCTGTAGAGAGCGCATCCGAAGCCTGCACACGCGCACAAGATATATGCAAGAGGACATCATCCCGAGGAGGGACTTGATGAACCTCACCCTGGCCACGTCCGTGGCCAGCAGACGCTGCACCTTGCCCAGGATGGCCTTTTCCTTTCCTCCGACGGCGAGGCCAGACGCGCCACTGTGTCGAGCTTGGCTCCCAGAAACAGTGCGATTTGCGAGGGGACCAGGTGGGATTTCGGGAAGTTGATGGAGAACCCCAGGGCCGTCAGCAGCTGGACGGTCTTTGCTGTGTGTTCTACGGCGAGCTCCCTTGTCCCTGCATGGATGAGCCCATCGTCCAGGTAGGGGTAGACGTGGATCCGCTGCAGGCGCAGCTGCGCCGGCACTGGTGCGAGGCACTTGGTGAAAACCCTGGGTGCCGACTTAAATCTGAACGGAAGGGCCTTTAACTGATAGTGCCGTCCTTGGACCACGAACCTGAGGAACTTTCGGTGTCCTTTTAGAATGGGGATGTGGAAGTATGCATCCTCCAAATCCCACGACGACAGGAAATCGCCCTCCTCCAGCTGTCCCAGCACGTGCTGGAGGGTGACCATCCGGAAGTTCTGTGCCTTGATGTACTTGTTCAGTCGTCGCAGGTCCAGGATGGGCCGCTATCCTCCTGTCTTCTTTTTCACAAGGAAGTACCTTGAGTATACTCCGGAGACCCGGAGCCTCTTGGGGACGAGCTCGATGGCACCTTTCTTGAGCATCGCCCTTTCCTCCAGTAGTAGTTGAGGGACGTGGTTTTCCTTCCTGGCCACGGGGGGAATGCAGGGGCACTTTTTTAGAAATTCGAGGGCGTGCCCCTGGGCCAGGGCGTCCAGCACCCAACGGTCGGTGGAGATGGACCCCCACACGCTGACGAACTTCGCCAGCCAGCCCACCCCCTTCCACCTGCACTTGCCCTTCTGGGCCCCCTCCCCCTGCACTAGTCTGGCTGAGTCTGCACCCCTCGAGCCCTTCCAGCCCCGTACCTCACACTTAGCACGTGTACCTTCCGTCCCCTGCACTCTCTGCTTTCCCCTGGCTCTGTCCACCTGACCTCCCCAGGCACTCATTTATCCCACGGCCCTTCCGCCTTGATTGGCACTTTCCCCTCCACCGCACTTCTTGTTATTGCACTTGCACAATCCGAATGTCACAAGGGCTGTTCTTCTTTTGTCATCCCTGTCCACCCCACCACCCCACACCACCTTGTCTTGTTGTGCCTTGAAACAATTTGTACAAGGCACTTCAGAAATACACAATAAATATAAAATAAAGAAGGCCCTCATTGCTGCCTCGACCCCAGGATCAGTGAGAACAATCGCTCTCAATCCCTGTTTGAGGATTTGTGCCTACTGAGCCTTCGCAAGTGTCCATGGCCCAACGGGTGTACTGACCAGCCTCTCCTGGGCAACCGACAGCTGCAGCTGTCGCGGTTCTGAGTGCATCCATGGAACTTGGAGGATCTCCAACTTTTAATACAAGGAGCCTGCTCCTGCATTTTCAGCCTTTTAGTCCCATCAGAAGTCATGTAGGGCCAAGTTCCTGTGTTCGCCCATCAAAGATTGCCTGTCACAGCCTGATCGTGGTGACTCCTGTTGAAACCAGTTTTCTTTGCTCCCTAGATGTCCCCCTGAGGTTGCCTGCTCTGCTGAAGCCTTCTTCCTTTTGTCGCAAGGATGTGCAGCTGGACAGTGCCTGGAACCGTAATTCCGGTGCCACAAATAACTAAGTACACTGACTTCTGCACCCTCGACCACTGGGCCTCCCTCGACTTCGCCAAGCACAGAAGAATATGTCCTCAACGGAATCTGGAACCTCTGCAGTGGTGTCTGGAGAAATCGGAGCAAGGGGTGTAAGGAAGTACCTGAGGGGGCGTGACCCTCAAAAGGTTGATCTTCTGCGGCCGGCACCAGGTTGCAAAGTGCTTCCATTTGTGTCCGTAGCACTTCCAAGTCGATGACGTCCTAGCCTTGGCAAGAACATCTCTGCAGTCCGCCGGAAGCTCGTAGCCACCGAACTCTAATTCTGCAGGAGCCAGGCCTTCAGGTTCAGCAACCCAGGATTGTGGTGCAGAATTGCGCCTCCTTCCCTGGCGAGGAGATCCGTGACCACCGGCAGCTTGACTGGAGGGGATGTTGACATGCTGAGAAGGTCTGGGTACCAGATCTGCCTCGGCCACGCTGGTGCAACGAGGATCATCCTGCACTGGTACCGCCTGAGTTGACTGATGACGAAGTAATAGAGGCAATGGAGGGAACCCATACAGAAACAGGCCTTCCCAAGGAAAGGGGAATGC